>NW_026889766.1:7020000-7732500 GCF_033153115.1 Saccostrea echinata
CTACTGACCCTATAATTTTTCATAGTACAACACACCCCAATCACAATATTATTAGAATTTGGAAGTGAAACTGAGAAATTAAAATCTGAATTGTACATGAAATTCACATATTAATGAAAAAAATTCTTTTTAAATTGCTATGCTTTTGTTCAAAGTTCCAAATGACTTTCGGGTTGTGGTGGTGGTGGGATGGGGGTAGGGGGGCTGCAGTTCGCAACTGGCAAGAAAATAATTTTTCTTGTTTGGTGCTACATGTACCCCCCCCCCCCCCCTCATGAAATTAGAACTGTGGAGTATGGACAAGTTACATATCTTGTACATTTATATTATCTTATTTACATTTTTTTTTTTGGCTTGACAAACTTATAAGAAAGTAAACTGTCTCAGATCATATTGGAAAGAAATAATCTGTCTACTAGCATTGAAATAAATAATTTGACTCGAAAGACTTTGCCCCTAACCCCCCCCCCCCCCCAAAAAAATAAATAAATAGTCGCTCCCCTTAAAGAACCGAACCACATTCTGGTCAGTCAATTATTACTTGACTCCCGTCCTCATAATCACTGAACTAGGCCTAGGATATTACTTTATATGTATCATTTGTATACCCCGTTCGAAATGCACATATCAGCAGCGCGCAACATGCTGCGTTCCTGACCTTGACTGGACCTTAAAAATGTATCACTACGTCTCAACGCTAAATAATTTTTTGTAAACTGTTAAATCTTTTCCCCTCATTACTAAGTTTCAATACTTTTATAAATATAGGTACTTTCTTTCACGAAATTGCAAATACACATCAAATTGATAATTTTCCTGATCAAAATTCTGACCAGTGTGTAAAAACAGTAGACCTAGACTTACATGTCATCAATATTAAACACAGGATCGCTTGGGTCATCATCAAGTGCATCCTGTAACAAGAGATCTAGGGCATCCTCTTCGTCTGACGATATCAGGTCGTTTTCCATGGTCAAGCAGAATAAGTAGACTGTAGTTTAAAGATAAATTCTTCCGAGCGTTTGCTGTGTTGTTTTCAGTAGAAGCGGAAACACGTGGTGTCCATGCATCTGCACATGTGATGCGGGTACGATGCGGGTGCGGAAGGACAATAATATGCGGAATTATTATGTTCCGAAAAAGAAAAATGATAAAACCTTTATAATAAATATTTCATGTCTTCCGATGCAGCATCTTCATAATTAACAAAATCCTTCTACAATGTTTGATGTAGGTTATAATTTTTAAATAATCACTCAATTAAGCCTACATGTACATGAAAAGCAAATTTAATACTGGTATGTTGACGAAACTTCTAAATTTCTGCGTTGAAATAGATCCTAATCAGAATAAATAAATAAATAAATAAATAAATAAATAAATAAATAACTATTCAGTATTGTTTTAAATTCCATGCATATACTAGACTTCTATTTTTTAGAGGTACATCTATACCATGTACATGTAATAAATCGTGTCACAACTCAAATCTTTCACATTACGTTGTATCACTTTTTCATTAAAATTAACAATTTTTCGTCCGGGAATGCAAAACTTAAACTATTGTAGAAAGGCGAATACGTATCAGATTTTGATGAAATGAAAACTCGTGAATAGGAAATTTTCTGTACTCTTACCATCTAGATTTAGTTTTGCCTATTTCCATACCTAAATATGAGTAAAAACTCTTTTTATTTAAACTTGGCCAAAATTTCCCTTGAAAAAAACGGAAAAGTGATCAAATTTTATAAATTTTCACCACAAAAAGGAAAGAATTAAAAAAATATTTATATACTCTGGAAGCTTAGGACACTATCTTTTTGACAGTATTTGACAAAATTTATTTTACGCTGAATTTGAAATTTCACCAGTCGTACAAAAAATCAATGTCGCATATCAAAATAACGTCATTTTGCAAAACTATAGTCTAACATAAAAAATTGATATACTTGTTTCAAGTAAAAAAATCAATTGTGAATTTTATATAGAAAGAAAGTACATAAAATTTCCTAAACATTGATACTAAACATTATAATATTGTTTGTAAATTAAGCTCAACAGCGATGTGTGAAAAACACGCATGCCTCATTCGGTCAAATTGACCGGTACGGAAGTGAAGGGGTTAATCACTTGAATGTAATGCTGACGTGTATAAATTTTCAAAAAAATACGTTTCAAGGACTGGAGTTATTACTGCTTTCTTATTTTAAAACAGTGAGGTTATATTAAAATGTTTACATTTGATAACGAAATCGATCTCTTCAGCTGACACACACAAAACATTTGGTTTCGGATGATTCCAAATAATGCTGCATAGAGGGATCAATGGAAATAAAAGAAACAATCTTTGTTGCAATCAGTTCAACAACACAAGACCTGATTAAATCATCAACCTTCATATAAGAAACAAAGTTTTCTGTATCTCTAGGGGTACTGACTAAAGCCCATAGACATATCTTGGTTGCTATTTTTTAAGGTAAAGCAAATCATAGTTTGTTCAATCGTTATTGGAATTTCTTGTTATACTTTTTTTAAGAGATCGTACATTTGGCAAATAATTTTGAAAGTTTGCGAATACAGTATATCCTGTATTTGTATGTTGTTTGTAAAGTTTTGCTATGAAAAAAAAAATCATTTTTTCATCCTCCATCTTAGATAGTATTTGAAATCTAAGTTGAAATTGTAAATGTGTTTATTTTTTTATTTAAATCGGAAATGTGAAGAAAAAAAATAATCTGTATTGTCTCATTACTTGAATAATCGGGTTTTGAAGATATAAATTTGAACTTTGTAATGTAATTACACATGGAAAATATTGTGAAATGATATTTTAAATTAATACAAGCATCTCTGTGTTTCTATGGTGGTGTATACAAGCCATGACGATTGCAGTGTTAATGGACTTTGTAAGCTATATGAGGGAAGACTGAACTGGAGATTCACGAATAGTAATAATAACTTTACTTTATATACAGGAAAGTTTTCATTCTTTCTTCTTTGTAGATTATTTTTTAAAATCTGGATAAATAGCATGAATAATTATTTCACTGGCCAGTCGTTTTATGTTATAAAGATTTTCGATTTCAACGGAAGACTCTACTACATTGTTAAGTTTTTTGTACTCCTCTTCTTATTTTTATTCCTACATCGTTATTTCATTAATACGGAAGCGTACTAGTGCCAGATAATTTTTTTTTTTTTAAGTTGGTAATTCCAACTTTAATCTTGGCTTTTCCAACTTTATAAATTTGGTAATTCTAACGTTATTCTTGGCTTTTCCAACTTTAAAGTTGGTAATTCCAACTGTAATCTTTGCTTTTGTAACTTTCAAGTTGGCTTTTTCAACTTTAATTTGGGCTCTTCTAGCCCCTTTTCTTAGTTTTTTCCCCTTATTTTAAATTATTACCAACTTAATTAATGGAAAGCCAAAGTAAAAGAGATTTCTGAACAGTTGTTGATCAAAAAAGTATATAAAATCATGAGTTCTTTCCTTTGGTATCAAGAAAAAGTGCTTTCCTTTAAAATTAAAGGATTTAAGGACTCTAGAAGTGTACTTCTTTGCTCTTTTAAAATATTTGTCATTCTTAACAACGAATTAGAAATGTTCATTTGAACAATCGTAACCCTACAAATAGTTCTATTTTAATCACAGAAATTCCAATGGACCATGATGCTTAATCTTTGATCCTTATATTTCACAAGTAATAGCTTTTCAAAAAGCTTGCCTGACTAAATCAATTAATATCTATGGAACCTATAAGCAAGAGAAGTGCTAAACGTTTTCGTCATCAAGGAGTGACATAGTTGCAATACTTAATTACACAAAATGTAAAAGTGACACTAATAATCCCCCCAACCCCCAGACAAAACTCACTTGCCATGATGGTCTTACCATATACATGCATTATAAATGAGTTTAAAATACATTTTCATGTACAGTTTTAAAATCGTTTAGTTTTTTCTTTTCAATCGACTTAAGGACCTTTCTCATTTGTTCTATAATAACGTGTTTTTTGTGAAATGAAAACCAGTACAGATCATGATGTCTTCTTCATTTTGCCTATTCTTTATATATACCCTTACGGGAGTGAAGCCCAGTCCTCTTCGGGAACTGGCCTATACTCTTGTCACTGTATTAAAAGGAAACCTTTGTTCATCACAAAGCATGAGATAATATGCTCCTGGCTGACTTTCTAAGCTTTTAAAAACCTAACCTTGTAACGCATATTATAAATAAATATAATATTAAAAGAAAAGGTGGAGAACAAACTGAATCAAGAAGGGATGTCCCATTTACTATGTGGGGGAGTTTGTTTATGATTGGACTACATGTAATCTACTTATGGGATAACTGGGAAACAAAATAGTGAAAATAATCAGCAAATCCACTGCTTTAGTATTGTGTACCCATATACAATATGTTCTTTTAAAAATTGAGATAAAATTTGCAGTTATTAAAAATCTGAACCTTAAGAATCAGGTTAAAAGAACAAATTTTATTTATTTCCGTAGAAGCTTGCACAAAATCTAGCTCATTAAGAACGATCGCTTAGTTTTGGACCATGGAAAATTAATCCTTATACTGCCTCACGCACGTGGCGTCAGGCAATAAATGAGAATAATTTATTTAGAAAGCAATATCGATCATTAACAAAAAAAAAAAAAAGCTCAGACGATACAAAATACAAAACAAAACATTTCATTCAGGTATTCTAAAAAGAACACCTGAATGAAATGAAAGATAGCAAATTCTTTATATCATTTATGATCGAATATCTCAGTTAACATTATATCTCATCATATCAAAATTTGGACGAAGGTCTACTCGATTCCCGTAACGAGAGCTGAGCTAGGTGTTATTATTTTCATAATTATTATTAAAGCTATTAATAAATAAATCCAAATTTCCTTCCAGATCATTTTATATGGAAGAGAGACAAGAAAAGCACGAAAATCAGTGCTATAGACAGTGAAAAGAAAGGCATTTTCTTTATGGGAAAACCCAGATTTCCTGCAATGTATATGAAAAGATAAGGAATCTGATAAAAATGATTTTGAATTTGAAAGATGAAATACAATTGTTGTTTTTTTTTTTAAATAAACGAAATCAAATATGTGTGTCATTATCATTTTAAAGTCAGCTTTTCACTAAGTCTACGGTCGTTAAATTGACTGAGCTTGTAAATAGAGTTTTATATGTAAATCGTAAACGGTACTAGATGCTTATTTCGACAAATTATGTCTTTTCAGTGATGTTCATGCCGAAACGTTGGAAATCCGAAAAAAAATTAATTTTAAAAATCCGAAGAGCTGAAAAAAAAATAGATGCCAAACACTGGAGCCAAATACGATATTTTGCACAACTCTTCTTTGTTAACAATTAAACAATGTGAAACGATTAACAATGGTAAATTGAAAACTTTAAAGATGTTATTGTACACATAAGGAACAACATTTCCCCCAAATTTTAACTTACAATACATGTAACACATATGAAACAAATTTCCTCATGATATTTCCCCAAAATGTTACAATTACGCATATAGAACAATTATACCTTACAATTTCACAACATGATAAGTTTCCTACAATAACGCGTATTGAAGAATATTACTTTATTAAAGATATTAAGAAAAGAAGTATTTTTAAGACCTTACTTTCTAAATTATATATTTCATTCGTCAAACAAATATTTGTGAAAGCGGGTCAGATTTTATCAATAAATGTGTTAGTTATGGAATTAAAGAAATTGATTACATGATCGTGTTGTACATGATATGTGTTTTTGGGCTACCCTTATACTACAGATATGTTTGACAAAAATTCAATTAAACAGTATATCATATTTGTATCTATTAAAGTTAGTTTCAAAAAATTAGATAAAAAAGTTTTTAAAAAAAAATGTAAATTATTAGGAGTACAATAAAAGCACAATAAAATTAATGTTTTACAGTGAAATTAGTATGAATTATGTGTTCGCCTTAAAATTAGACCAAAAAAAAAAAACTCAAGATTTTAAGTAGGCAAGAAAGGAAAATATAATAAAATGCATTTACTTATTTCGAATTTTCATAAAACCTTTTTAATTAACTTTTATATTGAATTGAATCACTAATTTACATTTCCTGCTCTTTAAAGAAAATTAATTTCAATACAACTTTCGCGTACATTCACGCATACCAAAGTACAATGAAGCAACGAACACTTTTGTGGTGTCACAATGAATTTACCAAGATGCTAATGAGCTTATTCATAGCAGCTAAACATTCAAATCGTGGCTGCTATTTTACGGTTAAAACATGAAAAATAAAAATATAAAGAATGTTTTTTTTTTACTTATTCAAATTTTATTTGTATGTTAATCAGAAATACTTGCATACTTGCGCTTAGGCATATTTTTCATTAAACGTTATAACATACGAAATCATATGACATCTTTTATGTTTATATTGAATTGCTTTTTCCATGTTGATGTATGTACTGGATACAAATATGCAATGCCTTAAAACTGCTGACAAACGCTAGCCCGAAGCTGGCATTTGTTACCCGTGCTCGTTAACATGATGATCTTTTAAAGATGTGTTCGATTCCTCGTGCTGGTGCATATTCACCCCAAATGCGACTTGCTGTTGCATTCATTTTGCTGAAAAACAAATCATTGTATAAAATGAACTTTGTCCACCTAAAATACAATCAACGGTGTATATATACATACCGTATTCAAGGCAACCATCCAGTTTAATACTTCAGCTATTTTTTTTTTAAAGAAACGAATGCAGTGACGTGCCAAAACTGATGTATCTTCTCCCTGAGAACATTATTGCTAACCAAACTTTCTCGTCTTTTCAAACGATCATAAATCGAAAAATAAAAGACTCATACTTGAAATTTTCACTATTTAGTGATCTGACCTTACGTAAAAATTACAGCTAATAATTCCTGGATGTCTATGGTAAGTTTCTGATGTAAGGGACAGTTAGAGAATACAAAATTTTCAAAACTTCGTTGATCAAATAATCTTTGGATTTCATTGCTCACTGCGATTTTCTTTGTCGAATTTGAAAAATTAGCCAGACATTTTCGATGATGTTGAGGTCTGGTGACTGTGATGACCAGTCTAGACAATCTTAACCATTTTCATGTTCCCTGGCTGTTGTCAATTGTGAGACATGGCAAGAAGGGGGGGGGGGGGGCATTGTTATCCTAGAATACAATTGATGCATTTCCAAAATGTTTTGCAACAACTAGCCATGAATGTACATGTGTCTCTATAAATATTCTCAGAGTTTATATTTCCAGTTATTGGAACTAATGTACTTACTCCTGAATACGCTGAATATGTCATGCATCCCCAAAACATAGCGCTCATCTTTAGACTGCGGCCATGTAGACCGACACACTCTGACGATACGCATACGATTTTTATTTGATATCACTATCTGAGTTTCATCTGAAAAAAATCATTTTCTCCATTAGTCATCAACCTCAAAATTTTTCAAATATTCACACCCCTGAACACGACGTTTTCGGTAGACGTCTGGCACAGTAAGGGTCTTCCTTACTTTGTGTCTGTAAAATCTATTAGAATGTAATTTTGTCTGAATAATCCTTACAGAAATTTTATGAGTAGCTTGTTGGTGAAAATTATCAACAATTTTACTCAGTATCTTTCTTCTATTCTTCTTCATTGTCCAAATCAATATTCTGTCGCCCTTTTCATCAATCAGACTCTTCCTACCTCGATTGAAGCTCTTTTCAACACTTTCTTCATTATTATATTTCTTCAGAAGCCTAGAAATTGTAGATGTATTCACAGAAAATATTTCTGCCAAATCCCCTTGCTTCTCACGACGTAGATACAAATCTACAACCAATTTACTTTCCTGCTCTGATATTTCTTGTCGTCTGCTCTCCATTGTTTACTATGAAAACACTAAAGAATTAACATAAGGGAAGCAACGGAAATTGGGTGCAAGTGAAAATCATACTCCATATAATTTGTACCAACACAAGTTATTTTCACAATGTATGGAAATTTTGAATAACAACTCAAAATGCAAAGAGAATAAAAACAAACAACAATAACTTCGGGGAATTTTTGTCACGTCACTATAGAACACAAAAGGTCCCCACAGCCAAAATACAAAAAAAAAAAAACAAACTTTTTTCTAATTTTGTGGGAAGGTTTAGAAAAACATCAAATGGAGGGTACATTATACATGTATTACATCAAAAGCCTTTTGAAAGTTTCTATGACAACCACACTTGTATGATATGTGATTCTTATGTATTTTTGTTATGGCTCCATGTTTTAGTAGGTCCGCACTTATATTTTCATTGATATATCAAAGCCTAAAAGGGAAAACTTTTATGAGATTTCTAGATTGCTTTTGTTACATTCAGACGATACCTAAAGAAACTTCAACAATATTTTAGAGATACATGTAACATATAAATATTATGAAAGATAGACAGAAAAAACCCTCCGTCGGGAATAAAGCAAAAGATGAAAAGCTAAGGAAAAAATGATATAAGCGAACGAGGTAAACAAGTGTAGAATAAACGCTAATTAAAAAAATACGTCTGCATTTAGATGTTCACAAGTTAAATTACATTATGAATGTCTATTTATTTGAATGTGATTCTGACGTGTCCATATAATTCTTTGAAATGGACAAAAAACATGCTCAAGGACATCGGTAGTACTACGTTCTAATTGTAATACAGTAAGGTTTTATTTGAATATTGACATTAAGATACAGATGTTAAACAAACGAAATCGATCTCATCAGCTGATACACAGAGCACCTAGATTTTTAACAGATTGCAAGAACACATATCAGAGCTACTGGAAATCAAGATATACAGCATTGCTGCAAACTGTTCAGTAATGGAGTACTTGCTTCAGTGATTATCTTCTATATAAGAAACAACATTATCTCTGAATACTTGGGAAGTGAATAAAACTCGTAGACATGTCTTGGATGCTGTTTTTTACGGTAAAACAAATTATATTTCGTTCAATAATATAATGAAATTTATGTAGCAATTTTTACAGCTGAAAATAATTTTGGAAGTATGTGAATACAGTATATGTTGTATTCTTTTCCTATTTGTAAAGTTTTGCTACGAAATAAGGATTTGTTCATTGTTTATCTGAAATATTGTAAACATTAAATTTAAATTGTAAATTTATTTAGTTTCTAATATTTATTAAATCAGAAATGCAAAACCCCAAAAAATCTATATAGTCTCATTTCCCAAACAATCCGGTATGGAAAATAAAATTTCAGCTGTTTTCGATGTAAATACTGGAAAATATCATGAAATATCAATAAAATTTATTTAAGGTCCTCTGTGTTCCTCTGGTGGTATATACAAACCATAGAGGTTGTAGTGGTAATGGAATTGGTGTGCAGCTAAGGGATAAACCGTATTGGAGATTCAACAATTGTAAGAAGTACCCTACTTGATATAATGAAAAGTCTTCATTTTTTTAATCATTGTAGAATATTTGTAAAATCTAGACACGTTGTTTGAATAGTTGTCTCACCGGCCTGTAATTTTCAGTTGTTATTAAGATCTTGTGTTACAACGAAAGACTTTTTATAGAGTCTGTCAGTTTAGATTATTCTTATCCTTTTTTCTTTGCCCAGATGCTTATATTAAAGCTGAATAACTTGCTTATTTTTGGATTGTTATGCTAAACTTTTTAAACATTTAGTCTTGCGATTTTAAAATAACTTAATATGAGGTCTATTTTATGAAATGAAGTTAAAGTGCACACATCAAGAAAGTATTTTTTACGTCTGATAATGTGTTGGTCCTAAATTCCCTTATAATGGTATGACGAAAACACCATTTTTTAAAAGTATTTTTTATTATCTCGTATATTGATCGTCATTTCTAGACTCTGGTAAGACAAATTATCACATACCTTGTTTTCTCCAGAAGTCATCTCTCTCATCAGAAGGTCGGTTCAACTTATGTCCTACAGTCTGGTGACTATTGAACAATATTGAATATGCTTCAAAGTCAGTAGTTACATGAAATATTAGGGTAACGAACAGTATTCAAGCTCAAAAAATAATGTATCCTCGTAATGAGATTTTCTTTGTACTTTTTTTTTTGGTAAATATGGCTTTAATGACAAGGTGAAGATAACGAACAGCGATCGATATCATAAAAATCTACAGACAACACAAATCTGTGAGGAGGGCATAAAACACGAACCCCCGGAAATTCCAGAGGCGGGACCAGGCGCGTAGGAGACGCATGCACACCCAGCTGACTGTCCACACCCGCCGTAAGTCCTATGTATACATCATGTAGACGGAACATTCCATAGAAAAATTCAGTAATAAAAACAAAGGCCTTACAAAAATACCACCCAACGACAGGCTACATGCGCTAACAAGGGCACTATAACGACCACAGAATTCACGAAATGCTGACTCCAAACGAGGGTGTTGAAATCTCTGTAACATCAACCGATCTGCCAGCAGCCAGTCTCGGTCTAAAAACCGTCCGCACTCGGAAAATGCCTGTGAGTATCGAATAAATTGGGAGACGCAAACACCACATCCAGGCGACAGTGGGATATTGCCACACAAATAAGGAAAGTCGAAGATGAAAAGTTGACGCCATCCCGTCTGTCATAAGACTTAGTTGCTATTTCGCCCTTATTGTCTATAATCAGTAAAACACCTAAACACAAATGTTTCCTTTTTCTTATTTTTTGAATAAATTCTGCTTCATAGGAATATAAAACAGGTCAGCTAATAAAGGAGCACAATAAGTGCCCATCGCAATTCCAACAGTTTGTTGAAAGACCTGGTCTCCAAAGACTACATAAATATTGTCAATGAGGAACTCCAGCATCCTTTTTATATCAACTTCAGATTACTTGTGTGTAGTTGCCTATCCGCCGAGAGCCCTAGGCATATATCAAACAGACGAAACAGTCAAATTCAGTATTAAAAAAACAAAGGATTAACCATTGGTATGAAACAGGTCAGCCAAAATACGACCCAATGGCAAATTATATTTGTTTTCGAAGTCATTATAACGACTATAGAATTTACGAAATGCTGACTTTAAACGAGTTGATTAAAATCCCTGTAACATCAACTTATCTGTCAGTCAGTAGCCTGCCTCGTCTTCAAAATGGATCTTTGATCTATATGTTTTGTTGTTGTGCTTTACTTTGTATATGAATTCGGTAGTTTACTTATATCTAAAAAAAAAAATTGTAAGACTGATGAATCTTCTGTTGTGCTTACTCGCTATTATTATTTGAAGGAAATATACATGCATTAGCAAATAGTTCCAGAATTGTATGAATCAATTTTTGTTCCAGGTGACATAAAAATACTAAAAATAGTTATACAGTATGTGAAAAAAGGATTAGAAAGATCCAAAAAGAAGAACTTAAGGAGGATCGATGAGTCAAAGAAAGGGAGAGAAACATAAACCGAGAAACAATTGTACCATGCTAAAACTTGGAATAAAAAAAACTCATGTTTCCAATACACTGACTGAGCGATAATATGTTTGTTGCACTTGGTTACATTTATTACCCTAAACGGTTAGATAAGGAAAATATTTGGAATTGTTGGAATATGTTAAAAATAGTGCACTAGAATGACAAAGAAGTTTAATAGGGGAGTTTTAATCCTTACGATTTTCGGAGACAAATTTGGGGCATTAGTTTCATTCGAGTTATACCCCTGAGCAATGGAGGTTGTATAGAACTTGCAGAGTGCTAATGCATATACATCAACAGTATACGTAGGAAGTCCATGACTATTATCTGTGTGGGTTTTATAGCTAATTTTTTATACAGCTGATAAAATTTGAAATCCTAAGCTAGCTTATCGAGACAAAATATTTAAAGTATTATATCATAGCATTATAACTAATTACAATTATCGTACCTTAATTATTACGTCAATTTTCTCAAGTTTTAGAAAACCCTATTTGTATGAAAAGTCTTGCGGCGCTATTTTTAGCAGTGGAGCATATGGGGAGAAAAATCGGCGAAAAAGCAGTCAGTGAAGAAAAAGAAAACATTAATGTGCTTCACTTAAGTGGATACTGAGTCAGACTTTCCACTTTTTCCCTTAAAATCACAGTCCAAAACATTATATAAAAAAAGTCCTTTATGACTGCTAATTTTTCTCCTTATAGATGTACCGAAAGAAAATTTTTAGTGCCATTTCTCGTTAGAAAAAAAGTTATGCTTATAAATTATCAGCCAAATAATAAAATGATTCTAAAACACATAAAATATTCAATTCATGATGTAGAATAGATTGAAACCGCATAATTTCATGACGTTTCAACCATGGTTAGCATATTCTGTTTAGAGCCAAATCTATGTTCATTATGATCTAACGATACACTTAGAAATTGTTAGTCTACTTAAAAAATCTGAAGCATTGATTATTATATTTGATTTAATCGCAGAAGAAAATGACTTAATACACATGACTTAATGCACATGTGCTTATTTATATAAGCTCAGCTGCTTTCTTTTCAAATGATGTATTCGTAACAAAATAGGCATGTTTCTCTTCCTTTTCTTGTTCATTAAATACGCGTCTAGTTCATTCTTTAAAGAAATAAAAGTTTTAAAAAAAAAAAAAAAAGAAGAAACAAACAAACAAAAAAGCATAACATGCTTAAGGGCTCGAAAAGCTACGGCATTTCAATTCTTAAACACACAGAGAAACAATATCTGAATGTTGATATTTAAACAAATTATCTAGATAAGTATATATTTTTCTTTTAACTAATATTTAAAAAAAGGAAAGCTATTTGATAGAAACTGTACTTCAATTCATAAAAAAATATAATTGCACAACTTTGTTGCAAGCTGATTCAGAACGAAATGGCTGTTGCAGTTTGAGATCTGAGTTGTTTTTCTCTATTATTGAAACTTTATATATATATATTTTCTAAATGTAGTAAACAAATATTCCCTATTAGATTTTGTAACAGTCAAGTGGCAGACTTGCCAATAAGTTGTTCATATTTTGGAAGATTTAGGAAAATCATAGTTTAAGTAATTGACTATCTTTATAAATTTATTCTCTTATATCTATTTCGTTTGAAGTGTTATGTATAGCTTTAGAATGGAAGTACGACACACCGTTGTTGTCATTACTATAGAACAAAGAACTGTTTCATATATGGATCTTAATTTTGGACAAAACATCATCGTGTTCTTTCATTTTGGATGAAATATTGTTAAAAAAAAAAAGTAATATAAGAATATACTTTCCTGCAAATATTAGATTTTAAGACTGAAAAGGTTACTTTAAGGTATTAGGGGTGTAATAGTCATGACTTTGAATATGACTAAATTCAGTTTAGTTATAATGGAAAACACTTCAGGCAATATTTCCCAAAGTTTCAAGCAATTGTGTCCAAACATAATTTTTCTATACCTATTCCCATGTCTGTACCCTCTAACCACTAATGCACCTTTAATAGATAAAAGGTACAGATGTAATTTTTACCTCTACTCTAGTTAGTCGCAATCAGTTGAATGTTTCATGTATTCAGCTGAAACACTAAGCAATACAGATTGCATATATGCATTCTTTTTAGTTCAAATTCATCAGGTATGATATATGAATACTTGTAATCGAAAGAACTTGTCTACTTTGAGTGACAATTTTGGAGATTTTTTTTTTTTTCATAAAACCGTTTGTAATATTCTGTCAAAGAAAAATATGGTAGGAGAGATCAATAAAAGAACAATATCAATTTTGTGTAAGGTGTGTTTGTGATAATATAACAACAACAAACATTTATTCCATCAACAATATTTATCTATATTCTGTATCATAGCGATGTACCCCTAAACATTTAAGCCATTATTTTTTGTAAATGTCATGGGATATGTGATAATTAATGAGATAATGAACATATATAAACAACAGGTTATTGTCGTATTGAATACACTTCACTTTAGTCAGATTCATTTGTTCAGAAGATTGATACTGACAGAAACACTTATCAAAAGGTAAAAAAAAACAACTAATTTGTTCCCCACATGTATATAAAAAATAACAATGAAAAATATTCAACCCCCCCCCCCTTCTAAACAGTAAACTTATGTAAAAATAAATAAATTAATTAATGTAAAAAAATAACAAAAATCACCCAAACCCAACCCAGAATAAATCATTTATTCCCATATCTTATATTAATTTTTTTTTCTTTGAAGTTGTATATTTACATTCTATTTTTTACTGATATATTTTGAACATCTCAGATATTTTACATATGGACATTGAACGTCACTTATAAATTGCAGATTCTACAATGCACGCAACGCTACCTATTACGTACATTTTTCCCCTCAAACGGTTTGCTGATATTGAGAGAATCACAAGAAATCGCGATGCTAATGTAAAGTTTTGAAGAAAGGTACACTTCGTTCGTTCTTCGAAAAGGGTGCTATTTTTAGAAGTTGGAAAAACCCATGAAGTGTGTATTTGAAGTTATCATCGTTTTGACTGCATATTTTGTCTAACAAAATATATTAACGTGTTTTCTACGTAATATCATACTTATTCTCTCCTCCGCTAAGTTATATTCCTTTTCTTTGGTGTATGTTTTATGTTAGCGTCCTAGGCCGTCTTGACGACACGCCATTTTTGTTTACGAAGTACAGTGTTCCGAAAACTGCCGATGTCAGACACCTCGGTAAATGCCGTCATTTTTACCGGAAATGGCGTATTACACCTCTAATACCTTGAGGAATACTTTTCTACGGAACACCATAACAGTTATTCTCAAAGTTAGTTAATTCATACGCTATTTAATACTGTACACATTTTGATCTTGTTAGTCTATTATTTGTTCTTTGTAGTCCTTTACCACATATTCATCCTTGTCAGTAAGATAATCGGTTTATTTGGACTGGTTATTCGGTGTAGATGCTTGGTTATCTGACTGTCTGTTAAGTTCGAGACACAAGATAATTTTTACGCCTTCTGAACAGGTCACTTCACAATTGCCTTGTAAGCCTTATTAAATGGAGCGTACTTGTTGTAAATCCTTTGCTTTCCGAATAGGCAACACCTCGTTTGAATTGTTCTGAATGTCATGTCTAATGTAACACCTCATTCTCTCACGCAGATCATCCAAAAATGGCATATGAAATGTTATGCTATTTGTTTCTACTTCTATGTAGCAAATTGGAAGATTTCTCAGTCATCATCAAGCAGTTTAAGTTCTCTGCACGAAATAGGAATCTGTATGGTATTTAACCTATATATCAGTATGTACACAGAGCACTGTCAAGATGTATGTAATGTTTGGCAATTGATGATCAATACAGAAGTGTTCAATAAAAATTGCACTTGAATATAAAAAAAATTAATCAAACATCTATTATGAAAGGGACGGAAACAAGTTAATATTTTCATGTACTTCAATTTACTTTTCCTTAACCGAAATTCAAACAAGAAAATATGTCCATTTCATTGATTATTCCAACTTGAAAATAATTTAAACCTAAAATTCTCTTGATAATGAAAATTAAAAATGCTATATGGATTTAATTCTACAACTGGTGAGCTTGAGATAAAAGATACCACAGAGTCTGACACATCTGTTTCATATTTGGATATTTTACTTGAAAAAGACGTTAATGATAATCTAATAACCAAGCTTTATGATAAACGTGATGACTTTAACATTTCAATCGTCAACATTCCTTACTTATGCAGCAATATACCTTCATCACCTGCATACGGGGTTTATATCTCTGAGTTGATTCGATACGCAAGAGCTTCCTCTACGTATGTACAATTTCTAAAATGAGGTAAATTATTGACAAACAAGTTGATGAAACAAAAATATCAGCAGTCTCGTTTAAAGTCATCATTTTGTAAGTTCTATGGTCGATACAATGACCTTGTCAGCAAATACAATTTATCATTGAGTCAAATGATGACTGACGTTTTTCATTTCATACTAATCGTTAGACCATTATTTACAAACTGAATTGTCGTCGGATTTTACCGTTATTTTCCGATCATTACAAGGAGCACACGTGGGGTGTGACCGATCGGCAGGGGATGCTCACTCCTCCATTGCACCTGATCCCACCTCTGATGTTTTGGAGGTCCATGTTTGCTCTGCTCCTATTTTGTATTATTTAATGGACTTTTGAGCTTGAATACTGTTCGTCATCTCCATATTATTCATGAATACACATGAACACTATTTCATTAAAAAAAATAAGTCATAAGAAAATAGGAAAAACTCAAGAAGTGTTTAAATTTACATTTACTTACGCTATCCTTTTGAACACAGAGGCAAAAGTAAAAAACATGGAAGAGAAGAAGTTGCATCAACTGCCAAAATTCCTTTGTCAATTCAAGACAAACACAACAACTCAAATTGTTTGATATCCTAGGAGAGCTTTCCACCGTTTTAATGTTCACTAATCGAAAGGGATACATTTTGTATATTAAACAATAACAGCAATTGGTATTACCTTCCCTTAACCATCATTATGCCAGCCAGAGCATCCTTAATGCCAGCCAGGGTATTTGCAATATCTGTAGGAGACAACTTCTCAGAGGGAATCATTTACCTGAGGCAGGAGCAAGTCACGAATACAGAAAGGACAGTCAGATTGTGTCAATGGCATGTACGTACAAGAGAAAATTCCCTGAAATCACTAATTTTTGTGAGGGTTTGATATTCGTTGTTTTCCAGGTATGAAGAGACCGACGAATTTATGTCTACTAAGAACTGTGAAACTACTCAACACTTACCCAACCACGAAATCCAACCAACCCCCAACCCCCCCGATCCAATTTTTTTTTCAAACCTCGAAAATTTGACCCTAGGAAATTATGTGATTTCATAGTAGATTGTTTTTATCGTGTGTCATATTTTTTTCTTGATAACTTGATTTTTTTTTTTATAAATCTTAAAACAAATCTTACATAATCCACGTGTACAAAATGTATACAAAATGCTTCAAGACTTGAAACGAGCTGACCCTAACAAATATTTACTATAGTTTGATACTTTGATTTACTATGACACTTTACTCTAGAACTTTTTGAAGATTTAGAGGCTTAATGTTTCTTAAAGTACATACCTATAATGTTATTATTTTAAATAATGTGTAAATATACAAGTAATATTACTTTTTGATATAAGAAAATTGCTTGTAGTAATTTAAAAAAAATAAAATATGACGATCTGAAATTCCTTGATTTACTATAGTGAAAACTTTGATATATTATAGTTCACTATAATAACCTTAGTAAACTATAGTTAACTATAGTAAACTACAGTACTTTTTTGTTAGAGGATGATCAAGAGCCGGATTTTATTAAATCTGACATGTTTCCTCATACATACAAAAGCAAGAATCTACGAACTCATATGAATACGACAATAGTTCTTATCTATAACACAAGCAAAGATAAACTGTAAGATATATCATGACAAGAACTAGCGGGATTGAAAACAGGCAAATTATTTATCCATAGATGTAAACAACAATAGCAGCTAAGCAACAGTGATTGTTTATTTATACCGTCTCAAGTGCATCTATTGCAAGATTATACATGCAAAGTTTGTTTGTTTCATGTCAGTGTTCATGATGACAATAATCAAAAGAAAGATAACTCTTTGTTTGATTCTGAGTTTAATTCTCGCTCCAAACAAATAATGATACTGAAACCTCTCGCAATGGTGCTTTATGGTTTTCTTTTCAATGGTATTGTGATTTTTTTTTTAGATTCTATTGACACCACAGAACTATTATCCTTAACCTTGTATTACAATTAAGTATAAAAGATATTAAACATCTGTGCATTTTTTTTAATATAAAATATTTTTTTTGATAACTGAGGTAGTGAATAGTTTGACACGTTGTTGTTCTTTGGTACTAGATCAAAATAATTATCTAAGAAATTTCCAAGGACCAAGTGACAACTAAATTGTATGTCAAACGAGATTTTTCCATCGTCAGCTTTCCTTATTTATGTAATACTATACCGCTATTACCTGCACATTTTCACAGTATATGAGAAGAAAAAAAAACGGAAGGATGAACCTAGTAAAATCTCTCTCTCTCTCTCTCTCTCGTATCTAAATCTTCTAAAATATGGAATTCAAAATCATTTTAATTATTATGAAAAAAGTAAATAATATAATTTGTAGAAAAATTTTTAGAATGCTGCATTGGCAGTTCAAGCGATTTCTTTATTTATTTATTTATTTATTTATTTATTTATTTATTTATTTATTTATTTATTTGTTTATTTATTTATTTATTTATTTATTTATTTATTTATTTATTTATTTATTTATTTATTTATTTATTTATTTATACTTTTCGTACTCATCATAGAAGATTAATAAATGAAAAAAAAGGAATACCCAGGTCGAAATGCTGACACTTAGTTACATACGCGAGAGAAATAAATGTTCAAACATTGAATCTTTTATGGCTCTAAATGTCAAGTGAAACCAATGGATACAATCAACTGCTTGATTTTCATGTGAATATGCCGATTGTACGACTACCAAAGTTTAATGAATACTACGTTTTTTTTCTTGCATATACTTTTTCTTACTCACTTGAAGCAACTTAGTATCTTCATTGCTAAGTGATCTACACTATTTATATCATTTCTGCAAAATAAGAGTATATATATTATATGAATATCATAATATACTGATTTGAAGACATTTTTTTGTCGGCTGCAGAGCAGAATGGCACTAAGGGATCGCTTTGTCTGTCTGTCCGTCTAGCTGTCTAGCTGTCCGTCTGTACGTCCGTCTGTCACACCTTGTATCTCAAGAACTCTAAGAGATATGGACTTCATATTTTGCATATATATTGCTTGACACTATGGCTTTTGTGCATTGCCTTGGTTACCGACCTCATGACCCTTGACCTTGACCTTTGATCTACTTTACAAAAAAGTGACTAATGCCAATAAACATAACATTTTTGACATTTAAGAGGTAAGTCTATGCTACTATTCATGTGCACTGATTGTCATAAACCATCATGAAAAATAACAACGTTACAATTCATTTGACCTTGATTTTTGACCTACTTTGCAAATATACTTTGGACAATTAAAACTAATTGAAGACTTTTGAAATCTGAGAGGCGGGGTGTTGAAAATTAGCATTTATACATGTTTATGAGCTGATGAAACTGTATGATATTCAGTTTCCACACAATCTGATATTTAAATTTTATGACAATACATCGGGATCGGTATCCCACAGTGGATCGCGTAGACTGACAATTAGAATAAAAGACTTTGAAACACGTATTAATACATGTAAAATGAAATTGTAATGATTTAACTATTATTCTTAGGGCTGGTAATCATATTTTTTTTTTTATTGTAAGATTCTATCGCAGTCTTATACTATGTTATGTTTTTGCCTGCATGAACTATTACGCTAGTAGTAAATAAATAGCTAACAGCTTAGCTACTCTTAGATTTATTTATATCTTCAATGCAGCTACTAAGCAGGTGACACATGCGTTCCTTGGAACACTCTAGTTATTTTTTTCAACGTTATTATTTACGATGTAGTGATCATGTAATGTTAAATTAGTTATCTGATATCATAGTTATTATTTGTGAATGCCTTTACTATCAATACCTTTAATACCAAATTATTTTACAGAGAAAATAACCGCTAAAATATGTTTTGCATTGAATAAGTTTAAAGGCATTGCAATTCTACTTGAATTTGTACTAGCACATTTATAGCATGCATCAGAAATATAATAATTTGCATAATGGACATATAATTGGGTTTGGTTTCAAATAAATATGAAATATGAATTCAACAGAAATAAAAATAAATTTATTCAGTGGATATATACATGTATACTGTCAACGGTGAACCAAAATCTACACTTCGCCGCTGTTATATAACGATCTTACATGTATGATCATGTGCTGTTTGAATTGAATAATTTTTCATTTTCGATTTCTTTCTACCTATTAATTATATAAACCATCATGTATATAGTTTCAATTCTAAAATTATCTTTATAAACAAACCATTTTCTTCCGTAATTTTCTCGCACGGTGGAACACGGAGGGTCCCCGACGAAACGGTAATATCCACGTTGTTACACGGTGCGTCTTTGGTGTAAGCGCGATCGTAATATACGCACACGGTAGAACTCTGTGTACACGGTGTAATACGGGGTATTTTACTCCGTGTGTTTTCCACGGTGGGGTGGTAATTTCTCGAGAGCAGTAATGTAGCTGACGTACAGTTTATGTGTCTGTATAAAATCAAAAATAATGCATTAACAAGCTGCACGAGTTCGAGGAACTTGCTGTATTCTAATCTCAAAGCATGGATATTATATTTAAATTTTGACATTCAGATGCCGATTTTAGACAAAAGAAATCAATCCAGTAAGCTGTCACATACACAATATCAAGTGAATTATGACATTTTTTTTTAAATGAAACCAAATGAAGATAGGGACAGATTTGAAAGGATAACATTACATCAATTTACCATAAATACACACCATTGTTGCAAGCTGTTCAATAAAGGAATAGCAGTTGTAGTTTGAATTTTATGCTATCATTCTCTATAAGGAATAACATTTTCTATTACTCTAAGGTTTGTGAATCAAAGCGAAATACAATGTCCTTTCTGCTGTATTATATGGTAAGAATTAGAATACATGAATTTAATTTTTAAAGGATCTTTGACTGGTTATGAATATACTGTAAACCAACTATTTTTCGCTTCATCTTTTATTCGCGATTCCTCAGTTTGAAATCAATGTGCAGCGATTAATCATCGCGATATAGAAAACAGTCTCTTCATATGCAATGCAAAATAAATGGTTCGCGGCGATAAAAAATCGCCAATATTTCTCGCAAACGAATAAAAGTTGGTTTACAGTATTAGAAAAATTATTTGTGAAAATATGTTAGAGTATAACAGTCGCATTTGATTTGTATAGATCAATGCATAACAATGCAAAATAAATGTTCGTTATTTTTATAAGATACTGTAAACGTACACAAATTAATGCGATTAATATTTAGCGCAAGATCGTCCTCTTAACTAATTAGCGCAGTCAGACAAGCACAGATAGTTTTTAAAATGACTTTTCCTTTTAATCATGTTTTAGCGTTTGCATAAATTAGCGGGCAAGAAAGAAGTCCGAAAGGCGCTAAAATATTACCAATGCTAAAATGTGTACGTTTACAATTGTCCAATTTTAAATTATAAAATGTAAAGTAATTTTTATCCTAATAACTAGCTATTAACTGTAAGACTGTTATTCCTTAGTATATCTATCATTATTATATTTGCAGTATTTTAGTCGAAAAATATCAGAAACAGTCCCTAAAACTTTTACTTTCCCTTTTACTTTACTTTTACTACTTAAGGAGGGTGGATACTGCTCCAAAAGTCTTAAGTATTTTTTATCAGGTATATCTATACACATAGCTAAATTAAAAAAATAAATAAATAAAAACCAAAGATGGGGGTCAATACGCTTATTTGCAATTAATATGACGTCTCTGCACTGTAAATGTAATTTCGTCTTAAACAGAAATCACTGTTTCGAAGTTTTTCTTCCAATATTTTATCTACATAAATCATGGAACCAAATACAGTCTTATTCTCGCTTAAAAAGACACATTGAAATTTTTGATAAAGAAAAATCATAATAAATTATTTGCCTTTTCTGCATTCACATAAATTATTTGCCCTTTCTGCATTCACAAAATGTCAATTTTCTGGCAACTAAAACTTAATAAGCAATAAAATTATTGTAAAGTCTTAAACTTTTGATGAATTTAAGCGGAATGACCAAAGTTATCTCAAATAGTTATAAAAAAAAAAGAAATAAAAGTGGGGGTTGTTATGTATTTTTTTTTTTTAGATATTACTAAAAATGTGTTGATTTTTAGCTAAAATGGGGCTTCATTTTCCCTGGATTTTCATAATACATCTGCTATATTTGTCCCAATGTGATGATAAAATTCATAATCGTTAATTTAATAAGAAATAATTGGGACAAGCATAAAACATTTTACTGAACAAGATAATATTGTGTGAAACCAGCATGGAAAAAATAGGAAATCAAACTTAACAGTACTGTAAATACTTTGAACAAAAAAAATTTATCAATTTCTTTTAAAAAAACCTTCCGCCACAAACTATAGTTCCTCACGTAATGTTTTTCGTATGGAAATTAAGGTGAGGCTTCAATTGAATATAGTTTAATTGGCATTGTAGAATCTAAATTTATTGTAAGAACTAAAATATGATGCAGAGTTTAAGAACGGTAAGCTATCGTTGTTACTTACCAGAAATGCGTTAAAATAAACGCTGTTCAATACCTGAAATGAGGGAAATTGTAGGCATTCTATTGATAAAGCAGCAATTAATGATGAGAAAAAGATCAATAGATAATTCAAGAAGTTGTTTAACAGTTAAGCAAAGATTATTCAAAGCTGATGTTGAGATGTTGCACCTGATCTATCCCTATTGACTTTTTCAAATTTATACATATCTTTGACTCTGTCGGGTAATATGATTCAAAACATATATTGTATTTTCATTCGAAATACCTTTACACCTCTATGTTCTTTTAATTTTATAACCAATACTATAGTTAAGATTTAAGTTTTTTTTTATTGTTCTTCGAAACATCAATCCTTTTACTTCGGAGATTGAAATGACAATAAGGAAGCAAACTTTGAACAACAAGTAAACGCCGAATAAACGGCAAGCGAAATGTAAGCGCACAGTGAAAATACGGTAAGCAAATGCTGAACGCTTTGTGAATAGCAACCCCGAGCGGATGACGAACGTTAAGGATAAAAATATGTTGGCTCAATGTACAAACGGTGAACGCACGGAGAGCGAAAGTAAAACTGGGAAAGTAGAATATTTTAGGAACTGTAGCTGTAATAAAGAAAAGGTACATATACTATTAAATGCTTTAAAGACCGAGGTTTTCAACCGATCGGTTTTCCTCAGGTAAGTTTGGTGTGGGGTGGAGCTTAATCGAAGCGGGTGAGAGGCCCCGAGGGAACCACGCTGGCTTGTGTACACCTACCTTTATACACAGGATGTTACCTGAATGCATTACCTGTATACGTTTTCCTACGACATGGTAAAACAATGTCATTGTTTTTCTTGTGTAGGTCAAATGAAATGTTGACCGTAAAATTCTGAAATAGGCCTAAAGCATGCGAAATATTTTTGTTGCGAACAGAATCCTACTTAAATTCTTTCTTTTGAAATTAATATTTTTAAAAGTAATTTGACAATTTCAATTATACGGTGTGTTTGTTAATTAATATCAAATATTGTAACGAATATAGGTTCAAAATCCGTCGTAAGCTGGCGACACAAAGGGAAGTAATTCAAATTGCACGTCGTGTATGCAAAACGAAAGCAGAAAGTGAGTATGACCGTCATAAATAAGTCTCTCAGTAAAATTAAAACTTAGAAACGCTGTTCGGAGGCTACATTTTGTAGAAATATAATAAACTAAATAAATATTTTTGAAGATAATTCCTACGTGATTTTTCCAGGACGCATGATCTGTATAAAATGGCCAGGGCTTCGGACCGGGGGTGGTTTCCCGACAGCTAGGTATTTCCCAGTGAAACGGGAATGAAATCACCTGCATCGTACTTTTTTCCCTTCGGGATTCATAATTTCAAATATTACATGCAAAGCAAGACGTTATAATCCGAATAATTTCTCTTGTAAAACTGGTAATTATACCGTAATTTCGTCACCTTGTCTCGAAGAAAAGCGACACGTAGCACTATTGTCTTATATAAAATTTCGCTTGAGCAATATTACAATGTTGTCATACTTGTTCTAAAAAAAATAACTTTATTTACTTTCATGATACTTGAAACGCGGGTCGGTATATGTTGTTAAGGTAGAATAAATGTACATCAGTTAAACTATGTTTTGACAAATTATAGTTATCGATTGTAATCGTGAAATGAAATCCTCCCTTTATAAATTACAATTTTAATATATAAGCATAATTTTTCTTATCATTTTTTTAAATTATTCAACAGAATTATTAAATTTATGGCATATTCTCATGAATTAAATAAAATGAATGTTTTCATTGCTTCTTTATCACGTTATTATTTGAGGAAAGCATCAAAAGCCTGAATGTAAATTCGATGGTCGGTACGATCTCCAGACAAGGTACACAAGATGTACACAATGGCAGAAAACTAAATGTCAATCAAATCCAAGTATCCAATCCCAGGCTTAATTTCAGATGATTGACAGGGGTTCACAAACCAGGTAAATTTTAAGGAGGTGCTTATTTCCTCCCCCTTTAATTTCAAATGGATTAAAGCTCTTCTGTGTTCCCCTACGACAATCAACAAAAACAGAGAGTTACCTTAGTTGCATGGAACAACTGATGAAACTGCATTCCAGGTTTATAGATGGTAAGAATTCTTTCAATGCAATCAAGTACTGTTATTAGTCTACGTATATTTTTACCATTCAAGTTGGATATAAAAAAAGATCCAAATGTCCGCCAGGTTGATAATCTAATATCCAACTGCCCATCGGTTGGATATTCAAATACCCAATGGTCGTAAAAACAAAATTAAGAGATGAATAAAAGAGACAGCTTATTCAAAAATGAATTCCAAATGCACATAAAAAATAAAATTACTCCAAATCTGTTACACTTTTAAGATCTTTTGTTTTAAAATGTATTTCCATTGCACAAGGAAATAATAAGTTCGCTTTTTTGACACCATTTAAATTTTAATTGTTAAAAATGAACTTCCAATGCACACGAAAAAAATGTCCTCCGAAGTTTGCACACCATAAGAATCTTATCTTCAATAATATATGTAAAATTGAATTTTACACATCACTTTTTTAAAACACATATAAATACGATTTTTATCCTGAACCTAAACAACATCACTTCCAGTTAGTGAATATATCAGCGTCAGCAAATCTCCTCAAATTATTCGAGAGTCATCACTGAATATCATACTTTCCCAGCGTACTTCCCAAAACAATTAAGTGATCTGACAGCCCATCTTTTTTTATTATTATTTTTAAATTTATTTATTGATTAATTTATTTATTTTGATTTTACACCGTTTGATTTAAAGATCTTGATAATATGTAATATTTAAAGCAAATTCTCCGAAATGCGATTTTAGAAGTATTGTCCTACTGGAGCTCCATAACTTTCCCTTTTCTCCTACAAATCATCATCTGATAATTCATGATAAATATCCAGCTTTTTATTAAAAATATGTAATGCTCTTCTTCTTTCAGGTCAAGGTATTCAAAACATTATTTGAAGTTATCTAAATTTACTTTGGGTATTATAAATTCTCCGCTTGATTCCATGACTCCTTAGTACAACTGAAATGTTTGAAATGTCATAAGCACCAGTTTTATGCTCACTTTGTCCGTAAACAAAAGGAGTTTTTGGTAAAACTATTGTATTATGTCAATGTTGGATATATAAATGGGCTAGGTCCTTTTATAATGCAGCAGGATATATGAATTGGTATTTGGGTTTCTGAGGCCCACAGTGGGGAATTTCTTTACCCTCTAGTAACGACGTCAGTGTACAGAAAAAAAGTCACTGCGATATTAAAACGACGTCCCAATTTGATATTATTTTCGGGATTTTCAATATTTCTGGCTTACGCTATGTACGCATTTAAAACAGAAAAACATATATGAAAATTCATCCATTTGTGATATCAAGAAAACTTTAAGAAGTTCTATATTTATGTACTTTTGGCTCAATTTTAATCATTAATCAATATAGGATTCCCTTTTTATGTAAAATGTCAAATAAATACTGATAATCTAATATGAGGAATGAGTTTATAAATATCGAAAGCAAATTAAAACAAATGAATACTTTGCGTGCGAGAAATATAGTTTCACGACCTTCTTTATATTCGTGGATATTTTTCGTTGCGAGCCAATTTATTGCATGTTTGTTTTTGCTGTATGTTTCCTCAGTTGTGAAAATAAGAAGTCGATAGAGGATGGATTTAAAACTGACAAATCAAATAGCGAATAAAAGATGCCGTGAATGATACTTGGTTAACAGTTATCCTAATCATTTAATATCGACAATTTTCACTGAATTCCCTTATAAAACGATTTAACAAAAAAGAAGTGTAGATCTACAAAAGTATTTTTTTAAAAACTCTAGCTGCATTTGAATTTCTCACGATGTAGTTTGTGTACAATATATTCTATAGACTTTCAAAAAAGGTTTCGGTTAGAGCATATATTTAATCATATCTTTTCTCAAGTTAATCTTTGGGTGTACACACTGTGAGTTAGAAACTAGTTACGGCAGCCATTGTCAGAGCGTTTATTGATTTTTTTATACCCCTGATCCGAAGGAGAAGGGGTTTACCGTTTTAACCCCGTGTGTCTGTCTATGTATCTGTCTGTCCGTAACAAATTTTTGTCGCAGTTTTCTCAGAAAACACTCTTCTCAGATGCTTGCAATTTTAGCGATGTCGCATGCAATTAGGAATTACAGAAAACAGTAGACAAAAACAGTAAATAAAGTTAGAAATGATATACATGTATGCGAAGGGTTTTATGCGGTGTATACGTGTACATGTATGTCTTATGTGCAATGCAATAAAGAAATTAAAATTCGTTTGAAAGTATATACAACCGAGGAAACTATTTGAATTTAGTAATTTTCACCACCGCAATGCAAAGTGTATCTCTGAAAATTTAGCTATTAGAAAGACAAATACCTGATATATATTATAGATCGACGACATATAACTTAACAATAGAGAATTTTTAAAAGTCAGATAAGGATTCCATAGCGTTGAATATAATAGAGATAAAAATCCCCTCTTCGGGCCTCTGGTCATCGGAGATAATGTTTTTTTTCTAATCTTTTTCATTTATACTTTACATATTAACATAACATTTTCATTTTCATAATCTAAATTGCACGTGATCATGTTAATCATGATGTATTAATAATATACAATTGTAATGTGTTGCTATTTATTTGTTCAATATTAATTCTTTTTAATACTGATTAATTCTATTATATCAGAGTGCATATATACACTTTAAAATTAACCTAAATTTATGATTTTCAGTAGCCTGCCTCGTTTTTAAGATTGATCGTACTCGGTGCATGTTCGTTGGGAGATATAAACACGATATGCAGGTGAGTAGTATATTCCTGCATAACTAAGGAAATTTGAGTATGGAAAAGCTGAAGTCATTTCATTTGTCATAAAATTAAGTTGTTACTTTGCTTTTATCGTCTATGGTCAGTAAAACATCCAAATATGAAACAGATGTAGAAGATTCTGTAGTGTCTTTTATCTCAGGTTCACTGGGATATCGAGTCGACGCACCAATAGAAGTAACTAATTTTAATAAATAATACGTTGTCTATATATCTAAATGTTGAGTTGAAGGCCGCAGAAAGTGTTTTCTTCTTTTCATGTTGAAGATTCTGAATAAACTTTGATTCATAGGGATATAAAAAGGTAGCTAATAAAAGAGCACTATAAGTGCCCATAGAAATTCCAACAGTTTGTTGGAAGACCTGGTCTCCGAAAACTACATAAATGTTGTCAATGAGGAACTCCAGCATCCTTTCAATTCAACTCCACAGTACTTATGTGTAGAATCAGAGTGATTTTTAACAAAGTAATTTTGTTGATGGCCAAAAACAAGATGCATTTTTCTTTAAATTTCATTTTATTGAAGAAGCAGTTGTTTAAAATTTCAAAAAGCCTAGTTTTTAATTTATCAAGAGGAATGGTTGTATATAGTGTGGAAAAGTCGTACGTCCTCATGTTTCTGACTCCTGAAAAATATGATGATTTTAAATTTTCTAAAAGTTTTTGAAGTTTTCGAGAATCCACACCTGATTTACACCACTTCTAGAATATGCTGTAGCACAGTACGTCTGAAGTTTCTCCTTTACAGCAGTTAATGTTTTAGTAAGAAGTTAAGATAGAGCATTTGCTGGACCCGACAATGTAACTCTGTTTGTAAGGATTTTTATGAAGTTTAGGAATCCAGTATAGGTAGGATAAATCGAACTCATCTTGTTTGACTGGAATGTTAAAAGTATTAAACAATGAAATGTGATTTTGAAGAATTTCATCTTTAGAAAGTGAACTGCAAGTATCAGTTGGATTTCCAGACGATGAATTAAAACCGTTCTTTCAAAATACAGCTAAAGTAATGAATTTTACAAACAAAGACGATCTTGTTACAAGCCTTGTAAGCTGGAAGCGCTTCAAGGATTGTTTATAATTGGAAAGCTTGGAAGTTAAGAGAGCGTGTCACTAAGCATTGAGCTTCATGCTATATAAACAGGGAAAATGGAAAAAAAAATATTTCTAGCTCAAATTTTGTGAACATGATGCATATGAATTGTCTTTCAAAAAAACATACCTACCCAGGCATATGACCTCTTGTTTCCATGACAACCAGGGCATTTGCTATATTTTATTACAGAAATACTTGGACTGCCTTATCCTGTTATAATTCATGTATTTTACATCCAAACTCCATGTATATTTTATAATGTGGGTCATAAAGTGCTTTGAAATACATTTTTCTGTTTTATAAGGAAAATTTATTTTGTAATTGATTTTTATTAGATTTTACCTAGATTCTATAGAATAATATTGCATGAAGCGCTACGTAGTTTCCAAAATCCAGACAACTTTCGAAAATTCAACATATATCTGTAGAAGGAGAATACTCTGTTCAATAAATTAAATAAATAAAATTGGGTAGACACTCAAGACTTTAAAAAAACATCTGAATGAAATGTTGTAAAACACTGTTGAAGAACGATTGAATTACCTCCCTTGCAAGAGCTCTCTAGCAAAAGAGGTCGGAAAGAATGAAACAGACAACAATAGAGGAATTGCGGGAGAAAAAGGAAAACTTCCAACTTGGAGTAGTTGGACAAAAACAGATAGTGGTATGTTGATTTTTTTTCATGTACATTTTTGGGTAAACTTTTGATAAGTTTATCTTTTTAAAGCAAAATTAAAGATTAGGAAGGTATTCACAGATTCATTTCTCTTTCCCATGATGTGATACAGACACTGAATGCATAAGACTAAGTGATGCAACGTACCTACAGCTTGTGAGCAACCTGTTATATGCCCACTAATGTTTAATTCTGCAGTTGTTAGATTACTCTTAATGCAACTAAGAATAGATAAATGCTATAATGATATTTAAAATAATTAGAGATATGTCTATGATGTTTGTGAATATATACAGTGTATAAAGAGGTCATAGGGTCACACTGCAGGTAAGACTAAAGTCCCTAGCTACACAAAAAAGTCATCCTAACTCACTCCCTTCCTCTTTTATAAATCAGAGTTTATATTATTTCACATCAAAGCTAAAACTTTGTTCACATTTTATTTTTTTTCTCCTGCATCTTCCATACAATCAATGCAACAAACATATCAAATCAGTTTTTTTTTCTACCAATTGCCAAAATGGATTGGGAATGGTACTGATACCAATTCAATGTTGAAAAATAGCATCGAATCTATTTACCTTTAAGTTTTGGATGAAATAATAATATAACTTAACACAATGAAAAGTTAGTTATTCTACAGAAAACAATGGATTCTGTTGAATCTATATGAAAGGAAGTATGATTGAAAATGTGTAGGTAGTTTATAAATTAATATGTCTGAGTGTTAATATAATTATGTAAAAGTGTGAATAAAACTTATGAATTGAAAAATATATATATATGAATTATTGGGTACAATTCCCAAGTTTTTAAAATGTATATAATAAAGTAATCAATAAAATTATCATACCACCCCTCCATCTTCAGGAAACCGGACCTCATTATTTGGTCAAAAGAGTCATACATATGAAGGAGGAATTAAGTGATGTTTGTCTATGAAAATTGACCCCACCCCACCCCCACTCCAGAATCCAGAACTCCTATTATATTTTGCAGCTTGTTCATATATCTGAATTGTTTCCTTGTTTGCATATATGTAACTGGTTCAATAATTTCATGCTACATATAATTATTAACATTGACTAGCATGGTGGAATATACATGCATATATCATTAATGCAACCTTTACAGAAGATAGGATGTACATGTGTGCTAATCTACTCTAAACCTTTACAGAAGATAGGATGTACAAGTGTGTTAATCTACTACTGTAGCACTTATTCAGTAGTATTAATACATAAACTTTTGTTATTTTTACAGCTATTATAGATAGTTGAAGATGACACCCTGATCCTTTAAAGAAGCCACTTGAGGAAATATATCTTGACTGGAACCATTATTAAAGTTTAATCTTGTGTTACCATGTTCCAAATCAGATATCTGTCTAATAACCACAAACCGGTAATCCCCAGAAATGAATCTGAAGGAATGGAGGATTGCATGTGTTATGTATTTATTTGGATGATATAAACAGTTAATACATGTATAAGCCCAATTAAATCACAGGCAAAACTTGGACTTGCTTGGACTTTTTGTATTGTTTTTGAGCCTCATGTGTGTATAAACTGAATATTAAATGATCTAATATAATGACTTTTGAAAAATTATGAAAATTCTTTTTTGTATTTTTCAGCTATTAGGAAATGGAACTTGCAAGAATAAGTAGCCACTAAAATTCTATTTTTGGTTCTTAATATTTTCCAAGTTAAAATTGGGGACTTGGAAGAACATTCTGATTTTATTTATTTTCTTAAGGACTAGTTGTCAAAGGTTGAAGCATTATTCATGTACTTTAAAGAAGCCTCCTCCTTAAAAAGAAAATTGACGATTTTACAAAAGGGTCAAATTATACTTTTTTTCATTTAATTTATTAAAAAAAAAACAAGGTGTGGGGGGGGGGGGGAGGGGGGAAGGGGTTAGGCTGAACTCTAAAGATGTTTTTAATGAATGTGGTCAAATTATTTTTTGTTGAATCATTTTTAGTCAAAATAAACATTTACTTTAGTTCAATCTGATGTGAATTAAGAGGTTGAATGATATAAGCAGAGGGGGAAATAAAATAGATTTTTCATTGGATTTATCCTGTAATTGCTTCCAGTAGTGTATTTATGGAACTACTGAAGGAGAATTTTTTTAAAGGGGGATTAACCATAGCTGTACTTAATGGGCTTTTCTGTTAAAAAAATTGTATTGTTGTTTTCATCATCTTAAACACTTCTGCATTTTCATCTCTAAATTTACTGAAAATACATTGGACCATGCTTGACGCTAATTATCCTTCAGTAAAGGGGCATATTTCAATTTCGTTCAAATAAGTGGCCGAGCTCCTTCCCAAGAGGAGATAATCAGGGACAGCCAAAAATAGGGTCGGGTCATCTATATTTGCATAAATCTTAAGAAAAAGATGATGTGAAAGCTTCCTGATATATCAAATAATGGCCATTGGGTTTAGGGTGAAACCACAACAGGGAATCAAAGTATACAGGCTAAAAATAAAAACAGCGAAGCCAGGATTTGTCATATTATGCAATGAATTCTCGGGTAGTGCAGATGTCATTGTGTACTAATTGTGGTCCCAGGGGCTAAGATGAGGCTAAAATGGGGACTAAATGAGAATACCTGTACACATTTTCAGATATTCTTTTCAAGAATAGGCAAGACCAAACAAAATCATATCAATTAATTTGCAAAGATTCCCAAGTTATTTAGATCTTAGTTTTTTCCCTCAGATTGTCAACCTCTAGGTATGGATGGGGCTAAAATTTTACATATGGCAGTGGAGGAAAGTTTTAGGGAAAATCAAGGTCATTTTAATCTCTATTGAAGTTGAAGCATCATTATTTAGTGTTGACTGAAGGTTGTTTATGATGCATTACTTTGCACATGTTTCAAATATATGTATTTCAAGAACAGGTCATAACAGATAATTTTTTTAACTTTGACCCCAATTAATTAACTGACCTTGCCATTGGGGTCAAGGTCAACAGTAGAGCATAAATTTATCTTCTTGAATTGTCTAACAGTATACACTGTGCATCAATGTATGAAATATTTGGAGCAACCCTAACAAAAAGTACTATAGTTAACTGGAGTTTACTATAGTTAACTATAATTAACTAAAGTATCAAAGTTTTTTCACTATAGTAAATCAAAGTATTTTTACTATGGATTTCAGATCGTTATATTTTTTCTTCTTCAATTCTTACTACACATTTTTTATATTAAATTGAAATATTATTTGTATATTCACACATTATTTCCAAATTTTACATTACTGTTATCGAATTTTAGAGATTTTAGGATTTGAAATCTTTAAAAAAGTTCTAGAGTAAAGTTTCATAGTAAATCAAAGTATCAAAGTTTTCACTATAGTTAACTATAGTAAACTACAGTAAACTATAGTAAATTTTTGTTAGGGAAGGTTCAAAATATCAAGAACCATGTAGATTTAGATAAGAAATTATTAGGCATAAAATATATAATACAGAATAACTTGACCTTGGGGTCAAAGGTCAAAGTGAGGAGAAGGTCATAGTAGTGCATGACTCATTTCCTTTTACAACTGCACCCATGTGGAATAAGGATATCTTGTTTCTGAAAGGACAAATTACTTCTAGTAATCTGAATTGTTAACAGGAAATCATCTAAAAATGCCCAGATTTGCATATTTTTGAATCTCCATGGCAACAATGTTTTTGAAAGTCTACCCAATTTTATTTTTTAATTTTTTTGTATACTCAAACAGTTACAAAATTTCATTATAGAGTTTACAAGAAGTTGTACGGATTTTTGTCAAATGCCTTTAAAAAATGTCTTAAATTCAGCTATTTTTTCAATGCTAAACTTGTCGCTTTTTCCCATTGCCATAGCAACGTAACAGAAGACCTTGATCCAGTTTAATCAGGCAAAGTAGAACTATCAATTTAGTCATCTTTAAAAAATGGGTAGTTTTAAACCACCTTTCGAGAACATTTGTGTGAAAAATACATTTAATTATGTCAGTATTTGCCCTTTTTGAGTGTGAAAAATTGTTCTGGTAACTAAGGAAATGTTTCTCCTTGGATACGACTCAGTGATTATGGTTGAAATCATTAATTTTGTATTTTTCATGTTATTTGTGACAGAAATAATCCATACACACTATTTTTTTTTTTTTTTAAAAATCACATTTTTGACTTTCCATAGAAAGCTCAATGCTTACTGACATGCTCTCTTAATTGTCAAACGGCTGACTTCCTCAAAGCATGTCAAATTATCATAATTTTTATAAAAATTTATGGTGAAATCTTGCATCTTCTACATACAAAATACGAATCTTACAAACACAAATCATTATACAGTAAAACACGTTTAGAACGAAGCTCCAGGGGCTGACAATTTTGCATCGTTATAAACGTAAATCGTTACATCCGTTAAGTTCACATTACATTTTTAAGCCAAGGGGAATGAATATCACTTTGCTATAAGTGTCAATTCATTATAAGCGTGTTAGTTATAACCTGTTCTGCTGTAATTCAAAATAATAGGAATAAAAATTAATTTGCAAGATTTTACTTTTATCTTAAAATCGTCATTGAGACTTTACAGATTAGTCCAGCACAGGCGAAGTTCAACAACTGTATGAGTCTTTACTACGTACTCGTATAAAGACACTTCCTGTGTATAACGATTAGCAGAAAATACGACACACATTAATGTGTTTTTACTTTTTGAAATGGCAGTCGATTGTTGCAACATAAAACAAAATCATCATTTCTACGTGCAATGGTATCTTTTTGTCATTTACCTCGAATTCAATAAAATTGAATCAATCATCTCCATATTTACCATTTTACGTTTAAAGCATTTTTAATGCATTTTTAAAAAGAATGAAAAAAATAATACGATAGAATAAATGCAACATAATTAATGTTCCCATTTCGTTTAAGCTAATACAAGTTCTTTTAATACATACTAAGTTCAAAATTTTCAGGATTATTAATGACCCTTTATTTTTATATTGCTCTCATAAAATTTTCTTTCAAAAATTGCAAGACTGTCTGCTCTACATTTTCGATCAAGTAACACTATAAATAACAATAATTAATCTGTAGTTCCAGCTTCGTTTAAATGAATTATCAGTTAATTATTGTTCCAGAAATCAAATCAATAGCAGAAAAGTTGGAAGGCTGATCAAAAAAATCGAAAAGGGAAAAAATGCAGAGATTTCACCGACCCAGTAGCGGAATGAAAAGATTTTCTTGTCAAATGCAAAGAGTACCGCTAACAGGGTAAATAAGAGTAATGCAAGACTGCTTTTGAAACTTGATATGAAATAAGACTGGTGTTAAAGTCGTATGGTTCCCAGTACATTAAACCTGGTTGCAGAGAACACGCTAATTATAGATTAAAGCATACAGTGAAATGATTTTCAATCCATTAGCTTTACAAATAATATTATGAACTTAACGGATGCAACGAATTACTTTTATAACAAATCAAAATTACTCGTCACTAGCACATCCATAGTGTGAAATAAAACATTTTAGTCCATGAAATGGTAACAGTGACCTATGTTATTTTATGTTGAATAATATCAACACAATAAATTTGTAGAAATCAAATTTGGACACTGGGTCTACTACTTGTATTATTTTACAAGGAGCTGTACGATGTATATGAAATTCATATACTGTAAACCAACTTTTATTCACATGCGGAGATCTACTTTAACTTGCGAATATTTATCGCCGTGAACAATTTTATTTTGCTTTGTATTTGTAGAGAATATTTCCTCGGTCGCGAAAATTAATTTTCGCGGATTGACTTCAAACCGATGAGTCGCGAATAAAAATTGACGCAAATAATAGTTGGTTTACAGTATATCTTGTATTTTCCATGCAAATTGCGCGGATGTTAATGAGGACTAATTATTACATATCTCTAATCTGGATAATGACAATAAGCGGCGATGGGCAATGCCTCTAAAGGAATGGTTCAAGATAAACCTTCACCTTGGAGAATACCAATTGTAAATTATATTTCAAGATAATTATATAAAATAATTATAATAAAACATACTATTTTCTCAGTAAAAAGAACTTTCACCGTTATCAAACATTTTTTCTCGTTTAACTGATTTGTTCATCGAACAAAATACCATTTAAATTAAACTTGTGAAAATGTTTATTTCGGATTTAGCAGATTTATAGAAAGAAAAAAAAAAGTGTGAATTCCTTATCAATTAGTTATTCAGTTATCGATTGATATCATCATTTAAATAATTTTCTTTTTCCTTGTTCTGCAAAAGAATATTACTTTTCAACAAATTGAATTGAATACCTAAGTTGTCTGCTCTCCGCCCAAACACACTGTATGCCATGGATTACAGGAAGGGGCAATTTAAACATTACTTGAAAATTCTCAGCATTCCATGTAAAAATCTTACTACCCCCCCCCCCCCCACTCCCCCTCAGAGAAAAAATCTCCTCTGTCTAACATATCTTGACATGCAAATACAAAACAATAAATAAACACCTCCTGTGACCCCTGTATTTAGGGGAGGGTTTCCGTTAGTATATATCAACAGAATATCCATCTTTTTACCCCATCAAAAACATAATTGTAGTAGATTTGAACAATAGTCTTGCATGAAGATTTTGTGAAAAAAATGATTGATTGTTCGGAAATATTTTAGCCATATATCGACGGTTATGAAAAGAATATGGACTATAAAAGTATACACACAAAGGGAAAAATAACCATAATGTATTCGGCGTCGTAAACATTATGTTCCCTTTAATTTGCTATAATTTCCTGATCAAAGGAAAGGAGAAAATCCACCCATTGTAAAGTTAGTCACTTATTCAGAGTACTTCCGACAGGATGACCGTCACTGTAGCTCAGCTGGTAGATCACTCGCTCCGTGATCGGAAGATCGTGGGTTCAAACCTCAGCCGCAACTGACCTTTGTCGACAAAAAATAGGTACATGTAGCAACTGTTCCTTCGCCAATTGATTGGAACTATGGAGTGACATTTGTGGGTCTTTCGGATGAGAACTTAAAGACCGAGGTCCTGTGTCACGACAGGCGTTGGCACGATAAAGATTCCGCTGCAGTGTTAAGGCGTACTATGAAGAAATCAACGGAATATGAACGTGCATAAATACATACCTTTTTAAACTGAATTTATTTTTGTTAAGCTACTATATTATCACATGACTTTAATATTAATTGAAACAACATTGTATACCCCGCTCTGTATTGATTTTGGCATGGTCACGTTAATAGACAGTCACGTGATTAATGTGTGTAATGTGTACTGTATGTAGGTCATGAACAAATTTCAATATCGCAAGAACATGCCCTAGTTAAAATTAAAAATTTATTTAATAAATTGTTTCTACATATCTTGTAGTTTATAGAAAGTGCTGCTGCTTTAAATAGAATTCGCATTTTATTAGTTTAAATTTCAAGTTATTTAGCTCTAGTCGAAATATGTGTGTCCTTTACCAAGTATTTTATGTAGTTATATTAGGAATGACTCTAATTCTTGGCCAAATTATTCGAGTATAACCTGGTTTGGGTCAGTTTACGCTTTATAATCCGCCAAGCTTATAATTTAATTTTAAAATCATTAAATAACTACGGGTGTAAAATTTCGTTGATTTTTATTAGTTCAAATTTGCCGCTCAATTAAACAACCGTAGTAACGGAAGTAACGGAAGTGATGGAAAGCGAGGGGAGGTAAAAACTGATACATAGGCCTAGCAGCTTGTTTACATGTGGTAAGATCGAATTATTGTTTGATGTTAAAGGTACATTTATTAAATCTGGAATTTTCCATGAATCCCGAGGACTGGAAATGAGAGGATTGTATGGATACAGATGATTCAGCTGGTTGTCGGGGGGGGGGTCCCCATACCAAACCAGGTTATACAAAAATAATTTGTGTTCCTTTTTGGATATTAACCAATCAGAGGCTAGAATACAAACAAAATTAAATTATTAAGTAATGCTCTCCATTCCAGCACTTTTTAAGTTAAGGAATGTGTCCTTTTTGTATACTTAAAAAATGGTCAGGATCTCAAGATCTTTAAAGTGTATGCCCTTGCGAAAAGGCGATTTAATGAAGCTCCTCTGCGTGAAACATGCAAACCCTGTAAAAAACACGTTAGAATTAATTCAATACATTTTCTCGATAGTTTTTAAATAATGACACTAAACAACGGTTTCAAATTTGTATTAATAGTCTAATATTTGCAAATAATAGTCTCTTTAATTATAAAATGCTTTTTTCACTGTGAAAAAAATTATTTGATCCGCCTCTCACTGCACATAAAATGCGTCAAATTTTACCATAATGATGTCATGTCCACAAATGCATTGCGATCAGTGACTTGTTTATTTCTTGCTGTGTGGGATTTAACTAGCGATAAAAATGAATGCGATGGTAAATTTTGATGTAGCTCGTTACTCTTATGCAGTTTAAAATCGCAAATTATTTTATTTTCTATTATTGTAAGAATTGCTATTTTTGTGTGATGTCACAGTAAGCATTTCCCGTATAAATTAGGGCCCGCCCCCTTTATGAAGCCTTAACAGAGCTGCGTCCTCACTGCTCAGTAGCCCCTGAGAGCCAAGTAACGGTCTAAATTTGAAGCCTTTTACCGGTATATTGTGACGTCACTTTATGAGTGAAAAAATTCTCAAATGAGACGTAAAACAACATACAATCAATCAATCAACTTGCAGGATGAAATTAATCTGTAAACTCTTAGTCTCATTTCAGTTAATTTAATGGAATTTTTTTCACTCGTAAGAAGGTTTTCTGAATATTTTCAAGAGTGCAAAGCACGTGTGGATAAAGAAATCCTGTCCCCCTGGTGAAATAAATTCCATATCCAACAACAAAACATTAAATATCCTCCATTTACATTGATGTCACGATTTTTGTTAAGAAAATGAAATAACCTTTTCGTGTTGCAAGATTGAAATGTCAATCACCTTAACTCTATGCAATCCTATCTTGATTGATGATTATTTCTTTTTACTCACAACACATTTATACTACATTTTAAATATATTAAAAAAAAAAAACAACATAAAATATACTTTCAAAAGAGGTAAGTACATGTATAGTTGCTAAAAAATTGTGAACACATTTCTGATTGTTATCATTTTTAGCCGTTTCTAGCTTAATCTTTGAGTCTGAGTCTGATGAGTCTGTACAAAAATATCTGCATTGTGACGTTATAAAAAACTGTACCTGACGATAAAACTATAGTGCAAACTGATTTGTTTAAAACATGATCGCTGAATGGCAGATATTTGTGGCAAGTCATCCAATAAATAATGTAAACATAAGATATGAATTTCATTTTTGAGAATTCATGAGGAACCTGCCTGTATTAACGCTAGCGCTAAACTTCATGAAATAATGCAGCCTTAAGTGTCGTAGTTCATGTCCTCATGAATTCTCAAAAATTCAATTCATAAGACTGACTACTCTCCATTAACTTATAGATCCAACGTTTTCTAAATAAATTCTTGTTCCAGATCTAAAACCAAAAGTAACAAAGATGGAAAGTTTAGCTGAAAGATCCAAAAGGAATGAAGGACAGATATTCTCTATGATGATATGTGGAATTAAAAGCACTTTCTCTTTTAGGAAGCGGGCACATGCTGTATGCTAATAATCAAACATGAATAGGATTCGCGATTATGTGTAAAACTTTGAATGTAACAAAACTTTTGTTTATGCCATATATGTTCTAATAAACCAATTAAAGCCATATTTATATGTGTTCAAAACACTGAAATTACATATGTTTGTTGCTCATTGGTTACATTTATTATTCTAAACAACTGGATAAGAAAAATATTTGGAATTGTTGGAATATGATAAAATAATGTATTAGATTGACAGAAAGTTTTAAAGGAGACTTTTAACCATATGGTTTTCTTAAGTAAGGAAATGGTTTAGTTTTTATCCGAGTGATACAATGGCTGCAACGTTATTGTTGACAAATCGATCGCGGAGGATCGTTAATCATGCGTGATTATGCAGCAAGAAGCGTGCATTTTCTTTTTTTTTTTTTCTTTTTTTAGTTTTTATCCGAATGTAAACTGTAAAACATATCTTCTGCTTTTTTGTTTACTATTTTTTTATGGAAATAAAAGAGATAGAATCATATAATAGAATATGGATATATTATTTAATTCTTCTAATTAAATACATTATCTGTGGTAAGTCATGCAGTCTGTCCGATGATCAAAAATTGCTGTTTTTTTTTTTTTTTTTTTTTTTTTTTTTTTTTTTTTTTTTTTTTTTTGTATGTCGAATATTTTCACAAGAAAAAGAGAATGGTACTTTACAGATATTGCATATTTTATTTTATTTATAGCAAATCGTCATAAATTATCTAATACAATATTAGAATTCAAAATGGAATTCTAATATTGTATTAGGTGTCAAAACACCCCACAAGCTTAAAATATGACAATTTATGGGTGTGGTATACAATTGCGAAAATGTAATAAATGCACAAAGATCTTCTTTATTTAATAGATCCTTGTTCATAGGCTGATCAAAACGCGAAAAAACTTGCATTCCATTTGTAGAATAAGTATATTAATTTACTATAAAAGAGTATATAAGGTGTTTAAATGTATTTTTATATCAATCGGAAGGGTTTATCTTTATCCCAAAAATAATAAAATAAATAAAGAAAAGGAAATTCCTAATTCTTTTATAAACATTAGGTCGACGAATCAACAAATTTGTGTCCCAGTCACCATACGATCAATTCACATTATCAGGACATGATAGCCGCGATAACTGTTATACTTGAGACTTACAACTATTTTTAAATTCTGTAAATGAATCGATAACCCTTCATTATTATCATCAACTTAAACCCCTGGTCCATTCTCCCCTTATATTTTGCATCAAAAAACGCAATAGCGTGAGTTCTTACGGCTCATTATTTAATCGGATGTAATATGCAGCAATCGATTATAAAATTCTCAGTTGTAACCTAAAAAAAAATCATCTCAAAATATCTAACAGTAGAAAAATATTTTGTTTTCTTTTTAAGTTTGACAGTTATAAATTACATAAATAATTATATGCATGTATTTGAAATCTAAAATAACTTGTAAGTCTTTTTTCGTTCATGTTCATTCCTGAATATTTTGAACTATATACAAAATATAGATATAAAATATATGATCGTCCGTGTAACCTGTAGAATCGTGTGTGTGAATGAGTGTTCGTGTAACAGATTTACTCGTGCATTAATCCTGCACAATCATTCGAGTATGTTGTCAACAATAACGTTGCAGCCATCGTAAACCTTGGTAATTGGGTACTGTAGATTGGCAAATAATCACGATGGCTTTAATTTCACTTGTTCGCGATTCATCATTTTTCCGCGAAATTAAACCCATCGTGTTTGCTATCATTAGTTTAAAAAAACGTTTAAATGCTTTTACGAAATTTAAATTAATTTCGTGAAATTAAAACCATCGTGATTGGTTCCTTTTGTCAATGAGAAATCGTGAAATTTTAACACCATGGAATTAAAACGACTTACAGTAATTGAGGTGGTACAGACCGTGCAGAGCGCTAATCAGTATACACATGTCAAGTATTATATACAGAATGTCCATGAGTATTATCACATACTATAAAAACCAAATTAACTGAAAATAACTGCAAGTTTTTTATTCTGCATTTTGTAATTGAAATGAAAAACGTTTTAGAAAAAGATATGTTTTTTCTCTTTTTTGGAACCAGAGTCATACAATATCATAAATGTTGTAATGATTTAAATGCAGAGCTAACATATTGTTTCATTTTTCAAAATAAGAACGAAAATAGAAATGGCACAAGCTGCTCAAGGGCAACTGTAGTAAAGAATTTGATTCATATCTAAACGGATCGAGACATGTAGATGCTGATTTTAAGCCAAGGGAAGCACGCAATCCTATAAGCTGATGCACGTAAGACATCAAGATATATATTATTACATTTTTCTCTAATAATACCTCAGATGTTATGTAGGGGAGAATTGGATAGCTACAGTACGTCAATGAACAAAACATACACAGCTTTGTTGCAATCTGTTCAGTAAAGGGATACAAGTAGCTGCCACAATTTAATTTGTATTATCAACCTCTACGCTACAATATCATTCTGTGTGTCTCTAAGTGAGGTACATTAATACAAACTACATATGCTCTGGTTGCTGTTCTTTATGGTAAGGCATCCTCAATTTGTTCGATCGTACTTTGTTATTTCTTAATAAGAATTCTTTAATTGGTTGCAAATAAAAACAAATGTACCAGATTTGAGAATATGTGGTGTGAAAGCTAATTCCTAATTGTTATTAGCTAATAAAGATTATTATAAATTTAAAATATGAATTCTTAATTTCATTTCATTTCTTAAATAATAAACATAGAACTCGATCTTATAGAAATCAAAAGTCTATTTATTTTTATCTCCTGTCATTTTACGAGGACAATTAAATAGCAGATATCTGTTATTAGTGTACAGTGTAGTTATAAAAGAAAATAAAATGATTTTTATTTTAATTTATTAAAGCTTTTCTGTGTTCCTTTGTTCATTTCTGCAAAACATGCCGATTGCAGTGGAAACAAACTTTGCAGACAACAAGAAAAGGATAAACCGTTTTGGAGATTCATCAATGGTAAGCAAACTTTTGAAGGTATATTTTATATTTTGAGTCTTCAAAAAGGCATCTTTGATATTTTTTCCCCTTATACATACTGTAAAAGGTTAATGTTTGACGTTTCAGTATTTATAAACATGATGACTGTTGGAATTTGACGATTACTAGTATTTAATATTGTTCTGAAAAAACAAAATGGCAAAAAAGTTGACAAATGGTTGACAGTATTATTAATTTGCCTAATCCGTCCAGCATTTTCATATTTTCAAAATTTCCAAATTGAGTATAAATTTATCTAAAATTCGAATGTTGGAAATAGCATATGATCATCTTGTATATTTTCTACCCTTTGAATGCAGTAAAACTCGGTTGTAAGGAAGTCACCGAAATATTAAATTTTGTTTATACATCCTTATATATTGATTCTTTACAGCCATTTAAAGAACATATTGCGAAATCTTAAAAATAATACTTGTAACCGAGATTTCCTAATAAGCGAGTTCCTTATAATCGAGTTTACTGTATGTTGTTGATACGGCATGTCATTTTCTTATTGATATTATAAAAACCTGTCCGATGTCTAAATTTTCACTATGCTTTACTGTGAAATAATAGTAGGGCTGGTGGACTTTACTTGTAATATTATTTCATGTGTGTCAAAACGTTGTGCCAACATTTATCAGGAATGTTAAAGTTTGCATTCATTTTTTACATACCATGAATTAGTTGCCCTTCATCTTAAATCTGCATGTATTTCATGAGTTAACTGTCATTATCTTAGCAGTTCCATGTGTATAGATTAGCTGTAACACTTTGAATCACCTGCTGCCATGCAACTTGTTTACATCCTGTCTGTCATTTTTATCGTTGCATGTTAAGTAGATTGGTTTCGTATTTAACCTCATGTTATTCATGTTACATCACAGGCATACTTACTTGCTATTAATTATGTTAATTACTATTGTTATTTCTAATATTCATTTTAGTAATTATTATTCCCGATTACGTGTCTACAACTTGTACTATATTTTTATCTATCCGCGATATCGTCTGCATACTCAGCAAGTTTACTTCTGCGAAATTTACCTACTTACTATAGACACATCTTTTGTAATCAATAATTATAGGTTATTGTGTCCTTTTCACATTTTAATTATTGTGGGGTTTTTTTCTTTCTTTCTTTTTTTCTTTTTTTTTCTTTTTTTTTTTTCTTTTTTTTTTTTTGAATCCTTATTGCATGACAATTTTGTCTGACAGTACGACACGATTTTGATTTTGTACGACATCGTACATTGTCTTGATTGGTTGAACGTCGCCGTACAGCATTTGTATTGGTTGAATCTTGCCATGTGACCCCTTTCCGAAGGTTATACATAGGGGGCGATCGCATTATGTCAACAGATAAATTGCCGAGTTGTCATGCGCGTAAATTCAAAGTAAATAAAGATACAAGATTCGCCCATATATTCTACACAGTATTTTTGTAATTCCGGGTGAGAATACGTTCGACAATTATCTCGCAACACACTGGACACCTACTTAATTGTAATTAACTGTTGAGATCACTGTACTTAATCAATTGTACACTCCTTTTTTTAATAATAGTAGCATGTACGGTAAACGCCATCAACCAATATCAGTTGTACCTGTTTAAATGAAAAACTGAATTACGATCAATAAATATTATTGAGACCAAAATAAATCTTATGTTTTCCCTATTACCAAGGGACCAAGGATTTTAGTACAGGAGTACTGCCAGTTATTATTCTGTAGCGTCCCCAACTTAAGCTTGGCCATTCTCGGGGAGCTTAGAATATATTAATCTTTTAGACTGGAAGATTCTAGCAAATCATGAGAACAATAGTTACAAAAAAATTTATCGATCTTTTCATTTACACCTATTAATGTTCGCCTTTTAAAATTCGCAATTATTGAAAGAAGTGAAATACTCCAAGATTTCGTATCCGAAACTATTTAATGATCTGGGGGCTTATTTTTGTCACATTAACAGCTTTAAGTGTTAATTATTTGGATACCTACAGTTGACGCATGGTATATCGAACACTGATATATATATATATATATATATATATATATATATATATATATATATATATATATATATATATATATATATATATATATATATATATATATATATATATATATAATACTATGGATATGTCGAAGTGATTTGGAAGTCCCAATCATTATTTGTTGTATGTATTTAACCTCGATATCGCAGATCTTCGGATATCTATCAGTTCTTTTCTCAGCACCATGGAGTTGGAGATAACGAGGTTTAACTGTATTTGATATTCTTTTTACAATATTCCCTGTCAATGTGTTTAATTTGGATGCCTATTTGACTTTTAGCTCACATGAGCAGAAGGTGTCTGTCTGTTATCTGTCGTCTCTAAGCTTTTTATATTTTCGACCTCTTCTAAAAATCCACTGGGCCAATTTCAACCAAACTTACCATAAAGCATCCTTGGATAAAGGAGATTTCAGTTTTTTCAGAGGAAGTCCTGCCCTCTTTCAAGTGGAGATAATTAAGAATTCTTGAAAATTTTGAGCATCTTTAAAAATCATCTTCTCAATAACCACTGGGAAAGAAGAGATGAACTTATGTGAAAGCTTCATTACACACTCTAGATTCAATTTTGTTCATTTCATAACCCTCAGGGGTAGGGCAGGGCCACAAGAGGGTGTCGAGGTTTTACATAGGAATATATTGGAAATGTCTTTAAAAATTTTCCTCCCAAGAACAGCTAAGCCATTAATAATCATATTAATATGGAAGCATTCTCAGGGGGTAGGGCGTGGTCAAAACAGTGGGTCAAAGTTTTACTTTGGATCATATAAGTGTAGTGGTTATCGGCATTTGAGTAAGACGCATTGATGACTTAAAATAGTGGAATGACCTGACAACCCTTGGAATGAACTAGCCAAACCATAGGGTATACATGTATAAGGCAAAGCTTCAGGAAAGTAAAACATTCAGAAGCTAGTTGAAGAAGTTGGATGTTGAATCAGCAATAAAGAAATTAATTAAGGGTAAGAGCAAAATAAAAGTTATAAACACCAGTGGCAAGTATCCTGAGGAATTGATGTTACGTTCTTGGTGTAGTAAATACGAAAGAAGATTGAGACACCCGGTTGTTATCAATCAGTGGGAACCTGGGGAGAAACACGGTGCAAGTAGTACCTTACCCAGTCCTTGTCTCTTGATAAGACAGCTCTGTGTGAGGGTATATCACAGAGTATTTAAATACTTTGTGATATACCCTCACACAGAGCTGTCTTAATAATCAATCCAATCATTTACTCAGACAGATTAAAAGGAAAACCTATATATCCCTTGTAAGGACCTGATCATACACATACATAGGATAATCTTATAGAAACACATATTACTTTAATTAAAAACAACAGGGCCGCCCGCGTGGCGCAGTGGTTAAAACGTTTGCTCTAGAGTCGTGGTGTAAGTAGTTTATCCATACGGCGAGGGTTCAAATCCCACTGCGGAATGTGGAGACCGATTCTTCGCATGAGACCGTAGAAACCGAGGTCCCCTGTTGCAGTAGGTGCTGACACGAAAAAGATCCCTAACTGCTCAATGGCTCTGAGTGCCAGGTTTAGATCTAAATTTTCAGCCCTCCACCGGCAAGTGGTGGCATCTCCTTATGAGTGAAAAATTCTCAAGAGGGACGTTAGACAACAAACAAACAAACAAAATAATAGGAATAATTCATTTCAAATATTTTACTATTTGTTAAAATCGTCCCAGTGACATTACAAATTAATCAAACACTACTGCATGAGTGTCAGTTATTATGCATGAGAATATACTTTGTATTAAATCACTTCCTGTGTAGTCACCCGCGTGGCGCAGTGGTTAGAGCGTCTGCTCTAGAGTCGCGAAGTAAGGAGTTGATCCTTACGTCGCGGGTTCGAATCCCACTGTGGGACGTGGAGACCGGTCCTTCGGATGAAACCGTATAATCCGAGGTCCCGTGTCGCAGTAGGTGCTGGCACGAAAAAGATCCCTCACTGCTCAATGGCCGTAAACGCCGAGCATAGGACAAAATTTGCAGCTCTCCACCGGCAAGTGGTGGCCTCTCCATATGAGTGAAAAATTCTCGAGAGGGACATTAAACAACATACAAACAAACAAACAAACTTCCTGTGTATAGGGATTAGCAGAGAACACGACTGCAGGTAGAATGCTAGCCCATGTGTACGAATCAGTCCCACCCTCACCTGAGGTTTACCACCCGGTAAAAGAAAACTATGCACATGCCTTTAAGGAGTTTAATGATTTGTGTTACATTATCTGATGTTTGTTTTCATGATGAAGAGTCATATTTTAAGGATTTATAAAATGATACGGAATATAAGATTCATTCTCATTTTCAACTGTATTCATGATACCAAATAGTTTGGTGTCAATAGCATATGAACAAATGGTCGATAAATCTACTTATTTCTCTTTTTTTTGACTCTTTTTTATTAACATATCACACAAACAGCCCTTGAAGATGATTATTTTTCTTTCATTCACTATTCTTACGTTCTGTATTATTTGACCTCAAATCAAAAGTTCACTCTTCAAAGTTGTAGATAATAAACAATTTCGAGAGAATTCGACAGTAAACGTAGAGCTGCATAAATCCTACGTCACCTTAAGCTAACAAATGTGCAGTAAATATGGACATAATATTTACTAAATCTCGCAAATCGATGTAAACAATTCTATGACGTCACACATTTGCTCTTTGAAATCACATTCGATTTTGCAATGTAAAACTAAATCATCATTACTGAGTTTAATTGTATCTTGCTTGTCATTTACCACGACTTCAACAAAATTTAATCATTCATGCCAATTCTCACCATTATTTACTTTTTAAACATTTAAAATGTATTTAAAAAAAAAAAAAAAAAAAAAAAAAACACGATAGAATAAATGAAACGTAATTAAGGTCCCCATTTCCCTTAAACTAATAAGTTCTTAAAAATACTTACTAGGTTTAAAATTTTCTGTGTATATTTTTAACAACCTTTCATTTGCATATTGTTCAAATCAAATTTTGATCGTTTATTTATGAATAAATGCAAGACTGTCTACTGTAATGTTTTGCTTAAGTAACACTCTCAATGACACTTAGTAATCTTTAGTTCCAGAGATTTCAAGGACTTAAAAGCGGACAGAAAAGAATTTTTAATCTAATGAAAAGGGTGCCTCTACCAGGATAAATAATCCTGAAGTAATACACGATTACATGTAAAACTTGATGTGAAATAAAACTGACGTTAAAGTCTGGTTCCAAATACAATAATTCTGGTTACAGCGAAAACGGTTTTTATGGATTTATGCATACAGCAAAGTGATTTTGAATCCCTGCACTCTTAAAACGATATTATGAACTTAATGTATACTATACAAGTATGGACTCTTTTCTTGGTGAACATTTGCTTCGCCTCGTTCTATATCAAATCAAATTCACCACCAAAAGAGTTCATAATTGTTTTGGTATATAGTCTGGATTCGAATTAATAGAACATTGAAGGCTGCTTGACGACACCATTTTCATTAACAAACATCTTTTGCAGAAAGATTTATTTTTGTCAAAAGTGTCCAAATTACAAGTTATATCTTCCATGCTTCCCTTTCGTTGTGTGCAACACGACATTTCCCGTCGAAATATTTGGATAAAAACCGGCGATAGGTTTGCCTAACGTATACCTGCTCAGATACAGAGCCATTCCTTACAACGTTATTCGAGTTGTCGTTTGTAATGTCACAATCGCCGCTGCATGCACAATGACCCTCTGGTAAATACGACCTAAAATCCAGTGTATCTGTAATGTTCTGAACCATTTGCTTTTGTATAGACTATATAGGGACAATGAATAGATATAATAAAATGAACTACAGTTATAACGAATCAAAATTACTCGTCATTGGAGTTCCAAAGGGTGAAATTACAACTTTTAGTCGACGGAATGATAACTGAATGACCACTGAAAGATTAATGAAGTCTGTCAGTGACTTTTTCCGTGACCTTTCAGTTAGAAATCCTCATGTGAATACCAAATACAATTCAGTAGCCTCTCATTCTCTTTCCATAGTATTTGTTTTGTACTTCATTATCAGCTTATCTTTTTAGTTTGCAATTTTTGTTTACTTATTTTTATTTTAATTGCATTACATTTTTTCTATTTTTTGAATTTCTCTAATCAGGATTATGACACTAAGCGAGGACAGACAACTGCTTTTTAAGAAATGATTCAAGATAAACCCTTTCCTTAGAGAATGTTAATTGTAAATTCTAGTTATAGATAATTCTATGAATTAATAATAAAAAAAAAATAGCATTTTCTAGTTTAAAAGCTCTTTCACCGGTATCCAAATTTTTTTAACGTTTGATTGAAGATTTATTCATGTAACAACTTGTTCGGTTAAATAAGCTTGTGAAAATATTTATCACAAATTAGTGATTTTAAAGAAAGAAGAAAAAGATCATTTTTTTTATCCATTACCAGGTTAAAATTTTGACGACTCATTATATTTATCATTTAAATGATTTTCTTTTTCTATTTTTTTTTTTAATGCAACGAATAAGTATTCTAAAATAGTTCTGATTTTTATGCGTTCACACTCGTTTTAAACAATTGTAACCTTCAACCTGTCTATAATTATAGACATGTTAAAAGTTACAAATTTAAGGTCACTGAATGAACATCAAAATGTTACTTCAATGAAATGACTTTCTTAGTGACCTTTCAGTGGTCATTCAATCAAATGAATGGCCTAAACATTTGAGTGGTCGTTCAGTTACTGTGAAATCACTAATTTTCGTGGTGGTTTAGTTTCCGTTTGTTTTTCTGGCATAGAAAAACTCACGATAAACTTAAATTCAATACTTCATATGATTTTTGTCAACCACGATATTAAATCCGCACGAACAAATACTTTTCCTCAAACGACGAAAATCTGACCCCATGAAAATAAGTGATTTTACAGTATTTAATTGTTTCCTTTGTATCTTAAACGAGCATAATACCGTTCACGATAGCTCAGTCGGTAGAGCGCTCGCTCCGTGATCGGGAGGTCGTGAGTTCGAATCTCGGCCGCGACAGACCTAAGTCGATAAAAAATAGGTAGCAACTGTTCCTTCGTCATGCGCTCGGCACTTTGGAGTGAAAGTTGCGGGTCCTTCGGATGAGACCTTAAAAACCGAGGCCCCGTGTCACGGCAGGTGTTGGCACGATAAAAATCCCTCACTGCTCAATGGCCCTGAGTGCCGAGTAAAGGTCAAAATTTGAAGCCCTTCACCGGTATATGGTGACGTCTCTATATGAGTGAAAAAATTCTCGAATGGGACGTAAAACAACATACAATCAATCAATCAATCAATAAACGAGCATAATTCTTAATCATCTTTTTTTTTTTTTTTTTTTTTTTTTTTTTGGTTACTTTTGCTATTATAAAAACAATACTCATTGGGCCGGAATTCGATTCTCAATTTTCCAACTTTACTATCAAATAACCGCTTATTGATTTGAAACAATAAAACAGCAACTACACCAGTCTTTAACCAGTTAAGTAATATAATTGCAATTGAATATTTTCAGTTCAGAGAACAGTATTCATTTTTAAATGTCAGATATTCTATATGTATGTATGACTTCCAAATATCATACAAAGAATATAAAACGCAATATTCAGCATCTTCCGGATACAGTCCACTAACTGTTTTCCCATAGGCGATAATGTTAACGTTCTTCAGATGACAATGTTCCTACTTTTCGTTCAACAGTGAGTGACCCCTCAAATCAAAGCACATCAAGTAGTCTTTCCTTGGTAAAAATCTTGAGGTGGCATGTCATAATGCGTCTGTCTGAGTTAACCTCTAAAAATGAAAGTGAAAGTAGGGGAATTCAAGACTTCTCACTGGTGTTATAATACATAAAATAATTCTGCTGATTTTCTTGAGAAATTACATCTGCCAAGCTTTTTTTTGCAAGGGAACAGACTACTTTTCAACAAGTATGAGGCTCAGTTAAATACATTATCACAGTTTTTTATTCAGGTCTGCAAATTAAGAAACTTGTAATTTTTTTCCTGAACTATTTTCTTCCCCTACCTATTCTAAAAATAATTAGAGGTATGTACCCATCTGTGATCCCTGTATTTAGGGGAGGGTTTACATTAGTATATATAAACAGTATATTGATCATTTCACCAGATTTTAACTGCAATAGATTTGAACAGTAGTCTTCAGTGACGATTTCATGAAAACAATATAAATTAGGAAGGGAAAATAACAAAATGCATTCAACATAGTGAAATATATGTTTCATTTTAAGTATGTGTAATTTCCTGATTAATTGGGAGAAGACAATTTACTCATTGTAAAGCAAATAACTTAGTCAGACCAATTATTACAGAATGAAATGAAAGTAATTTGTAATTTTTCAGTCACCTTTCTGTTAATTTAATAGTATAGTTTCATTCTTTGTCTTTTTCTTGTCAAATATTTAAAAACTTCCTTGTTGCAAAGCAAGGACTAAAAATTTATGATGCAGCTACTAGATTTCATTCAAATAAGAAAAGGATTGTCCGTGAAACATATGTCGACAACTTCTATTTTCCTAATTTACAAATGCTTATAAAAGCTTGTATACTTCAGCAAGTGTGCGACGTTTTCTTCAAATTTTGTGACAACCATTGTGCGCAAAAAAGAAAAATCAAGTTTCTAAAATTGTTGTCTTAAACTTAAAATCCTAACAGTACAATGATGTGCTTTGGATTATAAAACATGTGAAATGTATGTTGATTATTCACTGTTACAAGAAAATAGTGTATTGGGGGATCTGCATTTTAATACTGAAGATTTTAGATGTCATTTATAATCCATAAAAGGTACATATTCGAGTCCAAGAGCTTGCTGATGAATGTGTTTATATGCAACTGGGAAACCTTTAGCAATACGTAAACATGACAGCTATAAAACCCAGGTTTCCAATTTTCTTCCTCATTATCAACATATTGTTTGGTAGGGAAAACAATGCATTAATTTTTATTCCATAGCCACTTGCACGATAAAGTATTTTAGTCACTATTTCTTAATTTTTTTTTTGTTTTCTTTTAAGGTACGAAGTTTTGTATGCTTTAAAAACCCCTTGAAATTTGGAAGATATTTTACAGTCTCAGGCATTGCAACTTTCCTATATTTGCAATACTCCTTTATATTAAACCTTGAAATATTGTTAATAAATGAAGTATAGCAGTTTCTTGACATTTTGTTCCTGTCTGAACTCTATACGTAAACTACGTATGAATAAGAGCTTTGACTTGATTTATACTCGCAACTTTTGTTTTGTAACGTCCCTTCGAGAATTTTTTTTTTCACCACTTGCCATAGGAGGTCTGCAAATTTAGACCTGTACTCGACGCTTACCGGTACGACCTTTGAAAATTGAGGGGGCTTATTTTTGTCACATTAACAGCTTTAAGTGTTAATTATTTGGATACCTACAGTTGACGCATGGTATATCGAACACTGATATATATATATATATATATATATATATATATATATATATATATATATATATATATATATATATATATATATAATACTATGGATATGTCGAAGTGATTTGGAAGTCCCAATCATTATTTGTTGTATGTATTTAACCTCGATATCGCAGATCTTCGGATATCTATCAGTTCTTTTCTCAGCACCATGGAGTTGGAGATAACGAGGTTTAACTGTATTTGATATTCTTTTTACAATATTCCCTGTCAATGTGTTTAATTTGGATGCCTATTTGACTTTTAGCTCACATGAGCAGAAGGTGTCTGTCTGTTATCTGTCGTCTCTAAGCTTTTTATATTTTCGACCTCTTCTAAAAATCCACTGGGCCAATTTCAACCAAACTTACCATAAAGCATCCTTGGATAAAGGAGATTTCAGTTTTTTCAGAGGAAGTCCTGCCCTCTTTCAAGTGGAGATAATTAAGAATTCTTGAAAATTTTGAGCATCTTTAAAAATCATCTTCTCAATAACCACTGGGAAAGAAGAGATGAACTTATGTGAAAGCTTCATTACACACTCTAGATTCAATTTTGTTCATTTCATAACCCTCAGGGGTAGGGCAGGGCCACAAGAGGGTGTCGAGGTTTTACATAGGAATATATTGGAAATGTCTTTAAAAATTTTCCTCCCAAGAACAGCTAAGCCATTAATAATCATATTAATATGGAAGCATTCTCAGGGGGTAGGGCGTGGTCAAAACAGTGGGTCAAAGTTTTACTTTGGATCATATAAGTGTAGTGGTTATCGGCATTTGAGTAAGACGCATTGATGACTTAAAATAGTGGAATGACCTGACAACCCTTGGAATGAACTAGCCAAACCATAGGGTATACATGTATAAGGCAAAGCTTCAGGAAAGTAAAACATTCAGAAGCTAGTTGAAGAAGTTGGATGTTGAATCAGCAATAAAGAAATTAATTAAGGGTAAGAGCAAAATAAAAGTTATAAACACCAGTGGCAAGTATCCTGAGGAATTGATGTTACGTTCTTGGTGTAGTAAATACGAAAGAAGATTGAGACACCCGGTTGTTATCAATCAGTGGGAACCTGGGGAGAAACACGGTGCAAGTAGTACCTTACCCAGTCCTTGTCTCTTGATAAGACAGCTCTGTGTGAGGGTATATCACAGAGTATTTAAATACTTTGTGATATACCCTCACACAGAGCTGTCTTAATAATCAATCCAATCATTTACTCAGACAGATTAAAAGGAAAACCTATATATCCCTTGTAAGGACCTGATCATACACATACATAGGATAATCTTATAGAAACACATATTACTTTAATTAAAAACAACAGGGCCGCCCGCGTGGCGCAGTGGTTAAAACGTTTGCTCTAGAGTCGTGGTGTAAGTAGTTTATCCATACGGCGAGGGTTCAAATCCCACTGCGGAATGTGGAGACCGATTCTTCGCATGAGACCGTAGAAACCGAGGTCCCCTGTTGCAGTAGGTGCTGACACGAAAAAGATCCCTAACTGCTCAATGGCTCTGAGTGCCAGGTTTAGATCTAAATTTTCAGCCCTCCACCGGCAAGTGGTGGCATCTCCTTATGAGTGAAAAATTCTCAAGAGGGACGTTAGACAACAAACAAACAAACAAAATAATAGGAATAATTCATTTCAAATATTTTACTATTTGTTAAAATCGTCCCAGTGACATTACAAATTAATCAAACACTACTGCATGAGTGTCAGTTATTATGCATGAGAATATACTTTGTATTAAATCACTTCCTGTGTAGTCACCCGCGTGGCGCAGTGGTTAGAGCGTCTGCTCTAGAGTCGCGAAGTAAGGAGTTGATCCTTACGTCGCGGGTTCGAATCCCACTGTGGGACGTGGAGACCGGTCCTTCGGATGAAACCGTATAATCCGAGGTCCCGTGTCGCAGTAGGTGCTGGCACGAAAAAGATCCCTCACTGCTCAATGGCCGTAAACGCCGAGCATAGGACAAAATTTGCAGCTCTCCACCGGCAAGTGGTGGCCTCTCCATATGAGTGAAAAATTCTCGAGAGGGACATTAAACAACATACAAACAAACAAACAAACTTCCTGTGTATAGGGATTAGCAGAGAACACGACTGCAGGTAGAATGCTAGCCCATGTGTACGAATCAGTCCCACCCTCACCTGAGGTTTACCACCCGGTAAAAGAAAACTATGCACATGCCTTTAAGGAGTTTAATGATTTGTGTTACATTATCTGATGTTTGTTTTCATGATGAAGAGTCATATTTTAAGGATTTATAAAATGATACGGAATATAAGATTCATTCTCATTTTCAACTGTATTCATGATACCAAATAGTTTGGTGTCAATAGCATATGAACAAATGGTCGATAAATCTACTTATTTCTCTTTTTTTTGACTCTTTTTTATTAACATATCACACAAACAGCCCTTGAAGATGATTATTTTTCTTTCATTCACTATTCTTACGTTCTGTATTATTTGACCTCAAATCAAAAGTTCACTCTTCAAAGTTGTAGATAATAAACAATTTCGAGAGAATTCGACAGTAAACGTAGAGCTGCATAAATCCTACGTCACCTTAAGCTAACAAATGTGCAGTAAATATGGACATAATATTTACTAAATCTCGCAAATCGATGTAAACAATTCTATGACGTCACACATTTGCTCTTTGAAATCACATTCGATTTTGCAATGTAAAACTAAATCATCATTACTGAGTTTAATTGTATCTTGCTTGTCATTTACCACGACTTCAACAAAATTTAATCATTCATGCCAATTCTCACCATTATTTACTTTTTAAACATTTAAAATGTATTTAAAAAAAAAAAAAAAAAAAAAAAAAACACGATAGAATAAATGAAACGTAATTAAGGTCCCCATTTCCCTTAAACTAATAAGTTCTTAAAAATACTTACTAGGTTTAAAATTTTCTGTGTATATTTTTAACAACCTTTCATTTGCATATTGTTCAAATCAAATTTTGATCGTTTATTTATGAATAAATGCAAGACTGTCTACTGTAATGTTTTGCTTAAGTAACACTCTCAATGACACTTAGTAATCTTTAGTTCCAGAGATTTCAAGGACTTAAAAGCGGACAGAAAAGAATTTTTAATCTAATGAAAAGGGTGCCTCTACCAGGATAAATAATCCTGAAGTAATACACGATTACATGTAAAACTTGATGTGAAATAAAACTGACGTTAAAGTCTGGTTCCAAATACAATAATTCTGGTTACAGCGAAAACGGTTTTTATGGATTTATGCATACAGCAAAGTGATTTTGAATCCCTGCACTCTTAAAACGATATTATGAACTTAATGTATACTATACAAGTATGGACTCTTTTCTTGGTGAACATTTGCTTCGCCTCGTTCTATATCAAATCAAATTCACCACCAAAAGAGTTCATAATTGTTTTGGTATATAGTCTGGATTCGAATTAATAGAACATTGAAGGCTGCTTGACGACACCATTTTCATTAACAAACATCTTTTGCAGAAAGATTTATTTTTGTCAAAAGTGTCCAAATTACAAGTTATATCTTCCATGCTTCCCTTTCGTTGTGTGCAACACGACATTTCCCGTCGAAATATTTGGATAAAAACCGGCGATAGGTTTGCCTAACGTATACCTGCTCAGATACAGAGCCATTCCTTACAACGTTATTCGAGTTGTCGTTTGTAATGTCACAATCGCCGCTGCATGCACAATGACCCTCTGGTAAATACGACCTAAAATCCAGTGTATCTGTAATGTTCTGAACCATTTGCTTTTGTATAGACTATATAGGGACAATGAATAGATATAATAAAATGAACTACAGTTATAACGAATCAAAATTACTCGTCATTGGAGTTCCAAAGGGTGAAATTACAACTTTTAGTCGACGGAATGATAACTGAATGACCACTGAAAGATTAATGAAGTCTGTCAGTGACTTTTTCCGTGACCTTTCAGTTAGAAATCCTCATGTGAATACCAAATACAATTCAGTAGCCTCTCATTCTCTTTCCATAGTATTTGTTTTGTACTTCATTATCAGCTTATCTTTTTAGTTTGCAATTTTTGTTTACTTATTTTTATTTTAATTGCATTACATTTTTTCTATTTTTTGAATTTCTCTAATCAGGATTATGACACTAAGCGAGGACAGACAACTGCTTTTTAAGAAATGATTCAAGATAAACCCTTTCCTTAGAGAATGTTAATTGTAAATTCTAGTTATAGATAATTCTATGAATTAATAATAAAAAAAAAATAGCATTTTCTAGTTTAAAAGCTCTTTCACCGGTATCCAAATTTTTTTAACGTTTGATTGAAGATTTATTCATGTAACAACTTGTTCGGTTAAATAAGCTTGTGAAAATATTTATCACAAATTAGTGATTTTAAAGAAAGAAGAAAAAGATCATTTTTTTTATCCATTACCAGGTTAAAATTTTGACGACTCATTATATTTATCATTTAAATGATTTTCTTTTTCTATTTTTTTTTTTAATGCAACGAATAAGTATTCTAAAATAGTTCTGATTTTTATGCGTTCACACTCGTTTTAAACAATTGTAACCTTCAACCTGTCTATAATTATAGACATGTTAAAAGTTACAAATTTAAGGTCACTGAATGAACATCAAAATGTTACTTCAATGAAATGACTTTCTTAGTGACCTTTCAGTGGTCATTCAATCAAATGAATGGCCTAAACATTTGAGTGGTCGTTCAGTTACTGTGAAATCACTAATTTTCGTGGTGGTTTAGTTTCCGTTTGTTTTTCTGGCATAGAAAAACTCACGATAAACTTAAATTCAATACTTCATATGATTTTTGTCAACCACGATATTAAATCCGCACGAACAAATACTTTTCCTCAAACGACGAAAATCTGACCCCATGAAAATAAGTGATTTTACAGTATTTAATTGTTTCCTTTGTATCTTAAACGAGCATAATACCGTTCACGATAGCTCAGTCGGTAGAGCGCTCGCTCCGTGATCGGGAGGTCGTGAGTTCGAATCTCGGCCGCGACAGACCTAAGTCGATAAAAAATAGGTAGCAACTGTTCCTTCGTCATGCGCTCGGCACTTTGGAGTGAAAGTTGCGGGTCCTTCGGATGAGACCTTAAAAACCGAGGCCCCGTGTCACGGCAGGTGTTGGCACGATAAAAATCCCTCACTGCTCAATGGCCCTGAGTGCCGAGTAAAGGTCAAAATTTGAAGCCCTTCACCGGTATATGGTGACGTCTCTATATGAGTGAAAAAATTCTCGAATGGGACGTAAAACAACATACAATCAATCAATCAATCAATAAACGAGCATAATTCTTAATCATCTTTTTTTTTTTTTTTTTTTTTTTTTTTTTGGTTACTTTTGCTATTATAAAAACAATACTCATTGGGCCGGAATTCGATTCTCAATTTTCCAACTTTACTATCAAATAACCGCTTATTGATTTGAAACAATAAAACAGCAACTACACCAGTCTTTAACCAGTTAAGTAATATAATTGCAATTGAATATTTTCAGTTCAGAGAACAGTATTCATTTTTAAATGTCAGATATTCTATATGTATGTATGACTTCCAAATATCATACAAAGAATATAAAACGCAATATTCAGCATCTTCCGGATACAGTCCACTAACTGTTTTCCCATAGGCGATAATGTTAACGTTCTTCAGATGACAATGTTCCTACTTTTCGTTCAACAGTGAGTGACCCCTCAAATCAAAGCACATCAAGTAGTCTTTCCTTGGTAAAAATCTTGAGGTGGCATGTCATAATGCGTCTGTCTGAGTTAACCTCTAAAAATGAAAGTGAAAGTAGGGGAATTCAAGACTTCTCACTGGTGTTATAATACATAAAATAATTCTGCTGATTTTCTTGAGAAATTACATCTGCCAAGCTTTTTTTTGCAAGGGAACAGACTACTTTTCAACAAGTATGAGGCTCAGTTAAATACATTATCACAGTTTTTTATTCAGGTCTGCAAATTAAGAAACTTGTAATTTTTTTCCTGAACTATTTTCTTCCCCTACCTATTCTAAAAATAATTAGAGGTATGTACCCATCTGTGATCCCTGTATTTAGGGGAGGGTTTACATTAGTATATATAAACAGTATATTGATCATTTCACCAGATTTTAACTGCAATAGATTTGAACAGTAGTCTTCAGTGACGATTTCATGAAAACAATATAAATTAGGAAGGGAAAATAACAAAATGCATTCAACATAGTGAAATATATGTTTCATTTTAAGTATGTGTAATTTCCTGATTAATTGGGAGAAGACAATTTACTCATTGTAAAGCAAATAACTTAGTCAGACCAATTATTACAGAATGAAATGAAAGTAATTTGTAATTTTTCAGTCACCTTTCTGTTAATTTAATAGTATAGTTTCATTCTTTGTCTTTTTCTTGTCAAATATTTAAAAACTTCCTTGTTGCAAAGCAAGGACTAAAAATTTATGATGCAGCTACTAGATTTCATTCAAATAAGAAAAGGATTGTCCGTGAAACATATGTCGACAACTTCTATTTTCCTAATTTACAAATGCTTATAAAAGCTTGTATACTTCAGCAAGTGTGCGACGTTTTCTTCAAATTTTGTGACAACCATTGTGCGCAAAAAAGAAAAATCAAGTTTCTAAAATTGTTGTCTTAAACTTAAAATCCTAACAGTACAATGATGTGCTTTGGATTATAAAACATGTGAAATGTATGTTGATTATTCACTGTTACAAGAAAATAGTGTATTGGGGGATCTGCATTTTAATACTGAAGATTTTAGATGTCATTTATAATCCATAAAAGGTACATATTCGAGTCCAAGAGCTTGCTGATGAATGTGTTTATATGCAACTGGGAAACCTTTAGCAATACGTAAACATGACAGCTATAAAACCCAGGTTTCCAATTTTCTTCCTCATTATCAACATATTGTTTGGTAGGGAAAACAATGCATTAATTTTTATTCCATAGCCACTTGCACGATAAAGTATTTTAGTCACTATTTCTTAATTTTTTTTTTGTTTTCTTTTAAGGTACGAAGTTTTGTATGCTTTAAAAACCCCTTGAAATTTGGAAGATATTTTACAGTCTCAGGCATTGCAACTTTCCTATATTTGCAATACTCCTTTATATTAAACCTTGAAATATTGTTAATAAATGAAGTATAGCAGTTTCTTGACATTTTGTTCCTGTCTGAACTCTATACGTAAACTACGTATGAATAAGAGCTTTGACTTGATTTATACTCGCAACTTTTGTTTTGTAACGTCCCTTCGAGAATTTTTTTTTTCACCACTTGCCATAGGAGGTCTGCAAATTTAGACCTGTACTCGACGCTTACCGGTACGACCTTTGAAAATTGAGGGATTTTTTTCGTGCCAGCACCTCCTGCGACACGGGACCTCGGTTTATTCGGTATTTTCTAAAAGACTGGTCTATACATTCAGCAAACCTGGGGAAAGGATCAACTCCTTACTCTGCAATTCTACAGCGAACGCTCTAACTACTGTGCAACTCGCTGCAAGGGATCCACATTATAAATTACTGTTTAGACGATTTGAAAAAGAATGGATCATGTGAAATCATCTGAAAGAAAAAATAAATTTAATGCAGATCAATAGAAGTTATTCATTACTTTTTTTTTTTTTTTTTTTTTTTTTTTAACAAAAAATTGGTACTGAAAGAAGTTCCATCCCCCCCCCCCCCACACACACACACACACACCCACACACACGAAATAGGATTTTCGGGTTTGGACAATTTTCAATTTTCCTTTTTTTTATTTTTTGGTTGTCGAATCATTCTAAGATTTGAATTTTTCCACTTTCAATTACCCCCCCCCCCCCTTTTCAACTTCCAATTTGCTTCCGACCCTATGAATGTTGTTTTTATTTAAGCTATTGCAAACATACCTTAGACATATTTGAGATGGCTCTTCATATTTGAACAATAATTGAGTTATATTTATACATTAGAATTCAAAGTTCTTTCACGTTGCCTTTTCCAATGTGGTCTCAGAGAGTTTTTACGTTAAGGAAGCTCTAAACATTAATCAATGGTTTTTGACTTTGATAAAACCTTTTCTTGAAAAGTCTGAAGATTGTGTTTATGTACATCTCTTTCTTAATACAGGGAACATATTTATCCAGTAAAACTGTCTCCGACAATGAAGTATAAGCTAAAAGAATTCACTGTTGTTTTCCGACAGTTGGAAAGTACATGCACATAATCTTTTTATGACTTATATTGTCTGATATAATACCCATTTTTAATCTAATATTTTTTTTCTAATATTACAAAAAATATAGGAACTCTAAATTATTGATAGTTTCAGTTTATTTATATTCCTCCTTCTCTGCTGGTATTAAAATCACATAAGGACAATGATCAGTTTTTGAAATATGCTGTCTGGATTACATTTTGTTCATATGTCAGATTTAATTCATTGTATGCCTTTAAGTTATTTGAAATTATATGAATTTAGAAAACATGAAAGTTGCAAAACGATACTTTTAAAGACATGGAAACTTAATTTTTCTGGATATCGTCCTCATGAAAAAGGCTTTAATAAAAATTTAAAATCAAAATATTTAGTCCGATCGAATTCTCTATGCATTACTTAAAATTTACTTAGTTTTTTTTTTTTTTTTTTTTTTGGGGGGGGGGGGATATTTTCGTCAAATAATGAAAAAAAAAATGATATTAGTTCCTTACATGATCCCATCTCTGATGTTTGGAGGTCCGTGTTTGCTCTGCTCCTATTTCGTATTGTTTAATGGACTTTTGAGCTTGAATACTGTTCGCTATCTCCATATATTTAATCTCAAAATATTGTACTTTATAATAATCTGTTTCTGCCCTAACAAAAAAATACTATAGTTAACTATAGTTTACTATAGTTAACTATAGTAAATCAAAGTGTCAAAGTGATCACTATAGTAAATCAAAGTTTTCAAAGTGATCACTATAGTGTCATAGTGATCACTATAGTAAATCAAAATTTTCAAAGTTATCACTATCGTAAATCAAAGTTTTCACCATAGTAAATCAAAGTTTTTATAGTGATCACTATAGTAAATCGAAGTTTTCATAGTTATAACTTTAGTAAATCAAAGTGTCAAAGTTTTCACTATAGCAAATCAAAGTGTCAAAGTAATCACTATAGTAAATCAAAGTTTTCATAGTGTCAAAGTTATCACTATAGTTAACTATAGTAAACTATAGTTAACTATAGTTAACTATAGTATTTTTTTTTTGTTAGGGTGTCACCTAAAACCTTTGGTTAACGTCATCCTTAAGCAAACAATCGTATGGCATTTCGGGAAATGAAAATGGATAACCCATCTCCAAATGTGACGTAAACGCTTTACGATGTAACATATTGCTTTCATAAGCCCTGATTTAAATGATATTTTTTACATTTTCAACAGTAAAATACTGCAATTTATTTATTGACAAAAAAAGTGATATTCTATCACATTGTGCAAGTATATCAAAGTGATATTCTGTCACAGTTTGACAGAATATCAGTAGTGTGGCAAAACTCGAAATTTTCCTTTCTCTCACGAAGAGTGTTATAAAAAAAATGCTCCCTGATCTTTTATTAGATAGAGTAAATAAACTATCCTGACAGAGACTAAAACTAACAAAGAGCAAGAGCCACGTAGGGCCTTTTTTGGCCCTGAGAATTTCTGAAAAATCAAAACTGCTCAGTTTTGGTTGAAAATGCAGTATTTATCACTTGGACCCTTGGTGACCGTATATCTATTGAACATGACGTAATTTTCTCTCTAGTCAATGCATTATGACGTCATAAAATGCGTCATTTTTCCCATATCCTGTAAATTCCTTTAAAAATGGCCCAAAATTGAATTATTTTTTCGATATTTCATATAGAGCACAACCTCTGATCCAAAATATGCAATTACATACAGAAAGACCTGTTTCTGAAGATTATAAAACATGTTTTAATTTTTGGATCGTGGGCTGTGCTCATATTTTAATTCTTTGCTAAAGAAAGTCAAATACGCATGTTTTCTGCGAAATTCAAGAACATTGCATTTTCTGAAAGCCTGTTATCCAATACCTGGATCCTCAAAAGGATATTTTGTTATAGGAAATGAAAGAACAAAGTCTCTATTTTATTTTGATATATGATATGGGACAGAGGTCGACGGTCAATTAATTGATTTAAGGACAGGGCCATTTCATGTATAAAGTGAACCTAGCTCTTTATTCCAAATATGTTGTTGAAATCCAATGATTACAATGTTTTTAATCTCACAATTGCTAAGTTTTGACATCTCAGCCGCTCATCCTTGATGTCAATGCCTATGATACTGTATTATGATGACAGAGGCAGAGGGAAAATCAAAGAAAATGTAATAAACAGAAAATTCAATATTTTTTATAGCTGGGTATGGAATTTATTTCACTCATTAGACAGTATTTTTAAAAAATATATTTTCACGAGTTCGAAGTAATCCTATCCAATAATTATTACCCTATATATATGCCACGATTTTTGTTTAGATTGAAATGTCAGTCACCATAACCAAACGCAATCATATCTTGAATGTTAACTTTATTATATTTTACTCATTAAAAAAAAAAATGAAATTATTTTCAAGAGAGGTAAGTATAGCTTTTACAAAGAGCAAGGGCCACTTATGGCTTTTTTGGCCCTGTGAATTTCTGAAAAATCCAAACGGCTCTGTTTTGCTTGACAATGCAGTATTTATCACTTGGACCCTTGGTGACCGTGCCTCTATTGAACATGACGTAATTTTCTCTCTGGTCAATGCATTATGACGTCATAAAATGCGTCATTTTTAGCATATCCCGTATATTCCTCTAAAAATGGCTTAAATTTGAAGTATTTTTTTTTCAATATTTCATATGGAGCACAACCTCTGATCCAAAATATGCAATTCCATAACGAAAGATCTGTTTCTGAAGACCATAAAACATGCTTTAATTTTGGATGGAGGCTGTGCTCATATTTTAATTCTTTGCTGAAGGTAGTGAAATACCCCTGTTTTCTGCAAAATTCAAGAACATTGCATTTTCATAAAGCCTGTTTTCCGATACCTTGATTCTCAAAAAGAAAATTTGTTATAATTTTGTTATAAATTCAATGAATATTAAAACCATGCAACACAAAATTTGATATGAATATAAATGAAATATAACCAATGTTTCTATTTTTAGGCTAATATGAGTTCTTTAAAAGCTTGCAAGTTTCAAAATTATCTCTATGCATTTATTGTTTGGTATATTGATATTGATCACATCAAAATTGGATAATTCATTTAAATATATTTACATTTCCAAATATTTTTTCCTTAATATTCTTTGAAAGTTAGGAAACAGTTCATTTTTGTCATGAATAGCAAAATTATTATAGGATAAGAAAAAAAATATATCTCCATTGTGACGTTATAAAACCGTCCTTCATGTCGAATCTATACTACAAACTGATTTGTTTCAAAAATGATCATCCAATGACATACATTTGTGGCAAGTTATTATTTAAATATTGTAAAAATAAGATATGAATTTCATTTTTGAGAATTCATGAGGAACATTCCTGTATTAACGTTAACGCTAGCCATTAGCTTCATGAAATATCCTAGCATTAAGTGTCGTAGTTCATGTCTTCATGAGTTCTCCAAATTTCTATTCATTTCCTAAATAAAATAAGTAGGACGACTCTCCATTGTACTCTCTATTATATCTTTAAGTGACAAGTATATGTATTAACATATAACTCCGGCGTTGTCTAAATCAATTTTTGTTCCAGACCTAAAGTCAATTGCAGTAAAGATGGAAAGTTTATCAAAACGATCTAAGAGAAAGAAAGCACAGGCAACCACGATGGATTTATGTGGACGTAAAGTCATTTGCGATTTAATGAGACGGGCACCTGCTGTACCATGCTAGTAATGAATCAATAAAAGAAGTAAATAATTTCGTGTAACACGTGAAATGAAATTAAATTAATGTTATTGCAGTATATGTTCTAATGAACCAATTAAAGCCATATATTTGTTTCCAAAGCACTGAAATCACACATGGTTGTTGCACGTTGGTTACATTTATTATTCTAAGCGGCTTAATGAAAAAAATATATTTGAAATTGTTGGATTATGTTAAAATAATGTACTAGACTGACAGTAAGTTTTATTGGAGGCTTTTCTTAGGTAAAGAAAAGGGCCTAGTTTCATACGAGATATGGTGGCTGCAACGTCACATTCATTGTTATTATTGACATCGGTCGTAGAGGATTGTTTGTGTAACGTTGGTGATGGTTTGTGTAACGTAAGAGATCGCGCCTGAATAGTGTTCAATTCTCGTGGTATAAAAGTAATATTCATTGATATATTTTTTATTTGTATGGTCGCCCGCGTGGCGCAGTGGTTAAAGCGTCTGCTCTAGAGTCGCAGCGTAAGGAGTTGATCCTTACGTCGCGGGTTCGAATCCTACTGTAGGACGTGAAGACCGGTCCTTCGGATGAGACCGTATAAACGGAGGTCCCGTGTCACAGTAGGTGCTGGCACGAAAAAGATCCCTCACTGCTCAATGGCCGTAAGTGCCGAGCATAGGACAAAATTTGCAGCTCTCCACCGGCAAGTAGTGGCGTCTCCATATGAGTGAAAAATTCTCAAGAGGGACGTTTAACAACATACATACAAACAAAAACAAATTTATCTGTATGTCAAGACAATTTAAGGGGTGGTTGACGATTGCAAAAACGAAATGAATGCATAAAGATCTACTTTATTTCATCCATCATCGTTGATAGGCTGATCAAAATTGTATATTTTTATCATAGATAATAGATTCAATTCAATTAAAAGGCGTATGGCGAAATTATTGTTGTTTTTTACTTGAAGACGAATCGTAAATAAAATCGAGATAGAGATGTATATGGGACTAGATATCAAAACGCGAAAGAACTTGCACTCCAGTTATAAAATACATGCATGTAAAGCGACTTTAAACTTTCTTTTTTATTATTAATTTTAAATCTCGTGCCTATTGCATCAAAAAGTTCAAAAGCGTGAAACCATTATTTAACCTGATATAATATGTGCTAATCAATTATGAAATTTTCAACGTAAGGTGACGTGAAAAAAATCATCTTAAAATATCTAACAGAAGAAAATATTTTTGTTTTTCTCAGTCGGAGAACTATGAATTACATAAGTAGATATTTGAAATCTAAAATAACTTGTAAGTCTTATTTCGTTTCGAAAATTTCCAGATTGTAAACAATTTTACGTGAAAAAATCGAGGATTTGAGTAAGCAATCGTGATCGTTCGTGTAACATGTAGAATTGGGTGCGTGAAGGATTGTTTGTGTATCAGGTTTACTCGTGGGTTAATCGTGCAGAATCGATCGTGTAACGTGTTCTTTCGTGTATGTTGCCAAATAACTTTGTAGCCACTGTAAACCTGGGCGAATGAGTTGGTATAGACCGTATAGAGGGCTAACTTTATACACAAACATTTATAGACAGGAAGTCCACTAGTTATTTTTTTCTTTCTAAAAACTGACTTATATAATAGCTTTTATTTTGATTTGTGAAGATAAATGCCAAAGTTTTTCTTTAGATTTATATATTGATAAAATATGGAAAGTTAATACTTAGTATATAAATTTCGTAGTAGCTTTTTAAATAAAAAATGCTCTCTCTCTCTCTCTCTCTCTCTCTCTCTCTCTCTCTCTCTCTCTCTAAACCAGTGATACATTATTATGTCTAGTAATTGTTCAAATGTAGAAGTTACGAATTAATCTTTTTTAGGAATAAGAACAAAAAGAGAAAATGCACATTCTGCTAAAGGACTAGAGTAATTAAGCATTTGATTCATATCTAAATGGAAACATGTAGATGCGGATTTTAAACAAAGGGACGAATACAATCCTAAAACCTGATACCCTTAAGACATCAGGATGTAAATGATACCTCATATGTTATTTAGGAGAGTAATTGGATAGTACAATTACGTCAATTAACAAAACTTACACAGCCTTACTGCCATCTGTTCAGTAAAGGGATACTAAAAGCTTCCACAATTTAATTTGTTATCATCCTCTACGTCAGAAGTATCATTCTGTGTGTCTCTAAGTGAAGTACATTAATACAAACTACATATGTTCTGGTTGCTGTTCTTTACGGTAAGGAGAATTCATTTGTTCAGTCGTACTTGGTTATTTCTTAATAAGAATTCTTTGACGGGGTTGCAATTAAAAAAAAAAAAAAAAAAAAAAAAAAAAACAGAACTCCTACCAGATTTGAAAATATGCGATGTGAAAGCTAATTCCTAATCGTTGTTAGCTTTTACTTAGTTTCCTTTTATCTCTTAATTAATAATTATAATCCCTGTCAATTTTACGAGGAAAATAAAATTGTAGATAGTTTTGCTTAGGGTACAGTATAGTTATAAATGAAAAAAAAAATGATTTTTAAAAATTTATTCAAGCTTTTCTGTGCTCCCTTCTTGATTTCTACAAAACATGACGATTGCAGTGGTAACAAAATTTGCGGGCAACAAGAAAAGGATAAACCGTCTTTGGGGTTCATCAATGGTAAGTACTCTTTTGAAGCAATTTATGTTATATTTCGTGTCTTCGAAAAAGCATCTCTAGCATTTTTTTTACCTAATACACACTGTAAATTGTTTTAGTTTGACTATTCCCTATTTTATAAATATGGCGAGTTTTGAAATTTGATGATATACAAGAATTTGATATTGCTCTAAAAAAAAAATGGAAAAAGATTGACAAATGGTTGACAGTATTATTCATTTGCCTAATCCGTTCAGCATTTCCACATCGTCCAAGTTTCCAAATTAGATATAAAAATATCTCAAATTGGAATGATGGAAATAACACATGAAAAAGTTGAATATCTTACACAAATCAAGAGAACAAGAGTGATATTTTTACACAAATCTTTATCGATCTATTCATTTACTCTCTTTCTTTCCACCTATTAATGTTCGCCTTTTAAAATTCGCAAGTATTGAAAGAAGTTAAATTTTCCAAGACTACAGGTCCGAAACGATGTTTTGAAATGGAGGCCCATTTATGTGACATTAGTCGCTTTAAATGTTAATTATTTGTATATCAACAGTTGAATTTCGGTATATCGAACACTGATATCTCGAATAGTATGGAAATGTTGACGTGAGTTAGAAATCCCATCACTATTTTATATATATTTTAACCTCGATATCTCGAATCATTTTTCAAAGTTTTTTCTCAGCATTATTAATTTCTAGATAAGAAGGTTTAACTGTATTTGTTTTTTGTTTTTTTTTTATATTAACCCTCTCAATATTTTAATTTGGATGCCTATTTGATATATAAAATTAATATGGTATAAATTAACTCTTATTCTAAGGCTTCGGTGTTCATAATTCTAAGATCTGAGAAGTGTCATCTCATCTTTTAGTGTTCACGATCAATGGTAGAGAAAATAAGCAAGACCTCCAAATTTACCTAGTCTAGAGACCCCCGTCAATCAATGCTGTTGAGGTCAAGTATTGGGTGCTAGAAATTGATTGACATCTTCTTCCTGGTCTCCGGTTTTACCTCGTATATCCGTAGGTACCTTGTCTAGGGATCATGTAAATTGTCAAGTTAACTTTCGGTTTTTTGATGATTACCGCATATACCAGTGCAACAGCAACACTTTGTTTAGCAAAATATTGAAGTGCATAAAATATTAATATAATCATTAAGTTAAATAATAGAAATTTTGATAATAAATCATGCTTAGGTTTTATTTTTTCAAGTCACTTAATTGAGCATTATGGAGTGTGTACACCAAAGAACTATATTGGGTAAAAGTACATTTTTGAACCCCATTAAAGGCAAATTTTGAAAATATCTACAAATGTACACTATTGTATATCAATTATCGGAACTTATTATAGCTTGGAAGTAGATTATCGTCAATGCTTGTTTCTGTGACGTCACAAACTATTTAAATTTTCCGTTATTTTCAAGATAAAGGACAAAATGGTCAAAATTTGTTCAATTTTGAGTATAGAATTTACCGAGCGCAAGCTTGCTCCGGAACAATATTCACATAATTGATTGATATTATAAATCTACACATTATATCCAAAGATAGAGCTGGGGCAGACCTGTGCTCGATGACTTTTAATCAAAATATCGAAATACACTTTTTTCTTTCAAAATCATTGAAAATTTGAATTTACGTGATCTTTGACATCATATCTAACATTTGACATGACTGATAAAAATAAGTAATACTCTCAAGTCTGCAGATACCCCTAAGTTAGAACATAATTATAGATTTCTTCATCAAAGTTTTATTTTTGGGGCAGATATTGGCCATTACCGAATATGGTCCTTTACACGTACATCGATTTTAATGGTCATCGTAGGGTGTGGGAAGATGATAGATATGTAATTAGAAATTAAAGTCCGCCGCTATACGCATGGAGAATCAAATGGATCATTAATGCATTTCCCTAAAATTGAAAATAAATGCTTAATAGTCCAACGGCTGACGTTCCAGAATCATATCAAATAACTTTGATGAAAATTCATAGTGAAATCTTTCATTTTCTACATAAAAAACATACGAATCTAATACAATACAAATGACTTTAATTCAAAATAATGCAAGTAATTAATTTCCAATATTTTTCTATAATTTAAAAATCGTCCCAGCGACATTACAAATTATTCCAACACACAGGGCCATTCACTGTAGCTCAGTCGGTAGAGCGCTTGCTCCGTGATCAGGAGGTCGTGAGTTCGAATCTCGGCCGATAAAAAATGGGTAGCAACTGTTCCTTCGCCATGCACTCGGTACTTTGAAGTGAAAGTTGCGGGTCCTTCGGATGAGAACTTCAAATCCGAGGCTCCGTGTCACGGCAGGCGTTGGCACGATAAAGATCCCTCACCGGTATATGGTGACTTCTCTCTATGAGTGAAAAATTCTCGAATGGGACGTTAAACAACATACAATCAATCAATCAATCCAACACACAGGTAAAGTTTAGCAACTGCATGAGTCTTTACTGTGTATTAAGTCACTTCCTGTGTATATGGATTAGCAGAGAATACGACCGCAAGTTGAATGATAGCCCTCGAGGCAGATCCACCTGTAAAATTAAGCTCCACCATCACCTGAGATTCACCATCCTGTTAATAATCTCTGTTTTTAAGAGATTTTAAGAGATTTTATGATTTGTGTTATACTATCAGCTGTCTGTGTTAATGATTAAAAGGGTAACTTGATGTAAGTTATATCATAAAGTTTTATTAGATGACAAGACTTATTTGACCCATGTTACATTTTCAGCTATGTTCAGGATATCAAATAGTTTTGTGTCAAATAGCATATTTACAAAAGGTTGGTAAAGATTTATTTATGCATTTTTATAGATCACTTTAATGTATTTTTATTAACATGTCACACAAACGCCTCTTGAAAATGTGATCAAATATACATTCAACTAAAATTGAAACGGGCTCTCTATGAAATATATATTTGCTCATTTTCTTTTCTTTCATTCACTATCCATACTTTTAGCATTATTTTGATTTCATATAAAAAAAATTACCAATTCAAAGGTGAAGGTAAGAAACCATTTCCAGAAAAAACCGGAAGTAAGCGTGGAGCTGAATACATCCTATGTCACCATAAGCTAAGAAATGTGCGGTATATATAGACATTCAAGTGTGCTGTATCTCGCAAATTGATGTAAATAATGCAATGACGTCACATATTGATGTGTTTTGACTTTCTGAAATCACATTCGATTGTTGCAACATAAAACTAAATCAACATTACTACATATGTAAGTGTCATTTACCCCGAATTCAATAAAATTAAATCAATCATCTCCAGTTTTTTACCATAATTTTCTTTTAAAACATTTAAGAATTTTTTTTTTAAAAAATGGAAAACAAATAACACGATAGAATAAATGAAACATAATCATTAATGTCCTTATTTCCCTTAAGCAAACACAAGTTCTTAAACTTACTAGGTTCAATTTTTCTGTGTGAATTTTTAGCAGCCCTTCATTTCTATATTGCTCTCATCAAATTTTGATAGTTTATTTACCTAAAAAAAATGCAAGACTGTCTATTTTAAAGTTTTGCTAATTTAACACCATAAATGACATTAATTAATCTTTAGCTTCACCTTTGTTTCAATCAATTAGTTTCAACCAATTATCAAATTGTTATTGTTCCAGACATCAAACCAATAGCAAACAAACCAAAAAGGGGAGAAATACAAAGATTTCAAGGAATCAATAGCAGACAGAAAAGAATTGATCGTCTCATGAAAAGGAGGCCTCCATCAGGATAAATAATCTTGAAGTAATACACGATTACTTGAAATTTGATATGAAATAAAACTGATGTTAAAGTCAAGTGGTTCCAAATACAGTAAACCTGGTTACAGCGAACACGCTTATTATGAATTTAGGCTTACAGCTAAGTGATTTTCATTACTTGTAGTTTTAAAAACAATATCATGAATCTAACGGATACAACAAATTACATTTATAACCAATCAAAAATATACTTCACTGGCACTTCCACAGGGTTAAAAAAATCACATATTAGACGACGGAATGGTACCTAAGTGATCACTGAAAGATCACTGAAAAGTCACTGAAAGGGGTCTGTCAGTGGCTTTTCCGTTACCTTTCAGTTAATTCCTTGTGTGAATGATACATTTCAGTAGCCTTTCGGAAATCTTTCAATTGTATCTTTTTACTTTATAATCTGCTTATTTTTTTAAAGTAGACTTTTTTTTATTTTTCCTTTTATGACATATTTATGACATTAAAATTTATTTTTTAATTAAACAATTTGAAAAAAATAAACTTTCAAAAAATAAAGGTTTTGGAAGTAGCTGCAGTCGAGTTGGGGAGTTTCCGCTCCATAATATGCATTGTATGACACCACAGCCAACTTTGTTATTTGAATTAGAATAATGTCAAAATATTGTTGAAATAAAATTTGGACATCTACTAGTATCATCTGTCGGGGAGCTTAATGATGTGCATGTAATTCATACGTATCTTGTATTGTCTATGTACATTGCGCGGATCTTAAGAGAAGACTAATATGACATGTCTCTAATCGGGATAATGACAATTTAACAATTTAATGCTTTTTAAGAAATGATTCAAGATAAATCTCCAGACTGGGGAATGTTAGTAGTAAACTCTACTGCTAGATAATTATATAAAATAGTTATGATAAGATATACTATTTTCTTAATTAAAAGCACTTTTCGATATCCAACACTCTTTTTTAAAGTTGGACTAATGATATGGTCATTTAGCAATTTGCCCATTAAAGTAAGCTTGTGAAAAAATTTATCACCGATTTAATGATTTAAGAGAAAGAAAAAAGTGCGAAGTCTTTATCAATTAGTTATACTGATATCAACTCATAACACTTCATCATTAAACTAGTTTTCTTTTTCTTTTTTCTTGTCCTGCAAAGGAAAATAAAATATTCCCAGAACAAATATTGTAGAAAGAATATGAAACTCAATATTAAGCACCTTTTGTGACCCCTTTATTTAAGGGAGGGTTTATATTAGTATATACCAACAGAATATCAATCTTTTCACCAGATCAAAACATAATTGTAATAGATTTGAACAATAGTCTTGCAATTTTGACTACGAAAGGGAAAAAATAATCAAATGCATGCTTTGTCGAAAACATTATTTTCCTTTTAAGTTGCTGTAATTTCCTGATCAAAGGAAAGGAGAAAACCATTGTAAAGATAAGTAACTTAGAGAACTTCTTACAGAATGACTGTGACGGTAGGTCAGTCGGTAGAAGGTTCACTCCGCGATCGGAAGGTTGTTGGTTCAAACTCCGGCCGCGACTGACCTTAGTCGATAGAAAATAGGTATCAACTGTTCTTTCGCCAAAAAACCAGGCCCCGTGTGACGACAGGAGTTGGCACGATAAAGATCCCTCATTTATCAATAGCTCCTGAGTGCCAAGTAAAGATCTAAATTTGAGGCCCTCACCGGTATATTGTGACGTCTCTATATGAGTGAAAAATTCTCGAATGAGACGTATAATAACATACGATCAATCAATCAACTTACAGAATGAAACTAATCGGTAAACTCTTAGTCACCTTTCAGTTAATTTAAGGGAATATTTTTCACTTGTAAGAAGGTTTATATATATATATATATATATATATTTTCACGAGTGCAAAGCACGAGTGAAAAAAATCCTGTCCCACTCATGAAATAAATTCCATATCCAACTACAAAAAACTTCATATATGTCACGATTTTTGTTTAGAAAATGAAATAATGTTTTCGTGTTGCAAGATTGAAATGTCAATCACCATAACTAAATGCAATCATATCTTGATTGATAATTTTTTTTTACTCAAAACACATTTATACTACATTTTAAATTGAAACAAAAACAAAATCATCAAATATATTTTCAAAAGAGGTAAATACAATTAGGAACACATCTCTGACTGTTTTTAGCCGTTTCTAGCTTTATCTGTGAGTCTGAGTGTGAAGAATCTGTACAAAAATATGTCCATTGTGACGTTATAACAAACCGTACCTGACGTTAAAACTATAGTGTAAACTGATTTGTTTAAAACATGATCGCTGAATGACATATATTTGTGGCAAGTCATCCAATAAATAATGTAAATATAAGATATGAGTTTCATTTTTGAGAATTCATGAGGAACATGCCTGTATAAACGTTAGCGATAAGCTTCATGAAATAATGCAGCCTTAAGTGTCGTAGTTCATGTCCTCATGAATTCTCAAAAATTCAATTCATAAGACTGACTACTCTCCATTAACATATAGTTCCGTTGTCTACATAAATTCTTGTTCCAGGTCTAAAACCAATAGTAACATAGATTAAAAGTTTATCAGAAAGATCCAAAAGGAATGAAGGACAGAAATTCGCTATGATGATACATGTATGTAGTATTAAAAGCACTTTCACTTTAAAGAAGCGGGCACCTGCTGTATGCTAGTAATCAATCATGAATAGTATTCACGATGATGTGTAAAACTTGGAATGTAATAAAACTTTTGTTAAATTTTGTTAATGTGATTTATGTTCTAATGAACAAAATAAAGCCATATTTATATATTTTCAAAACACTGCATATGTTAGTTGCACATTGGTTACATTTATTTCTCTGACAACCAGATAAGAAAAATATTTGGAATTGTTGTAATATGTTAAAATAATGTACTAGATTGACAGAAAGTTTTAAAGGAGACTTTTAACCGAACCGTTTTCTTAGGTAAAGAAATGGAACTAGTTTTATACGAGTGATACAGTGGCTGCAACGTAATGGTTGACGAATCGATCGTGGAGGATCGTTCGTGTAACGTGAGAGATCGCGCCTGAATCGGATTCAGTCGTTTGTGGTTTTAATCATGCTTGATTATGCAGCAGGAAGCGCGCACATTTTTGAGTTTTTATCGGAATATAAATTGTAAACCTTTATCTTCTACTTGTTCTATAAATATTTTTTTATGGAAATAAAAGAAATTGAATAATTTGATAGAATATGGATAAATTATTTAATTCTTCTAATTAAATTAATTCTCTAAGGTAAGTCATGGAATCGGTCAGATGATCCGAAATTGCTGTTTTTTTTTTTTTTTTTTTTTTTTTTTTTTGTTTTGTTTTGTTTTTTTTAATTTATCTGTTTATTTTATTTAATCAATAAATGTTCCTTCTAAGAATAAGCTCTTAATATTGTTTATGACACTAGATATTTTACACCTTCCTTCTTTATCCTTCAAGACATGAGAATATTTATAGGTGACTACCATTTTTCGTGGTTATACAAGTAATATAAAAACTAAATTAATTAAAAATAACTGCTAACTTTTATTCTGCATTTCGAAAATGAAATGAAAAACGCTTTTTAAAGAAAAGAAGCTTTTTTTTTTTTTTTTTTTTTTTTTTTTTTAAACGAAAGTCCTACAATATTACAATGTATAATTGTTGTATTGATTTAAATGCAGAACTGGTGTAGTGTTCATTTTCAAAATTAGACTGGAAATAGAAATTGCACAAGCTGCATTTGATCATATCTGAATGGATACAGGTAGATGCTGATTTTAAACAAAGGGAATCACGCAATACTATAAGCTGATAAACTTAAGACATCAGGATATAAATATATATTACATTTTTTCTCTAATGATACCTAAAATGTTACTTAGGGGGTAATTGGATAGTAACATTACGTCAATTAACAAAACTTACACAGCTTTGCTACAATCTGTTCCATATAGGAACACTTGTACCTACCACAATTTAATTTGTGTTATCAACCTCTACGTCAGAAGTATCATTCTGTGTGTCTCTTAGTGAAGTACATTTATCCAAACTACATATGTCCTTGTTGCTGTTCTTTATGGTAAGGCGAATTCAATTTTTTTCAATCGCACTTGTTTATTTCTTTGATAAGAATTCTTTGACAGGCTTGCAAATTTAAAAGAAAAGAAAAAAAAACTTCTACCAGATTTAAAAATATGTAGTGTAATAGTTAATTTCTAATCGTTATTAGCTGTTTCAGATTATTATAGATTTAAAATATGAGTTCTTAATGTCATTTTATTTCTTAAATAACAAGTATAAAACTAAATTAAATAGAATTAAAAGTCTATATATTCTTATTCCCTGTGAATTTTCCGAGAAAAATAAAATTTGAGATAGTTTTACTTAGTGTACAGTTTAGATAAAAAAAAAATTTAAAAATTTATTCAAGGTTTTCTGTGTACCCTTGCTGATATCTACAAAACATGACGATTGCAGTGGTAACAAAATTTGCAGGCAACAAGAAAAGGATATATCGTTTCGGGGATTCATCAATGGTAAGCACTCTTTTGAAGCAATAATATTATATTTTGAGTCATCAAAAAGGAATTTATTATATTTTCCCTAATACATACTTTAAAAGCTTGAAGATTGACGATTCAGTAAATTATAAATATTATTATTAAAAATATTTTAAAATCGGTCCAGTGACAGCACAAATTAATCCAACTTAGGTACTACTGCATGAGTGTTTACTGAGTGTTTAGTCACTTCTTGTGTATATAGGGATAAACAGACAACACGACCGCAAGTAGACTTCTAGCCCTCACACAAACACCCCTTGAAAATGTGATCAAATACACATTCAATTAAAATTCAAACGGGCACTGTTTGAAATATACTATTGCTTATTTTTTTTTTCTTTCATTCACTTTCCATACGTTGTTTTGTTCTGTTTTTATATTTATTCAAATCAAAAGGTCACCCATTCAAAGTTGTAGACAAGAAGCAATTTATAAAATTCGGCAGTAAACTTGGAGCTGAATATTTCAATGCCACCTATATTTAACAAATGTGGGTTATATATGGACATTAAAATGTATTAATTTCGCAAATTGATGTAATTTCATGACGTCACAGATTGATTTGTTTTGACTTTTTGTAATCACATTCGATTGTTGCAAGATAAAACTTAATCATCAGTACTAAATGCAGTCGTATCTGGTATGTCATTTACCGCGAATTCAATAACTCCATTTACTCAATCGTCTCCATTTTCACCATAATTTACATTTAAAATATTTATAATGAATTTTTTTTAACTAAAAGCACCTGATACGGAATAAAAAAAAAACATTATTAATATTTCCATTTCCATTAAATTAATACAAGTTCTTAAAAATTATATGGGTTTAAAATCTTCAAAATACATTTTTACTGACCCTTTATTTGTATATTGTTCTCATGAAGTTGTGATAGTTTATTTACCAAAAAAAAGGCAAGACTGTCTATCTTGAAGTTTTGCTTAGGTAACACTATAAATGACAGTAATTAATCTTCAGCTCCACCTTTATCTATATTATCAATTAATTATTGTTACAGACATCAAACCGATCGCAAATAATCAAAAATGGGAGAAATACAGAAAATTCAAAGACTCCGTAGCGGACAGAAAAGAATTAATCATCTGATGAAAAGAGGACCTCCAAACGGATGAATAATCCTGAAGTAGCACACGATTACTTGTAAAACTTAATATTAAATAAAACTGATGTTAAAGTTGTATGGTTCCAAATATAGTACACATGGTTTCAGCGAACATGCCTAGAATGGATTTATGCATACAGCGAATTAATCTTCAATCCCTGTAGTTTTTGAAATAATATCATGAACTAAATGGATAAACGAATTACGTTTATTACGTTTATAACGAATCAAAATTACTCATCAACGCCACTTTCATAGGATGATACACATTCTAGTCGACGGAATGGTAAATGAGTTACCACTGAAAGATCACTGAAAAGTCACTGAAAGGAGTTTTTCATTGACGTTTCCTTGATCTTTCAGTAACAATTCCTCAAGTGAATGTCAGATACATTTCAGTAGCCTTTCAGTTATCTTTCCGATTATACTCATTAACTATCGTACATTATATTGAACTTTAAAACTTTATTTAATTAGGGTATATATGTAAATATTACTTCACAAATTTAACAGTGTGGCAAAATATCAAAATATAAAAAAAATATCAAGATATTAAAAAAAAGCCAAAAAATGTCCACAAATATGTGATAAAAACTCAAATTCCATGAAACCAGCTTAAAGTCAGACTTGACCATGTGACTTGCATAGTCAATCTATCTACACCTATAATTTCATAAATTAGGGTGTATTGATTTAATCTTGATACATTTACTTATTCATGGTTTTTATAAAAATAATATTCTACACATAATAAACTTTATAAACTTTAGGTTTAACGCTTTTATACTATCACTGTTACATAGACCTTGGCTTCTCATCATGTACATGTATTTTGTATATTTTCCATATTTCCACTGTTGTGACCTTGGCTTCTCATCATGTACATGTATTTTGTATATTTTCCATATTTCCACTGTTGTGACCCGATCCTAGTCCCGAACTGTCATACCATAACATAAAGTGAATCAACGTTATGGGAATGCTTTGTAGTTCATGTTCATTCTCTATCCAGAGTTGTCGATCCCGCTACGCTCCCACATAAACATCTGTCAACGCGTGTTATGCAAGATTCTTGAAATTGTAAATGGTGAAAAATTATAATAAAAATGTTTTAATCATATTATGTATCAGTAATCAACATCAACTCAAATGATTTTTATCCTTTTTTTCAGTTTTTACTCTGCAAGAAAAATGTGCTTAATAACAGAGAGAATGAATCGTTTAAAGGAATGATGGTTTAGAAATAAATGATGAAATATCATCTTTATTGATTATTACATTAATTCATTTAGCTTTTAACTAGAATTAACAGAGGTGTTGGGAGCGTGGCGAAAGACAAATCTGGAAAGAGAGTTGGTCATTGACTTACATGGCCATCCAGTTCTCCAGAAGAAGGCTTAAGGTGAAAATTGTTCATTAAGTTTAGTCGTTTTGGATCTCATTGACCCAGGAATAGATTCAAAAGTGTCAATTGTTTCCTTCATGTTGTAATCGAATAAGATTAAAGTAATAAGAAATAATATATCGTGTTAATTTTATTATCTTCTCGGCCAAGAAGGCAATGTTGCCAATGTTAGCATAATAACAAGATATGTTTTCTGTATATTTTACTAATTTCCAGTGAAGCTTGACATTACTGTTTTATACTTCAATAGATACATTTTAAGAAAATGTCCTCATTCTATTATTCTTGCATTTTTATGCATAGCATCCTAACAAAACATATTTGTATTCATATACTACATGTAAGTGTTTTCATCTACAATTGTTTCAAATCCGGTATTCACAGTTTACAATATAGTCTAGATATCATTTTTTTCACAGAACATAAATCTTTTTTAATACGCTGCATAAAAGGAAATGCCTACAATGTTTACTTCTTTTTGCTCAATGATACTGATATTACTATTTGTTTCAAGTAATGAAAGGTTGAGTCCGTGCTTTAGAGGCACTTGTTAAACAAATGTTGTCAAGGAAAAAAATACCTTTACTTATCTCAAAAACTAATATAAAGTTTTTAACAAAACAAAAAACAAAAACAAAAATTGAGACAATCAAATCACTGCACAAACGTTAGATAACTCATCATAAAAGTAATCAAATAAAAAAACAGGTTGTTTTTAATTTAAAATTTGTTCATTTGAATATAAAAATATCTTAAACGAACTTTCAAAAACTTTGGATCTTTATGCAAATCATTTATTAGTACTCTCAGCAGAACTTATCCTTCCCTCAACGCTGTTAACTTTTTTAGAGATATTTTCAACCTGACCTCCAAGACTTGTTTTTATCGAAGCTACATCAGAGTCCACTTTTTCAAACCTTTGATTCACGTTTGTGAAACCAGTTCTAATTTCTTCAAGAATAGACGCAAGGGCATTCTGGTCCTCAACTTGAGCTTCAAACGCAGCAAAAGAATGTTCTGTAAGACGAAAAGCTTCAAAGATGGATTTGATTGGTGTTACTGTACCCGATCTATAAGATGTAAATGCAACAGCCATTCCAATGCACTTTAAGAAGGCAGGATTGCTATCTTTAACAATAAACACCAATGCTCCTGAATCACCTTCATAGATAAAAAGTTGTTTTGTATCTGAAGTAATAGAAGAATCGGTTCTTGGACTTATTTCATACTGGTTGCACAAAATACGTATGACGTAATTTCTAAGTCTTAAATCATGATGAACAAGTCTTGCACACGAGTTTTCGTATTTCAAGGATCCATTGGTTAGTTCTGTTTTAGCCCCTACTTTGATGACATCATTTCTAAAATTATCATCTGATATAGTCTCTATTTTACCATATTTAAATGCTGGCAAACTGGTCTCAGAAAAACCTGAAAGGAAAAGTAAATACTTTTTTAAAAATAATTTTATTGGAAAATTTGATATTTCAGCAACAATCATCAGACTCAAGCTGGCACCCTGTGAGTCATAAATCTTTCTGTCATATAGACCTATAACTAAAAATAAATCCGTTTAATAGACATCCTCGTTTATGCAATATGCAACTGTAGTTTTCTGTCTGACACGTTTTCTTAATATTAAATACCCTTGTTTGCAACTTTGTATAAGATTAATAAATTGAAACACAATTTCCCGCAGTATAATGTGAAATGGGGGTGGAGATAAGAATATCGATGATAATTTTGAAATTGTTTCTGGATTGGACATTTTTTTTTCATCAAAAATATGAATCTATGAAAAAGAAACGTAGATTTTATAACATGAGAAAATTGAAGGAACCCTTTCATCAGTAAAATTTTTCTTAAGATTAAATAAAATGCACTTCATATAGATCATGAAAAAAAACTGTGGTATTGTTCTTTAAAAAACTACTTCTACCTTGGAATTTCCCAACAGCTTTGCTAACAGTATAATTGCAATTCCATATGTAAATTGCATAAGTTTCCGTAATCTTTTGTTTTACAAATCATTGTTTTCTGTTAATTTGTTTAAATATCAATGTACTGAATAAAGTTTCTTAATGTGGTTTGTTTGTGTACTAGAGTCTATTGATATAGGACCAAACCTATGAGGAGTAGCATTTGTAAGCGTTACAGAGAAATATTTAATTTTATTAACAATTGCAATATCTTTAATAGATTTTTTTTTTTACTAAAAATAAAGAAACAGGTGAAAAAAACGAAGTGACTAATTCATGAATCCTTTATACAATATAGATCGTGAATAGGATATAATTATGAAACCCTGAGAAAAAAAAAAATGAAAAAGAGATGAGGTGCTAGTAGAAGTATCCCATCTCAAGTGGTCGAACCTGCTGTTAGATATGAACGGGTAAACGGATTACTAAGAAGTCAAAATAAGAACAAAATCAAAGGCCTATCAATTTGCATGCAACATATCAGTCAAAGTTCAACCAAAAGATTATTTCATTTGCAAACAAGATCAGTATATCTACCATGATAAACAAAATGCCAAATGACAGTGAGTCCATTGAAAGCCCCATATATCAAATAACTTGTCAGTAGCCTGCCTTTGTTTCAATATTGATCGTGCGAGGTACATTTCTATGCATTCCAGATTAGTTTGGAGAGCCAAGAAGCATATGCAGTTGCTAATTGAATATTAACATTTTAAAATTTCTTTGTCCGAGATAAAACTACAAATAGTAAAACTAGATAAAGCTACTGGTTCCTCGATAGGCGTGGTTAAAAAAAAATCACGAGCGGGTCGGGACAGAGAGATACAGAAGTAAGTGGGGCTTGTAGCACGTGAATCTACGGAATCAAGAGCATGAATAAGGAATAACTGTCAGATTTGTTGTGTTTGAGTGTGTGTTGTTTTTTTTTAAATTAGAGTAGGAAGCTGTATTGTACATGTATACTAAAATCATAGTTCTAGATAAACATCAACTTAATTCGAAGTGCAATCGAAAAAAATTACATAATTTCATTAATGTTATGTATATGCTTTCTTTTCATCTATCATTAGATGTTTTTGAGTACCAAAAAACAATAAACATAATATATATTTTATATAATCCATACAAATGCACGGTGTTTGCCTGATGGCCTACAGAGAATCAACATTTTGTTAAACTCCTAATAAAACTGAATATACGTAAGATAGCTACACGATGAACAGATGAAGGATAAAGATGAACTTATTCTCTCAGCACGAATTTTTTTCTTGTAAGCAGTGAAAATCTTCTCTATCAAGGGTTTTCAGACCAATTATGCTCCTCTTACTTGAGGGAAACGCTTTCTAAAGCAGATTTTTCGTGAGAAGAGAACCCTTTTCCTCCCGAAGAAATAATTTGGCTGTGATTTATAATTCCAAATATTTCCGAGTCGGACTTTTAGTGGTAATCCTCTCCTTCCCGAGGTGAAATGGAAAATTTTCTGAACAAATACTTGAATTTATTAAGTCATGTACAGGTTGTTTCTTACAGTGTATACGAATGTGATATTTACTGAGCCAATGAAAAATATTACACTGATATTGATGTAAAATGGTCATCAATCTCACGGCAACGGATAAAGTCGTGTGGCTATTTTTCTGCACTGGTCACTTTGATGAATGTTTGTTTGAAATTATTTTTTAATTAAGAAAACTTTAATTGTGGTTCAAAAACTTTCATGGGTAATTAAAAGATAGTGCTCCTCATTCAGAAAATTCGAAAAGTATAGAAACAACCCCCAACCCCCTCCCCACGGTATGCGCCTTGAGAGTATCATTTTTTTTCTTTATTATCTCATTCCCATCAACCAAAATTAATTTAAATTATCATACCTATACTGGTTTCCTAAACTTCATAGAAATCTTAACGCTTAAAGATAGATAGTGGGTTCCAGTTCACGTTCTTCCAACCCCCTTTCTTTATTCCTCACTTAAAATATTAACAGCAGTGAAGGAGAAACTTCTGTAGTATTGTACATGTACAAAAACAAATTTAAGAAGTGGTTTAAATCAAATGTGGATGTTTAAAATTCCAAGGAAAGTTTGGTAAATTTGAACTAACAAATTTTACCAAAATCAATAACATCAAAGCATACGACTTTTCAACACTTTACACAACCATTCTCCACGATAAATTAAAGTCCAGGCTTTTTTGACATCATTGATAGCTGCTTTTTTCAATAAAATGGAACTCGTAAATTTACTAATCTTGTCATTGGTCATTATTAATTACTTTATTTAATTAATTATTAACATTATTTGTTTAAAAGCATTCTGATTTTACGCATAAATACTCTGAGGATGACCTTAAAAAGATGCTTTGAGCTTCAGATTAACAATATCTATGTAGTTTTTGGAAATCAGGTCTTTCAACAATATGTTGGAATTCCCATGGGTAATTGTTGCGCCCCGTTATTAGCAGACCCATTCTTGTATTCATATGTAGCAGAATTTATCCAAAATCTTAACAAGTGAAGAAGAAAACACTTACTGTGGCCTTCAATTCGACATTTAGATATTTCGACGACGTATCATCAATTAACAATAGTTACTTCCATTCATATGCCGACTTGATATATCCCAGTGAGCTTGAAATAAAAGATACTATAGAGTCTGACACATCTGTTTCATATTTGTATATTTTAAATGAAAAAGACGTTAATGGTAACCTAACAACCAAGTTTTATTGAAAACGTAAGACTTCAACAACTAACTTAAATAGCAATATACTCTTATCACCTGCATATGGGGTTTGTGTCTCATCGTTGATTTGATACGCAAGAGTATGCTCTACGTACGAACACTTTCTAAAACGAGGCAAGCTATTGACAATCAAGTTGATGAAACAAGAATATAAACATTTCTTTTAAAGTCATTTTTTTTAGTTCTATGGTCGATACAATGACCTTGTCCGCAAATAAAATCAATCATTAAGTCAAATGTTGACTGACGTTTTTCATACTTATTGTTATGCCATAATTTACACACTGAATTGTCTACTGAAATTTTCCGTTTTTTCCGATCATGACAAGCAGCACATAGCGGAAGTGACCGGTCGTCAGGGGTTGCTCACTCCTCCATGTCACCTGATCCCACTTTTGATGTTTTAAAGGTCCGTGTTTTCTCTACATTCAAATTAGCATTAAGTAAAAATACTACGAGCTGAGAAAAACTGATTTAAGCGAAAGAGGAAAGGAAAAGAAAATTTATGATAGTTGAAAAAAATTACGTCTGTTTTAACTGTTGTGTACTTGGCTCAAAAGTTAAATTACAAAATTAACGATTATTAATTTGAGAGTTATTCTGGCCTTTTTATATTCTTCAAATTTAAAAAAAAAAACACTTCAAGGACTGGAGTATTTACTGCTTTCTAATTTTAAAACAATGAGGTTATATTAATATGTTTACATTTGATAAAGAAATCGATCTCGACAGTTGACACACACAAAACATTTAGTTTCGGATGATCCAAATAATGCTGCATAGAGGAGTTACTGGAAATAAAATAAACAAACATTGTCGCAATCTGTTCAACAAAAGAATACCTGCTTGAATCATCAACCTTCATATCAGAAACAAAGTGAATAAAGACCATTAGCATGATCTGGCTGCTGTTCTTTACGGTAATTATATAAAACAAATCATAATTTGTTTAATCGTAATTGGAATTACTTTTTTAAGAGGTCGTACATTTGAAAAGTCATTTGTAAAGTACGTGAATACTGTATATGTTGTATTCGTACCCGAATTGTAAAGGTTTACTGTGGAATAAAATTGTTCGCTGTTTATCTTAGATATTGGAAAATAAGACTTAAATTGTAAATTCATTTAATTTCTGATATTTAACTAGGAAATGTGAAACCCAAACTAATCTGCAGTCTATTTCCCGAATAATCCCGTTTAAAAAAAATAAAATGTCAGCTTGTTTATTCTGTATGTGATTACGTATAGAACATATTGTGAAATAATATTTAAAATTAATTCAAGCTTCTCTGTGTTTCTATGGTGGTGTATACAAACCATGGCAATTGCAGTGTTAATGGACTTTGCAAGCGATACAAGGATAGACGTCCGGATTGGAGATTCGCTAATAGTAAGAATAACTCTACTTTATATATAGGAAAGTTTTTATTCTTTCTTCTTTGTCGATTATTTGTTAAACCTGGATTGTTGTAACGCACTTTGAAAATTTTTTTCAAAGTGCGTTAAATTTTGGACAAAATCAACGCACTTTGAAATTTTTTTTCAAAGTGCGTTAAAAGTGTACATTAACATTTTTTACCATGGAGACACTTTACGCACTTTGAAAAAAAATACGTATAAAACAAAAATTCTGGACTTAGATTTTAATGATAGACAGCATTAATTTGTTACATTTCTTCCGAAAAACTGATTAATTGATCTACCCTCATCGAGAACGAGGAGAAAACAGAAAGTCCCTCAGCCCAACTCTCTATCTTTCCTACACAAATATATGTATTTGCATAACTGGTATGACATTGATATTATTTCTCTCATTAAATGTGAGTTAACGTAAAATAGATGAAAAAATTGAGATAAGCTTTCCTAAAAAAAAAAATAAAATAAATAAACAAATAAATAAATACGCACCCTATTATATTAAAGAAGAGAGCCGCATAACCTTTATTCAAAATGTATCCATAATGATTCCTCAGAAAAAATGCATTTACATGGTAATTAAAACATGCTATTTGACATGTCTAGCGTTTTCATGATATCAAATTACAGATTTAGAAGTAATCTGACTGCATAACTTTTTGAGGAAAAGTTATTATATAGTGAACGAGGTAAAAATTTCAGTCGAGTGAGTAATGTGGCTAAGGTTTATTTTCTTACTATCAAATAAATTCATATATGTTCACAATAGATAGATAGATGAATATGATAGAAAAATAGATGAGAGAGAGAGGGAGAGGGAGAGAGAGAATTTTCATGGTATGGCAAAATCATAATTGCTCCTTTTTCCTTAAGAAAAATGCGATGCTTTAAGTCACTTATCGACACCTACATCTACCGAACTTATTAGAGACTGGATAAAATTTAAAAAAAGAAAAGAAAAAAAAGAAACGAAACTGTGCTATTAAACAATCATTCCTCCATTATTTCTAAGACCCATTTCCCTTTCACAACAGTTATGAGAACCTTTGGAAACAAGACAACTCCTAAAAATCTTTAAAACGTCTATATCTTAGATCCAGACGTCATCACAGAAAAGTTGTCCAACCAGGTTCAAATAATTATTTATCATACCTAAAATTTGCAAGAATATTGACCAAGCCGAGCACATTTTTTTTTTCAAAGTGCGTTAATATGGTCGATATTAACGCACTTTGAAAAGAAATTTTTTTTTTCAAAGTGCGTTAACGTGGTCCCAAAATTAACGCACTTTGAAAAAAGTGCGTTGTAACACTGGATAAGTAACATTAATAATAGTTTCACCGACCAGTTGTTTTATGTAATTAGGATGTTTTATCTTCAACGGAAGACCCTACTACAATTGTAACGTTTTTTGTCCTTCTTCTTATTTTGTTTTTTCTTACATAGATATCTCATTACATGTACAGTGGATTTTCATGACACTTTCAGATGTGATAGGGATAAAGTAGTCTCGAGTTGCTTATTTCATTTTTGATGATTTCACGAATAAGAAAAAGGGACTCATAATTCTAATTAGGGGCCCAGAGGGGCTAAAATTTTAAGTTCTCTCCCTCAATTTTTTGTCAAAAATGTCAAGATTCTTCAACTACAATGTATGTGTTATAATATTTTTATTATATGTTAAGAAGGGTGTCTTTAGGGGGCCAGAATGCAAATTCTATGATGTTTTAAATCTTTTTACCAAGAAACATTTTGAACAGCAACATCGAATTAAAGATATTCTATGTCAATATACATCTTCTTAAAATTTTGCTCCATGGTCCCAATAAGGACTTAAAGGGATACCCCTACATCCTTTTTTCTCTATACCTCGGAGAGTAAAAGGAATTTCTGAACAGTTGTTGAACAGAAAAGTATATTTAAAGCCATGAGTTCTTTCTTTTGGTATCAAGAAAAGGTGCCATCATTTCAGACTAAGGGATTTAAGGACTCGAAAATTATACCTCTTTGCTCTTTTAAGATATGTTGTCGTTCTTATCAACGAATTAGAAATGTGTATATGAGCAATTTTCAGCCACATATATTTATATTTTAATCAAACGAATTATGGGCCAGAAAGATAAATCTTTTATACGTATATCTCATAAATAAGATATTTAAGAAGCAATATTGATCATGAACAAAATATTCTCAGAAGAAATAAGAACACCTGAAGTAAGTCAAAGATAGCAAATCCCCGTAACAAGATTAGAGCTAGTTGTTAATTATTTTAATTATTAGTATTAAGTATAATAATAAATAAATCCAAATTTCCTTCCAGGTCCTTTGACATGGAAGAAAGACAAGAAAAGCACGAAAATCAATGCTATAGACAGTGAAAAGAAGGGCATTTTCTTTATGCGAAAACCCAGATTTCCTGCTATGTATATATGAAAAGATAAGGAATTTGATGAAAAGCTGAAAGAAAAAACACAATTGCTTTTTGAAAATAAATGATGTCAAATATGTGTGTCATTATTTGTTTAAAGTCAGTTTTTGCCAATTCTTCGGTCGCTATAATGACTAAGTTTGTAAATACAACCTATCGTAGGGTGCTATTTTTTTCTGAAATTTTTCGATACTGTTTTTGAGGACATTGCTTATACGAGGGTTGTTAGAAAAGTTCGCGGGCAAGTTCTTATAAACATTTCTCTTTCAGCAGTTTAAGAAGTTTCAGATTTGTAGCTACTCTAAAAACTAAATAAACTAAAACTAACTGCTAGTTTTTATTCTGCATTATCAAAAAAATGCTAGAAATCTTCTTAACATTTTTATCTTAAGAAAATAAAAAAATGTATGCATAAATTTTGTAGTAGCTTTTTTAATTAATGATGCTCTTTTTCCTTTTTATTTTTGGAACCAAAGTCACGCTATATTATGTTGTAATGATTGAATTGAAGAGCTGACATATTGTTCATTTTTCTAAATAAGAATGAAAATAGAAATTGCACACGCTGCTCAAGGAATAGTGTAGTAAAGTATATGATTCATATCTAAATAGAGACATGTAGATGCCGATTTTAAACAAAGGGTAGCATACATTTCCACAACCTGATACACGTAAGACATGGGGATATAAATTTATTATTATTATTATTATTTCTCTAATAATACCTCAAATGTTAAATAGAGGAGTAATTTGATAGTTACATTAAGTCAATTTAAAAAACACACAGCTTTGTTGCAATCTGTTCAATAAAGGAATACTTTAAGCTGCCACAATTTAATTTGTGTTATTAACCTCTATGTTAGAAGTATCATTTTGTGTGTCTCTAAGTCAAGTACATTAATCCAAACTACATATGTTCTGGCTGCTGTTCATTACGGTAAGATGAATTCATTTGTTCAATCGCGTTGGTTATTTTTAATAAGAATTCTTTGACGGGGTTGCAATTCAAAAAAAAAAAACTACCAGATTTGAAAAAAATGTAATATGAAAGCTAATTTATAATCGTTGTTAGCTATTGTAGATAATTATAAATTTAAAATATGAATTCTTAATTTCCTTTTATTTCTTAAGTCCATTTATTCTTATTCTCTGTGAATTGTACCAGGAAATAAAACTGCAGATAGCTGAATTAATGCACAGTATGGATAAAAATGAAAAGAAAAATATTTTTTTTTTTTTGCTGTTGCAATTTATTCAAGCTTTTCTGTGTTCCTTTGCTGATTTCTTCAAAACATGACGATTGCAGTGATAACGAAATTTGTAGGCAACAAGAAAAGGATCAACCGTTTTGGGTGGTCATCAATGGTAAACACTCTTTTGAAGCAATCATGTTCAAGTTTCCACATTTGGTATTAAAGTATCTAGAGTTTGAATGATGGAAATAACATATGAACAACTTGTTTATTTTCTACCCTTTGAATGCAGTAAAACTGGGTGGTAAGGAGGTCTTTGAAATATGAAGTTTTGCTTCCTTATAACCGAGATTTTTTTATAGCCCTATATAAACATAGTAAAAAAACATGAAAGTAATACCTATAACCGAGATGTCCTTATAAGCGAGTTCTTTATAACCGATTTGAACTGTATGTTAATACGACAATGTAAATTTCTTACTGATATATTTATCATTAAGACTGGAAGTTTCATGAGAACAATAGTGATATTCTTACACAAATCTTTATTGATCTATTCATTAACTTTTTTTTTTTAAACCTATTGATGTTCGCCTTTTAAAATTCGCAATTATTGAAAGAAGTCACATTCTTCAAGACTACAAGTCCGAAACGATGTTTTGATCTGGAGGCCTATTTCTGTGACAGTAACAGCTTTAAATATTAATTGTCTGGATTTCCACAGTTGAATTTCGGTATCCAGAACTTTGATATCTTGAATAGTCTGGATATGTCTAAGTGAGTTGGAAGTCCCAATCACTATTTCTATATACATTATAATCTCGATATCTCGAATCTTTGGATATCTCAAAGTTTTTTTTCTCTGCACCACTGACTTCGAGATAAAAGGTTTAACTGTATTTTCTTTTTTCTACATTAACCCTCTCAACGTGTTTAATTTGGATTCCTATTAGATTTATAAATATTATATAAATTATCTCTTATTGTAAGCCGTTCATAATTCTGAGTCCTGAGATATGTCATCTCAACTGTCAGTGTTCACGATTACTGGCAGAGAAAATAAGCACATCCTCCAAATTTACCTCGAATTAAGGTCAAGGATTGGGTGCTAGAAATTGATTGACATCTACTTCTTAGTCTCCGTGTATACCTTGTATATCCTTAGGTACTTTGTCTAGAGCTCATGAAATATGTCAAATTAACTTTCGGGGTTTTTTATGATTAAGGCATATACGCATTTACCAGTGCAACGACGACACTGTATTGATACGAAATTTTTTGGCTTAGCAAAATACTTCAGTACATGTAATATGTAAAATCATTGTGTTCAATAATAAAATTATTGATAATAAATCATGCTTAAGTTTTTTTTTTCAAGTCAATTAATTGAACATTATGAAGTGTGTACACCAAATTTATATGAACATCAATTTTAAAATTTTGAAATTAAAGTCCGCCGCTATACGCATGAGACTCAGTAGGTCAATACTGCATTTCCCTGTAATCTAAAATAAATGCATAATAGTCCAACAGCTGACATTCCATAATCATCTCAAATTATTTTGATAAAACTCTATGTTGAAATCTTTCATCTTCCACATAAAAAAGGGGAAAAAAGAATATATATACAAACACAAATCACTAGAATTCAAAACAATAGGAGCTATTCATTTCCAATATTTCTCTATTATTTTAAAATCGTCCCAGTGACATTACAAATTAGTTCAACACAGTAAATTTTAACAACTGCGTGAGTCTTTAATGTGTATTAAGTCACTTCCTGTGTATAGGGATTAGCCGAGAACTCGACCGCAGGTAGACTGTTAGCCCTCGAGGCATTCACACCTGTAAAGTTAAGCCCCACCCTCTTCTGAGAACTACTACCCGCTCAAAAATCTCTCCCTTTAAGAAGTTTTATGATTTACGTTACATTATCAAATGTCAGTGTTTATGATTCAGAGGGTTATTTGATATAAGTCATGACCTAAGGCTTTGTTAGATGACAAGACATTTTATTCATGTCACATTTCCAGCTGTATTCATGATACCAAATAGTTTGGTATCAAATAGCATGTTAACGAATGGTTGCTAAATGTATTTATGCATTTTGTTTATACATGACTTGAAGATATTTTTATTAACATATATCACACAAACGCCCCTTGAAAATTTGATAAACTACACATTCAGTTAAAATTCAAACTGACTCTATATGAAATATCTAATTGGTCATTTATTTTTTTCATTCACCATCTCTACTTTTCGTATTATTTTGAATTCAAATCAAAAATTCACCCATTCAAATGTTCGATAAGAAACAATTTCGAGAAAAATCGGCAGTTAATATGGAGCTGAATAAATCTAAAGTTACCTTAAGCTAACAAATGTACTGTATTGATGAACATTAAAATGTATAAAATTTCGCAAACTGATGTAAATAATTTAATGACGTCATACATGGATGTGTTGACTTTTAGAAATCATATTCGATTGTTGCAAGATAACACTGTAAGTCATCATTACGAATTCAATAAGATTAAATCAGTCATCTTCATTTTTACCATAATTTATTTTTAAAGCAAGTGCTTTTTATTTAAATGAAAACACACACACACACACACACACACACACACCCTGACACACACACAAAACATGATAGAACAAATGAAACATAATTAATGTTCCCCTTTCCCGTAAGCTGAAACACTTCTTAAAAAAAGGTTCAAAATTTTCTGCATGCATTTTTAACGACCCTTCATTTATATATTGCTCTATATCAAAGATCATGGTTCACTTAGGGCCTTTTTATGGCCCTGTGAATTACTTAAATATCAAAACTGCTCAATTTTAGTTGAAAATACATTAAATTTCACTTGGATCTTCGATGACTGCATATCAGTAAATGACGTAATTTTCTCGCTAGTTCAAGCATTGTGACATCATAAATTGCGTCATTATCCTCAAATCCTGAAAATTTCTTAAAAATAGCCAAAAAATTACGCTGTTTTTCAATATTTTGCGTAGACTCAACTTCTGATCTGATATGTTCAATTATATAATGAAAGAACTGTTTCAGAAAGTTATAATACATGTTTTTATTTCTTGGATCTAGAGGTGGGGTCATATTTTAATTCTTTGCTGAAGGTACTCAGATACACCCATTTTCTTCAAAACTCAATAACATTGCAATTTCACAAAGCCTGTTTTTCAATTCCTGGACTCTTGGACTTTTTTCTAGAAAATGAAATCACTAAGTCTCTACTTCATATTTATGTTTGAAATGGAAATCTGGGACTTACTCAGTTTTAAAATGAGTATATGGACAGGGCCATTTTATGATAAATTAAACGTAGCTCTTTTGATATTTCATTTACATAAAAAACTGCAAGACTGCCTAGTCTACATTTTTGCTAAGGTAACACAATAAGTGAGATTAAGTAGTATGTAGCTCCAGCTTTGTCTAAACCAATTATCAGTTAATTATTGTTCCAGACATCAAAGTTGGGAGGTTTTTGAAAAAAAAATCTAAATCGGAAAAAATGCAGGGTTTCAACAACTCAGTAGTGGAGAGAAAAGAGTTTGCTGTCTAATGAAAAGGGTGTCTCCAATAGGATAAATAAGAATAATGCACGATTACTTTTTTAACTTGATATGTAATAAAACTGATGTTAAAGTCGTATGGTTCCAAATGCAGTAAACCTGGTTGCAGCAAACACGCTTATTACAAATTTATGCTTACAGTGAAATGATCATTAATCCCTGTAGTTTTTTTTAAAAATAATATCATAAACTAAATGGATTCAACAAATTACATTTATAACGAAACAAATCTACTCGTCACTGGCACTTCCACAGAGTGGAATTACACATTTTAGTCGACAGAATGGTAACTGAGTGACCACTGAAGGATCACTGAAAAGTCATCGAAAGGAGTCTGTAAATGAATTCTCCATGTCCTTTCAGTTACTATGCCGTTGATTGAATTGTAGATACATTTCAGTAGCCTTCAGTTATCTTACAATTATATCTTTTTACTTGATAATCTGCTTATTTTTTACTTAGCATTTTTAAAAAATATATATATATTTTCTATTTTGATGGCATTAATTTTATTTATTTTTTATTTTAAAAAATGAAAAATAAACTTTCAAAAAAAAAAGAAAAAGAAAACAAAAAAAAAACAAAGAAAAAAAACTCAAACAAAAAACAAAAACAACAAAACAAAACAAGGGTTTTGGTATTAGCTGCAGTCAAATTGAGTACCTACCGCTCCATAATCTCTTATCTATTACACAAGAGCGACCTATGTTATTTTATGTGGAGTAATATCATTACGTTTGTAGAAATCAAATTAGGACACTCACCTGTTATCTGTCGAGGAGCTTGACAATATATATCTTTATATATTTATATATATCTTGTATATTCTATGTAAATTGTGCGGAGTTTGGCAGAAGACTTATAAAATATGTCTCTAATCAGGATAATGACAATTAGCGGCTACGAGCTACCGCTTTTTAAGACGTGAATCAAAATAAACGTTCTCCTTAGAGAATGTTAATTGTAAATTCTACATCTAGATAATTATATGAAATAATAATAAAAAAAAATAGTATTTTCTTGTTTAAAAGCACTTCACAGTAACAAGTTGTTCGATTAAATAAACTTGTAATTATTTTTCAGGAATTTAGCGATTTTACAGAATAAAAAGAGCAAATTCTTTCTCCATTAGTTGAATTCTGAAAACGACTCATTATATTTTATTCTTTCAATACTTTTCTTTTTCTACATCTTTTTTTAGAGCAAGGATTAAAAAATTCTAAAAATAATTCTGATTTTTATGAGCCCACTCCTGTTAAACAGTTAAATTGTTATTTTTAACGTCTATAATTGTAGGAATGTTAAAGATTACAATTTAAAGGCCAATAAATGAATACCAAAATGTTACTACAATGAAATGATTCTCTTAGTAACCTTTCAGTGGCCATTCAATCAAACGAATGGAAAAAACATTTCAGTGGTCTCTCAGTTATTTAGTTGTTTCTCTTTGCATTTAGAACGAGCATAATTCCGACAATCGCGTATTTTTACTTTTCCTATTATAACAACGAGTACTCTTTGGACCAGTATTCGATTCTCAATCTTCAAACATTATTATCAAATAATTGCTCAATTCTTTAAAACTATAAACCAGCAACTACACCGCGGTCGGAAAAAGTAATACTCCTTTAATATTTCAAGTCAAAGAACTATGAATCTTTTTTTTTTTTTTTTTTTTTTTTTTTTTTTTTTTTTTTGATATGGCAGATATTTTGTTCGTTTTTGTTTGTTTGTTTGTAAGTTGTTTAACATCCCTCTCGAGAATTTTTCACTCATATGGAGATGCCACCACTTGCCGGTGGAGAGCTGCAAATTTTGTCCTATGCTCGGCACTTACGGCCATTGAGCAGTGAGGGATCTTTATCGTGCCAGCACCTACTGCGACACGGGACCTCGGTTTATACGGTCTCATCCGAAGGACCTGTCTCCACGTCCCACGGTGGTATTCGAACCCGCGACGCAAGGATCAACTCCTTACTTCGCGACTCTAGAGCAGACGCTCTAACCACTGCGGCACGCGGGCGACATTTTGTTCGTTACCTCAGATTAATTTTCAATATTTTAGTTTTTAATTTTTTTTTTTAATTAAACAGGAAAGCAATTATGCAAGAAAAAAAAATATTTCGTAAAGTTGATTTAAGAAATCTGCTGATGAGTAGATACATCATATTCAATTTGCATGAGTGCTCTTCCTGTTTTGCAAAGGAAAGTTACATTTTACCAAATAGAAATGAATGAGGAGGATTTCCAGCATTACTTGGAAATTCTAAAAACTCAAGGATTTCCCTGTGAAATTGATCTGCAAACTTTCAGTCACCTTTCAGTCACCTTTTAGTTAACTTAATGGCATAGTTTCATTCTGTTTCAAAATATTTTAAACATACCTTGCTGCAAACCAAGGACTGTATTTTTGTTGCGGCAACTAGATTTCATTCAAATGAGATTAGGGTTTTCCGTGAAATAAATGATTACAATGCTCGACAACTTCTATTTTCGAATTCTATAAATGCTTATATAGGCTTGAATTATTCAACAAGTGTGTGACTGTTTTCTTCACATTTTGTGAAGATTATTGTGCTGAAAAGATAATTGCAAGTTAATATCTGTCTTAGACTTGAAAACTTTTCTATACAAATATATGTTGGAGGTTGTAAAATGTATGTAACTTACACATTGTTACATTGAAATAAAAGTAAATTATACACTGTTACAAGAAATAGTGTATCAGTAGATCTGCATTTTAATACTTAAGAAAATAGATGCCATTTCGAATTTTGATTTCTGATTGATTGTATCCAGTATCACGTCCCTTTCGAGAATTTTTTTACTTACATAGCACCGTATGCACGGGAAGGGCTTCAAAGTTAGATCTTTACTCGACACTCAGGGTTATTGAACAGTGCGAATTCATTATCGTGCCATGGCCTACTGGAAGCGGGACCTAGGCTTTCAAAATCTCATTTAAAAAATCCGTGAATTTCATTTCTAATGCCGGGCGATTGGCAAAGGAACAGTCACGACCTATTATTACACTTAGATTTCACCCGGGCCTTCCGATCACGAAGTGAATGCTCTACCACTTGGCTACCATACGCAAGGGTGTCCGAAAGAAACAAGCTTTTTTGAGCTGGGTTTTGATTACAATTTGAAAACTATGTATACAAGTATGGCCAATTTGCAAAAAAAAAGTTTCATCTGTTTCAATAATAAAGCAATTTTTGTGATGTCACAAGATTTTGTTTGAGACCGTATAAACCGAGGTCCTGTGTCGCAGTAGATGCTGGCACAAAAAAAAGATCCCTCACTGCTCAAAGGCCCCGAGTGGCAAGTATATAGGTCTAAAATTTCCAGCCCTCCACCGGCAAGCGGTGGCGTTACAATTTGAGTGAAAATTTCTCGAAAGGACGTTAAACTAACAAACAAAAAATAGGCTATCTTATATACAATCCGACAGCAATATTCAATTAAAGAGCTTACTTCTGTTATAGATTCAGACGGAATATCTATCATTTACCCTTATTTATCACGTGTGCCAGTCTAATAAATTTACATGATTTATAAATTCTGACTCTGTCTTAAGAGTTGTGCCGGGGACATTCACATTTTACCTTTTTTATTGATTGAATGCGCTGCATATGAGATAAAAGAAGGAAGAAGGATTATATATTACAAATATTCAGTACATAACAGAATAATGTTTCATTATTGAGGAAAGCAACTGTTGAAAATGGCCCAGCTCCTACGTTCATATGAGAAAAATTTGGCAGCATCACCACACATCATTTGTTCACGTGAACGTTTGTAGCTGTTTGTAGCTGTATTTGTGAACAGCTTAGCTACGAGTATTGTTTTGTTTCTAACAAAGAGCGAAAGCTGAATAAACAGCTAGTGCACAGTAAACGCAAATAGAACGTGCAGTGACCGAAAGATGGATGTTCTGTGAACAGTGTGCGCGAGCGTTTGGAGAACTTCAGTGAAAAATGTGTTAGGGCGCACGTTGTAAATATGAGAACGAATGATGTGCATATGGAAAAATTGAAAAGTAAAAACCTTTCAGGGACTGTATCTGTAATAAGGGCAAGGTGAAATCACTGATGTATTATTTATTTGAAATGAAGTAAAGTTCCCCTTTGTACCTCTATGGATATATACAGAATTTAAGAGTTACAAAAGTAGCAGAGAACAACTGACTGAACTGTTTTTCAGGGCTATCGATAGTAAGAATTCTTTTAAAGTGACCATGTTAAATTTTGAGGCTTGAGAAAAGTAATCACAAAGTCAATGACCATTTATATTTAGCAATTATTTATTTTCCTTTTATCTATTAAAATTTGGAGTTATATGAATTACACTTGAACATATTACATGTAATCATAATCCATTGATTTTCTTCATTTTGTACTCAATTGTTGAGGCATTTTGTGTGTTTAATTAAGTTCCCTCTTTTAAGACTGATTTCTATTATGTCAAAATGATGAGAAGAATCCATATATACAACCGTATTTGCCTTAAGGATGACGTTTACTCAGAGGACAAAAAAAAATTCCACTGATAAAAAATTAAAAACCACCTATTGTACATTGTAGACTTATGATTGTAGTGATATTATTCACTTTCAAATAACTAGGTCAATGAACTACTTTTTATGTTAGTGGCCCCTGAGTATTTATCAGGTATTACCTAATTTTTTTCCACTATGATCAATATTTTCTTTATCAATAAAATATAACAAGTAAGAAAACTCTTCAGATAATAAAATTAAATGGAATTTCAATCTATTATTACTTAAGGTATGTCACTCGTGAAATTTGTTATATCAAGGATTTTTTGAGAAGTATATTTTGGATAACTACTCATATAGTATGACTAAAAATTGCAGAGAAAATGGGGGGTCAGTGTGCATCTAACTGAGCTACGGTACAATTAAGTTGACCTTTTTGCACTTAAATTGTAACACTTTGGTTAATCACTTTAACCGTTATCATATTTTATCAGATGTAACCATGGCAATAAACATAATCTTATTTTACGTAAAATAGTTTGAATAATATTTATCATTGAACAAATCATGCAAATTAATGCGCGTAAATTATTGTGTGACCTTTTCGAACTAAAAAAATCTCATATTTGGGGTATTAAAAATCTAAATAGGCAATAGAATATTTTCTTGTATCAAACTTTTTACGACTTAAGTGCTGATCGGTCAAAAGTATCGAGTAGTTTAAAATAATGAAGGAAAAAGTTTGGTTAGTGATGTAAATTTTGAAATATTGGTCAAAATATGCGATTTCCTGTCAAAAAACTGTGTAAATTTTATCTCGACTTCTTTAATATATCTTCATTTCTTGGCAAAGTTTGTTGAGCGAATGTGTAAATTTGTTATAAAAATATAAATTGAAACCTATATTTAATATTCCAGGCATATCATAATGGAAAATATTCTCTGAGTAAAAGTATGTGAGGCTAAAGTTCCATGACATTAAATTTAATAAGTGTGTAGATTTACAGAATTTTCTGCTAAATATCCTTCCACCGCAAGAAATAGTCCCTTATAAATCTTGCTTCTTCAGGAATTTTTGAGCAGTTTTTTAATTGAATGTTGAACATTTTACATTGTTTAATTTAAATATGTTATAAAGATTGAATTGTAATAAACAGTTTTTAAGTAAGAGGTTTTGACTGAACTTTTCTAAAAGGCTGACGAGTGACATACCTTAAAGCCCAAGTTTACTAATATTGTCCTTATTCTGCTGAAATGAAAATTACATGAGGTCAATGATCAATATCTTGAGATATGCTATACGGAATGGGTTTGGTTTGTAGTTTTGGTATACTTTATTGCATGCCATTTAATTATTTGAAACGAAACATGAGTTACAACACATCTAATATTTGCAAGATGATGTGAATAAACACATAATATCTTATCCTGTAGAATAATATTGTAAGAAGAAAAAATAAGGAAAAAATGAGAAATTAGTTTTCTCTGCATAAATCTACCTACGATGTTGCAAACTTTCTCCAAATAGAAAGAAGTAAAATTTAACATTGATTTTTAATTATAACATTGCTATTTTTTTTCCATTTAGAGCAATTTTTCCTTGAAGATAATTTACTTTATAGCAATCCGTTTCTGCCAACGTAAGCTCTGAGTAAACGTCATCCTTAACTGCGATTTTACGTTTTTTGCCCTTTGCTCGTAATTGTCCAAGCACACTAAAATTCGCTAATGGCCTAAAGACATATTTGATTTATGTCACATTATTCACTTTCATGTTCATCTATTGATGTCCCTTTGTTCTATGTCACCTTATTAGTTGTTATTGTTTACAATTTGAAAGCTTAAATATATTTTATCGCATTATAAAGTAATATAACATAAGAAAGTTTGTTTGTTTCATGTCATTTTATCAGCTGTCAGTAGACATGATATCAAATTATCAAATGTCTATCAATTGCTAGTGTTTATGTCACAATATAAGCTGCCGGTATTCATGATGTCACATTATCAGCTGCCAGTCTTCATAGTGACAAAATATCAGCTGCCAGAGTTTATGATTTCACATTTTAAGTTTTAAGTGATCTTGATGACAAATAGGTCGTGTGCCAAAAATCACAAGGTAAATGTTGATTTGAAGTATTGAAATACCAGTGATATATTTTTTTTGTCCATTTCACATGAACATTAAGATACGTGCACAGAAAATTATAAAATAAATTAAATAAAAGTCTTTGAAATAAATGTATAGCATTTTTTATTTAAGCTTTTGCAAAAATACCTCTGACATATTTGATGGCCCCTCCCATTTGAACAAAACTTGAGATATATTTATACATTAGATATCGAAGTTCTTTCACATTCAATTTCTTATTAAATTGGTCCTCTACACATCAATGAATATTTTGGACTTTGATAAAAAAAAATTTCATTAAAAAGTTTATCTACGAGGGTCATTCAAAAAATTCGTAGACTTTAGTTATAATATTTTAGCTCAACTGAGCTGAAAGCTGAAGTGAGCTATTCTGATCACATTTTGTTTGTCGCCCGTCTGACTGTCCGTCTGTCTGTATACTTTTCACATTTTCGTCTTCTTCTCCAGAACCACTGGGCCATTTTCATTCAAACTTGCTACAAATGATAATTGAATAAAGTGATTTCAAGTTTTTTTTTCAAATGAAGGACCACGCCATCTTTCAAGGGGAGATAATTAAGAATAAGTGAAAATTTTTTGGCATCTTAAAAAATCTCTTTATGAGGAACCATTTGGGCCAAAAAAGTTGAGACTTGAAGGAAACTTTTATTGCATGGTGTAAAACCAAATTTCTTAATATCATGACCCCCGAGGGTAGGGTTGGTCACCATAGGGGATCAAAGTTTTATATAGAAATATCGAGGAAAAAAGTCTTTAAAAATCTTCCTCAAGAACAGCAAAACCATGATTATTCAAACTGATATGGAATCATCCTCAGGTAGTCTGGATTCAAATTTGTTCATATAATGACCCCCGGGGGTAGGTTGGGGCCATAATGGGGAATCAACGTTTTACATAGAAATAATAGGAAAATCTGTAAAAATCTTCTTCTCAAGAACCGGAAAGCCATGATTTTTCATATTGATATGGAAGCATTCTGAGGTACTGTAGATTCAATTGTTTTTCAAATTATGATCCCCCTTAGGGGGTAGGAAGGGGCCACAATTGGGATCAAAATTTTATATAGGAAAATATAGAAAAAATCTTTAAAAATCTTCTTCTCAAGAACAGCAAAGCAATGATTAGTCATATTGATATGGAAGCATCATCAGAAAGTGTAAATTAAAGTTGTTTTTTTTTTTCAAATCATGACCCCGGGGGTAGGGTGGGGCTTCAGTTGACAATCAAAGTTTTACATAGAAATATATAGGAAAATATCTGCCGATGAAGAAGGAAGTCATATTGACTCAGGTGAGCGTTGTGGCCCATGGGCCTCTTGTTTTTTTTAACGAAACAAAATGAGGTTTATATATTTCAACAATAAAAACAACTAATTTGAATTTTAAAAATTCAACTGTATCATGATATATATAACACCTATCTAACATTTAAGACTGCGAGAATGGGGTCACGGAGGAGGGTCAAAATTATGTCTTCTCTAACAAAACATTTAATGATATTTATAGTTACATCTCTTTGCAAAAGACAAATGGCGCTTTAAAGAAATTAAACGTAAATAAATCATATTTAGTTTTGTTATATAATTTAAAAATGCCAAATTGTAATGTAATACATTGCTTTGTTAAAGAGAAATCAATTTCAGAAGACAAATAGTCCTCTTTGAAGAAGAGATAACATTGAAGGATGTCACGGAGCAGTGAATTGCGATACAGTTTTCTTTTGCACTCTAGAAAACTCTAAAACGAACTCTGAAAATGCTGGAGGAACCAGGAAATATATTAGAAGTGAGCCCTGCATAAATAAATGGTTAAGACGACATTTTTTGTAGTGGAAGAGACTTTGAATCAGACATGAATGGCTCTTGAGGAAACAGATTATCATTGAAAATCTAGTAAAAAGTGTTATTAACGTCATGGAAAGTGACATACAGCTTCAATGTTGTGGATATTGTAAAAGCAGAGTCACGCGGTAAAGAATTTGAAAATTCCGACAAACCAACTTATGCTACTCTAATAATTGTTAGCAAACTATGTGTCAAGTGTTATAGAGATGTTCTTGATAAGTTGATAAGGCGCTACAGACCGTGTGAGAAATGACGAGGGAGGGTAATTTTAAGTAACTTTCACGACGTTGTTTTTGACGTTACAATGTAGTTACATGTAAGAGTGCTCCGTGGTGACAAAACATGCTGACTTTAGAATTGAGTAATTTGGTTTGAATTAAACCAAATAGAATGAATCTGATATATCGACAAAATAAATGTGTTTACATTTGAAAATGTGTTGTCTTAAATTTTGCAAAAATAATACATGTATTATGAAGAATGATATTGTCTACGTCTTTTTTGAATGACCCTCGTAGATCTTTTTCAATATAGAGTAGATGTCATATTTATACAGGAAAAAATGTCTCGGACTTTGGGTATAGGTTAATAGAAATTAATGTTCTTTTCTTACATCGGGAATTTTTTTTTACTGCTTTTCTTTTTCTCATATAATGTTAAAAACACTTTAATTTCTTTCAAATTGTGTACTTTACTGTAGATTCCCTTGTATTCAATTTTTTCATCAAAGGGCAGATTACTCTTTCTGCATGAAAAAACGTATAAAGTTACCACTATAGTGCAAATACTTGGGTCACTTATTGATTCATATACCTTAATTTAACAGATATATACGTAATGCTTTTTGTTTAAATAAAATGAAACAATAAAATTTCGTGTTGCAAGATTAAAAGATTAAAATGTCAATCACCATAAGTGAATGCAATCGTATCTTGAATGTTTATTTTACTTTTAAAGCATTTATAATACATTCAAAATTTAAAAAAAAAACACAAAATTTTTATTTTCAAGGAAAGTACATAGAGGTTCGACAAAATAGAGATTTCTGATTTCTGATTGTTATATTTTTTGCCGTTTCCTAATTCATCTGTGTGTCTAAACATTTTTTAATAAAAGGGTTTCATTGAATAATATTACCATTCAATCACAGAACTTTACATGAGTATCAATGAAACATAATCAAAGTTCCTATTTTTAATATAATGCGACTTCTTTTAAAGCTCACAAGGTTCAAAATTTTCTGTACCCTATGTTTTTGCTAAGTCATTTGGTATAAAATATTGCTCTCATCGGAATTTGATAGTTTATTTATAAAAGAAAAAAATACGAGACTGACTCTCTCCATTTGTACTCTTTTTATATACATAAAAATACATTTTTATGTATTTATGTGACATATACACATGTATTAACATTAGCTCCAGCGTTGTCTAAATTAATTCTTGTTTCAGACCTAAAACCAATAGCAGCGAAGATGGAAAGTTTATCAGTGAGGTCCAAAAGGAAGAATGGACAAGGAACCAATTTGTCATTATGTGGACCCTTTAACTATTTAATGAAGAGGGCATCTGTTGTACAATGCTAGTAATCAATCAAGAAAAGAAATATACGATTACGTGTAACACCTGAAATGAAATAAAACTTGTTAAACCCAATATATGTTCCAATAAATTAATATATGTTTTTTGCACTTCAGATATGTTTATTATCCTAAATAACCGGGTAGGTTTTTTTTTTATTTCCTATAAAAATGTTATCTCTGAGAGTCCAAGTAATAAAAAACAGGATTTGGAAAATAGCAATATTCTTCAATTTTGATGAAAAGTGTATTTGGGAACCCTCCATCCAAACAAATTTCATATGGATTATAATCTACAGAAATAGTTCTTTCATTATATCAGTTTGTATTAACGCAAAATATAGATAGAAAGCTTGATGTTTTGGCCTATTTTGAAGAAATTTTCAATATTTAAGGATTATGACACATTTCATGACGTCATAATACATGGACTAGAGAGAAAATTACGTCCGCGTAATAGATATGCAGTCACCATGGGTCCAAGTGAAAATTAATGTATTTTCAACTAAAACTTGGAAGCTTTATTTTTTTAATAGAAATTCACGGGGCAAAAAAATGCCCTGAGTAAACAGTGTTCTTTTTCGTATCAAAGATAAAAATAGAAAGTTAATTTGAAGATCGCCACAAGCCCCCCCCCCCCCCCCACACACACACACAAAGGTACACAAGGTATATACAGAGACTACTTACTAAATGACTAACCATTTCTAGCATTCAATCACATAATTAATGTCGTTTGATTGACGGGGTTTATAAACCATGTAAATTTGCAGGTTGTGCGTATTTATTTCGGACTTTAAATGCTGTATATGTAAAGTAATAGCAAAAGCAAACTATATATCCTCATATACGCTTGTTTCAATACTTTGTTTTACAACATTATAAATATCGGATTTAGATGTTTAATGTGGAAGTAATAGCATAAAACCATATGCTTATGTTCTCTCCAGTTTTAAAGCAGTATTTCTGGCACTAAAAATTGCTGTTGTCGAATATATCAATAGCCAAACAAACGAACAAACGAATTCTCAAAAATTAAACTCATGTCTTAAATGTACAGACATGTACCACAACGACGATCAGTATATTTGCTGACTAAATAGCTGTTATTTTGTTGAAAGTACGACTTACAAGATATACGCCGGAGGTTTTTTGGTTGCCTCTTACTATTTTTGTAGAACTTTTGACAATCTCTCATTGGTTTTTGGAACTCCATTGACATGCAGAAGAATTAGTGTCATGTTTCAATTTTTTTTTATTGTGAAAAGTAAGGAAAGAAAGTTTTTAAGCTCTTTTATGTCCGTAGAGAGTGGATTAATTAGTTGGTTACGGTCGAGTTTTTGTGCCTTTAAAATTCCAACCTCTATGATTTTTTAAGTATATTTATGACCAAGAAGATACTTTTTCGATTCTCTTTAACTTTTATTTCCGCGTGGTCTGTACGCTCTAGCTTAAATGTACAAGAAAAGCAAACTGAATAGATTTACATAAATATTCATTTTAGTGAATATAGAACACAATCTTTAGCACCTGCAGTAATAATTTATACGATTGCATAAACCTTTTCTGCAGGATAAAGCCCTTTTAATGACCAAAGATAAGAACAATGGGAATTGTCATATTTTCGGGACGCCCTGTCCATTCCTCGGTACAAAAAAAGAAAATGAAAGTTAGACTGAAATCGACATCAATGCAAAGAGTTATGTAACTTATTGTAGTCTACTTGTGTACCAAGTTATGTTGAAATTGGATCAACACTGTAGGAAGAGTAGCGTTTTGAAAGAATTTCAAATAATTTTCTATTTTTAGTAACCATGGCAATAACGTTAATCAAAATCAAAAACCAATATATAGAATTATGTATTGTAGAACAGTCTACTCGTGTACCAAGCTATATTGAAATTGAACTAAAACTGTATGAGGAGTAGCATTTTAAAAGAATTTAATACATTTCTATTTTTGTAACTATGACCATTTCGTTCATAGAAATCAGAAACCGATATATATATATATATATATATATATATATATATATATATATATATATATATATATATATATATATATATATATATATATATATATATATATATATATATATATATATAGATAGATAGATAGATAGATAGATAGATAGATAGATAGATAGATAGATCACTGTGTATCTTAGTGTAGTCTACTTGTGTACCAAGTTATATTGTAATCGGACTAAACTTGTAGGATGAGAAGCGTTTTGAAATTTTTTTACAGGCAAACAAACAAACAGACGGGCGAACGCACGACGGATACTTTACTATAGCATAAGCTCTTCTCATCTCCGACCAGTAGAGCTAAAAAAAAAAAAAAAAGCCGCATCAAAATCTATGCTCACATTACGGATATATCGGGTAAACCCCCCAATTTACATCTGAGGGATTTTCTGAATCAAGCGGTTTCAAACATTTGGCCACTGTGACGTCACTACATGGACCGGACGTTCAGTTATGCTGATTTTTGCGAGATTCTTTTACCTTGTACTGACTTTTACAGACACGTTTTAATGTGAATGTAAAATCAGTTTCAAGTTAACTTTGTAATTAGTTTTAGAGAATATTATTTAATATTTTGTATGTTTGTCGTTAATAAAAGTTACGATGAAAGATAACCTTATTGCACTTGATTCACGTTAAAGTAAATTTATAAAATTTATCGCAAATCGACGTTTTCATGATACATGTAGCTCTCTATAACATATTGTTTCGTCCTTTATTTAATTTTAACCATCTTAAAACTCTATACTCGTCAGCAATAAAAACGAACTTCACAGGACGCACACAACAAAATATTTCTCAAAGACTTTATTAGCTCTTATATGTACATGGTGCATACTATTTATTAGAAATCTTGTTTAAAGAATGAAAATGTACATTAAATGTGTGGGTGTAATTTAGCATTGGAAGGAACGAATAATTCTGGTGAGAGAGAGATACTCCCTCTTCACTTCTTACACATATACTGAATCATCAAATACTTATTTTTAGTTCTTCTTTGATTGTTTACAATATTAGTCACCTATCTTTTTTTTATTTTCAGTGTCAGTCATAATATGTTTGTAATTTTATTTTTTCGATGTTACACACGAAATATACGTGCTTCACCTGTCAATCAAAATTGCTGGATGCGCTAGACTGCTGTGAGTCTTGTCATGCGAAGTATTTCCCATGCAATTTGAAACATTTCTTTGATCCATTCTGATTTCGCAACTTTCTCAACAAATATATTTGGATATAGCTGAAGGCACTCTGTTTTATAACACTTTTAGTCTTGACACAATAAGAGTATTAAAAAAGTCAAGCGACGTCCTGTCAACATCACTCGTTTATATTAATGAAAACTTACTGAATTCATGTTTAAATAACCTCTGTACCAATATGTTATTTTTTAAATATTTTATTTAATATACATGTGTAAATGTCTAAATGGACTTTTGTTTAAATTCATTTAAATGATAATCATCTCCGATTCCAGATGAGAAAAAATGGGTCTTAAGAAGAGAAAAGTGTGCAGTTTTCCTCAATGATAAATCATAACCCGTTATATAATCTGGGCCTTCGATCAAAAGTTTCGATCTACATTCGCTACAAATCTAATACTGTATGATTAATATTTTCTATTTATTTGTACTTCATTACCATTGTATTATAAATCGATAACTTCATTCAGAGTCCATAACCATGATGATTATGCTCTGTATTTTGTAATTCAAGACACTTTTTTGAAAGGGGGTGGGTGTAGTGAGAGAAAAATCACGCTAAATCACATAAGTTTAGACACTGCATGGGTCATATAAGTATAGATATAAATTAATAGATTTTAAACTTAAGTGTAGAAGTACGTGTATCATTATATACCTACCGTATTTTATAATTATTTATATTGGCTTGCTTTTTGAAAATATATTTTTACAATCGATATATTTGGTGGCTATCATAAATCTTTGCTACCCTTGACCCTGTTACTCGGTAGGCTTTTGCTCATTCAAATCGATTTCTGATTCAAACTGGAAAGCTCTGATCCAAGGTCTACATTTACGAAGTCCATTTCATCAAAACTCTGAGGTTTTGTTCTTTAGTTTTATTTCGTCGTAATCTATAACAATTTAAAAAAATTTCCATACATTTCCCTTTACCTTTAAAGTCAACTACTTTGGGGTTTTGTTGTGTGTGAGTGTTTTTTAAATTAGTGTAGGAAGTTGTATTGTATGCTAAAATCATAGATCTAGATAAACATCAAATTAATTCGAAGTGCAATCGAATAAAAATTACATAATTTAATAAACGTTACGCGTATGTTTTCTTTTCATTTATCATAAGACGTTTTTGAGTACCAAAAACAATAAACATAATATATATTTTAAATAATCTATACAAATGCGCGGTGTTTGTCTGATGGCCTACAGAAAATAAACATTTTGTTAAACTATCAATAAAACTGAATATCAGTATGATATCTACACGATGAAGGATAAAGATGAACTTATTTTCTCAGCTCGAATTTCTTAATTGCAAGGAGTGAAAATCTTCCCTACCAAAGGTTGTTAGCCCATTACGCTCCTCTTACTTTAGCGAAACGCTTTCTAAAGCGAATTGTCCATGAGAAGAGAGCCCCATTATCTCTCGAAGAAATAATTTGGGTATCATTTATTTATAATACAAAAATATTCGAGTCAGACTTTAAGTGGGTAATCCCCCCCCCCCCCCCGAGGAGAAAAGGAAAATTTTCTGAGCCCACTCTTGAATTTATTAACAGTGTATACGAATGGATCAAAACTTTTCATGGGTAAGTAACTAATAGTGTTCATCATTCAGAAAATTCGAAAAATATAGAAACAACCCTGTGACGGTACATATTGTCGTTTTGTACATATTGTCGTCGGCGACAATATGTAACTACCCTCACTGCACATATTGTCGTCCATCTGTACATATTGTCGCCGACTGAAAAGTTACATATGTGCATGTTGTCGTTGGCGACATTATGTGCCTCACCCTCACTGCACATATTGTCGCCCCAAAGATATTGTTGTTTAAAGATGTCTTTTGCTGTTTTTTGGTAGTTTTGTGAAGTAATTGGTGTGAGAATCACACTGACGTGTCTCGTTTGCTATTTCATGCAGCGTGATTGTGACGGTACATTTTGTCGTCCTGTTCATATTGTCGCCGGCGACAATGTGTACCTTCCCTCACTGCGCATATAGTTGTCCATCAGTGTTATTGTATATGTTAACTTAATTATTTAATTATGAAATTTTACCTGTGGACTAAGTATATACAAGCTAAACAAACAGAATTTATTTACCAAAGCAAACAAAAAAAAATAATCAAACCACCCAGCGAGGGGGGGGGGGGTTTACATCTGCCTTTGGTGCTTGAGAAGATTTTTAAAGATTTTCTGTATATATTCCTATGTAAAACTTTGATCACCCATTGTGGCTCACATTACCCCTGGGGTCATGACTTGAACAAAATTAATTTTGTTTTTGTTTGTTTGTTGTAAAAATGGGTTGAAATTGACCCAGTAGTTCTTGAAAAGAAGCTGAAATTTTGAATAGTTTACAGACAGATGGACGGTCAGACAAAATTTGATCAGTAAAGCTCACTTGAACTTCCAGTTCAGGTGATCTAAAAATGTTATTTTTTGCGTTATTCTTACATTATTATTAACAATAAATTATATTTATAATATTATATCGGCACATGATCGTATATAAGAATTATTTCCAAATAATATTACTACTGAAAAAAAAAATACCTGTATTCAATCTCCAAGTATATATCACAAGAAAAAAAGACTAGCTGATTTATCAGATATCTCAAGAATTACGGTATCTTGATATGTCATAGTGATGTACATCAATCCTGGACACAATTTTCTGACCAAAAAGTTTTCTCCCTACAGTATTGCGAGTAATGCTGTCTGTCTCCCTCCGTGCGTGTGCGTGTTTGTCAATTTCTCTTTCTTTTCTTAAGAAAATATTCGTCAAAGCAATATATCGACTACAATATATACCGACATTGACTGTACATATTGTCGCCGACGACAATATGTGCTGGTGCTTGACTGTACATTTTGTCGTCCATTATGCAGGAAGAAAATAAGGCTCGTCTCGGTACATATTGTCACCGGTGACAATATGTACCGATGGACGACAATATGTGCAATGAGGGTAGGTACATATTGTCGCCGACGACAATATGTACAAAACGACAATATGTACCGTCACAAACCCCTTCCTCCCTCTCCACTGTATGCACCTTTATAGTATCATATCTGTTTTTATTATCTTATTACAATCAAAATGAATTTGAATTACCATACCTTTATTGGATTCCTATACTTCATAGAAATCTTTACAAACAAAGACAGTGGTTTCCAGTAAATGTTCTACCGACCCTTTTTCTTTACCCCTCACTAAAATATTAACGTCAGTGAAGGAAAAACTTCAGGAGTACAACAATATATTCAAGAAGTGGTGTAAATCAGATGTGGATATTTAGAATTCCAAGGAACTTTTAGAAAATCTGAACTCTTAAAGTTTTACCAAAATAAATAACATCAAAACGTACAACTTTTCAACACTTTATACAACCATTCCCCACGATAAATTAAAGTCCAGATTTTTTGACATCATTGATTACTGCTTTTTCAATAAAAATGGAACTCGTAAACTTACAAACCTTGTCATTGGTCACTTCAAATTTTTTTTTTTGTAGATACATTTTGCTTTTACACACAAGATTTTAAAATGATGCTTGAGTTTCTGATTGACAATATCTATGTAGTTTTTGGAGACTTGTCATTGATCATTTGCAACAGTATTTGGTTGAAACATTCTGTACACATAAGTACTCTGAAGTTGATATTAAAAGGTACTTGAGTTTCTGATTGACAATATATAATTATTAAGTTTTTGGAGACCAGGTCTTCCAACAATTGTTAGAATTCCATGGGTAATTGTTGTGCCCATTATAAGAAGACCTATTTTTGTATTCATATGTAGCAGGATTTATTCACATCTTATACATGAGAAGAGGAAAACACTTGCTGTGGCCTTCAACTCGACATTTCGATATATGGACGACGTAAATTATCAATTAACAATAGTTACTGCAATTCATATTCGACTCGATATATCCCAATGAGCTTGAAATAAAAGATACCACAGATTCTGACACATCTGTTTCATATTTGGATATTTTACTAGAAAAAGACGTTAATGGTAACCTAACAACCAAGCTTTATGATAAACGTGATGACGTCAACTTTTCAGTCGTCAACATCCCTTACTTATGTAACAATATATCCTAATCACCTGCATATTGGATTTTTGTCTCTAAATTGATTCGATTCGCAAGAGTATGCGCTACGTACGAACAGTTTGTAAAAGGAGGCAAGCTATTGCCAAATAAGTTGATGAAACAAGAATATCAACAATTTTGTTTTAAGTCAACATTTGGAAATTTCTATGGTAGATACAATGACATTGTCCGCAAATACATTCTCTCATTAAGTCAATGCTGACTGACGTTTTTCATATTAATTGTAGTGTCATTACATATAAATTGTCTACCGATTTTTCCGTTTTTCTCGATCATTACAAGGAGCACACGGTGGTTGTGGCCGGTCGACAGGGGATGCTCACTACTCCATGGTACCTGATTCCACTTCTGATGTTTTGGAGCTGAGTGGTTGCTCTACATGCAAATGAGCATTAAGTAGAAAGACTACAAGTCTTGAAAAACTGATTTAAGCAAACGAGGAAGAGAAAACAAAATATATGCTAATTGAAAAATTACGTATATTTTAAAAATAGTGTTCTTGGCTCAAAAGGTAAATTGCATAATGAATGTCAAATCATTTCATTCATTTTGAAGAATTATACACGTCAGAATTACATTCAAATGATTTGACATTCATTATGCAATTTACCTTTTGTACATTTGGCAAATAATTCGGAAAGTATGCGAATACAATATATTCTGTATTTGTAATTGATTTGTAAAGGTTTGCGGTGAATAAAAATCATGTTTTCGTCCTCCACCTAAGATATTTGAAACAAGTTTAAATTGTAAATACGTTTATTTCTTTGATATTTAACTCGGAAATGAGAAGAAAAACTAATCTGTAATGTTCCTTTACTTGAATAATCGGGTTTCGAAGATAATTTGATGTAATCACGTTAAAATAATATTTAAAATTGATTTAAGCTTCTCTGTGTTTCTATGGTGGTGTATACAAACCATGACGATTGCAGTGTTAATGGACTTTGCAAGAGACATGAGGAAAGACCGGATTTGAGATTCACCAATAGTAAGATAACTCTATTTTATATACAGGAGAGTTTTCATTCCCTCTTCTTTGTAGATTATTTTTAAAATCTGGATAAATAGCATTTATGATATTAGGTTATTAGGTTTCATCTTCAACTTATCCTACAACCATTATAAAGTTTTTTTTTGTCCTTCTTTTCTTCTTAATTTTTTTCCTACATCGATATCTCAAAGGTTCAATGGATTTTCATGAAACTTTCAGAGGTGAAAGGGATAAAGTAGTCACTAATTGCTTATTTCATTTTGATGGTTTCACATCCTGCGGCGAAGTATGTCCTATTTTCAAATGTTTTTGTTCTTCAAACAGACAGAAACATCCTCAGGTAGTGTAGATTTAAGTTTATTCAATTTGTGATCCCTTGGGATAGGGTGGGACACTAATGATCGTCAAATTTATACGTCTTAAAAGCTCTTCTTCTCAAGAACAACAAAGCCATGATTACACATATTAATATAGAAGCATCCTTATGAAATGAAGAGTCGTTCAAATCATGACCCGCAGGAGTAGAGAGAGGCAACAACCGGGGATCAAAGTTATACAAAAGAATATAAAGGAAAAAAATAATAAAAAATCTTCTCAAGAACACCAAGGTGAATACTAGTAATATTTATTCAGAGAAATAAAATTTTCAGGTATGATAGAATTGCACCTGATTTTATTAAATTTTAAAAATATTTAAATTTTTGAAAATTTTGAATTTATTTTTTTTTTTCCAAATTTTGAAATCTTTAGAACAGGAATGAAGATATTAAAATTTTTAGTCTTTTGCAAGTTTTTGAATTTAATAATTTTTATTTTAAATGTTTAAATTTTACCGTTTTCAATGATAATCATATCTGTAATGACAAGAACTCAATCGATTTTCTCCAAATTCAGACAAAGAAGAACGTCAATAAATATTTGTAATACAATTACTTTTGGTCGTGAAATATAACGTAACTGAATAATTCAACCTGAAAATTTGTTTGCCGATCTCTGAAGAAACTATTAAAAATTGAGAAATAACATTTTCTGAACGAATAGATACTGTAAAAGCAGAAATATTCTTTGGGGATTTAATTTCGTTTATTTCGCTGTAAGAATAAGCAACGAAATTAGATCCCACACGAATTTTTTATATGACTATATATTGAATAGGGTACCCCTACGAAAATTGATTCTTCTACATTATTTTCTCTTTCTTCAAGAAATCGTACACATTATAATTTCTGAAATTTTGATGAAAACCTTATACATTTTATATATTTCACTTTAAGATTTCATGACCGATTTAAATTTCTCAAAACTCTTCAGATACATGTAGATCTTAACGAGACCTTTTGTAAAAGTATTTTTAAATTGTATGTACACTGATAAAGGGAATATAAGCTCTGGTTTGTTTATAAATTTTTGACAGCGCATGTTAATTTCATAGACCCTGAACCACGAGCGTGACCCTGTGTTTGATTGATTGTATGTTGTTTTACGTCCCATTCGAGAATGTTTCACTCATGTAGAGACGTCACCATATAGCGGTGAAGGGCTTCAAATTTTGACCTTTACTCGGCACTCAGGGCCATTGAGCAGTGAGGAATCTTTATCGTGCCAACGCCTGCCGTGACACGGGGCCTCGGTATTTAAGGTCTCATCCGAAGGACCCGCAACTTTCACTTCAAAGTGCCGAGCGCATGGCGAAGGAATACTTGCTACCCATTTTTTATCGACTTAGTTCTGTCGCGGCCGAGATTCGAACTCACGACCTCCCGATCATGGAGCGAGCGCTCTACCAACTGAGCTACCGTGGACGGTACCCTGTGTTTGAAACTACGCTTTTATTCCTTGACAGATTTTGAATATTTTTAAATCGTCAAATTGATCTTGATGAAACACATATATATATATTTATAAACATTACATTACATGTAACAATAATATTACATTCAGTGTAATTTTCTTTATGAAATCCATTAGATATCTACGATGTTCAAATTTCTATAACACACGCAAAAACCTTGTCACCGCGCGGTAGAATACACAGTAGAAACTATAATTATGCATTTCCAACATCTAGGAATACCAAAAGTTATATTGTTTAGACTCAATTTAATAAAAAAAAAAACTACCCTGTTAAATACACGTAAAATACAACAACTGTGCGTTTAGAATTGATTTGTCTTTTTTTTCTCTCTCTCGCCATGTTCATTTGCGTTATTGAACTTTCCAACGTCACAAAAGGCCCTCTCGTCAATTAGGCACACGAGTTCTGAAAGGCGCTAAATTCATAATAAAGACTAACGAAAAAAAAATTCTGAAGAGAGAAAATTAGAGGATGTAATTATAAGCATTGAGTTCTGATTTTTGGATGCCGTCAATCCTATAATACACCTGGCCGTGCCGACAATTAATCATACCGCGCTGAACTTAATTTTAAAAAGTAATTTAAAATTTCATTCCAGTTCCATTGAAGTGGCTGCAATTCACGAAAAGGAGGAAAAACAGGAACATAGACAGTGAAAAGAAAGACATTTTATTTTCAAGAAAAGTCAGATTTCCTGCTATGGCATTTTGATGAGGAAATTGATAAATAAAAAAAAAATGACTTTCAGAATTTGAAAACAAAATATAATTGCATTTTGATAATAAATTCTATCAGATATCAGTTTCAATTAGACTTACGTATGTATGAATTAATTAAAAAGATATTTTGCTTGAATGAGACTGTTGTTGAATTGTTAAAAAAAAAATGCAAAGTAATCAAATTTTAAATCTTTATGTAGATAATGGAATAGAAAAAAAATATTTTGCGACTGGTATTTCAAGTTATAAACCAATATTCAAGTATTAAATTTTATAAGTACTTTGCAACTTACTAATTCGGTATCTACATTTTTTTTAGCTTAAATAGTCAATAAATCTTCTGACCACACACAAGTACACGTGCATGCGAGCGCTGGTGCCATTATACAACGTAGGAAGTAAAAAAAAAAAATATATATATATATATATATAGACAGACTTCCCCAGATCCATAATTTTTTTTAAGATTGTTTGTCAATATCCAGCTCTCCGAATGTTCTAACACGACATACACATGCATTGTGTATGATGCTAACCCCGGATGGAGATAATTGGTGATACGTATCTTCAACTGATCTAACAATAATCGATATATGTAAAGATAAAAAGCATTGGCAGATATATATTATCAAGAGCCTGACAAACAAAGGCTTAATGCCTTTGACTCAATCTGCTTATTGAATATGATAGCTGACAATGGATTTTGCTGGTTATGATTCTGACAGCATTTATGTCTTGTTTATCAGACAGATAACATTTTATCATATTTATTCGTAACTTCAATCTATATTTATCATGCATTGTTACAAAGGGTGGTTGTAACTTTTAACAACTTTTTCTTGACGAATCAAATTCCATTTGATCTTTTTAAGTACATGAAAATATATAAGGGTTTTCCATAAATATTTTGTCAAATTGAATGGTCCTGGATATTAATTCTGTATACCAAAATATTTGTAATGAAAATTCGTCAGAATAATTTAGTTTTGCTGTTTACACTTTATTTTTTATTTTTTTTTCAAAAATTGCGGTCATTAAAGGTGGCATATAGTGCAATGATATATGGTTAATATGTCATTAACTTTGAAATAAATTTTGTATGAAAAAGATTTTTTTCTTTATAAAACAATTTTTAAAAAGTCTTAAATAAGGCGGTTGTTGTTATTTTCTGATATCTTTAGTAACACTCCTTTATAGATAGTGAAAATAGTAAAAAAAAATATTCCCATGAAATATTTTTCAAAAACTTACAGAAAAAGCTACGTCGGCCATCCAAAAAGAGTGCAGTCATAAATTATGTTTTAATATGGTTGAAACGACGTCAGAGACACACTAATTTAAAAAAAAAAAAAAAAAAAAAAAAAAAAAAAAAAAAAAAAAAAAAAAAAACTGGAAATTACTGAAATAAATTCAGTTGAATTATTTTTTTTTTTTGTTTGTACAATTTAAGAGACGCTACAGAAGTGGAAAACTACTGTTATTTGGATATATGATAGGATGTCCCTTTTCATGACATTGTTATAAATCTAGTGCACACCTGACTGGACTGTGCAGTCTGCATATACGAAGTGTAAACTGATAATGCTCGTTAACTATCGTACATTATTTTGAACTTTAAAATTTTATTTAATTAGGGTATATATGTAAATATTATTGCACACACTTAGCAGTGTGGCAAAAGCAAGTCAAAATAGAGTGAGTCCACAAATATGTGATAAAAATACAAAATACATGAAATTAAGCAGCTTAACATCAGACTTGTCCGTATGACTTGCATATTCAATCTATTTACACCTATAATTTCATAAATTAGGGTGTATTGATTTAATTTTAATACATTTACTAATTCATGGTTTTATCAAGATAATATTCTACACATAATAAACTTTATAAACTTTAGGTTTAATACTTTTATACTATCACTGTTACATAGATTTTGGCCTCTCATCATGGACATGTATTTGGTATATTTTCCATATTTAGCTTTTTCATTGTTAACATTTCATAAGTATCTCCTTCTACTACAGTGGCCCGATCATAGCCCCAACTGTCATACCATAACATAACATGAATCAACGTTATGGAAATGCTTTGTAGTTCATTCATTCTCTATCCAGAGTTGTCTTTCCCGCTACGCTTCCACATAAACATCTGTCAAGGCGTGTTATGCAAGATTCTTGAAATAATTGTAAATGGTCAAAAATATAATAAAAATGTTTTAATCATATTATATATCAGTAATCAACATCACCTCAAATGATTTTTTTTAATTTTTACTTTGCAAGAATAATGTGCTTAATAACAGAGAGAATGAATCGTTTAAAGGAATGATGGTTTAGATATAAATAATGAAATATCATCTTTATTTAAGAAATAATGTATCATTTTTAAACATCTATCGGGATATAAATACGGGTTGGTTACGAGATAAAATTCCATAAAGCCCGAAGGGCTTTATGGTAAATTTGATCTCGAACCAACCCGTATTTATATCCTGATAGATGTTTAAAAATGATATATTATTACGTATATTTACATTTATGACTTATTTATAGTTTATATTTTCCTGATTATAATCTTAAGCGTGTGAATTGTTTTATTTTTCAAACTCAACGGCACGTATTTCATCCATTGATTGAGCGTCAATCCTTTATGACGTCACTGAGAAATGACGTCAAATTTTAATGACGCGAGGAACCCTTGTTTATACGGATATTGATACGCGTTGAATTTAATAGTGTTGTATAAAAGAAAACATTTGCAAATGTAAATATTGATAATTACATTAATTCATTTAGCCTTTAACTAGCATTAACAGAAGTCTTAGGAGAGTAGCGACTTTCATGGTAATCCAATTCTCCTGAAGAAGGCATAAGGTGAAAATTTCTCATCACGTATAGTCGTTTTGGTTCTCATTGACACAGGAATAGATTCAGAAGTGTTAATTGTTTCCTTCATTTTGTAATCGAATAAGATTAAAGTAATAAGAAATAATGTATCGTGTTAATTTTATTATCTTCTCGGCCAAGAAGGCAATGTTGCCAATGTTAGCATAGTAACAAGGTATTTTTTCTCTATTTTTTGCAAATCTAATTTCCAGTGAAGCTTGACATTTCTGTTTTATACTACAGTAGATATATTTAAGGAAAATGTCCTCATTCTATTATTCTTGCATTTTTTATGCATAGTATCCTAACAACACATATTTGTATTAATATACAACATGTAAGTGTTTTCATCCACAGTTGGTTCAAATCCTATTTTCACTGTTTACGATATAGTCTAAATATAATATTTTTTTTTCACAGAATATAAATCTTTTTTAAAACTTTGCATAAAAGGAAATGCCTAAAATATTTACTTCTTTTTGCTCACTGATACTGATATTACTATTTGTTTTAGGTAATGAAACTTTTGAGTCCGTGCCTTAGAGGCACTTGTTAAACAAATGTTGTCAAGGAAAAAAATTACCTTTACTTATCTCAAAAACTAATATAATGTTTTTAACAAAACAAAAAACAAAAACAAAAATTGAGACAATCAAATCACTGCACAAACGTTAGATAACTCATCATAAAAGTAATCAACTAAAAAAACAGAGAGTTTTTAATTTAAAGTTTGTTCATTTGAATATAAAAATATCTTAAACGAACTTTCAAAAACTGTGGATCTTTATGCAAATCATTTATTAGTACTCTCAGCAGAACTTATCCTTCCCTCAACGCTGTTAAGTTTTTAGAGATATTTTCAACCTGACCTCCAAGACGTGTTTTTTTTTTTTTTTCGAAGCTATATCAGAGTCCACTTTTTCAAACCTTGATTTACGTTTGTGAAACCAGTTCTAATTTCTGCAATAATAGACGCAAGGGCATTCTGGTCCTCAACTCGAGCTTCAAACGCAGTAAAAGAATGTTCTGGAAGACGAAAGGCTTCAAAGATGGATTTGATTGGTGTTACTATACCCGATCCATAAGATGTAAATGCAACAGCCGTTCCAGTGCACTTTAACAAGGCATGATCGCTATCTTTAACAATAAACACTAATGCTCCTGAATCACCTTCATCGATAAAAAGTTGTTTTGTACCTGAAGTAATAGAAGAATCGGTTCTTGGACTTTTTTCATACTGGTTGCACAAAATACGCATGACGTTATTTCTAAGTCTTAAATCATGATGAACAAGTCTTGCACACGAGTTTTCGTATTTCAAGGATCCAATAGTTAGTTCTGTTTTAGCCCCTACTTTGATGATATCATTTCTACAATTATCATCTGATATAGTCTCGATTTCACCATATTTAAATGCTGGCAAACTGGTCTCAGAAAAACCTGAAAGGAAAAGTAAATACTTTTTTTAAAAATAATTTTATTGGAAAATTTGATATTTCAGCAACAATCATCAGACTCAAGCTGGAACCCTGTGCGTCATGTCTTTCTGTCATATAGGCCTATCACTAAAAATAAATCCGTTTGATAGACGTCCTCGTTTATGCAATATGCAACTGTAGTTTTCTGTCTGACACGTTTACTTAACATTAAATACCCTTGTTTGCAACTTTGTATAAGATTAATAAATTGAAACACAACTTCTCGCAGTATAATGTAAAATGGGGGGTGGAGAGAAGAATATCGATAATTTTGAAATTGTTTCTGGATTGGACATTTTTTTCATCAAAAATATGAATCTATGAAAAAGAAACGTAGATTTTATAACATGAGAAATTTGAAGGAACCCTTTCATCAGTAAAAATTTTCTTAAGATTAAATAAAATGCACTTTATATAGATCATAAAAAAAAACCTGTGGTATTGTTCTTTAAAACACTTCTACCTTGGAATATCCCAACAGCTTTGCTGACAGTATAATTGCAATTTCATATGTAAATTGCATCAGTTTCCGTAATCTTTTGTTTCTACAAATCATTGTTTTCTATTAATCTGTTTAAATGTCAATGTACTGAATAAAGTTTCCTTATGTGGTTTATTTGTGTAATAGAGTCTATTGATATAGGAACAAACCTATGAGGAGTAGAATTTGTAAACGTTACAGAGAAATGTTTATTTTTATTAATAATTGCAATATCTTTAATGGATTTTTTTTTATAAAAATAAAGAAATAGGTGAAAATAACAAAGTGACCAAACTCATGAATTCTTTATACAATAAAGATCGTGAATAGGAAATAATTATGAAACCCTGAGGAAAAAAAGAAAAAGATAGTATCCCATCTCAAGTGGTCGAACCTGCTGTTAGATATGAACGGGTAAAAGGATTACTAAAAAGTCAAAATAAGAAAAATAAAATCAAAGGTTTAACAATTTGCATGCAACATATAATTCAAAGTTCAACTAAAAGATTATTTCATTTGCAAACAAGATCATTAATTCTACCATGATTAGCAAAATGCCAAATGACAGTGAGTCCATTGAAAGCCCCATATATCAAAAAACTTGTCAGTAGCCTACCTTTGTTTCAATATTGATCGTACGAGGTACATTTCTTTCCATTCCAAATTAGTTTGAAGACACAAGAAGTATATGCAGTTGATAATTGAATATTAACATTTTAAAATTTCTTTGTCCGAGATAAAACTACAAATAGTAAAACTACATAAAGCTACTGGTTCATCGATAGGCGTGGTTAAAAAAGTCACGAGCGGGTCAGGACAGAGAGATACAAAAGTAAGTGGGGCTTGTAGCACGTGAATCTACGGAATCAAGAACATGTAAATACATCTATAAGGAATAACTGACAGATTTTTTGGTTTCATGATATGATCAAGCGATTGGTTTGCTTGATAATTTGCATAAAACCGCAGGCAAACCAATCGCTTGATCATATCATGAAACCAAAAAATTAGACAGTTATTCCTTAAATACTACTGTATAAATGGGAAAAGTGTACCAGTAAAAGATAGATTCATACCGTTTTCATTACACTGATCTCCATTAGAATTGAAACAAATAAGAGGCTTTGACTGTCACCTGAGTATTACAACACTTTTAACGGATCCATACAGGTATAAAATACTTAATAAAAACTGATAGATGAATATATGTTGCCGAACAGCAAGAGAAATAGGATGAAAAGGATCCACAAAATAGATAATCTGATGGTAAATAGTAAATCATGCATCAAATCAATTAACTTGTCTGTACTAGTAAGCGTCATTCCACTCCCTTTTGTCAATATGACAATAAAAAACCTAAACAAAACTATAGTGCTTGAGCACGAACAGTAAACCCATCATATTCAACGCCACACTGACATCCCCTGCTCTCTGAAGAAATTTAATGTACAAAGTTAAGACTTTTTTTTCCATTTTTGAGGGATCTTTTTCGTGCCAGAACCTACTGTGACATGGGAGCTCAGTTTATATAGTCTCATCCATAGGACCGGTCTCCACGTCACATAGTGGACTAGAACTCTCGACGTAAGAATCAACTTCTGACTGCGCGACTCTAGAGCAAACGGTCTAATCACTGTGCCACGCAGGCAAGCAATTCACTTTGTCTGTATATATATAGGGCAGAGAAGATTTTTGAAGAATCTATGCATTTCACTTAATGACAAATAGAGCCCCGCCCTTTCACTAGAACCCCTGCCCAGGGTTCATGAATTTTAGTGTATTGGAAGCGAAACCGTCGTTTATCATAATCATGGTTTTATTTTTAATTTGAAATATGATTCATTCATTTCATTTCCATATGTGACATACATGGAAAATTCTTTTCCACAATTTTTTTTCATACAAATTGTGTATGTAAAATTTAAGATATACCCGACTTTTCTTGACAATCTTTATTACATATGTGTGTACTAATTAAAATCATTAAAATGATTGAGAGTCTGGATATCAATCTTTCACTTGAGAATTTTTATTTCCAATGAAATAATTTATAAATTAATTTTTAAAAATGGTATGTTATCTACCTTAAGCAACCATGCGAACAATGTCAAAGAAAATCCCGATTGGAAACCTTATCTTCTGTTATTATATTTAAAAATAAATGATATTATAGAATAAGAATGGTTCTTTAAATGAAATTTCAAAAAAAAAATATAAAGGTAAACATAAAAACACCATTCATTGCATTAAAAAAAATGCAAAGGATTATCTATCTTTCCTTGTGTAATCTACTTTGTGGGATCAATTCTTATTTTCAGCTTGTTATCTCTTTAACTTCACCATGTTCACCTGTGCTTAATTGTAGGTAATCTGTCCTGCTCACAAGATACCTTATTTCAAGCAGACGACAAGTGTCTTTTTAACGGATTGCTTTACCAGCACACATGTTGAAATATATATCGTAAAAAATTCAGTAGGCCAGATTGAATACCACTAGTGCCGCTGTCTCACCCGTACCTCTTAATCGAAAAGTTTTTGGGCTTAGTGGTGTGTTACTGCAAAACTGAACTAATGAAAATTGTATTTTACATACTTAGGTATGCCATTCTCTATTAATGTACATCTAATCATCTCACAGATATTTTAATATATAATTTTAATATATTTAACCATTCCAAACCACTTCAGTCATGTATGTTTCAGTCCTTAATAATATATCTGTAGTTCTAAAATACATTTTCTAGCTCGTGCCTTTATATATGCGTGTCTTTTTATTATCAAGTTAAAAAATAAGACCTATTTATCTCCTAATAACAAGATAATTATCTCATCATTACGAGAAAATATCTCGTAACTAGGTGAAAATAATTTTGTTTTTATGAGAAAATTATCTCGTATTTACAAGAAAATTTTCTCGTAATTACAATTAAAATTATATAGATTTCCCTATTACGAAATCATATATACATAATGGTTGAATGATATTTCTCTATGAAGTTTTTTTAATGCCGTTTTAAATTATATATGCATTTGCACTCTGCAAAACGCAGGTATTCCAACAATTTTTTCAACACGACTTCCACTAGCAAATAAAACGACAGGTCATGGGGACGAGTGTCTCTCTGAAATAATTTTATGTACATAGAAAGGCACAAGCAGAGACTTAACAATGACCTTTGAAATTACATTCCAAATTATTCTCGCCTAGAATATGTACGTTTAGTAATTCCGTAGACCCTGCAAATCTTATTGTCTGTTTTGCTATATTTTCACTGCATGTGTCTAACCATATCTTCTAACAATGACCATTCTTACAATGACCATGTACTATTTGTTGAAAATAAACCAAATCAACGTTATTCGACTACAAGTAAAAAAGCACACTTTTAAGATAACGAGATGGTGGGCCAGGGTGTATTTTTTTTTAATTGATAAAAAAAAACTTGTTCTCCATATATATATAATTGATACTAATAAGTTTTTGTATTTAAAAACCTGAATTTCATTATTTTACTCTACATTATTTTCTTCTTTTTTTCAGAATTTTTAATGCGAGAAAGGCTTAATTCAATTATATCATGACTGAAGAGTACAGGAAAAAAATAAAGATCATTTCTATGCGTTAATTAAACGATCGATACACCTTTAGCTTACGATGGTGCATATATGATTGCGCCCATGACAAAAGGGCCTTATGGCAATTTTTACACATTTTAAGTTTTTCATGGATATTAATAGAGCAAGGTTAGAAGTTGCCAAATCTGAATTTTTATGGCCCTACGTCAACTCTAAGTAGGTTTTTTCTTCATTTATATCAATGATACTTTAACAGGTAAACAATGACGTCATTTTACTTTCGCACCAACGTCAAAAGTTTTCAGAGTGAACATGGCTTTCACTTTGCATTGTAATGTTACTACGGTAATAAATGTATGTTATTGAGCTTTTTAGAAACATTTTTGAGTCATTGTCTCTTTTAATAATTGTATAATATGATAAAATAGTTGTATTAACTATTATCCATCATGCAGTGATGTATAGAATTATGAGTGTTTGTTCGTTTGTTTGTTTTATATTTCACTATGCTGGAATGTCAGGAAAATCAAGCGGCTTCTGTTCAATATCAATTTATTCTCTCAAAACGAAAGTATTTATCTCGTGTAATAATCGTTTGAGAAACCTGTAAAATTCATTCGAAAATCGTCTCATTTTAAGCATGGCTTTCGATAGGACAAGATGTCAATTTTTTTTATATTTTATTTTTTTTGGGGGGGGGGGGGGGTGAATCCAGTATAAATGATATCTCTTTCAAAATGTGAAGTTAAAAAATATTTCAAAAAAATTCTCGGGAACAACAATAAAACAGATGCTGGTGGGTAGTGAAAATTTGTTGTTTTTTTGTTTTTGTTTTCTAAATATAATTAGACAGAAAATTTGTGAAATGTAGTGAGTTACCGTATACGCTGTACAACAATTTAAGGACATTAAGTTGATACACTGCATGTTAAGCAGTATTCGATAAAAAAAAAATTCAAGCAAAAAATCAGAAGGACTTCTGCCCGCATGTGGTAACAAAACTTTTTTTTAAATTGAAATGATACACATTTTTCCAGTCACAGCAAGAAAAAGTTTGGAATAATTAATTTTAAGTTTAATTTTAAGGTTGATTAATTATAAACAAATGGATGAAAAATAATTCACATGCATTAATGAAAGGAACAGATCCAGGATGACCAGTAGTTGGATTGTTTGTGGGGGGGGGATTAAATGTTAAATGACAGAAACATGCCAGAACCATGCAATACTTGTAGTTAACATGAGTTTAATAGCATACGAGGGTTGTCGTTTTTTAAAAATCTTCCTACATTTTAGGTGTGCAGGGGGGGGGGGGGGGGGAGGGTGCCTTCCCACCACCAACCACATAACCTCCATATACGTCATTTGGTTAGGTTTGAAATAATATTGAAATAATTCCTCAATTTATTTTTGCACTTGAACTCTCTCCTTACGTACATGTATATGAGCAGAGTCATTTTCAAAACAAACAGCGATCATGAGCTCCACATGCCTGGAACTGGAAACTTAACTGCTATCAAATCTAGTTAATCATGAGAAAAATTGCGTCCTAAAATAACGATTTTGTTTGATTTTGTAAAATTAAATGGTTTTAGAAGAACATGTATACACTTGGTATTAATAGATATTGGGTATTTTATTATCATTTCAACAAATTTTATCCGAACTTTGAATGAAATCAATATGTCATTTTTTAAAAATAATATCAAATAGATTTTTTAAAGAAATGCATAATTATATATATGTTGTCGTAATGAATCAATGACATGCAGATTAATTAATAGATTTTTTTCGGCTGGGGGGGGGGTGTAAAAATTAATTGAAAGTTTTATATATCCAGTCATTTAAATGCGACTGGTTCATAATATTCCTTGACTGGCTGAGTTTTTAAATGACAAATTTTTACGATGTGGCACACATTTAGGTACATGTAAACATTGTTAAGTGATGGTGTGTGTAGAATCCCCCCCCCCCCCATTTCTCGCGGCTTCTTTATCGTATGAAATTCTAATGTTATTGTTTTCAAATGTTATTGTATATGAAGTTTTAATAAGAAAACGAGTTTTAGATTGATAATAGAACTGTAATGACATACAGTGCTGAGATTCTATGAATGACAAGGATTACATATATTTGACTTTTAAGTGACTAAAACCTGCAGATAAAGTAAAAACTCTGAACTTTTTTATGCACAACACGAGTACCAAAATGTTATATTTTCGAGTTACTGAAAATAAATAGACAGCAAAAGAAAAAAAAGAGATAGAGATTTCTTTTCATAATACGATATTGTTGTGTTTTTGAAAATTCGCCTTTTCATTAAAGTTTCACATTTCACATTGCATTAATAAACTGGATTTAATGTAACATCTCTCTCTCTCACACACACACACACATCAGGTATACATACATGTAAACTTTTTTTAAGCTAGAAAAATTAGAACAATTTTATTTCATTCGGTAGTTTTTACTTACATCGGAGGTGGCAACAACAAAAATAAGACGAAACAATTTTTTTTTTAATTTCATTTTATTTTATTAAAATTTATGATCATTATTACTAAAAAAAAAAAAATTAAAATTCAAGTTATTTTAAAAAATAATTTCATGTTAAAATAAATAGATGCACATGTAACACATTTAAAAAATAAATGAAAGTCTGGTTCAATATAGCACCCATTTCCTATTCTATAATCTACATTTTTTTTCTCTTTCACTTTGACACCAGCTAGTCCCATGAACTTTCAAAAATACTTTTAAAGAAAATATAAATATAATACTTACAATTAAAACGTTTTCTAACTGATGATAAGTAAGATTTTAAAAAATATATTTTAAACTACGGGAGCAAATTTGTATGAGTTTGTTTATTTTGAATGGTGTTAAAAAAAGTTCCTCTCTGGTACCTCTCTAGTATCTCGCTTGTCAGAGTTACCTCTCTTGTTTTTATTTATAGCTCTTAAAAATAATATCACGTCTGTCACTCGTTCGTACTTTTGCTAGATTTGTGAAAACGTACAAGAATACTGTTCTTTTCTGTTGGAAGAAGTGAAGAAGTGTGATCAGTTTCAAATTTTTGGCAATTAAAGCATTTTACAACAAAAATTTATGCACGATGTACCATTGCTTCAATGTTTACATGATCGATGTGTTGAGAATGGTGGGGCGGATCTTATACAGGAAAACGATTTCCTCTGCAATATTTTGATAATATACACGTGTCTAACAAATAAATTCAATTTGTCTATATAGCAAAATCGCATTCGTTCATCCATATTCAATTATCCAGAAAATCACCTTGTTTGAAGCTTCTATATACATGTATAGGAAATGCATAGCCCAGATCAGAGACGTATAAAGCTACAATAACATGTAGTAAAGAAACGGGTCTCGAATAAAATTCTAAATATTTTAATTAATATCAGTGGACTAGAAGATTAAGACGTGAATTAAAAAGATATAAATGAAAATAAATAATTATTTCAATGTTGAGAACAACGACAAAAGTGAGCTAGACGTGTCAAAACGTAAAACACGTGCATAAAAAAAATCTGCGTCGACGCTCACCGTCTGCAACGTCATATCTTTATGACGTTATTTCTCTGTTTTAGCAAAATTGCCATAAGGCCCTTTTGTCATGGGCGCAATCATATATAAAAGACACAGTCATTACCGACAATATCTTAAATATAATAAGTACAGCTAACAATTTTGCTATTTCGCTTCCAAACATGTCCATGTCGTTATATGTTCAAATATAAACAGTCAGTATGTGGAAATAAACATTTAATTGTATCAACAAATGCAAAGAAATTCAAAATTTTGATACAGTCAACGAGTGTATCTAGCAGTTCTTTACATAGCAAAGAAATAAACTGATGTTATTCAATGATTAAACAGACTATATATCAGATTTTGATATTTGTTGGACAATAGCATGAAAAAGATAAAGCTAACAAGAAATGTTTGTGAAACACTGATGCCCCTGCATGGCAGCTCATGGCGAAGGTTAAAGTTTCTATAAGGCAAGTCAAACTCCAAGGGAAAAAGCTAAAAAAAAAATTTGTACCCAAAAGAAGGTCTTATCAAAAGTAATACACCTGTGTAATATGAATGTCCTAGCACCAACAGTTCAAAAATTATGGCCAAGGTTAAGGTTTTTCAAAAGAAGGTCAAACTCCAAGTTCCAGGTCAAAATTGTATCAAAGAAAGAGTTTGTCACAAAAAATGCAGCTCTGAGAAAATGGAAGCCCTAGCACCAACCATGCAAAAGTAATAGCCTACATTAAAGTTTTGTAAAATTTTGCAGAAGTGGATCAAACTCCAAGGTCATGTCAAGGTCAAATCTGTTACAAGGAATACACATTTGAAATATGAAAGCTATAGCTTTAGCGAATCGAATGTTTTAAGCAAAGATAAAGTTTTTGCGGACAAACAAACAGACGGACGGATAAAGCAAAATTTATATTCCCCTAAATCTTCGATTACGGGGCATAAAAATCTTTAAATGCCTTTGAAGTTAACCTAGCCATCAGTATCATGTACATATGATTTGAAAAATGGCAATATATATCGGATCCAGTGTTTTGGTTTTTTTTTTTTTGTTTTTTGTTTTTTTTTTTTTTTTTTTGTTTTTTGTTTTTTTTTTTTTTTTTTTTTGATGTAAAAACTTGTTTGGGATTAAACGTATCTATCAAAGAATAGGAATATGCTATGTTGGGGTTATTACTAACATAACATCTTGCTCATTCATATCGGTTTCTGATTCAAACTGGAAAGCTCTGATCCAAGGTCTACATTTACGAAGTCCATTTCATCAAAACTCTGAGGTTTTGTTCTTTGGTTTTATTTCGTCGTAATCTATAACAATTTAAAAGAATTTCCATACATTTGCCCTTACCTTTAAAGTCAACTATTTCGGGGTTTGTTGTGTATGAGTGTTTATAAGTGTTTTTTTTAAATTAGAGTAGGAAGTTGTATTGTATGCTAAAATCATAGATCTAGATAAACATCAAATTAATTCGAAGTGCAATCGAATAAAAATTACATAATTTCATAAACGTTACGTGTATGTTCTCTTTTCATTTATCATAAGATGTTTTTGAGTACCAAAAACAATAAACATAATATATATTTTATACAATCCGTACAAATTCTCGGTGTTTGTCTGATGGCCTACAGGGAATCAACATTTTGTTAAACTCCCAATAAAACTGAATATTAGTAAGATATCTACACGATGAACAGATGAAGGATAAAGATGAACTTATTCTCTCAGGAGAATTTCTTAATTACAAGCAGTGAAATCTTCCCTACCAAAGGTTGTCAGCCCATCACGCTTTTCTTACTTGAGCGATAGGCTTTCTAAAGCGGATTGTCCATGAGAAGAGAGCTCCCTTCCCTCTCTAGGAAATAATTTGGGTGTGATTTATTAATAATTCAAAATATTTCCGAGTCGGACTTTTAGTGGCAATCCTCTCCCTCCCGAGGAAAAACGGAAAATTTTCTGAACCCACTCTTGAATTTATTCACTCTTACAGTGTATACGAATGTGTTATTTACTGAGCCAATGAAGAATATTACACTGATATTGATGTAAAAACGTCACCAATCTCATAATGTCGTGTCGCTATTTTTCTGCACTGGTCTCTCTGATGCATTTTTATTTTAAATTGTTTTTCAATCAAGAAAACTTTAATTCAGATGTGGATTAAAAACTGTCATGGGTAATTAACTAATAGTGCTCATCATTCAGAAAATTCGACAAATATAGAACCCCCCACCCACTCTCCGCGGTTATGCACCTTATTTAAATCATATTTTCTTTATTATATTATTCCCAAAAATCAAAATGAATTTGAATTAGCATACCTATACTTGATTCCTAAACTTCAAAGACATCTTTACAAACAAAAATAGTGGGTTCCATTAAATGTTCTACCAACCCTATTTCTTAACTCCTCATTAAAATATTACGAGCAGTGAAGGAGAAACTTCAGGAGTACTGTACAACATTATATTCAAGAAGCGCTGTAAATCAGATGTGGATATTTAAAATTCCATGGAACTTTTAGAAAAATTGAACACAATTTTACCGAAATCAATAACATCAAAACTACGCCTTTTCAACACTTCATACAACCATCCCCCACGATAAATTAAAATCCTGGCTTTTTGACATCATTGATAGCTGCTTTTTCAATAAAAATGGAACTCTTAAATTTGCTTACCTTGTCATTTGTCATTTGCAACATTATTTGATTAAAAACATTCTGATTGTACACAAAAGTACTCTGAAGTTTACATCAAAAGGTGCTTGAGTTTCTGTTTGATAATATATGTAGTTTTTGGAGACCAGGTCTTCAAACAATCTGTCGGAATTCTTATGGGTAATTGTTGCGCCCCGTTATTAGCAGACCTATTTTTGTATTCATATGTAGCAGAATTTATTCAAAATCTTATACATGGGAAGAAGAAAACACTTGCTGTGGCCTTCAACTCGACATTTAGATATATCGACGACGTATTATCAATTAACAATAGTTACTGTCATTCACAATGGACTCGATAAATCCCAATGGGCTTGAAATAGGAGATACCACAAAGTCTGACAATCTGTTTCATATTTGGATATTTTACTAGAAAAAGACGTTAATGGTAACCTAAAAACCAAGCTTAATGATAAACGTGATTTCAACTTTTCAATCGTCAACATCCCTTACTTATATAGCAATATACCCCAATCACCTGCATATGGTTTTTTTGTCTCTCAGTTGATTCAATACGCAAGAGTGTGCTCTAAGTACGAACAATTTGGCGAACGAGGCGAGCTATTGACAAACAAATTGATGAAACAAGAATATCAACAATTTCGTTTAAAGTCAACATTTGGCAAGTTTTATGGTCGACACAATGACCTTGTCCGCAAATACAATCTAACATTAAGTCAAATGCTGACTGACGTTTTTCATACTAACTGGTATGCCATTATCTATAAACGGCATTGTCTACCGATTTTTCCGTTTTATTTTTTCCCGATAATGACAAGGAGCACACGGCGGGTGTGGCCGATCGGCAAGGGAAGCTCACTCCGCCATGGAACCTGATCCCACCTCTGGTGTTTTAGAGGTCCGTGTTTGCTCCACATTGAAATGAGCATTAAGTAAAAAGACTACAAGGTGGGAAAACTTTAATTTAAGCAAACGAGAAAAAGAAGAAAAAATATATGCTAACTGAAAAATTACGTCTGTTTTAAAAGTTGTGTTCTTGGCTCAAAAGTTAAATTACATAATGAATGTATAATCATTTGAATGTAATTCTGACGTATATAATTCTTCAAAATAAAAAGAAAATACGCTCCAAGGACTGGGGTTATTACTGCTTTCTAATTTTAAAACAGTGAGGTTATATTAACATGTTTACATTTGATAAAGAAATTGATCTCGTCAGCTGAGACACACAAAACATTTTGTTTCGGATGACCCCAATAATGAGGAGTTACTGGAAATAAACATAAAAAACGTTGCTGAAATCTGTTCAACAATAGAATACGTGATTGAATCATCAACCTTCATATAAGAAACAAAGTTTTCTGTATCTCTAGGGGAAGTGAATGAAGACCATTAGCATGATATGGCTGCTGTTCTTCACGGTAATTATATAAAACAAATTGTATTGTTAAATCGTAATTGGAATTTCTTTTTGAAGAGGTCGTACATTTGAAAAGTAATTTAGAAAGTATTTGAATACTTTATATGTTGTATTCGTACCCGATTTGTAAATAATAATAATAATAATAATAATACTTTATTTAAAGAAGGTAACCTGGTTAGTGCATGCACTATTCTTCCCCAGGGCCTTCTAGATATTAAGTACAGATACATATAATTATGTATATACAAATATACAAATTAACATATTGCAGTCCATATGATTACAGTCTCAGAAGTATGAATACAGAGTTTGTCTTTGTCCGATAATAATTACATATAAATAAGAAACAATCATAAACACAAGTATTTTAATATAAAGGTTTACTGTGAAATAAATCCGATCGTTGTTTATCTTAAAAATAAAAAAGTAAGAATTCATTTAATTTCTGATATTTAACTAGGAAATGTAAACCCAAATTAATCTGTAGTCTTATTTCCCGAATTATCCCGTTTAGAAAAAAAAATCAGCTGGTTTTTGTTTTATGTGATTACGTATAGAAAATAATATTTAAAATTAATTAAACTTCTCTGTGTTTCTATGGTGGTGTATACAAACCATGACAATTGCAGTGTTAATGGACTTTGCAAGTGATACAAGGATAGACCGGATTAGAGATTCACTAATAGTGAGAATAATTCTACTTTATATATAGGAAAGTTTTATTCTTTCTTCTTTGTCTACTACTTTTTAAACCTGGGTAAGTAACACTAATAATTGTTTCACCGACCAGTTGTTTTATGTTATTAGATGTAGGGCGTTTCATCTTCAACGGAAGACCCTACTACAACTGTAAAGTTTTTTGTCCTTCTTATTTTTTTTTTGGGGGGGGGGGGGGTACATAGATATCTCATTAAATGTTCAGTGGATTTTCATGAAACTTTCAAAGGTGATAGAGATAAAGTTGACTCGAGTTGCTTATTTCATTTTTGATGATTTCACCTATAAGAAAAAGGGACTCACAATTCAAATTAGGGGCCGGGAGGGGCTAAACTTTTTAGCTCTCTATCCATCAATTATTTGTCAAAAATGTCAAGAATCTTCAACTGCAATGGATGTATTATAATATTTTGATTATACGTTAACTTGTAAGTAGGGGGTCTTTAGGGAGAAAGAATGCAAATTCTTTGATGTTTTAAATCTTGTTACCAAGAATTATTTTTGAAAAGCAACATCGAACGAAAGATTGATTGACTGCATGTTGTTTTACGTCCCATTCGAGAATATGGAGACGTCACCATATATCAGTGAAGCTAGGGCTTCAAATTTTGACCTTTACTCGGCACTCTGGGCCATTGAGCAGTGCTGTGAGGGATCTTTATTGTGCTAACGCCTGCCGTGACACGGGACTTCGGCCTTATAGGTCTCATCCGAAGTACCCGCAACTTTCACTTCAAAGTGCCGAGCGCCTGGCGAAGGCACAGTTGCTAACTATTTTTATCGACTGAGGCTAGTCGCGGCCGAGATTCGAACTCACGAACTTCCGATCACGGAGAGAGAGCTCTACCGACTGAGCTACTGTGAACGGTCTCGAACAAATGATGTTCAGTGTCAATATACAACTCTTTAGAATTTTGCTCAATGGTCCCAATAGATACTTAAAGAGATACCCATACATCCTTTTTTTCTCTATACCCCGGAGAGTAAAAGGGATTTCTGAACAGTTGTTGAACAGAAAAGTATATATATATATAAAGTCATGAGAAATTTTACCTACTTGCCCTTTTAAGATATTTTGTCATTCTTAACAACGAATTAGAAATGTTTATTTAAACAATCTTAACCCTACAAAAAGTGATATTTTTAATCACAAGAATCCTAATGAACTATGATGCTTACACTTTGATCTTTCATTAATGAGAATCATTTATTTAAAAAGCATTATCGATCTTGATCGAAAATGCTCAGAAGATATTCTAAAAAGAACATCTAAATGAAATCAAGGGTAGCAAATTTTTAAATAATTTATGAACGAATATCTCAGTTTACATTATAGCTCATCTTATCAAAAATTGGACGGAATATCCACTCAATCCCCGTAACGAGATCTGAGATAATTGCTATTGTTTTCATTATTACTATGAATTATAATAATAAATAAATTCAAATTTCATTCCAGGTCTTTTGATATGAAAGAAAGGGAAAAAAGGCACAAAAATCAGTGCTGTAGAAAGTGAAAAGAAAGGCATTTTCTTCATGCGAAAAACCCAGATTTCCTGCTATGTATATGAAAAGATAAGGAGTTTGATGAAAATCTGAAAGATAAAATACAATTGTTGTTTTTGAAAATAAATGATGTCAAATATGTGTGTCATTATTTGTTTTAAGTCAGTTTTTGCCAATTCTACGGTCGCTATAATGATTTATCTTGTAAATACAACCTATCGTTGGGTGCTATTTTTCTGAAATGTCTCGATACTGTTTGTGAGGACATTGCTTATATACTACATTTGACTGAGGAGTACTCCGTCTATCTAATCAAATAAAACATAGGGCTCACGATGGGTGGGACCGGTAGATAGGGGATGCTAAGCCAAGGAATCTGATTCTACCTCTGGTGTTTCTTCGCCCTGTTCACGATTTGTTTTATATTTACTAAATTTATGATATTGATCATAGTTTGTTATCTACAAGTTTCACATATTTACAAACCTCTTCCTTGTTAACAATTAAATTGATCTTTTCGTCAATTTCAAAAGATGAGCAATGGTACCTTACGAATATTTCAAGATATTTTGTTCACAAAAGGAACAATTTTTACAATTTACAATTTTTCTACTCCACCTTTTTTTCTTACAATTACACACATGAAACAAAAGGAATATAGAATAATTATGCCTTACAATTTCATAGCATGATCAGCATATACAATAAAACGTATCTTTCAGTTGATCCCAATGATATATTAAGACATGAGGAATTTTTAGACTTTGATTACTTCTTTGATTATACATGTTAATATAATACATCAAAGAATTATTTGGCAAAGAGAGTCAAATTATATCAAAAAGGTGTCGGTAGGTCAATAAAAACAGGTCAAATTGATTGCATGACAGTGTTGTATTTGATAAGTGCTTTTTCCTTACCCTTATATTACAGATAAATTGAAAAAAATTGTAAACAGTATATTGTGTTAAGATCTATTAAACACAAGTAAATAATAAGGTGTGTAATAAAAGCACAAAAGAATTTAATGTTTTATGGTGAAAATAGTAAAAAATGTGTACATGAGTTCGTCTTAAAATTAGAAAAAAATATTTTAAAGGGACATATAAGAAAAAATGTAATGGAATACCCCTACGTATCACGTATCTTATAAAACCTTTTAATTTAACTGTTATATCGAATTGAATCACTTATTTACGAGGGTTGTCCGGTAAAATCGTGGACAAGTTGTCTAGAGTGTAAAATAACCAACACTGATTTCAAAAATTTCCCCTACTCTTTAATACATTTTTTATCAATATACATAGCAAATTTCAAATTGATACACGCTCAAATAAACAAAATATGGGATTATGTATCGCCTTACAACGCACGGATGATAACAACAGATGTTTAAAGCAACGTCACGTTTCATCTTTGCTTTAAAAAGTTGATTTAACCCCAATTGCAATCGTATCCGGGAATTCCACTGATGCACACACTCAAGTTCCCTTTTATTCCTCCATAAAAATATTTGTGTGTTAATCAGACAAGCTGCTCTTATGCATATTTTTTAATGAAAGGATATAATATACAAAATCATGTTCATACTTAATTACTTTTCCGTGTTCAAATATGACCCAGATAAAAAAAAATATGCCATATAACTTCGTAAAAGTGTTGACTAACACTAGCTTGTCGCTGGCATTTGTTATTACCTATGTTCATCAACATTCGGGGCAGTGCATGTTCACCTCAAATGCGACTTGCTGTTCCATTCATTTTATCAACATCAAAACATTGTATAATGAAACTTTGTCCACCATATAAAATACATTTTCTCTTTGATCAACCAGCGGTATATATAATTAATGTATTTAAAGCAACAATCCAATTTCATATGTGTATATCATTATATTTTGTATTTTGTTGTCGATTTCACAGAATCACGTAACGATGTTATTCGAAATTTCTTATCACCACACTTCGATTTCCTGAAATCCTATCACCACTTGCCATAAAGATCCGTAGAACACAGTACAAAATATTTTTGTGATTTAAAAAAAAACAAAAACTTTAAAATCTGTTTTGATTAATGTATAATTGATCCAAGAATGTTTTTATTATATAAAGCCAATAATAGAGAGCATAAAACTAACGCTTCGAATCTCGTTTGTCTGATAACCCGCGCCTGCCAACTCGTCTCAAAACCAAGACTTTGTCATTTTATCCATATACATACTTTGCATGAAATGTGGAGATAACGAACACTAATCAAGCTAAAAAGCCCACTGAAACAATACAAACCTGGAGCAGAGCAAACACGGACCTCTAAAGAACATCAGAGGTGGTATTAAGGTGCCAGGAAGGAGTAAGCATCTCCTGTCAACCGGTCACACTCGCTGTGTGTTAAAGTAGTTTCAAATAAAAGTATCATGTTTTCCCTCAAAGCTTATACACATATAATATATGTTGCAGAGAATCATTCCGGTGTGTCGAAGATTTTTGTTCATAACAACTTCCATTTTACTTGAAAGATTATTTTTATTGCTATTTTCCAAAGAAACTATACAATATATTTACAATACATTTACATCAAACATTTTTTTTTATTTCAGCATTTCAACATTCAGATAACAGTATATGTATACATATAAACATTGCGGATTTTTATTAAACATTCACTCACTGATTCTCTCTTCTCACTCATTCCATCTACATAAATAATATAAAAAAAATGTTTATTCCATATATATGCATGTATACAAATTACAATGTTTACTATATTTATAAGAAAAATAACAAAGTAAAAACTGCAATTTTTCTTTATAATTGATATATATATAGCTGATTATTTTTCAAATAAATAGTACAAAATAAACCCATCTCGTTTTGAATTGAATGTCCTCCATATTTATTACAAACAACTATTTTTCAAAGGTTAAGTATTTATATATTATATTTTTCACTTCGTTCAATATCAAAGGTTTACAATTTCTAGATTTTTGGTATACATAATGTTTTAAGCAAGATAATAACATTTAAAGCTTTGTTTTCTTTGCCAGAAATTCCTAGTATAACAGAAATTGGGTCTATGTTTATATTTTTTCCAGTTTTTTTTTTTTCTTTTTTTTTCTTTTTTTTTTTTTTTTTTTTTTGTAAAATCCATTCTTCTAAACAATCCCATATTCCCTTAGGAGGATGACAGTAATAATTGGATGTTTCAGAGTACATCAAATTTCATACACTGAATCAAAAGTGTCAAGTGTTTCCTGAGTTTAACTTTTTTCCATGTTAACTTTTTTTTCCAATGGAATGAAATAGATCATTTAGTGGTGTTTACACATTGACTAAGCATTACCTTATCCGTTAAAGAAGGTAACATGTGCAAAAGGTTTCTGTTCTGTATATTTTTTTTTATCTTTTATTGTATTAATTTTCCAGCTCAAACGAAACTAAATTTTTTGTAACAAAATACATTTCTTTCCTTGTTGCAAAACTAATTTCATATGAAATGTGACATGCGTGTTCTATTCGTCATTAGACATATTTCAAGAAAATGTCTTCTTCCTACTTTTCTTGCATTTTTTGTGCACAGTATCCTGACATCAAGTAGTTGTATTTATATACTATATATGGGTGTTTTCATCCATGTTTACAATAGAGATACCAAAATACTTAATAGAACATCTGTGTTTTAATTCCCCAGTTAATTATCTTCATAAAGCATACCGGTTATAACATACCATACATGTATATTACAAATGTATGAGGGTTTAAATGGTGGACTCCATGTTGTACAAAAGTAAGATTCATTGCCTCCAATATTACGCAGTACAGTTAAGGTGCCAAATGGAAATATCGGCAAATTTTTTAGATAGAAAATACATTCTTTACAAGGATGGATGTTTCTTTTTAGGACTTTACTATCATCGGACAAATGCAATGTGGATGAAAACTACATGTTGAAGACGATTAGATCTCTTACCTAGACTTGTGACATAATGTGGCAGTCACGTGATTTTAGCAAATATACCTAAAGTATTGAGGTAATCTATAATTTCTAATATTGCAAGGGCATAACCAAGTTAAAAATCTAACTTTAACATATAATTATTTCCAACACTCTTTGTAGTTTGTGAAAAGTGCTGCGAACCTATATAGATTCTACTATCTAATTGCTAAAATTACATTTGTCACACCGTATGTTGAATATTTTGTTGTTCAAGTACATTAAATATAGATATAATTAATTCATTTGCAAGATTTCAACAGGTTCGCAGCACTTTTCAAATATCTTCATACTTCTTGAGTTTATGTGTGAAAGCTTGTCATAATTCATTGAGGGTATGTTCTTGCAATATATCGATTTATTACGAACCTTCTATTACCCTTCAATGAATCTGCATACAAATATACGACAGTATCGCTTGTCTAGGGAATGGACGGGAAGTATTTGAATAAAATCATAAAATAGACATCGCATCCAAGCTAATGGCCTCTTATATATCTACAATTTATATTCTATTTAATTACAAAATACATTTTTCATTGTATAAATATAACGACCCGCCCCTTACTGCTAACAAACTGCATCAAATTTTACGATATGACGTCACATCGACAAGTGCATTGCAATCAGTGAAATGTTATTGCTGTGTGGGATTTAACCTACGACAATAATGCATGCACTAGTTAGTATTGATGTAGTTTAAAGCTTTTCAACAGTTTAAAATAGCAAATCATTTCATTTTATGATAATTTGTAGAACTTATATTTTTGTGATGTCGTAGTAAGCATTTCCTGTATAAATTAGGCCCCGCCTCCTTACTGCAGCCTTAACTGTGCTGCGTAATCTATCTTTGCTCCTTTAACAGTTAATTGGTATTAGCTACATGTATTTTCTTGATTGAATGAATCGCTGACTCTGCACTTTAAAGGCAGTCGTTAAACAATACTAACCAAAGAATATAGAATAATACCTTATTTAAACTAAAAAAAATAGCCTTATTAAGCATAAAAAAAATAAAAACAATAAAATAAAAAATCAAATACCACTAAAAATTTCAGCAACTCTTCAGTAAAGTAATCGAAATTAGCTGACCTGGAAAAACAGAATTTTAAGCTAACAATTTTATATTTATTCATATGAATATACTATTCATAAACTGTTGATTTTTCCTCAAATCACTTATTAGTACTCTCAAAAGAACTAAACTTTCCTTCAACGCTGGAAAGTCTTTTAGAAATATTTTCAACCTGACCTCCAAGTCCTGTTTTTATAGAAGCTATTTCAGAGTCCACTTTTTCAAACCTTTGATTCACACTTGTGAAACCAGTTCTTAATTCTGAAAGAATAGACGCTAGGACATTTTGATCTTCAAACTGAGCTTCAAACTCAATAAAAGTGTGCTGTGGAAGTTGAAAGGCTTGAAAGATTGATTTGATTGGTGTTACGATGCCGGATCCATAAGATGTAAATGCAACAGCCATTCCAATACACTTTAACAAGGCAGGATTGTTATCTTTAACAATAAACACCAATGCTCCTGAGTCACCTTCATCTATAAATCGTTGTTGTATGTCTGATGTTATTGAAGAATCAATTCTTGGACTTATTTCATATTGATTGCATAAGGTACAGGTGCTGTTATTAAGTCTAATATCTTGTTGAACAAGTCTAGCACATGAATTTTCGTACTTTAAGGATCCGATTGTAAGTCCTGTTTTAGCCCCTACTTTGATGACATCATTTCTATAATTATTACTGGATATAGTCTCGATTTTACCATGGTCAAATGTTGGTAAAATGGTCTCGGAAAAACCTGCAAATAATAAGCAAGATAAGATACGCAGCTAGGTGTACATGTATATTTTATCAGTTATCAACAGTGTCAAGCTTGTAACCACTGTCTCATGAGACTCTGAATATATGACGGAGAATAAATCTCTCTGACAGATGTAATAGTATGCGCAATACGCAGCTGTTGTTTTCTCTATGACATATCTACTTACTTTAAAACCAAGTTTTTTTTCAACTAAATGTTTAGATGATGTTTATGCAAATTACTCAGTTCTATAAGGAAAAGGTCCACAAAACCACAATTCAGATCAGAATGAAATTTGGCACACATATAGTCATGCACGTGTAAATAGCAGATGTTATATAATGTTTTGCTTAGTGTTTGTGACGTCACAATGTGAAAATGACGTCAATATGTAGGTGACTTGTGACGAAAAAAGGTTGACTCAATCGTACTCGAGCAACGAACGGCTGTAAAGTTTAACGTATATCTTGGAAATTCCTTTGCAGTAGAATATGATAATTTGTACAAGATTTATTAAGACAAAAGACTCACTAGAAGTTCAATCATTAATTGGATTGATTGTTTTAGTGAAGGCAGGGAAATATTTAAAAATGATGTTTGTTCTGTTGCCCAGCGAAAGCAAGCTGGGGAAAAGATGTGTCCTTAGTTGAGCAATTTATTAAGAAAGATCGCCAATTACAATTAGAAAAATAGTTGAATATCTTAACATTAATATAATTATCAAATCCCTAAAATATCGTTTACTTTAGACTTTAAACATATGAGATATGAAAATAAGTTGGCGCCAATACTTTATCCACATTGGATAAACGACGCCCCGGAGACAGAGGAGTCGGGTTATGATGGTCACCATGCTAATTATGGGAAGGGATATCCTTATTTACCCATCCTATTGCCGAGATTTGGCCATTTCTGACAGTTGGACTGTTCTTGGTATAAAACATATTTTGCATGGTAAGAAATATAAGACTCGGAAAAATCGTTTAGCATCTGTGAACAGATCGGTACGGAGCATGTCACGTGACCGCCTGGATCATGTGATATTCGCATGGGCAGAACAATGGCAGATGTGCAATAAAGCCGGATAGGATAACTTAAAAAAATAATGAACAATGAAACCTCATTTTATTTCTTTTAAGGAAGTAATTCAATTAGTTCGCGAACTTTTTTATCACCCCTCGTAGTAAATCAAAGTTTTCAAAGTTATCACTTTAGTAAATCAAAGTTTTCAACATAGTAAATCAAAGTTTTCATAGTGATCAAAATAATAAATCAAAGTTTTCATAGTTATCACTTTAGTAAATCAAAGCGTCATAGTTTTCACTATAGTAAATCAAAGTGTCAAAGTTTTCACTATAGTAAATCAAAGTGTCAAAGTTATCGATATACCGTATAACGGGTATTTTCTGCGGTTGGAAATTTTTGCGATTTAACCCCAAAAAGGTTGCAAATTAATTTCTGCGTTTTCAATTTCTGCGGTTGCACTATACCGCAAAAATTTATTTACGGGGTATGATCATGCACTAAACTGTATGAATTATCAGAACGCTGTCATGTTTACGTTTTATAAATTCATTAAGACATACTGATCAAAGGTGCATGAAAACTGGTATTTAGCTATTAGGCTTAATTAAACTACTGTCTTTTAGTTAGTTTTTGTAAAAATATTTCGAGAACCAATTGAAATGAATTAATGCAGTGTAAGTCCACCCAAACAACAATACAAATCTTTATTCTAACAGTTTTATGCGATCTATTAAAATACTAGTATTTAAATATGTGTAGATAATGATAATAAATACATCCAAGCCATATTCTAAAATACATTTCTAGTTAACTGCCATCAAAATTAATTTGGTGTTTATATTTTAAGCTAAAACAAACAATTGCATAATGAAGTACCCCAAATGACAGGTGTCATGTGCATTGAGGCGTAACTAATCCTGTCAGTCTTATGCATTAGGAGAAATTCACGAGACAATCGAGCCACATTGTGTATACAAGCCGTAATTATTGTCTCAATATAAAACACGTTTAAAAAAGAAAAGCTACCATGTGTTGTTTGCAGCTATCGGAGTTTGGACTAATAATTGCGAAATAGGTAGTACCTATTAATTATCGATTATTAATCGATTACATTTTTCAGTAATCGTGCCCATCCCTGATAGGTACAAGTAAAGATGTTTTTGTATCAACTTATTTAATTGATATTATTTACAGCTAGGGAGGTTTTGATTCAATATGTTTTGGACAAATCCTGACATCTAAAATCTTTAAATTTCGATGACACCCGAATTTTCTCGCTATGAGGATGTGGCCACTCATGAGTCGATGCGGACGCATCGATTTTAAAAACCTTGCGTTCCAAATAATTTTGCTGTGTCCAGTACACAGGTTCTTACGTTAATGAGAACCCTGTCAGACATAAGCACCACTTATCATAATTGCATATACAAAATATCTGAATGAATATTGAAAAAAATATTTTGCGATTGTAATTTTTGCGGATTTGTCCTATCCGCAAAATTCCGCAAAAATTGGACAACGGCAGAAAATACCCGTTATACGGTAGTTTTCATAGTATCAAAGTTATTACTATAGTTAATTTTAGTTAACTATAGTAAACTATAGTTTACTGTAGTATTTTGTTTTTGTTAGGGAACAAACAAAGGGTGATTGGGTGAATAGAAGGAGAAAGTATATTCAAATCAACCGAGAAGATACTAATCAGGTAAACGTCTAACGAATAAACCCTTTGTCAAAATAATTACCTGGCATTTTAATGGTGTATTTGCAAACAAAATCATTATATTTACCATGACGAATTGGATATGGCAACTAAAATGAAATTATGAAATATGTGGAGATAACGAACAGTATTCGAGCTCGAAAGTCCATTAAACATAACAAAATAGGAGCAGAGAAAACACGGAACTCTAAGACATCAGAGGTGGGATCAGGTACAATTGAGGAGTGAGCATCCACTGCCGACCGGTCATACCCGCCGTGTGTTCCTTGTCGTGATCGGGAAATAACGGAAAAATCCATAGACAATTCAGTACATCTGTAAATAATGGCCTTACAATTAGTTTGAAAAAAGTCAGTCAGCATGTGACTTAATGATAGATTGTATTTGGTGACAAGGTCATTGTATCGACCATAGAACTTAGGAAATGATGGTTTTAAACGAGACTGCTGATATTCTTGTTTCATCAACTTGTTTGTCAATATTTTACCTCGTTTTAGAAATTGTTCATACGTGGAGCATGCTCTGGCGTATCGAATCAACTGAGAGATATAAGCCGTGTATGCAGGTGATAAGGGTAATTTGCTGCATAAATAAGGGAAGTTGACGATTGAAAAGTTAAAATCATTTACGTTTATCATAAAGCTTTGTTGTTAGATTACCATCAGCGTCTTTTTCTAATAAAATATCTAAATATGAAATAGATTTGTCAGACTCTGTGGTACCTCTTATCTCAAGCTCAGCGGGGTATATCGTGTCGACATAAGAAAGAAAGTTCTGTAAAATCACTAGTTTTCTGAAGTTTGCCTCATTTTCAAAACTGATCATACAAAAACATTCAGTCTGTTGAGAAACATAAGCAACTTATGCAGGTGAAAAGGGAATGTTATGCATTATGCATAAAAACCTGTATCGTGAAAAATCTTGCTTGTCATTAAACTGATCCCGATTAAAATTGATACAAAAATATACTCAAACTAGATGCTTTTAAAAACAGTAAAATTCCAACAAAAGTGTTTGTATTTGCATAAATTCCCTTTTGTTCCCAGGTAACTAATGAAGAACCGTCTGATTGACTGCAAATGCAGAGGCCTAGGTTAGCGGGTATCTAAACAGACTCTTATAATTATTAGAAAAGCGACCGATAAAACATATACTATCTTTATCTATTGAATAGACGTTACATGTAATAAATCTTAGGCTAAAAACTCACTCCACTTTGTCATCTTGTGACGCCTTCAAATAGAAAATATGCCTCAGTGCAAAGCAAAAAGTTTCCAATACCCCGGGGATATTTCATTTCTTCATGTCAAAAATAATCATGCTAAAATAGCACCAAGCCGTTAATTAAAAGCGCTGCTATTTATGTTTTTTTTTCTACCAGTCCAAACAAACGTAAGTTATTTATAAATTTAAAAAAAAAAAAAAAAAACTTAAATATCGCGTATACGGATGCAACAGACTTTATTAGTCTATAGAATGTACAAAAAGCCTACTCTTCAAAGACGATCTGATCGACATTTTATAAACATAACAAGCCGTGTTTATAAAATATTAATGCTCCCGTTTGGCACCTTATGGCGAAGTTTAAAATTCTCAAATGCAAGTGAAAGTCCAAGGGCAAAGGATCAAAACAGTTGGTACCCAAAGAAAAGTCTTGTCCAAATCAATGGTGCCCTAGGTGTGGTCTTGTTATAACAAATAAGCATTGGAAATATAAAAGCCTTAGCACTAACCATTATAAGAAAATTTGGAAAAAAAATATTTTTTCAAAATTAGGTCATGCTCCAAGATCAACGATAACGGGTAAAAACTGCTGGTACCCAAGGCAAGGTCTTGGTAGAATATATACAAGAGAAATATTAAGCGAAAGCTCGACCACCAACCATTCAAAGGTTATGACCAAAGTTAAAGTTTTTTAAGAAGGTCAAACTCAAAGGTAAAAGGGTCAAAACTGTTGGTACCAAACACAGGCACTTGGGGACTGGGGGTCCAGCAGGTATTTTCGGGCGTCATCATTATGTGTAATGTCATTTGGAACATTAGCTGCGAGAGGAAAAAATCCCGAATTTTCTCATAATATTAACGATAGGTTCTGTATAGAAGCAAATAACTGTGTCAAACTGATTCTGATGGATGAACATTAACATTTAACATACGATCTTGACAACCAAATTTCACAATACTTTTATCACAAGGTCTCTAAGACCCTTTTTAATGCAAAGCATTGTAAGGAATTGAAAAGGTAGGAGTTATCGTTATAATTGCACTTTTGTGACCAGCTGGTGCACACCAAAAAATGTACCCTAGATGACAGAGATTTAATCGAAATATTTACAAATCGGTTGAACTTAAAATTAAAATGGAAATATGAAAAGGAAGAAGCATGTGTAACAAATTAATTGATGTATGCATATTCCATGTTCTATTATGCTTTCGATAAATAATCACGCGAAGTTTAAGCGGTTCCAGCCCCCAAATGCCTGTGGTGCCCAAGAGAAGATCTTGTCATAAGACAAACACATGTGAAATACGAAAGGCCTAAAACTAAACGTTTAAAAGTTAAAGTCAAGATTAAAGTTTTTTAAGTGGGTCAAAATCCAAGGTCCGTGGGTCAAAATTGTAACTTATCACAAGAAAAACACCTCTGAAGTATAAAAGTCCTAGTAAAAACTGCTCAAAAGTTATGGCCAAGGTTAAAGTTTTGTAAAATTTTGCAAAAGTGGGTCAAATTTCACAGTCAAAGGGTCAAACATGATGTTACTTAAAGAAAGGTCTTATCACAAGTAATATATTATATATAAATAATATATATATATATATATATATATATATATATATATATATATATATATATATATATATATATATATATATATATATATATATATATATATATGAAATATGAGTGCAAAAGCTCCATCAAATCAAAAGATATGACGGAGATTGAAGTTTTTGCGGATGATGTTTACAGACAGACGGACGGACAAGGCAAAATCAAAATGCACCAAGTCTTCATTCAAAAATAATTCATGCATCAAAAATTCACAGCAAACTCATATCTGGTACTAGGAGGGATGGTGGGTTTGTTGCACAGAAGGCAGCGAAACCTCGAACAACTTTGTCTTAAGAACGACGAAAAAAGGGATGATTGGGATTTAAAACATTACGTGTATGCATCATAAGAAATAAAAATGCTGGAAATAAATCAGCATACCTGATTTTTAAACTTTATTTACTTTTGAATCGCGTAAGGTATACACTGTATATGCTTTTTAACTCCCAGTCATATATTTGTCTTTATGAATTTCCGTTCCTTTTCATTTTTACTGGGCAAATATTTGATCAACACTTATGACGTCATGTGTTAGGTATTTCACCCCGTTACAAACACTTCATTATACATATCATCCAAAAATGACAAGGTTGAGTTTAACTTATGCTGTGCATGTTTTTATTTATTTTTAGAACTTAAATTAATATATGAAATTAAATATTGAGAAATCGTTATCTCTGAAATCCACGTCATATGGCTTACTATGAAGTCAAATTTTATAGATAAATTAAACTTTTAAAACAAATGCTAAAATCCTGAAAATGTCTTCGTAAAAATAGTTTTTCGACATTCACTTAGTTTGAAAGGTGAAAATGAAAATCTCAGAACATTATTGAACTACAAGACACAGACAATCCTATTTGAAAATATGATTTGCCAATGAGTAAAATTTATTAATGTGGTATCTATTTTTGTAGAAAACTCAATTTAGCCCTAAGGGTAAAAATGGAACTTCCAAAACCTTATTGCACATCTACGAGACTATGTCAATCATATTCCAAAAGAAATATTTTACTCGTTTAAAATGCCAGAGTGATACAAGGAAGGCAATTTGACAGACGAACAGACAAACAGGATCACAAAAAATGCCCACACCCTCTTTCAAAAGAGTATAGGTAATAAAACTGCCTGAGGCAGTTGTCACTGAGGAATGATTTATTGTAAAATTTAAATCCCTCATGTAATTAGTAAACCTTACAACAGTGAGTTTCTTATGAGATTTTTATAGTTACATGAATATTTAAACTTTTTAATTAGCATCTATTTGTATGTACAAAATAGATGCTTTTATTTTAGGAGAAATGTATATTTGCAAGGACCTATATACTAGTATATACAGTCCCTGAAACGTTCTACTTTCCCATTTCCCGTTCGCTCACCGTTCGTTCACCGTTCGTTCAGCGTGCGTTCACCATTCGTTCACCGTTCGCTCTCCGTTCACAGTTTTGCGTTCAACGTTCACTGTGCGCTCGCGTTCACCGTTCACAAAGCGTTCAGTGTTCGCTCTCCGTTCGTTCACTTTGCGTTCCCCTTGCGTTCAGCGTTCACTTATCGTTCAGTCTTCACTGTCATTCGGAACTCCAGAGTGAAAGCACTTATCTTTTTGTAAGTAAGGATTAACAGGTTTTTTAATATAATAATTAACATATCGTGTTTAAAGTATCTTTATCGTATAGGGAAAATTATCCACAATATTCTAACTTATTATTTTTTTTTTATTATTTTTACTTAGCTGTAAGGTTATTTATTATTTTACTCTGGAAAATAAATGTTGTTATAAGTATGTACCTATGTAGAACGATGCTAAAAAAATAAATATAAATACGGGCAATATATAGATTCTTGAAGCACTGCAACATTTTGTTGTTATATTAAAGATGACAAAACGTTAATGGAGAGAAAATTATCAAAGTCAATTAATTTACAACTGCAGCAAAATTACGAAAATATTTATTGCTAACACGTTTTTATTTTCAATTACTACAAAAATACATGTTAAAACTGCTTTTGAAAATTATGCATAGTACTGCAGATATCTTGTTAATTAAATATCTTTGGAGTCAATTAAATTGATAGTGTGGTTAAAAAAATATTTATTTGATATGTAATACACTACAGAATTTTCTCTACTATAATATATAAAGTCTATAGTTACAGAGAAAAAAAATTCTTCCTTCATCATAACTTTATATGTTTGTCATTCGATATGATTAAGAACACCCCCCTCTTTTTTTCCTAAATCGGTTACTTAGTAAGTATTTCCAGTATATTTTAATTAACATTTAAAAATAAGTTAATGTGTGTTGTAGCACAAAAATGCGTCGGCGGTGGCAGAGAGTATGTTTCAAATTCAAGTGTTAATGCCCAATTTATTTTATTCATTTATTTATTTTTTATTTTAGAAATGTAAGAATCAAATCTAGAAATGATAAAAAAAAAATGTTAAAAGTTGTTGGAAATACTAGCACTTCGTCTTCGGTGTGACGAGACTCTCACACCTGCACAGTGTCGAATGATTTTGATTGACAGGGCAAGCACGTGGACTCCGTGTGAACTTGAAGCAGGAGAATAAAAAAACGAGTATGACTGTCAAACCAATGGATTTGTTGATTTTTTAAAAAGTTAATTTCATTGCCTGATATATTTAGAAAAAAAAAATTAAAAATTTTTGTTTGATTTTAGGTACAAACATTTGGTGAAGCCTGAAGGATGGGGGAGGGGGGTAAAACGGAATCTCTCTCTCTCTCTCTCTCTCTCTCTCTCTCTCATTTGTTTAATAAAAACTATGACAGTATATTACTTAAATATCAAGTTCTGAAATTTTAATCTACAACAAATAATATGAATGCCTCTTTGTATCATCTTGTCCGAGTATAATCACGGTGAAATGTGTTCAGGTACATGTAGGATTCTGCTCAATAAATCATCATAAAAAAAATGGAAATGGCACATAAATATATCGTTGCATTAAAAATTTAAAATACGAGTGTATTTATGCAATGCGTCCACAGACCGTTATTTATTTATTTTTTTTCATTATTTTACACGGAATCGCCTTCGCACGGAAATATATGAATGGATGTTATAAGTCGTAATTCATTCTATAAGTCAGAAGTTTTTTCTTATTTGTAATGGTTTTTTATATCAAACAAGAATAAACATATTTATTTTTCAGCTAGAATAATTTTATCTTTTATGCTACAGCGTTCGGTAACAATTACAATGTTTTACAGCGATAAAAGTCGTGTGATTAAAAAGTTGAATTTAAACATCATACAAGTAAGAAACTTAAATAGTTTTACTTAATGTGCATATATCGTATTTCTTAGGGCAAATCTGGAGCATTTATTTCATTTATTTATTCATTGATTTGTTTATTTTTATTTTTTATTTTTTTTTTTTTTTTTTTTTTTTTTTTTTGCACATGACATTAGAATACAATAGAATACTAGTAGTTTCAATGCAAGGAAAATATCAGAGGCATTCCGAATAAATCGTTCATCTTGCGTTCACCGTTCGTTCACCGTTCACTTTGCGTTCGCGTTCTGCGTTCGCTCTCCGTTCACCGTTCACACATCGTTCACCAAGTTGCGTTCAGCGTTCACACATCGTTCACTCACCGTTCGCTCTGCGTTCGTTCAGCGTTCATTCACCGTTCGTTCAGCGTTCGCTCACCGTTCAAGTGGGAAAGTAGAACGTTTCAGGGACTGTAGGTCCCTTGTACGTTGGCTTTTAAGAGTCGGGCTTGGAAGACCCAGCAAGTGTTGTATATATAAAGAGTCGGGTTTGTTCTTCACATTCCTTTCTGCTGAACCTTTCAAAGGTGAAGCCGGTAAAGACGCATAACAAATGCTTGCAAAAAATATATCTAATTTTTGCTTTGTAATTTTAAAAACCCTTCCTCCCACCACCTTTATTAACATTTTCTGTTTTCTAGTAAGGTAGAATTTTTGCTGCTTGGTTTTTGCTCTATTTTGCAGTGAAAAAGCTGTGATCTTGATGTCTGAAATTAATGCCTTACAGAAAATCATCCTGGTGCTTTCTAAAGGAGAAGTTAAAGTGAAGAATCTGCCGCATTGAGTCCGTTGCCAGCTGAAACATGTGTGCGAAATATGCATTCAATTGTTTCTGTGGAGTATGCTAACGTAATAGTGTTGCAAAATCGGACCAAATTTGCTATCGTTTATAAACTGAATCGGTAGCATACAATCGTTTAAAGGATAGATATTTTGAACTTTAAAGGAAATTGTCGGGGCACTTCCTGAAGGAGAAGTCGTGAGAGTTAAGCGTCTGCGCACACCAAGTCAACTGATACATGTAACTGAATATTTGTGTGAAACTTGCACTGTTGATATGCTAATGCTAGTACTGTATATTTAAACTAAGCTTACTCTTGGTGACAGTAATATATACTTTAGAGTTATAATATATAGTACAGGTTTGAAATATGAAAAATTTTGATACTTGAAGTTTGAGATGTTTGATCTATGAAGTTTTAGATATTTGATATATGTTGTACATGATTTGATATATGAAGTTGATATGCTAGATATTGGAAGTTTGAGATATGAGTTTGATTTTGAACAGTTTGTATGTTGACTTTGAACAGTTTGTATGTGTGCTGACCCTCCGCGGTAAACCTGAGATGGTTAGACTTTGAACACACATGAAGTTTGAATTTGGTGGGATTGTCCAGTTGAAATGGCATCCCACAATGTATTTTCTTGTGCCACGGCCAATACTCCACACAATAAATAAGTATAAATTCGATTCTGAGTTTTGTGTCATTTTCTCTGTATAAATAAAATTGTTCCAGGGATCATTGTCTTTCGAATCAGGACTGGCTACAATTTAAAAATTTGGAATAGTTCGTAAATTACGCTATTTCATATCACTTTCTTTCTTTTTTTTTTTTTTTAAAAAAACTTACAACGAAATTGTATAACAAACGAAATGACTTCAACTTTTTCCGTCGTCAAACTTTCCTTATTTATGTTTTCATATCCCGATGCCACTAGCATACGGAGTTTTTCGACTTTCATCGTATTCGATACTTAAGAGCATGCTACGAGTACGATCAATTTTAAATCGAAGCACTCGACTAACAGATAAGTTGATGTTAATGAGAATTTCAACAACCTCGATTGAAGTCAGCATGTCATAAATTCATGGTCGATAAAATTACCTTTGTATCAAATAAAACCTATCATAAGGCCGTAATTTGGTTGACTTGTTAAATACCAATTGTTAGGCCTTTGTTTTTATACTGAATTTCAATACGGAATGTTTCATCTACATGATCAAAACCTAGGGCTTTACCGGTCAACAAGGGATGCTTATTCATCCTAGGCACTTGAACAAGCTTCTGGAATTTCCAGGGGTCTGAGCTTTATGCTCTTCTAACGGATTTGAATTGTTTATAGATTTTTTTTTAGATCGATTACTGTTAGTTATCTTAACCTTTTGCATAATGAAAAATGTATTTTCTTCTTGACCTGTTTATATTTTATGTTTTTATTACAAGTATTTACTCTTTGGATAATTATCAGTCAACAAATATCAAACTTTCATTTTTGGTGTTTTGAAATTAAGTACTTTATACATTCATTTAATAGAATTTGGTGTTGCTCAACCTGAAGTTGACTTGCCAACATTGTTTTAGAAAACCAAATAGCACTGCGGACCTTATCCTCTTTTGTTTCAATACAATGATAAATTGAACCAAAACAATGGTGGCGCTTTTAATGAATTTTAGTGGAATTTTTATTCGTTAATTAAGGACAGGTGATACAAACAAATTTTTATCAAAAATCTTGAAAATAACAACTAAAGTGATGTTTATATAAGTAAATTGAGTAAGTTTAACCGCATAGATTTTTCTTTTTCGTTTAAAATTTTACAATAATTGGATTTAAAGTGACAAAAATTTGTACAGATTAATAAGGATAGTTGCAAAAAGGTGGTCTTTTGAACATCGTAGAAAGTTTATAATTTCTTTATATTTTAGAAATTTAATATTCTAATCATTTAGAACCAAAATAGCCAGTCATCCATTTTTTCGTTTGTATCATCTGTCTTTAATAAAAAAAAAAGTAAAAATAAATTGAAACCAATGCACAGGATGATCTATCTTTGTGAAACCTACTTTGTGGGATCAATTGCAAATTCTAACTACAGCTAATAATCCAGCATATCAATTACTTCTCTCACTTTGCCGATATATGTGCGTAATAGTTGGGGATTGTCATGTTTACATTATACAGACGAGAAATTCCGTTACGAGCACACAAATTGAGAACAATGATATAAAATTTGAGAACATTTTGAAAGCTTATTGGATCTGATTATCTATCAAGGGTTTCCAAACGTGGTTCGCCTTACTTTATCGAGAAGGTTTTAAAGGCCTGGTTTGTAAAGATTGCAGACCAGTGTTCAGGTTTTAAATCTTTTTATGCAATGTTAAATTAAAGTCGCCAATTCTACCTATTTTTTCACAAAAGCAAAAGACTCGGCATTATTTCCAACATTGTCAAAATGTTTAAACCGAAACTTCTCAGATAGTTAGACTTACCTTTATGAATAATGAATACCTATTCAATCTAACTATGTAATGGTACGCTAGAGATTTAACACCAAGATTGAGAATGCACAAGATTCTATTTATTTTCTGTACAGTAAAACGTAGCGGCGTTGATCCAAATACAGGTTTAAAAAAGCTAACAAACAAAAAGTATATTGACACGTACATGTGTACAGCAGTTTAGATATAGGAACATAAAATAGCCTGGTTATATTTGATAATATCTGAAATGTAACATTTGGAAATTAAAATAGTTCTAGAATGAATAAAGATTTTGATATTTAACATTTTTTGAATCCATATTCGGTTTAAATATTAAGGATAGGCAGTTAGTGAAGAATAATAAATGGGGGGAAAAGGGTTGAATATTTTTTAAATGAACTGAGATATGATAATCATGTACAAATTCAGCTAAATAACGTCACGTGTTCAGCATAAAGGGTTCTCAAGTATTTAAAAGTCATTCAAGATTTCAATTATGGACATACATTAGTAATTAAAAGATGATATTTGTTTCGTTCTGCGACTTGTGTTAATAGCCTTCAGATCACCTTGTCTGGAAGCCAAGGCATTTTGTGAACGATTTTTTAAAACGACAAAGTCAGTTTTGATAACCAATATTAGAATTATTTTAGCTGGTTTTATTTAGTGTTGAATCGTCTAAAACTGAATGTTTTGATAATTTGGCATAGTAAAATCTTGACAGCTGCGTGCTCTTGTTTTGAGGGATATTTACCTTGAATAGAGCTAAATGTTGGCATTTTCTAACGTGTGACACTTAAATCACACTTTCTTTAGAAAAAAAATGTCTTATATTTCTTCTTAGTTATATTAAAAAACAAAATGGGATCTTGGAGTTCAGTTTAATGAACCTGTTTGCCCACCTGACTCAAGTATTACGATATAGATCTAAGAGTAAACTGTGGTGATTAATTGGAAGACGATGCATTACTAAGAATAGTCAGACTCTTTATAGCAAGAGACAGTGCTATGAAATCTAAGCTAGCAATGTAAATTTCATTTGTAAACCCCTATAAACATGATTGATATTATGAGACATTTAGCTATACTTTATATCCCATCATTTACCGGGGACTACAAGAATTTCCCTTGGAAATATATTTTCGGAGAAGAGGAGGGGAGTTTTCAAGAGGGCGAATTCAAAGAAGCTAGTATTACTTCTACCACAATTGCATCTGGGCGAATTCAAAAGGGCATACTTGTTTGAAAGTGAAAAGAGGTGAAAGTGTCACATGGCGAAAATAACCCTGTGTGCATTACCTGCAAGGTTGATTTGCTCTCTACTGTACACTTCAGCAAATTTGCCATCGACTGGGTCTCGATTGATGATCCCAACCAATGCAGCATCAACACTCACTCTACTTGAATCACCAAGTTCGAAAGCTTTTTTAACTACGATACCTATAGGAGCATTTTCATTGCGATTTTTTCCATCAAAAACATGCACGTATTGTCCTTCCAGATTTATTGTTGAATCGTCTTGCATCAGAGTCTCAGCCGGACATACAACATGGGCACAAGTTAGAAACATTTTATTGAAAGTGCCAGTAGAATCAATAAATCCACCTAGAGTACCAAAGTTATTTCTGCTATGGTTCGCTATTTCCATTCCAATGCGTAATGGATCCAGTGCAAACTTGCATATTGCTTCACGTACATCCACCTGATATCCTTCAATAAATCTAGGAAAGGAACTTTCGCCGAACGGGATGATTCCCTTAATTTGACAGTGTATAACAACGCAATTTGTCCTTTGAATAGTACATTTTGAAGCTTTGTAACCACTCGATCGCACACAAGACATATTGACTAATGTTATGTTGCTGTGATTTTGAAATAATTCATCTATTGACTTCGAACTTAGAGGAGGGAGTAGATTTGTTTCTGTTTCATATAATATAACGTCTTTGGCCTCTCCGTTTACTTCATTTTTCTTTCGAAGAATAACATGAAGGCGAGCAATATCTGAATGCATATTTTGCAAAGGATTTGATATTGCGTCAGATACAATCATGACAATGGAATCAACACCTCTTTGCATCATCTTCCCTTCTTCAAATCTGTATCCACAAAAAGCATTTAAAATTGTGAACTTATTACTGAAATATTTTATATATAAGTTTTTAATTTCTTCTACGATGATTTTTGTGGAAAAATGGTGTTTTTTAAACGAAAGTTCTGAACATACCCTTCCACGCCACTCTGCAGATCCAAACAAAATTGCGCATCTAATATACCACCTTTCCTTTTTCTCCTCTCCAATATTTAACAAGGTGTCACTGTACTCTTCGGGGCTATTTTCACGTGTGTATGCATTTAATAAGCGCATGGAATCTTTCGTCAATACTTTTTCTACTTTTTCTTTAGTACACAATTTGTCGAAGTCCATCAGTTTTATTGAATTTGGAAACATTATTCCACTAGGCAAAACATCGCATGCAAAAACTTGATATCTTGATTCATATTTGAGAGATCTCATGAAATTCTTTGTATGCTTTTGTAGCTGCGCCTCTTTGACGAAAGTTTCAAGAAAATGCAAACTATTGTATGAATTGCTGGATTGATAAGATTTGTATAACTCGAATAAGCAAGAACACAACTTGCTAAAATCAAATAAATTTTTATATTCACTTTCTTCCACACTGCTTAAGCCCCAACTACGACTAGATCTATCATACTTTAGGCATGGGAAGCTTAGTAACATTTTTGAAAGAAATTTTTTGCATTTTTCCTTTGGCATCAGTTCAAAGAATAATTTCTGTGCCATCCAATCAAGGTCTAGAACTAAGGTATAAATATCTTGAACTGCCGACTCCTCAACCGGATCCATCCAAGAAACCAGATCCCATATTAAAGTCAATAAACTTTCAGATGTTTGATATTTTAGTTCTTTAGCAAGGCGTTTTATTATCCAGTTTAATAGTAACCCATTTAATTCTGATCTGTAGCTGAGGTCACTTGATAGGACACAAAGTCTTGAAACAGAACACATCTCAATATATCTCCACTTATTTTTGGCGAACAACATTCTATGAACAGCTTCAGACACTATACGATTAATGAATACATATCTATTGCTCTTATAGGACAAGTAAATGCCTTCAAAAGCTTTTGCTATATCATTGAGGGATTGACTAGGAATTGTTTCGAAGGGTTCGTCTAGTTGTTCGAAAGTATATTTTAAGAATTTCGTAAATTCTGATGTTGGTTGTATATCAATGTGTAATAGCCCTTCGTCTTTCATAGCAGTACCATAAAGAATAACTTTGCAGGCCAATATCATAGACTGAAAGTGATTTTGAAGCACTCCGATTGATAAGTTTTGAAAGTCATCAAGGGATTTTCTACCAGCGGAAACCAGTTCCTTGCAACATTTAATAAAAGAAGGAAGTACTTGCGATTCTCGTATCAATTCGTCTTGATCTTTGCCTTCTACATCAAGGTAGAATCTTAATATTCTTTTTCTCTCGCAGACTTTTAATGCATATGATACTTTGTCACTGCTGATGTCAATGATTTTAAAAAGTTGAAAAAGTTCATGATTTTTATTTTGATTCCAAAGCAAATTTAAAAACTCTTTTTGGAATACAAGAATGATTCTGCTTAATGCTGAGGTGCTTTGAGCAAATGTCACAATTTTGGAAATGAACTCTTTCACCTTGATGTCAAAGGATATTTGGTTAAATTGCCCATCTAATACAATGACCTGGTTGCCTCTGTAATTTAAATCAGAAAAACCTCGCTCAATCTTTGCTTCTTTGTCAAAATGTAAGTTCATTCCTAAAACCTGGGCACATTTTATTGCTAGTGTAGTTTTCCCACTTCCTGGTAAACCAGTTATAATAATGTGGCTTTTTTCTGCTTCCTTTTTAGCTTTCCAGAAATGGCTTGTGAACACAAAATAATCTTTTTCTGTAATAAGTTTCGTCTGTTTGGATTTAGGTCGGAATTTTGAGGCGGCTGGTCTATATGTAGCGTATAGGACAGTCTCTTCATTGTCTAAAATTATATTGGTTTTTGTTATTATGTGACATAATTTGGTTTATTTGATTTTGCAAGTTTTTGCACTCTTTTTATTAACTTCATATAATAAATACTATGTTCTATTACTTTTTAATTTTGTAACAACCCACGACCCCCCCCCCCCCCCACACACACACACACACACAACACACACATCGATTCAAATGTGATATTATACCCTTTTTCCAAAGTCATTAGAAAGTGCTTAGTTTTCATTGAGATATATTTTCAAGCAACTACTCAAAAAGTTATTTTAAAAAAACGACGTTTTCCAATATAATCTGATAAATTTGATAAAAACGTGCGTAAATAAATGAATTCAAATACATCTTAAAGAATCGTGATAAATTTGCATATTCATACATCATTTACCAAGCAAGTTTCAATCTTAGTATTGAATCAATTTTAGTGTACAATAATCATAATGTTAACTTTCTAAAAAGGGCAAAATAAAAGATGCATTACCTGATTCTTCTTCCTTCTCATAAAATGCACTATCTGCATCAGACAAAAAAGATGTTTCACTTTTATCATCATTTTCGTCATTCGCATCATTTAGAGATCTCTGAAGCCAAGCCTAAGAAGAAAGGAAATAAAGTTTATTCTCCTTCCCCTTTAATACTACTTTTTATGTGAAACAAACATACATTATTTTGTATGTATAGGGTAGGGATGGGATGGGGTAGGGGTGTTTATTTCACACCATTTGAATGTTTCCTCGGCACTAGTAATTTGTAGCAGAAACAGTAATAATAAATTGATTTTTTAAATCTCATTGAACAATATCAAATCCAAAGCAACAATTGACCATAAATCTAGATTTAATTTTGATGGTTTAATATAATACAGAAGATAATGAAGATGAGTACATTTTATTTTGAAATGTTCACTTTATCATGAGTACAGGAAGTTGTATATTTAAAAGTATATTATTGGTATAGACCTAGTATGTATGAACTTTTACAATTATTATCAACTGAAAACGTGAGTGAACTAAGTAATATAGGGAAAATTCCTCCAGAAAGCAGAAGCACTTAGAAATTCACATCTGTAAACCAAGGGGTTTTTTTTCTTAAATGTTTGGTTGGAAATATTGTACACAAACAATATTATGTTAAAACAAGTGTATGTAAATATTTTATGCATATACATTCCTTCTGTGCTACACATCCTGGTTTTTTGTAATTGCCTAATGATTGTGTAATCTGATAAGCCATATGGCTTAAAGAATAAATAAAGAATAGGAATATGAAATCAGGTCGGCTAATAAATAAAGGAGCACAATCAATGTCCTTCGATATTCCAACAGTCTGCTGGAAGACGTGGTCTCCGAAGACTAGATGATTGTTGTCATTGAGGAACTCAAGCATTCTTTAAATATCAATTACAGAGTATTCATCGAGGAAACGAGCTAATTTTGTTGATGTACAATCATAAGATGTAAAATTTCCGAATTCCATTTTTATTGAAGAAGCAGTCGTCTATGATATCAAAAAAGCCTAAAAATTTTTAATTTATCGTGCAGAATAGTTGTATATAAATTGTAGAAAAGTCGTACGTTTTGATGTTACAAACTTTTGAAAAATTTTTAATTTTCTAAAATTTCTTTAGAGTTTTTAAGGATGTACATATACTTATGTATTTATGCATGCATATGCTGTGGTTTTTAAGATTTTCAAAAAATACCTCGTCTACGTCTGTTCCCAGCAGCTTCGGCGCCTAAAGATAGTTAAAGAGAGAGTGATTGTCTTTGTTATATAACGCATAAACAGAATATATAATCATTGTAGTTAATCAGGTTTGTAAGATTTAATTATTGAGACAAAACTAGTAAATCAGTCTTCTTGTGATTTTTTTACCGTGCAACATTTTCACGAATCAAATACACTGTAATTGCTAAGTGCATGTTGACATATACTTTTAGAAATGATAAATTAATTAAGCCTTTTATTTGCTGCGCAGGTACGATCCGTGTTAGTTGACAGATTAATATTAAGAAAAGATTAAGGTTTTCATTAAAATGGAAAATTATATTACATGTACATTATAGTGAATACTACAAGCAGTTTCCATAACTTGTTAGTTTATATATAAAGATCAATGTTTTCAAATCATTAGAGTTAAACTTTCTTTTTATAGTTTTTTATTCAATCTTCTATTAATTTAGTATTATTTTTATTAATATTATTTTATTTGTTTAAATAGAATATATTATCGGAGTAAAAATATTTTAAAATGTGTCAATATTATAAAAAATTTAACAAATACGTGTAAATATCTACCTTGTCCGCAGCCATATTGATTTTAAAACGCCTAGCGACGGACATGCGTATTAACTTCTAGATTTTGGCAGATCATATTTTTAAATAAACATTCCTACTGCACGATTTTCAAATAGAGTACAATTAAATGGTATGTAAATCTTTATAGATCGGTAAGTTTTGCAAGATGGATAAATACGAGGGCCGTTCAGAAATTGCACAATATATTTGACGACATAAACAAGCAAAAAGTCATAAATAATATATAAATAATCTTTTCAGATATGATCATCAAAATTTCATATCAAAATATTGTAAATTGGTATCAATTTCAAGTGATTTAACAGGACATCTCATGAAGTCACGGCGCAGTAAACTTTCAACGTCAAGGGCATTTTAAAAAAATGGGAGCTTTTATTTTCTCAATATTTTTCCTTAGTATTTGATACTGTATAGTTTGGGTTACCTTATCCACTCAGAATAAACATCCATATAACATTTCCGATTCAGCTTTAAAACTATAAAACTATTATTGTGTGTTTTAGTTTGTGTTAAACCCCAAAACTGCAGATATTTCTGAAGTTGAGTTTGACGTCAGTCGATCTCAATCACATTCTTAACAGCCCAGATCAGTGTTTTGTTGATGAACTTCTTTCATCCCTCCCGGATTGCCTTTTGACTGAGGTTTAACAGTCTAAAATTCTTCTTTTTTACATTTTGTAGAGATGTGTCGGATATTCCTCTGGTTTACTACATGTTTCATTAGGATTATTTTGGGTCTCTGTTTGCGTTTTCCCAGCATGATTCATGATTTGATAAAAGTGCGCTGCTCCGTCAAATCACGAGACGTCATTTTTGCAGTTGATTTCGTAGGGGTCACATCGGAGAAAAATTACAATATTTCTGTTAGTACTTCAAATATTACGCCAGAAATCTAAATACTTAATAATAAAACAATAAAAAGAAATTTTAGAGAAAATCGTTGAATAATATCGTGAAATATGGAAAATAAATGAATAAAATTTTGGATACCGCACTGATGTTTGGTTTTCAACATTTTTGCCCTGCTCCGTATATCACCATCAGCAGTATCAAAACGGCAATAATTTTATGAGATATTAAATAAAATCAAAAAATTTTTACCAAGAAGTTATTGGATTTTTGAAGAAATATGTTCCTGTGAAATTTCATTTCTATATGACGTCTGTAAGAGTAAATAATAGCAGAGTTCGCGTAATTTTTGAACGGCCCTCGTATATAGGTGGAATTTATCTTGTTCTGTCTTATATTAATATTGATATCCGAATGCATTAGACTGTAGACAATAGTTTACTTCAAATCAAGGGCCCTCGCAGATACGTGAAAGAGATATAATTGTAGACAAAGGCAGTAATAAATTATGAAATAAAATAAAATTATGTAAAGTAAAACACATACAAAGCAAGCTGTTGTGCTTTACAATGTTATGTTAAATGTTTAGATGTGTATTTTCGTAGGAATTTTTCCCCTTACAAACAAAAATACACTGCGGGTCATGATCATTCGACTTTGGTCTTGATGTTTGACTTACTTTTGAAAAACTTTAACTTTTCCAAATCTTTCCAATGGTTGCTGCTAGGACTTTTATATTTCACAGGTATATTCCTCGGGACAAGACCTTACTTTGGGTACCAACATATTTGATTTGCATTTGAGAAAGTTTAACCTTCGCTATAAGTTAAATTGCACTACGGGGGCATCAGTGTTTCACAAACACATCTTGTTTTAATAGAAATGGAACTCGTAAATTTACTTACCTTGTCATTGGTCAATTGCAATTTTTTTTTTATTTTTTTTTTTTTTTTATTTTTTTTTTTTTTTTTATTCATTTTTTTTTTTTTTTTTTTTTTTTGATAAAAATATTCTGATTGTACAAACAAGTACACTGAAGTTGATATTAAATACTTATTATTTATATTAATACTGGTAGATGTAATACTATGTAGATTAAAACTTCAAACAATCTGTCGGAATTTCCATTCGTATATGTGTACCAATATTGCGCTCTTCTATTAGCAGACTTGTTCTTGTATTCATCATTAATTCGAATGCTGACTGTCGTTTTTCATACTAATTTTTAGGTCATTATTAACACACTGTGTTGTTTACGGATTTTCCCGTTTACCCGATCATGACAATGAGTACACAGCCGATATGACCGGTTGACAGGGGTTGCTTACTCCTCCGTGACACCTGGAACCACCTCTGATTAATTTAGAGTTCTATGTTTGATCTGCGCCCTATTTGTATAGTTTCAATGGACTTTTGAGCTTGATTACAGATTGTTATCTCTATATTTCTTTGAAAGTATCTGGCGTCTGTGAGTGGACCTCGTAATAGTCCTTTGAACTAATGAAGAATAACTTATCCAGAGTTACCCCCCCCCCCCCCCACCAATTTGCGGAGTTATGAAATGTACACAGCAAAGTAGCTAAAAAATGGACTTGGACCCTCCCACCCTATTTGAAAACACAGAACCCTTCTACATGTACGAAGCTCTAAAATGAATGAAAGCAGCTTCCCCATACACCCCAACACCCTTTACATATGGAATTCTATACTGCTTACTGCCAACTAGTCACTGCTTACTGCCGACTGTCAGCTGTTTACTGCCAACTGCCACTGATCATAGATGATACTGCCATTTATAATGAATTAAATGGATGTATTATATATATATATATACCGTAATAACGCCTTTTTAAAAGGCGCAATAGCCGGGGGGGGGGGGGGGTGTAAAGGCGTATAGAACGTCAGATGAAACTGGGGGGGGGGGGGCAAACTTTTAGTAGAATCTTAGGGTAACATTTGTTGATATATGTATTTATACGAGAAGTACTACTGAAAATCATAAACTAAAACAAGGCATTTTACTCTATTTAAAAATAGTAGATCCCAGGCAAGGAAGCAATTTCAGTGTGGGAGGGTAGGGGGGACAACCCAACGGAAATCCCTTCGCAAGTAATTAAAAAGGTCACAGGCGTCATTATTGAGGGAGCATTATACATTTAACTGTATAGTATATGTTGGTAATTTATTATGAAAACCGTAACCCCCTCAACAATCATCCCCATCCTCACCACCACCAATGCTTCTACCGACCCGACGTTACCCATTAATTCGAATTAAATACGACACATACCAAAAATCACAAATACATGTACTTTTCACACAAAAAAACAAAACACTAAAAGACACTAAAAGATATTACATGTGCTAGATATTTTACCCTATAGGCAAAAGGTATGTTATTATGAGTTTTAGTAATATTTCTAGTAAAATACATATACAAACAAATATTACCCAAGACCCTACTAAAAGTTTGTTCTTTCGTCGTACGTGACCCCCCCCCCCCCCCCCCAACGTCAAAAAAATTAAATCATCTGCCTGTAAGAAAATGTGGGATTTAGATGTTTTGTTTCTATGAGAAAATAACCCTTCTTCCGATTTACTCCAATTAACCTGACCTTCACAGTTTAAAAATTCCTGAATCTGCCTATTCTTGTTATTATTGTTAGAACTATGCACACTAACTCTCGATTCTCGCCTACAGTTTACATCCATTCAATTCAACAGTACCAATGACAGTTTGGCCATTAAAACTTGCTTGAATGCAAAGAAGGGTTTATTAGTAATGGATTCATAATTTTAATATCATAGAGTAAAATTAATGCCTTGTTTTTCTGGTATAAATACTTATACCAACAAATGTTACCCAGGATCCTATACTAAAAGTCCCCCATCCCCATTTTTGACGTTATATAAGACTTTAATCTCTCTCCCGTCAAAAAGCTATTGAATTATTTGCCTGTAAGGAAATGTGGGAATTAAATGTTTTGTATTTAAGGAGAAATACTCCTTCCTTCTATTTATTTCTACCTCGCCTACACCCTTTTAAAAATTTCTGAATAATATTTGCTATCATTGTTATATTCTTGCTATCATAGGCATGCGCGGATCTAGAGGGGGTGTCGGGGAGGAGGGGGTGCGGACCCCCCCCCTTTTGAAGTTGCAAAGTTATTAAATGTATATAGTAAAGCAATTAAAAGTGACCTTGGACCCCCCCCCCTTTTTTTTTGCTTGTCAAGAAATTTCTGGGTTGATTTTTTTTTGTCTGGGGTGGACCTCCCTGGAAAAAAATTCTGGATCCGCGCTTGATATGGTTTTATATTCAACCATTCGTATAAAAGATAACATAGCATGCAATATCATATATGCACAGTAGAAGTTGGCAGTAAGCAGCTGGCAGTTGGCAGTAAGCATTGAGTAGTTGGCAGTAAGCAGTTGGCTGTCGTATATGGATTTTTTTTTTTGTGTGTTTTTTAAATGTCAATTTTTTTTAAGTTCAGTATGGACATTCCCCCTGGGGGAGGGGATCATGGTTCCGCACTTGTGATACCGGGCATGGATTTTAGTGCTTTGATTAAAAAAAACGAAAATAAAATGAAATAATTATTGATAATTGACGAAAAAAGCATGAAACATAAGAATCACACATTCAAGTCGGGTTCGAGATTCCCTTAGATCGTCAACAACTTGAAGGAAAAGATCGACTGGTGGAGTTTTTTTCCTCTTTTTTTTTTTTTTTTTTTTTTTTTTTATTTACTATCTTTAGAGCAAAGAAGTGTTTTTTAAACAAGGAATAACTGATTTTGATAACACTGGATCAGTGTTAAGAAAATTCAACCTTAGCTGTTTAGTTCTGCTCGGAATGAGAAGGTAAAGTAGCATTTTTTTCTCTTTCAGATTAAGATATGGAAGAAAATACAGAAGAAAAACATTCAAACAGTAGTGAGAAACCCGGAAGACTTTGTGAAAATAAAGTGAAGAAAAGGGAGGTCAAGAAAATTCAGTGCCCAGTTTTGGATTCTGACTCCTGTGAATGTCACTATGAAGACAAACATACATGTATGAAAGGGGAATTTAAACGAAAACCAAGGAGTGGATCTAACCAGTCCAAGTCAAAATTTAGCTTTAATTCCAATGTTGGGTCCAAAAATATTTTTGCAGTTCCATGTTCTTCATCAGAAGCTTGTGAATATGACAAAGAAAACGGTGAAGATGATGAGGATGAAGGGGAAACAACCCAAACTGAGTATCCAGAGTTATCTTCCCTACTTCATGACTTGTGTAGTGCTAAATATGGTAACAATTTAAATGAAAATAAAGTTAAATCATCAGCTTTACAGCCAAAGAACCGAAGAGATTCAAAAACACTGAGACCCAATCTTAAATCAACAGAAACTAACGAAACTCAGATTTCAGAAGCAGGTACCAGTCAAGAACAGGGAACCAGTCAGACGTGTGACTTTATTTCAGGACTGCATTATGCCATTCCATTTTTGTCAGACAAACTAAAGTCCAGCTTATTCAGCAGACTAAGATGTCAATCAGAGCCCAAAGAAATAGGTATGACATGTACCATATAATTTGCACAAGTATTCAATATAATTATTGTGACTAGAGAAGATTTTTTTGAGCTGTCAAACTAATTTTTGAAAAAAGAGATCTATCAGAAACAGTGAAAAATTCTGTACATCAGGAATGGGATAAGATTAAATTCTTTCCTCACTGACACAGTTAATATGATGTAAAATGATGTACACAAAACTTTACCTTGTAAGAAGAGGCAATTTTACATGTTATCCTTACATCTTGAGACTTGCATCAATATTTTCTTTAATTAGGTGCCACAAAGACTATCAAAGATCAGGAAACTGACCACTGTGACTATGATAGCAGTGATAGTGGAAGTTTTGTTTTGGAGGAAAATCCTTGCCTTGACAACAAACATCTACCTCGATGTTGTCACGACTACCATGAGGACAGTGGTTCGTGTTGCCATGGCAATGAATCACAACCATTTTGTTCTGGAAGATTGAGTGAAATGAATGGTGAGTCACCATGCAGATTTGTGGAAAATAAGGGTTGTAGTCATTTTCATCGTGGCTGCTGCAATCCCCATAACAACCAATGTGACATCAGAAAACAAGAATTTGGAGACAATCGCCATGGTAATGATACAGGCATGATTCCATCAGACAATGGTTCGCAATGTTATAGCTGTGAACATAATGGAGAAATGTATGTTTGTCATATTGACAATTCCAATGATCAGCATACAACAGGAGTTTCTGAGGACCACTTCATTGGAGCCCACTCTGAGGACATTGAGGACAGTTACAGTGGGGTCCTCTCTGAGGACAGTATATTTGGGACCATTACTTCTGAGGAGGAGCAGATTGAGGAGTCCGTCAGTCGGATTGTGGAGGACGTGGGAAAGATTGACCTACTGGATCACTTCCTGGAGGAACGAGGAGATGAGGTTTGTGTGAATTCATTGTTATAATTGTTAGGGAGAAGATTTAACTTGCTGTGATTGGAAAATATTTCATATTTTGTACAAAAAACTTCAATACATTTGTATGTACCAACTAAGGTACCAGTTGTATATATATTCATAAGAAATTCACAAGGCAGTACATGTACTTTTTAGCTAATCATCATCAACCTTTCAAGCTAGGAATAAAAACTGAAATACCAATGGAAAATTCAACATATATATCGTGTATGAATAAAATTTGTTTGACAAGTGTTTGCTAAGGTGATTTTTCATAATTATCATAGAAAATATACCTGTAAGGAATTTGGTTTATCTTTTTCTACAGATGTCCAGTGAAGGTTCTGAGGTGGTCCCTGACCTATTTTCTAGTCTCAGTTCTGACAGTTGCCAAGCAGACGATGAGTTTGAATGTGACTGTGGGCACTGTGAAGGATCAGGGCCAGGTCACCATGACAACAACCTTGACCTGAATTGGCAGGTGGCAGGGAGACTGGAGGATTCTACCAGGGGAGTTAATTCTCATACACAAAATAGGAATCTTGAAGAACTCTCAAGTGAAAGGTATGTCATACATGGAAAGCATTGCTCATCCTGATGAAAATACAAATTGTTTTGGAAAAAAAATTCCGATGTTTGGACTTTTTTAATATATACATTAATCACTAGTAGTGTTATAATGATAGAAAATTATATTCCTAATTCCATCAACAAGTTTCTTTCAACATGTTCAAGAAGGTTATTAAATATTATGTGGCTTTTGGTTAAGCATATATATACATATATTTATCATTCTAGCAACATTATTTTCCAGGACTTATAGTAAATCACTCTGACAATTTTGTATAATTACAGAACACCCATGGGAGCCTCAGTGACCTCTGACCCTGAAGATAATGATATAGAAGAGGGTGTTTATAGGTTCAGTCTCTTGCCTCCATTAAACTCAGAACAACTGGAGGCCATGTTTGAGGTAGCAAACAAGTCCACCATCTCTTGTAATAAGCTTTGAATTATTCAGAAACATCTAATGATTAATTTTTTAAAAAGTATACCTGTAAACCTATTTCTCTACTCTAACATTGTGTACCTAATTGTGAGTTTTCCATCCATTACTTTTGATTCAGTGCTACAATGTTAATCCCTAGTTGAGTAGTTATCATTGGAAAGCAAGAGGCACAAATTTGTCTTTTCAAAGTCATCATACATGTACCTTTTAGATGCATGTTCTCTTAGCTGTCATTAGGTATAAGAACAAGTTGTTAAAATGTTTGTTTAAATACAGATCAAGTTTATTTTAACTATTTTGATAATATACCAGCACATATGTACATATGTGGGAAATTGTATGTCAATTTTTGCAAAATATGCAGTAAGATGGTTCACTGAAAACTAAACAGTGAATTTTTATTGTCTGCTCAGCACATGTATCTCATATGTTTAATGAGGTTTTGATGTAATGTTCATTGTTTTGATGCTATTGCATCCTGTATTACAGAGAATGATAGCCCAGCTACAAGATATTAACCTTGGAGGTGGAACAGAACAAGCCCCACCCCCTGCATCTACTTCGACCATTGAAAGCCTTCCTTACAACACAGTCACCGCCCACCAAATTGGTATGGCCAATAAATACACTAAGATCAGTCAGAATACTTTAGGTTTTAGTCATGTGATAAAGCAAGATAAGTTGAGGTGTAATAAAAAGATATTTGTTTACATTACCCAACCGACCCTATATTTAATCGCCGGCCCAATTTTTTTTTCGTTGTAAAAATCCGGAAGTCTCGCCGGTCAGTTTAAATTTGACATGCATCTTTAATTGGTCAAACTTTTGAAATCAAAAGTACTAGAAACAAAATGGCATGTTTTAAATTAATATCTACATCAATGTATTTGTGTCTATCGCCCATATGGCAAGTCCAAACAAAAGTAAATCGATCACTACACAATGATAAAACTGTTTTGTATTTCAACCAAGTATTTCAACCAATTCATGTGAATTTGTATATAAAAAATTTCAATGAAATAAAAAAAAATCTTACCTACCGACCCTAATTTATTTCAGCATGTAACCATAAACAAGCATATTTTTTTATTATGCCTGAGTTGAATCTTGAAAAATGTGACAATTAACAGTCACTTTTTTATGTACTGTAAATTACTTTTAATTAGACTGAACTTTATTTTCGTGTAATTATGAGAGACTGTCTACTTGCTAAAAATTCATTCTCAAGTATATTATGAAAGATTACATATAACAATAATCAAAATTTTTAAAAAATGATGATATTGTTTATTTTTTCAGATGACCTTGCCCCTTGCTCCATTTGTTTGTCTTCCTTTGTTGTCATGGATACCACTTCACATCTGTCTTGCAATCACCTTTTTCATCTTCACTGCATCAAAGCCTGGCTAACAAAGGTAGAAAGCAATCTTAATGTACAGAGTATTTTGAACAACTTTATAGTGGATTCTAAAGGCATATTTGTCCAAACTATCAATGCAAATATCAAAATTTTACAAGTCCAATTTTAATTTTAAACTGATATTTGTCTTCAGATCACAGACCAAACTCAATAACCATTTCCTTGTACAATTTCTGTTTTAGTCTGCAACATGTCCTGTCTGTCGATCACGTGTGGAGTCACCAACAGTTCCATAGAAACTGAGCATGCTCATTCAACAGGAAGTGATGTCAAAAAATCCTAACCTTTTGATGTTTAGATGTCAGTAGGAAAACAGAAAATACTATACAACGAGGGACAGCATAATTACATGGATCTATAATTATTTATATCTCTACAGCAAAATATATTTTGTTCATGTCCAAAATTTTTTTTCTTAAGGCATATCTTGAAATATAACTGCTTTTGTAATGTTCATACTAACAATTCTCCTGCTTGGATAAGATTCCTCTCATATTTGCATTTTGTTTTTGTTTTTTTTATTTTTAAAGTGGCAAGTCTTGATAGTGCTGTGCAGTTCTGAGAGTATTTGTTATTTGTTGAGAGAATCTTGTTTATGGAATGTTAACTCTCAGTTTGTTTCAATGTGATATACATGTAACTGTGTCAATTTCCTGTATGGCTGGGAACAGATTGAGGTGCAATATACTGATACAATGTATCTAGGTACATGTACTTGATACATGTGCATACAACTGGGTAATGATTGAATTTGTTGAAGTTTTTTTTTCACATTGTATTTATACATTGTGGAAGCCATTGAATTATGGACCATGCATGTACATGCAGCTTTCATTTGTTAAGCTTAGCTGGTTTTATTTTAAGTCTGCGTATAGAACCATCCTCATTCTTCAGAATATGTATAATTAGGCACTGTAGTTTAAGGGTACATTGTCAACAGAATTCATATGGAAGCATCTTTGATGCAGTCTTTTATGCTTTAATTTATAACTATTGGCAAAATATGAATTTATCAGACTATAATACCCAGTATAAAGTTGCTGATGGCACTACTTACATGTTCCAAGACATTCATTTCCGCTAAATTCTGAACATGCCCAGGGCTTTCAATAAGGGGCGGAAGGAGGCGATATACATGTATCACCATTTCAATGATTTGTCACTTCAAATGTCATAATTGGCAAAATAAACTACGATTTTGAAAAGAATTTTTAAACAGCCTCTTCAAGGGGATGAATTCAAGTGTTTGCTTCAGAATTATTGATAGCCCATGATGCCATTGTTCCCGCATGAGTTGACAAGGCAGAGTAACATTAATCTATCGTTTCCATGACTGATTAATTTTCATTTATGACAGGTCAAGGACATACAGTTAAACCTTGTTATCTCAAACTCAATGGGACTGAGTAAAAACTTCGAGATATCCAAAGGTTTGAGATATTGAGGTCAATCTGATTAAAATCAGATCTTTGTTACGCTCCGAAAACTGACAGTCGCCGTAAAAAGCGTAACAAAGATCTGATTTTAATCAGATTGTATTGAGGTTAAGGACATATGCAACGTAGTTTGGACTTTATTGTCTTTTCCCCTGGAGTTGAAGAGTTCCAATACTTAAAGGAACTGTGTGCTACATTTTAATGTCTATATATGCTGTTGTACACTTCTTCTATAAAAACAAGTTTTGATAAACAAAACATCTAGAATATATGCTTAGTAGTTTTTGAATATTTTTCTTTAAATTATACAAGAATTTTCATCAATTGATATCTTTTCAAAACCCCTGGTAATGCATGCTGATTTTTTGTCTACAAACATCTGATGGCACTATGATCTTAAATTAAGAATTATCTTGAAATATTATCAGTAGGTAAGGTACGTTGCGACGTATGTCCTTAAAATACAATAAGAAATTAGTGGTTGAGACTTTCAGATCACTTCGACATACACATGGTATTCAAGTATCAGAGTTCAAGATACCAAAGTTTAACTGTATATGTAAATGTTTGATATAGCATTTATAGTACTAAGTGGAAATAATCTTTATATAATGCATATCTGTATAAATTTCTATGTTCATTCAACACTTGTATGTGTACAGTATACCGTATATACTCACCTATAAGTCGTTTTTTTGGGAGTCAAACTTTGGTCCAAAACTCTTTATCCGACTTATACGAGAGTTATAAAATGATTGGTATTTTAGTGGGTCAATCACTCTAGTTGAAGTTAAAAGAATACAACCAACTTATAGGCGGACCGACTTATAGGCGAATATATATGGTACTTGTGTTTCTTTTGGCACTCATCATGCACACACTGTAATGAGTCATTTTAAAAGTTATCTACCAGTAGTCTTAAGAAAATCCTTTTTTTAGTTATATGTGTTTTAAATGTATTTAAATTGTTAAACAAAACTTGCATCAAGTTTTGAGTTGCCATTTTTTGGTTGAATTTATTTAAAGTTTTTCTTGTTTAAAGGCATTAAAAGAAATTTTTGAACATTGAAATTCTGTGAAGAAGAGAAAAGTTGGAACAATCTATTACATGTTGATTAGGCAACAAATGCCATATTTTAAATCAGCTTATTTATTGCAAGAAAAATGATTATTAAAGTAAAAATAAAAAGATGTTTTTGATGTTCTTTATGATTCAACCAGCAGTAGCTTCATATAGTTGTCATGTACTGTACACTGTACATGTAATGGTACTTAATTTAGCCGCAATCATATTTAATTGCATTTGTGCTTTTTCTTGTTCATTAAATAAGTACATGCTAATATATGATAACAATAAATACAACATATACAGTAAAGCTCGTTTATAACGGACCTGTTTACTCTTAGGATTTCGACTTATTATGTACGGATTTTGAGTTCAAAATATGTCTCACGTTTTTCTATAATAAAAATACGGAAATCCATTCGTTTGGATTTCAGGAGTTATAGTTATGATTCGTCTCAGTTTGACGCGTTTTAATGGCTGAATAAAAGAGAATGATTTCAAACGCTTAAGTGTTGTTGGGTTGCCAAAACGCGGTTGTTTAAGAAATGACAGAAACCCCTCGAAAGAAAGCAAGGCATGATGTTTTTCTTTGTTACTAAACCATGTTTTGGTAATCAAAAATGTAGTTGTTCTTTAGTAATATATGTAAAATCGATGGGAAGTGAAATCTTACTGGCAAATGCCAAATCTCACTGACAAATCTAATAAAAAATACCGAGAGACAACAATATGGGTAAACAGGTCTGCTATGAGGAAGCTACTGGGACTTCAAATTTGGCTTCTTTACAACCAAGATTCTTTATATATCCAAATAAGGAATATAATGAAAAGTTGCCTAGGTGATTCATAAAAGTGTCATTTATGTATTACATGCTGACAAATAATAACCTAACAATAAAAATTTCATTATAATTTCTGAAAATTAAAAAAAAAAAAAAAAAAAAAAATTAAGCCAAGGTATTGCCATGAAAAGCCCAAATTATGGACAGAACCATTTTATTAAAATTATTATAAGTTACTGAAAACTACAGAATGGTTAAGTGGAGTACATAGCCTAGAGGTCATAGGTGTTTGGCCAGAATGCATAAGTCGCTGTTTCAAGTTCCCCAGTGGGAAATTGATATTTGGCATTGTGTCCTTAAGACAAAACACTTCATCTGCACTTCTCAGTCCACCCAGCTGCAATGGGGACCAGCTTTTGCTGATGATTAACCTATGATGGACTGGTGTCTCATCCAGGGGAAATCATACTCCAGCATGCTAGAGGTTCACGGCAAGATACATTTGACTTGGCGCACAGAGGTATATAAGGAGGTTAGGGACGTTAACCGAGGCTCTTGTAGGAGTAGGGGAAGTCAATGACTCTCATCTGCTTAGCAACATAGATACATGTACCGGGTACGAGCTCTAGCCTTATGGCTCAGAGAAGGATTTAACCTTACAGAATGGAGTAAACACTCCTGTACATGTCATTGCATCTAAGGTCAAGGTAACGGCTATTAAAGATACAGGTAACAATATTTTCTGTAAAATTAATGTTATTTTTCTGTTTGATTTTACTGTGTTATGATATTAAACCTACAGTCAAGTTCCTCTATCTTAGGCTTCTGTTAGGCCCTTATGCCTTCTTGGATAGAAATCCTTAACTAATGTAGGGAAAATATATATATTACATTTTATACATACCAGGCATTTCAAAATGGAAAAATGGCATGCACTAGCTACCTACATAGCAGTAAAAAACAACTAGAAAAATGTGCTACAAAAGTGATTAACATTAATGAAAACGAAATAAAGTCCGTAGAATGTATACGATATTTGGGTGCATTTTTAGATGAAAATCTTAATTTCAAAGAACATGTAAATAGGAAATGTCGAACAGCAATGTTAAATTATCTAAGGATCAAAGGCATCCGCAAATATTTAACGAAGGAAGCTACGGAAATTTTAGTTCTATCATTAGTTATTTCACATTAAGACTATTGCAATGTTATTTTATTCGGCATAGCACAATACGAAATTAATAAAATGCAACGAATTCCAAACATGTGTGCCAAATTGGTTTTAAATCGGAGGAAATTTGACATTTCAAAAGAATCTCTATTTGATCTCCACTGGCTACCGATCAAAACTAGAATATCATTCAAGATTCTGACATTCATGTATAATTGTTCAGTGGGCCAAGCACCAGAATATCTAACTGAACTTCTGTCAAAACAAACTTCAAATCAAAAATTGCACTCTTCCCAAAATTCCGAAAGCTGTTACATAGTCCCATTTAATAAAAGAAAAACTTTCAGCGACAGGAGTTTTAGTACCATCGGACCAAAATTGTGGAATGAACTGCCTTTGTATATTAAACAATCAAAATCTATTGAGGATTTCAGAAACAACTTAAAAAATTACTTCTTTAGGGACTTTGATGCTTTATTTTAATGATTACTCTCCATGTACATTTGTAAATAATATGTAATTTTTTTTTTTTTTTTTTTTTTACAGTTTTACTGTACAACTCCATTGAATACATTTGTGTAAAAATAGGTGTTAATCAAATAAATCAGTTTCAGTTTCACATAATGTATTTTACAGATTTCTGTTTAGAGGGATTTGACTCCTCCTACTGCTTAAAACATCTGTACTCTGGCATTAATATTACCGCAAGCATTGGCTAAACATTTGGAGACCAAGAGTCATCTACCTCTGTCTTTATGATCTCCACCTTTCAAATCAGTTCATTTGACTTGCAAGAGTTGTCTTTCTTCAACTGATTGGAAATACACAAATTTTTAGAGAAAAAACATTTAGTAAATAAATATTATAACAACGATGTCCAGACAATGAGTATAAATACAGAACAATTCTATTATAGTAATAATTCTTTTAATCATGAAGTCTGAATTAAAAAAAAAGAATATAAGTGCAAACAAATACATGTACTTTCATTCTCACACGAAAACAATAAACATGCATTTTGATATAAATACAGTGATCTCATTCATATACATGTACTTGTATCTCTAGCAGGAAGTATTCTTCTTTTGAAAAAGTGCATTCAGTTTATAATTTGTTCCCTCAAAATGCCAAAACACAACGCCAAGGAACAAATCATTTGAAATAGGTTATCCTATATAATAGTTTCTTTCATTTCACATCAGAATATCATTTAACAAGCAATATACACAGGTATATAAAATAGATTTTTTTTCTTCATTAATTAGCTGCCTGCAGCATGATTTAAAACTTATAAGGCGAGACCTTCATTTATATAAAAGAAACTTCAATTTCCAATCTATGAAGCTCTTATTCATTGGCTAGTTTTCATATATCCAAGGCTAATCAAACATTCATAATGCATGATTGTTCTGACTGTTGATACATTTCCCTAAAAAATTTTAACTGAAAATAGTAAATGAAAGTTGTTTTTCAAATAATCAATGTTAAAAAAAATGAAATCATTTAAAAACCAGAATCAGTTTGACATATTCCTCAGCAACATAAAAAATATGTTAAGATTAAAGGGAAACAACTCTCTGCAAAAAAAAAAAATCACACTTAATTATCTGCAATATCACACTAACATATCAACATGATTTTGATCATCGTTAAACATGAACCCCTCTCGTCGGGCCCGCTCTATAAGCTTTTTGGACTCCAGTATAAAAGTTGAGTATGTGATGTGCGGATATTGCGCAACCAGTTCTTCGACTGCATCTGCCGTGACTGCGTCACATCGGATCAAGCCAAGATACCGCAGGGACGTACAGGTTGCAGACAGATTTCGAATGCCGTTGTCTGTGACTGCTTGACACCAGCCAATATCAAGGTTCTTTAGTGTTTTTGTGTACTTTCCAATTTCTCCTAAAACTACAAAAAAATAAAAATAAATAATTGTTCATGTAGATAACTTATCATTGTATTCGCAGAGGACACATCTTGATTAATTTAATTTAGACAAGAAATCACTTTAGACAATTGAATTCCATAATATTTCTCTAAATACAGTGTTTGTTACTCTAAATCTGGATGTTCATATAGCAGCTAGCTAGGCATCTCTGGTTATCGTCAATACGAGATGAACCCAAACTGGATCTTAATTGTTACATCTCTAGCTTAGCTAAATACATTTGTATGTGAGCAGTTCAAAGGATCTTTAGATTGACTTGAACTTTAACCTACTTACACTGGTCAGTGATGTGACAAGATACACACTGCAACAGATGAAGTTTTCTGCCATATTTGATGACCTTCAACAGACACTCATCATTTATCTGAGGATTCAAGGACACATTCATTGCCTCAAGGTCAGGGCAATACTGGGTCAAGGACGCTACATCTGTTGGCAAAATGCCAGGTAGACTAGATATGTCAATGATTTTTAACTTCCTAAGCTGTCAAATAAAAAACACAGTGATATTAATTTTAAAGACTACAATGTGGTCATTTAAAAATGTAAAATCTGCTACTTTCTTTATCAGAGAAGGAAAAATCTTAGTTTAATTTCAAGGAATTATGTTTTGAAATGTTGCATCAGTTTTTTTTTCTTTGTTTTTCCAACCATGTATGAAGAGTGTAAAGAGATTCAATCTGATCTCTTATCCACTACTTTTTAAAAGGTTTTGAGATTTTCCCTAATTATTCACCTGTTTGAGGGCTCTGACTCCCTTCTCACTGACCCCAGAAAACATCAGGGTCACGACCTCCAGGTTAGGGCACATCTCACACAATCTTACACAGGAAGAGTCTGTCACCTAAAAAACATATGCATATACATGTATACAGTAAAACCTCATAATCTTGAACTCTGTGGAACGAAGAAATAACTTCAAGATGTCTGAGGATTCAGATTAACCAGGTTAAAATACATAAAAAAAAAAAGGCAGCTGGGACTTCCAAGTGTCTTCAACATTTACATGGTATTCCAGATGTCATAGTTGGAGGTACTGAAGCTCAAGCATACAATCACATGAATTTCATGTTTATACATTTATTCTACAAGACAAAGTCTTTGGGAAATAAAAATCAGAATATACAAGTACCTCAGACAGATAAGCTAGTATAACTTCTCTCAGCTGTGGGCAGTTCTCGGCTATAGCTACCACTCCCTTGTCTGTCACATGGTATGAACATCGACTCAGGTTTACCTTTTGTAGCTCCTTACATCCAACTGCCATCTATCATAATTTACAAAAATAATTTACATTTTGTATTGGAAGTCACTACAAGTTCACAATTTTCTTCATTTTATGTTTTCATGTACACATGGTACTATAGTTCCAAGTTTAAGGATTGAACTAGAAAATATGCCTATTCAATTTTGCAAAAATTCATAATCCTTCATTTGGTGTGTAGTCTTTTTTATTAAGAAAATTATCTGAAAATTTTAAAGAATTTTTATTTTCATTTGGAACAATTTAGATCAAAACTCCTGACTTCACTGCCAATGAGGCAATGATACAATGTCTTTCTTTCAGATTTTTCATTTTTTTAGAATAAGCTTTTCTTCTTTTCTTTTTTTTTTTTTTTTTTTTTTTTTGAGTAAAGTAAATATCTAGCTCAATCTAATGGAGAGTGGAAGGTTACACATTAAAACTTGTCTAATCCAGATGCTCTTTTCTAATACGATGTTTACTTTTAAGTCCCTTTCAGTAAATTCAACTGATTAAACTGTTGTCCTATCTGTCCTATTTAGTCCAGCCTATTTCTATGAAACCAGTCTGCATTAGACAAGTTTCACTGTAACTTTACTTACAGCACAGAGTCCACCATCTGTAATTTTATAACACCCGTCCATCACTAGTGTGACGAGGTGGGGACAGTGGCTCCCCACGGTCTGTAGAACTGTGTCCTTCAACTTGTAACACCTGTGAAAGAAAAAGAGAGAAATCAATAGAAAATCAGGAAAGTGCAATTTAGAACCCCCACCCTACACCCCCCACAAAAAAGGCATTTTATTACAATTTTTGGGAGATAACCAATGGTACATGTATTCAGATTGGGGGAATGGGGTGGTAATGATATATATATTTTGGGAGATGGGGTAATGATATACATGTATATATTTTGGAGGATGGGGTAATGATATCTATATTTTGGTAGGTGGGGTGGGGTATTGATAAATTATATTTTGGGGTGGAGGGTGGGGGTGTGTCTATATTTTGGTGGGTGGGATAATGATATCTAGATTTTGGGGATGGGTGGGGTAATGATATCTTCATTGGGGGAGGGAGGGAGAGTAGAAAAAGGGGGGGTTAATGATATCTATATCAGGGGTGGGGTGGGGGGATAATTATATCAATATTTGAGGGCAGCTGGGCATGGAGTAATATCTTTATTTTCATGGCATTTGGAAACTTGTTTGTGAGCTATTTCAATAATAACATTCTAAAATAAATCAGATTTGAAATAGTATTTTAGGACTATGATCATCATGATGCATCGTTAAACATGTTAAAAAGGCAGATATTCAATTTTAAATGTTAAACAATTTTTTTCAACAGCTTCTTTAAATTTTCACACATTGTTTAGCTATCTGTTTCAAGTGGAAATTTTCTACAAAACATAAGATAGATGGTTTGCCATTGGGCAAATGTTGGGAATACATACTTGTATATCCAATAAGACATGGAGTGAAAAAAAACATTTCTTTATACATGTACTAACATGTATGTTCAACAAATATGTATGAACTGAAATAAAATTTTATGCATTATCATGTCAGATTGTATCCACTATACTGACCTTGACATATAAAGTGACCGTAAATGACCACACCACTTCAGAGCACGTTCCATAGCCTCAGAGGTCAAATTCTGAGTATCGCTGATGTCAATGTGGGTCACTCTGTCACTTATCTGGGTCAAGGTCAACAACTGTTTATCAGTGACCTTGTGTTGATAGTGAAGGTCAACATGTCTCCATAGGTCTGGGTCATACACAAGCTGATGCCAAAGTTTACAGACAAGGGATGCCTTGTGAAGTAGGTCACACATTCTTAAATGTTTCAATATATTCACGAGTATGGAAGGTGGGAGGTCATTAATGTTATTGACAGCTGTCAAAGAAAAACACACCCCCTTATTTGGTAGACTACCTACTGTGTTCCTGAGTTTATCTACCTGGTTGTCTGAGGTAATGGGTAGAGATTCAAATGTCGGGTAATTTTCACATTTCAAGTCACTTTGAGGGGAATGAGTATTTCTTTCACTTTCAACATTATCACAGTCTTTTATTTCTGAAACACCAAAGGAATTCCACGACCTATGTCCGAAATTTGGGGAATTTTCACCTAGACTTCTTTGTATTTTAAATTTAGTGATTCTTCTAGAGGTTATAATATCATTTACTGTAGACCTCTCATCATCACAATTTTCATGCTGTGTCCTGCCCGATTTCTGAGGTGGTTGCCTAACTGTCTCTCCACTTTCATCATCCACTTCTCCACTTTCATCATCCACCTCTCCACATTCTGGATCCACCCCCACTGCCTCCGAGTTGTTCTTCCTTGGTGGTGAATATAGAACCTCAAAACCTGGGTTACAAATCTGCTGGGGACTATTTTCATTACTGGGACTATTAGAACCTAACTTGCTAAATGCACAGGTACTTGAACACATACATGAATTTAGCAATGGGTCAGAGGTAAATTCAAGGTTAGAGTTCAATTTAAGGTCAGAGTTCACAGGGCACACTGAGTCACTGGATTTCTCACAACTTTTAACATTTTCACAGTTACAACTATCACACTTGGAATCAAGCAATTTTGAGCTACCCTGTCCTGAATGCAGATCTGAAAATTTATTATTGTCATAAGATGTGCTTGCAATATTTTCACTAGATATAGTTACTTTTGGGGAAGGCTGTACCTGAGTTGGCTTTGAGTCATTAAAAGGATATAAACTATTTGGTACATGAAAATTCTGAGGCATATTTTTTGGCACATACTGTTCAGGATTTATATTAAACGGAGATTTATTTGACTTGGATGAACATTTTTCACTTGGTGAACAGATATCAACATCCGAGTGAGACAGGATGGAATTAGAATTTCTCTGAGATGCATTAAGAGATCTGGATGTGGAGTCCGGATGGTCTGGATTACATCCGGAATTCTTACAGCTGTCTTCAGAACTTCCCTCCTCTGGATCTGTTCTCTTTCTTTTACATGGTCTATTCTCTTCTTCCATGGTGAACTATTTTCTAAGCCACTCTTGAATGGAAATAAAGTCACAATAGACAAGTATGGAAATTTTGCCACCTGATAACAGGAAAAAAAGTAACTTAAACATGTTAAATATTTAATAATTGACCCATGATAATTCAAAAGTGAGATTTCAAGCAGTTGCATATCTCTGTTATTTATGACTTTGAGTCGGGCCAGGATTTTCAAAACTGAAGTGAAAACTGTTTTTTATTTTTTGTCATTGACAATTACTTTAAGAATAATTTTGCTCTTTGATCGTGAAATTTTATACATATGACATGAAGTTAAAGACAATAAAATATGTCATCGCTGGAAGTTTTTACCTCAAACAACATGTATTTCTATTAATATTACCAATTGTCATTTTCCTGGTTGATAAAATGGGTAGCAAATCCAGTTTGGACATTTTTGTGTTTCATTTTTTAAATGAATACCTATAACAATTGATTGCAATTTCCTGTGTTGCATCAATGCAAACAATCTATCAATTTTTGAAATATTCATTTTGATTTTGTAACCTTCACTTACTTTGTTGAAAATTAATTTCCTCCATTTTCCGTTGTTGCCAATTTGAGCTAACTTGAATCTATACTTCATAGGGATGCTTTTGAATTAACATGACAAATAATGGCTTCGCTGTTCCTAAGATGAAAATTTTTATGATATATCCTTTGTATTCCTTTGTATAACTATGATCCCCTGTTATAGCCCCTCTATTCTCCAGTGGGATCATGATTTGAACAAATTTTAATCTACATTACCTGAGGATGCTTCAATTTAAAAATGACTAATCATGGCTTTGCTACTCTTGAGAGGATTTTTAAAGATTAATTTTCCCTATGCATTCTTATGTAAACTTTGATTGCCTATTGTGACCATACCCTACCCCCGGGGGTCATGATTTGAACAAACTTGAATCTACACTACCTGAGGATACTTCCATATAAGTATGATAAATCATGGCTTTGCTGTTCTTGAGAAGAAGATTTTTAAATGACGCCATTAATTTTTCACAAATTCATAATTATCTCCCCTTGGATTAAGGTGCGGCCCTTCATTTGAACAAATTTGAATCCCCTTTACCTAAGGATACTTTGTGGCAAGTTTGGTTGAATTTGGCCCTGTGGTTCTTGAGAAGAAGATAAAATTGTGAAAAGTTTATGACAACAACAGACAATTAATGGACAAATTTTGATCAGGAAAAAAAAGCATGAACGGAAATAGCTCTGACAATTTTTAAGGCCATTTGTGTATTTTGAGGTCAGTGATGAATACTAATGTCCAATGACTGTATCACTTACCTCAGACATTACACATCTCATGTGGATGACTAGATAGAACGTTCTATCATTAAAATGATATTGTCCTACGGACCTGGTTTAACGATAGAATTTGTTCCGTGTATTGGCAATGTTGCAAAATAAACATGGGCGATAACTCGAACTCTGTGCATTTTCTATGAACAATCCAGAGAGTTCCGAATGTCAACGTGGCGTTAAATTTGAAGCGAGGAAAAAACGCTGAGAAAATGAGTTGAAATTTCGTATTTATGAGGATTATTTTTTAGGTTAAAAGGCATATACAATCTCAAAAAGGTTTGTTATGATTAATTTGGTAGTTATTTTCAGTGCAACTCCTTTTGTATTCTTCGAAATCATTTTGGAGTGGATCCACTCCGATTTGCTACATTGCAAGTATATGGGACGTATTCTAACTGTGGTGAGGGCTTGTCCCGAGACACAGTTAGATTATTCTAACTAGTGGATGACTATATCATGACTATATATAAATGTTAATTTACAATGTACTTTCTTTTTTGCCCCATGAGAGCCCTTAATTGGTAAATAAACTAATTGAATTGAATTGAATTGTATTGTAGAAGTATCCTCATTTAACATGTTTAAGTTGCAGGATTAAGCAGCCTAGTACCTTCCTATCCTCTCTTCCTTTGATATATAGCAAATATAATGTGTACCAAGCTAGCTCTGCAGATATTATCTTACTTACCAAAGTAATTATCATATGTTTTTCATGTTTATAATATAATCACATGATAATAATACCAAATTAAGTTAAAGATAGTCCAAGAATATTTTTGTTTATTGTGTATTTAATTTAATTATTCATTTATTTATTTTTAAACTTTTAATTTAGTACTTTAATATATGAATTATTCAACCTTTTTTTTACATCAATCTCCATTATCTCAATTCTGTCATTTTTCGTCATTTCGGGATAAAACCTGGTTTTCATTTTCGTAAATACAGGCCCGGCACGGGTTCTACCCATTTTACCAAACTCCTATGCGTGTCTTCATGACACATAACCTGCTACTGATAATTTTGACCAAAGAACCGAGTATCAATATTTGTTATAAAAAGAATCTATACTTACTTTTTTGCAAAAATGAAATAAATCTTTATGTAAACCGTCAAACGAGTTTCGCTGACATTTTCGGGGAAATATGAGTTCTACGTCACGAAGAACCTTTCGGGTTGCATCGAAATTTATCTACATTGTTCCGATCCCGATTTGATTTTCAATGGCTTTCTATGGTATAGAAATAGATGAAAAGAAATAATAAATCGTGGACCTATTATTTTGTCTTGTTTTATATCAAATGGACTAAGTTGCTAAGAGCGAGAGAGTAATTTTGATTTTATTCGTGAGCATAAAGAATCGGGGTTTAAATTTAATCATGCATGCTGGTATAATAGAATTAAGGGCTAAAAAATAAAGGTGTTTGTTCCTGGAACAAAAATTGTATGCTGGAAACAAACATTTTTTTAACCATAATAAAAATTTAAAGCAAATTATAAATTATAGAATTCGAATTGATTTTTCAAGAAAAAAATGTCACAAATTCGTTTTCTATCGAACTTGAATTGGTTATTAAAGAAAAAACATCGCAAGTTCATTTACTACAATGATAAGCAGTGTGAAATGGTTTGTAATATTGCATTGGGGTATTTTTTTTCAATCGATCGTGTTAAGTGGTCATAACTACTTTAATTTCATATAATTGTCACAGCCTTATATAAGTGGTAAAATACAACACAACACGGCTGCTGGGTTCGATGTATATATATAATACATGTATATATTCTACGATTATGGAATTTTATAACATAGAAGGAAGGGTGACCTGAAATATAACAACAGGTATTAAATATCTCTCGCCTCACTCACACTTTTACGCGGATCATAATTTAAATTTTATAAATTTGGATAATTTAGAAAATACTCGATTTGAATAAAATGATCAAATAGATATTGAATAATAATTGAATCCTTAGAAATAATATACCAATTATTTCTTACCGTAATTCCTAGACTGAAGTTCACAATTATCGTGAGATAAAGTTGTGTTGGGGAGAGAGAGCGTCTTCTCTCCCCAAAGTCTTAGGTTGGAGTGCTCGAGAATTAGTATTGGCGCGAATGCGCAGGGGACAGAATAAAACCAGTTTGACCACTCACACACCCGTACTCTCACTGACCACTCACCCGTATAAATGAATGAATGAATGAATGAATAAGGCAATGAATGAACGTAGTAAATTCCGTAGTGAGAACGGAATTCACTAGTTATTATAATAATATAATGTCTTAGACAAATGTATGAATATGATATGAATGATAATTAGTAATATTAATTAATTAATTATAATTCACCCTGTGACATAATAAAGCAAAACAATTTAAGATTTTTTTCCTAGTGATATACTAAGACAAGAACATACATAATATTATAAACCGAAATATGACTTTTTTTTTCATTTTCATATCATAAAATCACATAAATTTTGTATTTATATATACCCCCCCCCCCCAATGAGAGGCGACATCTTCCCGCACCCACCTTAAATTCTGTTACAAATGAACAGAAAGGAATATATGTTACTTTTGTAGAATATTATATTATCAAATATTTAATAGGAAGGTAGCAAAGTTTTTTTCAAAGGAGTAGGTGCAGGGGGGGGGGGGGGGGTGGCTGCAGAATTTTATTTATATACTTAGTCCTCTTCGTGCTGGTCAACACACAAGGCCGCCACCAGAGACTTCCATGCTGGTCTGCCTTGTGTCCATCTCTAGACCTGTCCCCATGTCCAGTTGTTCTCAATCATTTCTTTTTCCAATGATCTTCTTCGGGTCTTTTTTGGCCTTCCTCTCTTTCTCTTACCGTTTGGCGTCCCTCTCAATGCAACCCCTATGTGTCCTATCCACAGCCAGTTTCTCTTCCTTATTAATGGGATATAGAGGAGTGATGTTAATCTTTTTGTATACAGCTCTTCATTTATTTGAGATGGTATAAGGCCAGCAAATGCGTAATGTTCTGCAAAGACAACATATCTGGAAGGCATCTAGCTTCTTTGAAATGGTTTTTGTTACTTTCCAAGACTCAGCACCATACAAGGGACCCCAAGCACATTGCTTCTGAAAACACCTAATTATGGTGTTTATGCTGACCTTTGCTGACCTCTAGATGTTTCGCGATGCAGCATTCGCTTCTGTGGCTTTAGAAATCCGAGCTAGTACATCTACTTCCAAGTCCCCATCTGTGGTGATCTTACTCCTAGTTAGACAAAGTTCTGTGACATTTTCAATTTTATACCATTTAGGGTGATGGGTTCGTCTGATTTAGTGTTGATCTTAATGATCTTAGTTTTTATGTTATTGATTTTGGGACCAATCTTTTCCTGCCATTTTTGCAAGCTGGTTGTTTTTTTTCTTAGATATCATGATATCGGTAAGCTAGCAGTGCTATACATCTGCAAAATCTAGATTTTTAAACATTTCTGACATATCCCGACTGATTAATTCCCATCCGCTTGTTCTTTACGTTTTCTCGCATGACCCACTCAATGCAGAATGTGAAGAGAAGAAGGGAGAGCAGACATCCCTGTTTCACTCCTGTCTCCAATTTAAACTATAGATCCTCTGATAGGATCGATCATAACTCTAGCTGGCATTTATATGCCTGTTTACAGCATTGTAATGATGGAGATGAATTTATCTGGGATCCCATAACGACTGAGGCCGGATTTTTTCTAAGGCTAGGCGATTAACACTGTCAAAAGCTTTCGTAAAGTCGACAAAATTGATTGAAAGTGGAGAGTTCCATTTATTTTTCTCCTCTAGTATTTGTCTGAGAGTGAATATATGGTCGGTACATGACCTTCTCTTCCTAAAACCTGCTTTTTTCGCAGTAGGGAATCTGTTACTTCTGTGATTCTGTTAAACATCGCTCTGATCAGAAATTTTATGGTTATTGAGATCAACATTATCCCTCTATTGTTGTTGCAGTTTGAGCAATCTCATTGTTTTGATAGTTTAACTATAAGTATATGTTCTCCAGGAATTTGGTGTCTCTTCTGAATACCAGATCTTCTGAAGAATATTTGTCAAGATGGTTGGTGTCCAGCATTCCTCGGCTTTGTGAAGGTCTACATCTATCTGATTAATACCTATACCGCCTTTCCTTTTTAGCTCATCTGAGCCAAAGGATCAAGTGAGCTTTTCTCATCGAAATTTATCCATTGTCTGTCGTTGTCGGCGTCGTTGTTGTTGTTAGAACTATGCCAATTTCAACCAAACTTGGCACATGGTATCCTTGAGTAAAGGAGATTCAATTTCATGCAAATGAAGGGCTAAAACCCTCTTCCAAGGGGGGGGGTAATTAAGAAATAGTGATATTGGTTGGGGTAATTTAAAAATCTTCTTTTCAGGAACCACTTAGGCATAAAAAAGAAACTTATTTGAAAGCTTTTTGGGGGTAGTGTAGATTCAAGTTTGTTAAATCATGTCCCCAGGGGTAGGGTGGCGCTACGATGGACAATCAAAATTGTACATAGGAATACGTAAGAAAAATCTTTAAAATTCTTCTTATCAAGAACAGCAAAGCCATATGATAAGTCATGGAAGCATCCTAAGGTAGTGTAGATTCAAATGTATTCAAATAATCACCCGTAGGGTAGGATGGGATCATGATGGGCGATCAGATTTTAAGTAGAAATATGTTGGAAAAATATTCTTTTAGGGAACAGCAATGTCATGATTAGTCATATATATATATATATATATATATATATATATATATATATATATATATATATATATATATATATATATATATATATATATATATATATATATATATATATATGAACTGTTTTATGATAAATTATGCAAAAAATATGTACTTTAATATGCGTATGATATAAATATGCAAATTTGTATATAAATGATGTATGATATTATTTGCGCCGAATTTATGTACATGTATATGTATAAAAACTATCTGGTTTATTCCTTTTTTATGTCTTTCTCCTATCAATCATGCAACTCTTTCTCTCTTGTGTGTATGTATATTGTTTGTTTTGAACATATTTTATTGACTAAATCAAAAGGATTGGAAACAAGTTCTTACAACTTACTAGTTCCTCTCCTTAAATATATTACTACATGTCATGCAATTGAAATAGTACACAGAAATATAAATTTAAAGAGTGATACAAGTGAAATATCTGTTCAATAACATAGCAAATTTAAAATCTACAGGTTTCATCAATAAATTTATGCACAGCAGCAAAAATATTTGTATTGGTTTGTAAAGGCAAATTTACATCACCCCATAATAACAAATTTGTGTCAATAGTGAACAATTCGTCAAGAAAAAATAGGCGGTTAAAAAGATTATTCCTAGCGTTTGGGTAATTTCTACAGGCAAAAAAGAAATGATAAACATCTTCATACTTTCCACATGAACATAAAGGACTATTAATAATATTTCGTTTGTGTAGATCATAGTTAAGTATACAATTATGTCTAAGTTTAGTATGGATTGATTATATTTGTATAACGTTTGCCAAATGAAAAATAGATTGGGGGATTTTTTAGTTCTGTAGTTAAGTTTTTATGAAATGCATTGAGTGAGATGGCTTCTCTTGTTTCTATCTTTAATAAATTCCACTGTTTCACAGCATCGGGTATAAAAGACCTTTTGTATAATTCTAATCTGCATCTTGGAGCAGTGAATTGTTCTTTATTACAGGTATTATATTTTGATATTTTTTCACGCTTGTGTGGAACAATATCATTCAAGCATTCAGGTACACAACCATTGTGAATTTTGTACATAGTCGTCATTTTTGCGACATAGCGCCTAAATTTCAACGTTTCCCAGCCAGTTTCAGAGTAAAGTATTTCTCTTGACACAAAAATTGGAAGTCCTGTAACAATCCTAGCTGCAGATACATGTAGTTGAACTCTTTCAAGCTTTTCGGCATCAAGGTTAGAGCAGCCATCCCAAACAATAGAAGCGTATTCGAGCGAGGGTCTGATAAATGTGACGTATAATTTTGAAAGGTGTGTCCTACCAATTTTAAACTTAAGTTTTTTTAAGAGCCCAAGTTTTTTATAAGCACTTTACAGTGCTATCAATGTATTCTGACCAGCTAAGGTTTTGTGACAACAATAGACCTAAGTGACGATGAACTGGGACACACTCCAGTCTGTCGCCTTTAAAAAATAATTTAGGCATAACAGAAATATTTTTCTTGTTGAAAAAAATAACTTTTGTTTTGGAAGGGTTGAATTTTAGAAGCCACTGATTTGACCAAAGTTCCAGAATATGTAAATCGTGATTTAAATTATATTCAATATCAAGTATATTGTTTGAAGATTTTTGAAGCGAATTATCATCAGCAAAAAGTCTACACATTGATAACATATTTACAGCAACATCATTTACATATATCAAAAATAAAAGTGGACCTAAAACAGAACCTTGGGGTACACCTGCAAAAATATCTAGTTATGATGATAACAGATCCTTATACATTACTTTTTGTGACCTTTTATACAAATAACTAGAAAACCACTGAAGAAGATCACCTGATATACCGTAAGTTTGTAATTTAAAAAGAAGCCCCTTGTGCCATACTCTGTCAAAAGCTTTTGAAAGATCGCAGAAAACCATACAACATGATTTACCTTCATCAATATTTTGAACAATACTATGATATGTTTCTAGTAATTGATACACAGTGGAATGACCTGGTAAAAATCCTGCCTGATATCGATAAAACAAATTATTACAATGAAAATAATTGTACATATGTTTGAAAATAATTCTCTCCATAATTTTGCTAACACAAGATAGTAACGACACAGGTCTATAATTAGAAACTAAAGAGGGATCATCTTTTTTAAACAGGGGAATAACATGAGCGATTTTCCAAAAAGCTGGAAACGTTTTTTCTGATAAAGACCTGTTAAACAACAATGTAAGTGGTTTAGCAACTGTATAAAGAGTAGATTTTAACATTTTGTGACTAATACAGTCAGGACCTATGGCTTTGTTCACGGGAAGAATTGATATAATATCTATTACTTCTTGTTCCTCAATGACAATATTACAGAGTGTGTCACTACACAAATTGTACATGTTTGGTAATGTTTCATCTGAATCGTCAATTGTCGAAATTGAAGAAAAATACGAATTTATCGCTTCAATCTTATCGATATCTGAATAAGCAAAATGTTTTATACCGTTATCATTATTTATTTCTATTGGTGGGATTTCGTTGGACAATTTCACGTTGAATGCGTCTTTCATCAACTTCCAATATAGTTTATTATTATTTTTGCTTGAATCCTCTAAGAATGTATCTATATTGTCGTAGTAATTTGTTATCGCATATTTTTTCATATTATTTACCGAATTTCGAACCGTTCTGTATGCGGCAAAATCAGAATCTTTTTTAGTTTTGTGTGCTTTCTTACGAAGTCGGTTCCTAGTTCTCATTGTTTTCCTTAAAAGTGAGTCAAACCATGGTTTGTCGCGAGGACGTATATATATATTATCTAAATGTATATTGTATTACATGTATATGACTATATACATATAAATGTTAATTTACAATGTACTTTCTTTTTGCCCCATGAGGGCCCTTAATTGGTAAATAAACTAATTGAATTGAATTGAATATTTATAAGGAAGGCATCCTCAGATTCAAGTTCGTTCAAATCATGACAACTGGGAGTAGGGCGTTTGCCATAATATATTATCTAAATTTTACATAGTAATATAAAGGGGGGAATCTGCTGATGAGGAATACAAGGTTTACAGTTACTCAGGTGAGCATTGTGGCCCATGAGCATCTTGTTTAGTTTCGATCGCTATTGCCTTTTTTACCTCTTCTACACGGGTGGATATGTTCTATTGTCCATTGTGTCCATGACTGGTGTTATCAGGACCTCATTTTCTGTATCATTAATATTGAACACTTCCTCAAAATGTTTATTCCAGCGTTCTTTTGATACTACATTTCCTTTTTTATCTCTAACTGGTAAATGACTGAAATTTATCTGCTAGTTATTTTGTTACTGACGATAGAAGGTCTGCATATCTTGTTTGGAAGCTGTTTGTTTTGCTTCATCAGCTAGTCTTTCAGTGTATGCCTTTCCGCTTGCTCTTATACTCTTCTATACTTCTTTGTCTATTTCCCGATATTCTGCTTGGAGCTGGTCTTTTTTTCTTTGATTTAGTTGACAACATTTTCTTTTCTTTTGCTTTTCTACTATTTTTCCATGTACGTGCATTATGAGAGATCTGTTCTTCTTTTTTTCTGCAGAATTCTACATGGGAAAAAAACTGTTTGTGTAAACCCGAAATTCGATATTGTCGTTTGTGTTGGGGTGTGGGGGTGGACTTATTTCCCCAATAAAAGGATTTGGCATATATAGTTCGATCATATTACCAAAAATAAATAAATAAATAAATAAATAAATAAATAAATAAATAAATAAATAAATAAATAAATAAATAAATAAATAAATAAATAAATAAATAAATAAATAAATAAATAAATAAATAAATAAATAAATAAATAAATAAATAAAAATGGTGAGGTGGAAGGGGGTGAGAAAGCAGTAGTGTATGAAGTAAAATGAACAATTTTCAAATTCAAACTACAGTAAAAGACATGTTCCTTTAATGGAATAATTTTTAAATTAAAAAAATAGTTTGTGTACTCTAAATTTCGTTTATTTATTTATCTATTAGCCAATATTTCGATTTTGGTGTCAATTACCCCCAAAAAGTAACATCCTTCACGTAGGTGTGAAATACTGAACAGAAATTTTGATCGGGTTAGATTTTTCTGAGAAACCTATTTAGAGGGGTTCCGAAAAACTACACGCGAATTGATGACATCACAGCACAAAAATCGGGAAAGCGGAAGCTCCGATAGGATATGCAGTGGTTTTCCAACAGAAACTGATTATATCGGTGATCTCTCAGATCATAATGTAAACATCAGGATTTAGGCAGCTAGAAAAACACCACGTAGGAGCGTAAGTGTCAGTTGAAGGCATGTGGCTGCGAGTGTCAAGTTTCTTTTGGGATTAAGTATCTGCACCCGTGCACACACCCCGCTTCTGGTTGTGAATCAGCCAGACTTTGTGCATTTGTAGCATCTTCTGCTTATAATTTATATTTATGGGATTATTTACTCTTATGTCATAAAGCAATTTGAAGTACGTAAGGAGAGATATTGTTTAACGCATATATCACACCTTGTTAGTTCAAAATAGGTAAAGCCAAAAGAAAAAAAATGCATGTTTTCTTGATAAGGGTGACTCATATGCAATTGGTCAAACTGGACATTTCTTCAAGGTCAAGGTTAAGTGATGAATACATGTGACATTAATCTTGTATGCATTTTGTCCTTAATTTAATTGCGAGCTTGTTAAAAAAGTTTCTTTTGACATTTTGTCACAATGATTTTGTTTAATGTGTGCAACACATTGATGATGGTATTGGCAACTTGTTTCTTTCCTTGTGCTTTGAATGATATCATTTAGAATTTCATTTGTGTCCTAAGCTACTCTCTCAGTAAATGATGTACAGGGTAAAAAAAGATAAATATTTAAGTTAAATTTAGAATTTTTTTGCAAATCACTTTCCTCTTTTCATAGGATGTGACCAATGGTATTGCCAGTTTGTATTTGTTTAATATGAAAAGTCTCTCATTGGTCTCGGCATTTTTTTTTTTTTTTTTTTTTTTTTTTTTGCTTATCTACCTATCAAATAAGATAACAGACTGAAGTGAAAGAGGAAGGAAAAATGGGAGTAATTTCATTTGAAATAAAAGCTGTGTAGATTATTTAGTGAAAAAAAGATATTGATACAGGTTAAACACTGCATTCTTCAAAGACTAAATTATAGAGTAAAAGAATAAAACATCCTTGTTCAGAAAGATTTGATTAAAGTTATTTTTTTAAAAAAAAAAACATTTATTCTTTTTCACTTATTAATTTAAACTGACATAATAGCTCAATATTTTCATCTTCTTTTTTGGCCTGTTAGGAAAATTTTGAAGTTGCAAAAATCTTGAAACAGATTGTACAGCCACATAAGGACTTGATGTTAACAATGTAAATTGATTTATATACTTTTTTTGAATCATATTCACATTGTTCAATTAACAATATGTTATAAACTAACTTGGTATTGTACATGTTATAGATGCATATACTGCTTCTTTACTCATCGTCATGTTACAGAAGTGGGAATCAATTGAAGTTTTACATGTTGACCCAATTTTAAGTAACCAACATTTTAGACTATATAACAGTGTATAATTTTCATTTTTTATATAAATATATATGAAGTTCATGTATCATACCTTCTTAAAAGGGGTAGGCCATCATTGTACACTGTTGTAAATAGTGAAAGTCATCATTATTAATTTTATCATTTCTATTAAGTGGTGTACCTCTTAAGCCTCAGACTACAGAGTTGTACACAGAGAGATGATACAAGTATTCCCCCCTCATTTTGAGGTTTTTGAGTACCTGGGACTATTTCATCAGCACTGCAGTACCGTCCAATGATAATTAACTTATGTACATTATATTATTGAGGAAGTAAAACATGTAATGCTAAACAAGATCATATCAGGAACTTAACATGCTTAAGAAATGAATATTTGAACTTCAAATTTAGATGCACTACATCGTACATATCATAGAGAATCTCTTACCAAGTCTAAAACACCCAAGTGTTTTTTAAAATGCACATACTATTAAATAGAAAATTTTCATGGCCACATATAGGCAACAAATGGGGGCAGTGGATTAAAGGAGCAAAGGCTGTGTTCACATATTTTTTTTCAGTATCAATTTTCTTAGATCTGACCTATATTTTCCAGATGAGTGACTACGTTAAAGTTTTTGGAGCAGGTTCATTCTAAGTAACTAGTTGCCCTACTTGGACCAAACTTGCATGGGTGATACATCTTAGGATGCACACTACTGGACTTTCTTCAGATTCTGAATTGACCTACATTATCCATATGAGTGATCAGGTTAAACAGTTTCTTGTAAAATGACTATAAGCCCTCTGCTAACCAACTTTGCATTGAAGATACATTTATTGATGCACACGACAGAGTTGCTTTTATTAGATGCTGGATCTGACCTACATTTTCCAGAAAAGTGACAACGTTTAAGTTTTTGGAGCAGGTCTATTCGCAAGCAACTATAAGACCTACATGGATCAAACTTGCATGAATGATGCTGCTCATTCATGTAGGGATGGACACTACCAGACTTGCTTCAGATGCTGGACTTGACCTACATTTTCCCGATGAATGACCAGAATTAGATTTTTAGAGCAGGTCCATTCCCAAGTAATTTTAAGACATACCTGACCAACTTGCATGGATGATGCATCTAGGGATGCACACTACTGGATTATTAGATAAGTGTGGAACTTTGCCTTACTTAAACTTAAAGACAACATTTGTTGATGTGAGCTCTGTAATCGCTGATTACCCATGTTTTTTTTAATACTACAGTCAAAGATAACCAAAATTTGTTACATATTTTTACTGTATCCAGTTATTTTGTTAAAGCTTTTAGGTTCTTGCAGGTGCCATGATAGTACTTCACTGTAAAAGTGGAAACTGATGAAGTGGAATTATTGACAAAATTATTGAATGACTAATTATCATCAAAGTTTCCACTCGTCAGTTTTTAAATTAATATTTTTGTTAAAGAGCACTGTGAAGTACTACCAGAAAATCAAAGTTTTCACGCGCCATATTTCTAAAATATCGAAATCGTCAAACTTCCAACCCTTCTGATCAATATAATCACTTTTACTGTATTGTATGCAGATATCCATTGTATACACGCTGGTAGGAAACACTGAATGCTGTATTCTGTAACAAGACAGACAAATTATTATTTATTTTGATTTAATTAATTTCCTTGATTCTGCATTAATTGCCCAGGAAAATTGATTAATTTCATGTAGTCAGAAAATTATAATATAATTCTTCTTGAATATTTAAAAAGAAATTATTTTCCTTTTTTGCAGGGTTCCTTTAGTATGAAAGATTTTCAAATTCAAGTTTATTTTTTCACTCAGAACCGTCTAAAACATATGGTACCTGAGAACAATGTAAAATTATAGAACTTATTTACGTGTAGTTTGGACTTTCAGCTAGAACATTTCTACATGATGTACTGTAGTTTGGATTTTCAGCTAGGTGTTACTGACAAAAGACAAGTTGATGTCACAGGAAACAATTTTTCTATCAACTAAACTCTGTAAAATTGACTTGACTTTCCTCTGCTGAGGCTTGCTCTATTGTGAAATATTCACATAATTCAGTCCACATTCATTGCTTTACAGTTTGGTGTGACGAAAGTACAGTCAAACTTCGTTATCTTGAACTCAATGGGGCCAAGAAAAAACTTCAAGATATCCAAAGATCTGAGATATCAAGGGTGAAATACTTAAAGAATAAGTAGTTGGGACATCCAAATCACTTAGACACATTCATGGTATTTGAGATACCTGTGTTCAAGATACCGAAGTTCAACAGTATAAGCATGTCATGATCACTGCTTACCAAGGTCCAAACAGTAGATTTGTTACGTAATATTATACTGGTAACAATTATTGCTGTTTTTGAGGTCGATACGATGATTGATCCACCTGAGGAGTACAATGTTCAGCGAGCCCCAAAAGACACATAAAATGATAGCGACCTTGAAAGCTATCACTTTCTGTGTCTTCGGTCAATATCACTTGACATGGGTCCTTATAACCACATTTTGACCTACACTGAAGTCCATAATTATATGATATTATTTAAGGAATGATAAGTACCCATGTTACCAAAGCAAGATTTCTGTTTTTGAGCAGGTTTATTTTTGAGCAAGTTTTGTATTTTAGAGCAAGATTTCTATTTTTGCTTCCATCTTCCTTTTGAATGTTGTCAAAATTATAGAAAGAAATCAGTGCAGAGGATTAATTCTCCTTAAAGCGATCCTGTCACTAGCACCCTAAATTACAATGCATCCTATACCCCCCCCCCCCCCCCCCCCCCCCCCAATTTAATCTTTAATCTTGCCAGCTTAAATGGAAAATTAACCCTTCAATGTCTCAGAAAGATTCGCAGGTATAAACACAATAAATCATTGGTGTTCACTGTATTGAATGTGGTGTCGGTAATTCGTGTACTTTATTTTACAGAATAAAGTACGAGGATGTAATAATTCTGTTTGTCCTTGAGACCTTTATGTTGAAGTTTTTTACTGCAGTTGATAATTTCACTTAATATGTTTTACTGACTGGAATAGAAATAAAACTCCATAAGGAAGAAGATCCTTGCCCTAAGTGTAAAAAAAATTACTGTGCTATTTAGGGATGACTCAACTTTTAAGGAGGAATATCCCAATCATGATGTAATGATAAGTGAACCTTTTAGATCTTCCCGTAAAGAAGAGTGTTTTTCATGTATAGTAGCTTAGTTTGTTTTTCCTAGATTTTAAAGAGGAATTTACCATAATTAGTAATACATGGTGGTTTATATTGATATAGCATGAAGAATTTTTCAAAATTTTAAGAAATATGCTTTAATCATGTTAATATAAGTATTATAAAAAATGATTTTTTTTCATTGGCAAAGCCCTTTAAGTATCGATCAGATAAATGCACACTTTGTGCAAATTAGATTGCAATTGACATGATTGAAAATTTATTTTATTAAAAAATCAAATTTAAAAGTACATGTAAATAACGTTTAAACATAAATTACATTTTAATTACTGACTTCCTTAATATATGAGCATAAGTCAAAACCTATAGCAGCTGGAAAACAAAACTACATATTAAGTTAAAATAAGCAGCTGACCTGAAAAACAAATGTTCACAAGTGAAAATAGTACTTCCTGATTTTACATTTAAAAAACCCCCTCAACTCTTGTGTGTGCATGTCGACAGTCAAAAATGTACTTCAAAGTGTCAACATTAACTGCTCTTGATCCATCTTTTATCATTCCACGAAATTAAGTTTCTGTTGAAGTGAGTGGTTATAGCTAGAATTTGGTACACAAGATTTTATTTTGAATCAATTTTGATAAGATTAGAGAGCACTTTAATGTGCCATGATTAGGGATAAGGGATGTGCGATTTTATCGGTATACCGGTATATCACGATTTTTTATCGTGTGATACGTATCGTGATACAAAGACTAAAATACCGGTATTTGGTACATAACTAGAAATATTTACATTTCCAATGTCTTTGTCCGAGATAAAATTACGAATTGTAAAAATACTTTATTTCTACATAAATCTACTGGTTCATCGATAGGTGCGGTAAAAAAAAATCACGTGCGGGGCGGGACAAATAGAGACAGAAGCGGGGCTATTAGCACGGTAATTTGCAGAATCAGGAGCATGTAAATATAAGGAATAACTGTTTAATTTTTTGGATTCATGACGATGATCAATCGATTGGCTTGCGTGATAATTTTATGCATAAACGCCTTTGGCGTTTATGCAAATTATCACGCAAGCCACTTGATTGATCACATCATGAATCCAAAAAATTAAACAGTTATTCCTTAAATATTCATTTGTTTGTTAAATCTATTGAATGACAATTACAGGAAGTGTAAAAAATGTTGAAAACAGTTAAACAACTGCATCCAAACATTCTTTATATTAAATAAATAAATATTTAAACAGTAAAGTTATGTTTTTATAGCATATTTTTAGGAAATATTATGGAAATTCATATGAAATTGTAGTAAAAATTGTATGTAAAAATATCACGATTTATCATGATATTTTTTGGGGAAAATCGTGATATATCACAATACAAAATTTCTGCCGATACTCATCCCTAGCCATGATGTACACATTTAATTTTGACTATTTACATCATGTTACATAATTATTTTAAAATTTATACTACTGTAAGAGTATTTCATACATAACTCTTTCAGTAATTTGCTTTATTAGGTTTGTCACTTTGGAAAACAGCCTATTTCCATGTATTTATACTGTGTGTATATTTTTAGCACTGTTTCTATTTTTAGCATGGGTTTTGGAACTGAGTTCCAAGGGAAGAAATCCCATGAAGTTCTTCTTCGAATCCAGGAGCATGAAATTCGACTATTGGAGGTGATGAAACGGTGCCTCAACATCCGAGTCAAGAGTGATCGCAACTATGCAGACGCCCTTTCAGGATTGGTCAAAGAAGCCCAGAAATTTACTTGTCCAGAATTTCAACCCATGCAAGCAGTCTTCCAGGTTATTTAGATTTAGTCTTAACTCCCAAAATTCAGATTAATACATTTATTGTATACAGGGTTATATTTGCCCTGTGTTATTTTAGCCCAGTCACATTTGCAAACAATTTTGCCCCATAAACACAATCATATTTAAAGAGAGATAACCCTGTTTTGTCTAGATTTGCCCCATTTTGAATTCACCTACTGACAACAAGGGCAAAAGGGGCTGAAATAAAATGGGGATGAAAATTTTCCTGCATACTTGTACACTGCAGGTTGACCTTTTACAATAATAAATAGGGAGATTTGAATGTATAATATTATATTTTTCTCTGTGTTTTTAAAAAGTTAAAAGAAAACGCACTTATTACTGTAATGGGAAATAAGGGTAACTACTTGTAATTTCATTAGTTGTAACATGTATTGTGATTGGTTAACTTTAAGGGACATGCAAATTGATTGGTTAACTTTTTTGATTGACAGGCCTGGGATGTGGTGCTACAACAGACAGACAAACTGTTACAGTACATCAAACAAAACGCACAGAAGATGGAGTCGGAGACGCTGACACACCTCACCGATCTCATCAGCAGGAAAAAAGACGCCAAGAAATTCTACATAGATGAACGGAGTCGCCTAGAGAAGGATTTCAATAAGGTTACTAGAGAAAGATGTCTGTTTTTTATTCAGCAGTGTGTACTTCTATAATTGATGATTTTCCTCAAAGAACCACTCTAGAACTGTAGATAAATTCATCTGAGACTCTTTCCCTATCAAATTCACAATGGGCAGCTTTGGGTTTGGAAACTATTAAAAAAATAATCTGTTCACTGTATGCTTTTATAATTAAGGCCAAAAAAAATTATTCAATAGTTTCTCAGGTACTGCCGCATCAGGTCAAAAACGGCCGCATTGATCAACTTTATTGACATTTTGAAAAGGGAAATAACTCAATTTTCTATTTTTCCAAGAAGAAAAAGTTAAATGAGTTATTTCCCTTTTCATAACAATAATAGATAGACGTTTTTATTAGGTAAACAATATTCTTCTAGTCTATACAGTCCTTTATTAATTAACTTTTAAAGAAATGTTTAGAATAACATAATTTAAAGTTGAATACATTATAATTAGTATATTGAGAGAACAAAAAAGTGAGAATCAGTTAATATCATCATTTTGTTGAACGACGGACATGAAAAAAAGATACCTGGTAAAAAAAAAAAAAAAAAAAAAAAACCTGCCTGTCGCATTGAATTTTGAAATTTTTGGCCTGAGAAACTATTAATTAATTTTTTATGGCCTAAACTGTATCTTGTAGATAAAAAGTCAAATTTGATACTTTAAACATATTACATATTATAGTTGTGTATTCAGCACCTTTTTCGGAAAGCAGCTTCCGCTAAATCAAGTACACACTAACTCTCTTGTGTACACATATAAAGTACAGTTGAACCTCGTTATCTCAAACTCGTGGGACCAAGAAAAATCTTCAAAATTCCGGGTATTCGAGATATCAGAGGTAAAATACTTAAAGAATAAGTGGTTGGGACTTCCAAATCACTTTGACATATCCATGGTATTTGAGATATCAGTGTTCGAGATATCGAAGTTCAACTGTATGTACATTCTGAAAGATCTAAATCAAATCTACGCTAACTTGTTGAAAAATCAGTTTCTATCAAATATCCTATTGGTCAAATAAAATACATGTACATTTACAGTGTATTGTATATGGCTGGAGTGTCAAAGAACATCAAAGCAACTAATATTTTGATATTTTATTTGAGTCTAGAATTTATAATGAAGCTAGGACTGTTCCCTTTCTAAACATCATTGCTATTCAATAAGATATATGATATGTGGATGTAAGTTCAACATAATGCTGTATAGGGGTCAAAATTGGCAAGTGGTTAATTTCCTTTGATTTTTTTTTCCTTTGCCCCCAACTCATAAGTGTTTATGAGTACAATCAGAGTAAAGTATGCATACAACATTATCATATAACATCCTGTATTCTACTACGGTTATTGCAAAGATCAAAGAGGTACCACGGCCATTATTCTCCAATAAATCACAAACGTCATCAACAAATTATCGATAGTTTTAAATCGGTTTCCTCTTATTTTGACTGCCTTCACTAGGAAAAGGATAGAGGTATTTGATTGTGATGCAAATTGGTGGGAAAAAATTTACTTTTGAGTTCAGATTACATCGTACTTTTTCTAATCCTTGAGATACAAATGAACGAGGATAGCATTCAATTGTGATGTAATAAGACACTAGTGATGACGTCCAAATCTAATTTCAGCTTTTCTATATATAGAAGTTTAAAATATTCGCCGTAGCAGAATAGAAATAATACCCTCGTCGTCGGAATTGTTGGAGAATACACCCCTCAGTCTCGAGATTTTGTTGGCAAAAAAAAACCTTGCCCTTCGGGCTCAGTTTTTATTTGCCAACAAAATCTCTCAACTATCGGGGTATATTCTCCAACAATTCCTCCGACGCGGGAATTATTTCTTAAATAACATATGAATAAATTGCTCTTTCTTGAAGTCATGACATCATAGAGTGCTAATCCTCTGACAATTAATGCTTTACATTATTTTCCCCCTAATACAGTATGAGGTGGTGTGAATAACTCAGACCTGTTTACTCTTACGATTTCGCCGTATTTTGTACAGATTTTGAGTCCAAAATACGTCTCACGTTTTGCCATTCTGAAAATACGGAAATCCGTTCTTTTGGATTTTAGCACTTAGATTTCGTTAAGATCAGTCTCAGTTTGACAATTTTTAATTGCTAAAAAGGAAAGATTTCAAACACTTCAGTGATGTTGGGTTGCCAAAATGCGGTGGTTTATAAATGACAGAAACCCCTTGAAAGAAAGCAAGGTATGATGTTTTTATTAAACCATGTTTTGGTAATCGGAAATGTAGTTGTCCTCTAGTTATATATTTAAAATCCATGGAAATTGAAATTTTACAGGCAAATGTCAAATCTCACGGACAAATCTAATAAAAAATACTGAGAGACAATGGTCTGATAACTTATAAACATTGTGTGCCTTTGACAGGTTCAGGATGAGGTGATGTAAATTACTGATAAACACTGTGTGCCTTTGATAGGTTCAGGATGAGGTGATGTTAATTACTGATAAACACTATATGTCTTTGACAGGTTCAGGATGAGGTGATGTTAATTACTGATAAACACTGTATGTCTTTGACAGGTTCAGGATGAGGTGATGTTAATTACTGATAAACACTGTATGTCTTTGACAGGTTCAGGATGAGGTGATGTTAATTACTGATAAACACTATGTCTTTGATAGGTTCAGGATGAGGTGCAGAAGAACAAACAGGAGTACAGTCACTGCGTGATGAGAGTAACGGCGGACGAGGCCAAATATAACGACATCAAATCCAAAGGTAAACAGAATTACAAATGAATATAACGACATCAAATCTAAAGGTAAACAGAATTACTAACAAATATAACAACATCAAACCCAAAGGTAAACAGAATTACAACCAAATATAATGACATCAAATCCAAAGGTAAACAGAATTACAACCAAATATAACGACATCAAATCCAAAGGTAAACAGAATTACAACCAAATATAACGACATCAAATCCAAAGGTAAACCTAATTACAACCAATATAACGACATCAAATTCAAAGGTAATCCGAATTACAACCAAATATAACGACATCAAGTCCAATGGTAATCGGAATTACAACCAAATATAACGACATCAAATCCAAAGGTAATCAGAATTACAACCGAATATAACAACATCAAATCTAAAGGTAAACAGAATTACAACCAAATATAACGACATCAGATCCAAAGGTAATCAGAATTGCAACCGAATATAACAACATCAAATCCAAAGGTAATCAGAATTACAACCAAATATAACGACATCAAACCCAAACGTAAACAGAATTACAACCAAATATAACGACATCAAATCTAAAGGTAAACAGAATTACAACCAAATATAACGACATCAAATCCAAAGGTAATCAGAATTACAACCGAATATAACAACATCAAATCTAAAGGTAATCCGAATTACAACCAAATATAACGACATCAAATCTAAAGGTAAACAGAATTACTAATCATGCTTATGGTCAGGAAGTACATGTATGTCAAAATGATTCTCTATTTAACAGAGGGACAAAATTCGGTAACTAAAACGTTCAAGTCCAAATAAATCTATCGGATTAACCAGGTACCCAATATCAGTTCCATCAGAGTTTTAGCAGATCCCAAATACTCGATTGTTATCTCGAATTAAACTTAGAGATATCCAATGATTCAAGATATCCAGGGTAAAAAATGCTAAGCTTAAGTAGTTGAGACTGCCATCTCAGACATATTCCTTGTATGCGAGATATTTGAACAAGGTCCCAAATATCAGTTTCACTATAGAGTTTTACCAGATCCCTAATACAGTCAAACCTTGTTATCTCAAACTTGATGGGGGCCAGATTGAGCTTTGATATCTAATGATTCGAGATAACCAGGATAAAAAAACAAAGAATAAGTTTGTGTGACTGCCAGCAAACTTCAACATATCCCTAGTATTAAGATAGTGTTTGAGATAACAAAGTTCAATTATATCAGCTAAACTAGGTCCCAAATGTCAGTTTAACAAGGACACAAATTAAATCCAAATATCAGTTAAACCAGATCCTAAATATTATTTGAACCAGGTCCTAATTGTCTGTTTAACAAGAACACAAATCCCAAATATCAGTTAAACCAGATCAGTGATATCACTAATATCAGTTAAACCAGATCACAAATATGGCTTTATCAAGATCACAAATATAAAATGGTCCATATCCAAAAAATATAATATGTGCTTGGATTCATTTCCTAGCAGATAAACTGAGTCCATGTAAACCACAATGATACATAAACCAAAATTTAAAATACAGTATCAGGTAAATAAAACTTGCAAAACTTGAGAAAAATATAGAGGAACATTTTTCTGCAGCAGTAAATTTGTAAGGAGATGCAGGAAGATTTGGTTATAAGGAAGACACTGGGACATTTGATTCCGCTCCCTTATCCTTTATTCAGATATTTTTTATATCTGTAGTAGGAGCATAGTGCCAAGTCTCTTACAGGATTCATAAAAGTTTTCCTATAACCAAGATTTCCTTACAAGCGAAATCTGTATAACAAATCTTTAACAGCGTCTGCATTTTTTCATCTACACCAAAAAAAATTTTTCAGGTGGAAAATCCTCTAAGGTGGAGGATGCCAAGGTGAAATACCAGAAATCCGCGGCGCGGCTACACCGGATCCACAATGACTATGTCTTGTCGCTACGGGAGGTTAGCGCGTGCCAGGACGGGTACCTTACACAGACACTACCGAGCTTCCTCAATTACCATCAAACATCACAGGAAATCCTCGTCCAACAATGGTAAAATTACAGTAGTAACGATGCATGATCTTATTTTTCTACAGTTACATCTTGAAAAACGTAAGCTTTGATTTATTATTATCTTTACATTGATTTAATGAAAGCAAACTCTGTTCTCCTCCATTTTTTAACTTTAAATTCTCCATAATATTAGCTACATAGTTTTGCAGGACTGGGTTGAGATGATGCCTTGTTAGTAAATTTTATACCTGTCGAGGCAAAGCCGAGCAAGGCATGAAATTTACTACCTAGCTATCATCCCGTATCCTGTCAGTACAAAACTATGTAACTAATTTACCATATGAATGACCTGATTACATATTCAGGTGTCTACGGTTTGTGAAATTTTTTCTCCCCACTGTAAGTTTCATCACTCCCATTCAGTACTTATGATGACATGTTGTGCTACGTAATACTGTTTTATGTCTATTGAGTGTTTTGTGCAGTAATAACTTACACACAGTTTTGAAAAATTTTAGTAAAGAAAGAAAAAAAGGTCTTTACTGAGGTTAGTTAACTTTTTATTAGCTTACTTGAGCCGACGGCTCAATTGAGCTTTTCTGATCAAAATTTGTCCGTTGTCTGTCGGCGGCGTCGGCGTCGTTGTTGTCGATAACTTTTCACATTTTCATCTTCTTCTTCAGAACTACTGGCCCAATTTCAATCAAACTTGGCACAAAGTATCCTTGGGTAAAGGGGATTCAAGTTTGTTCAAATGAAGGGCCACTCCCTCCTCAAAGGGGAGATAATTACGAAATAGCAAAAAATTAATGGCATTATTGAAAAATCTTCTTCTCAAGAACCAATGGGCCAGGAAAGATGAAACTCATATGGAATTATTGTCAGGTAGTGTAGATTCAAGTTTGTTCAAATCATGACGCCGGGGGGTAGGGTGGGGCCATAATGGACTATCAAAGTTTTACATTGGAATATATAGGAAAAATCTTCAAAAATCTTCTTCACAAGAACAGCAAAGCTATGATTGGTCATATTTATATGGAAGCATCCTCATGTGGTGTAGATTCAAATTTGTTCAAATCATGACTCCCGGGGTAGGGTGGGGCCACAATGGACGATCAAAGTTTTACATAGGAATATATAGGAAAAATCTTCTTCTCAAGAACAGCAAAGCTATGATTGGTCATATTTATATGGAAGCATCCTCGGGTGGTGTAGATTCAAATTTGTTCAAATCATGACCCCCGGGGGTAGGGTGGGGCCTCAATGGACGATCAAAGTTTTACATAGGAATATATAGGAAAAATCTTCAAAAATCTTCTTCTCAAGAACAGCAAAGCAGTGATTGGTAATATTTATTTGGAAGCATCCTCAGGTGGTGTAGATTCAAGTTTGTTCAAATCATGACCATCGGGGGGTAGGGTGGGGCCACAATGGACTACAATTAAAGTTTAACATAGGAGAATATAGGAAAAATCTTCAAAAATCTTCTTCTCAAGAACAGCAAAGCCATGATTGGTCAAATTTATATGGAAGCATCTGCAGGTGGTGTAGATTCAAATTTGTTCCAATTATGACCCCTGGGGGTAGGGTGGGGCCACAATGGACAATCAAAGTTTTCATGGAGTATATAGGAAAAATCTTCAAAAATCTTCTTCTCAAGAACAGCAAAGCTATGATTGGTCATATTTATATGGAAGCATCCTCATGTGGTGTAGATTCAAGTTTGTTCAAATCATGACCCCCAGGGGTACGGTGGGGCCACAATGGACGATCAAAGTTTTACATAGGAATATATAGGAAAAATCTTCTTCTCAAGAACAGCAAAGCTATGATTGGTCATATTTATATTGGAAGCATCCTCGGGTGGTGTAGATTCAAGTTTGTTCAAATCATGACCCCCAGGGTAAGGGTGGGGCCACAATGGACGATCAAAGTTTAACATAGGTGTACATAGGAAAAATCTTCAAAAATCTTCTTCTCAAGAACAGCAAAGCTTTGATTGGATATATATTTTTGAAAGCATCCTCAGGTAGTGTAGATTCAAGTTTGTTCAAATCATGACCCCCGGGGGTAGGGTGGGGCCACAATGAACGTTCAAAGTTTTATATAGGAATATATACAAAAAACCTTTAAAAATCTCAAGAACAGCAAAGCCACGGTTTGTAATATATGGAAGCATCCTCAGATAGTGTAGATTCAAATTTGTTCAAATCATGACCTCCAGGGGTAGGGTGGGGCCACAATGAAAGTTCAAACTTGTAGAGAAAAAAGTCAAAGTTAGTCAAAAAATTATGTAAGCAGTGTAGATTTAATTTTGTTCAAGTCATACCCCCCCCCCCCCACTCCCTTTTAGGGGTAGGTTGGGACCATTTATGCATTTAAGCTTTTCAATACTAAACTGATTTTTGAGGCGCATCGCTAACAGCGATGTAGCCTCATTGCTGTTGACCCCCATTTCTTTCTTTTCTGCAGCGACAAAGGACTCTACAATGTTGATTCTAAATACGCCATTGAAAATAGTGCAAATGTTTATTGACAAGTCGGTGATATTCATTGTCTATTTTAAATATCAAATAACATAAAATCCCACATATATATGTTGTTTATACTTTGAAAGCAACAAAGATAACAAAAAGACACAAAAACAAAACAAAAACAGAGAAAGTGAGGAAGCAACAATAAACAAACATGTGCGCTACGCGGAGTAAGATCTATTTGCATCACAACAGCTCGTACCATAAATTATTATGCCTTGTAAGGCGACATTGCTTGTACGAATATCTGAGAAAAATATACCATGATTTTATTTTATAAAACATCACGAACAATAGGAACAAGATGGTTGTTTTTATAGAAATAGAAGGGATATCATTATTTTTTCACTCGATGAAACAAATAGTAAGATGTTTAACTGAATAAATTTTTGCAACAAGCGCCACCTTTCGTGAAAAAAATTCCACGAGGAAGGGTGACACGAAACGGTGAAATGATCGGTTTTTGGTGAAATGTCAGTTGAATATGATGAAATGTCTGATAAAAACTGCAATGACTGTGGATTTCAATTTATAGGTTTACTAATACCGTATAAACATAGACTTTTTGAGTTCATTTTATCGAAAATATCGGAGGAAATCGGCCGCCATGGACATGTTTCACAGTATACCGTATACCACACCTTGTTTTTTTTTTCTTCAGTCCGTAAATATTTATATGAACATTTCATGTATACCACTTTGGATTACGTAAAATGCCATTCTGATTGATAAAACTAGTCTAAGACAAAGTATTGATATTTTTAAAAAAATGCACTTAATGAAAGAAACGGAAAAACTTCAGATATGAAATTATATAGAATTATTCAATAATCATTCATTTCTAAATTCTCGTTCATTATTTCATCTTTCTACTATGATTGTAATAAAAGAATTTAAAAAAAGTATAATTAAAATCAATTATAGATTAATTTAAATATCAATGAATTATAATTGATATATCAGACTATCTTTTAAAAAAGTGTTTTGCCCTCTCCCGACTCACTGGCTAAAAATGCCACGACTCAAAATTTTTTTAACCTCAGGATTTTTTTTTCATTCCCTCAAGATGTATGTTGAATATTTCTGAGTAAAAAAAATTTAGTTTTCTACATTCAATGCGATGCGCCTCTCAGGCCTTCAGGCCTTTGATTCCTTTTTTCCTGGCCACAGTGCTCAGGTGAGCGATGTGGCCCCTGGGCCTCTTGTTAATACATGTAATTGTCTATACACACTCAACAAGCCTTACATGTATGTTTATTGACAGTTAAAAAGATTTAGGTTAAATTATATAAAAGAAAGATAACTCCGTATCGACCATATATTTTCAAATGACCATGTGTAAGTACATGTATTACACTCCCATCACATGACAGACTACCAACCAATCATAAGCCAGGATTTCATGGAAAAATTATCAGAGGTGGGGTAAGATCAAGTACAAGGTGAATAAAATGACTTACAAGTCACTGTAGGATACAGGTATTGAATAGCTAAGCTGGCCAAAGCACTAGCTGTATAACTTAGAAAGCCTGGGTTTGAGAACTGTTAATCAGTTGATGAAATCATTTCCTGGGTGTGGTAATTCTCTAGGTACATACCCGGTACATGTGCAATGTATATCATTTACCTAGATACTGTGAATCCCTTTATATTCTTGAGAACTTTATTTTCACGTAATTTCACAAGACAGTCTGCTAGTGAAAACTTCATTCTTGCATATGTTTGTATTCTTAAAGATAATATAGAGCAAAAACCAAAATTCATAATAAAAAATTTGTTTTGCTAATAAAGAGTAAATGACTATCTCATGAAAATTAAGGGACATGAAAATTTGATGATCTACAATACATGTAAATCATGGAATTCTTACTACTTATTTCTATATCTTTGACAGTAAAGAGATCCTTTTGCAATATCAAGAATTGACGGATCTATCCAATGAGACGTGTTGTGAAATCTTCAGGGAAACCCGAGAAGCCATCGAAAAAATCAACCCTGAGAAAGAATATTACAATGAGGAGTTTGTGAATCAGTTTAGGTAACGGCGGGAAATCAGAATAGAGGTGTACACTGAATCATATGTGCTAATTACAAAACTGTTTCCCTGCTTGTTTTAATTTTATAGATTAAAACTATAGCCAAACAGGGTTGAAAGTTTTTGATAGAAAACTCTGTCTTTTTATATCACAAGTTTTTCAAAGTTTGTTAAGTGTTAAACTTTTATTAATTTTTTTGTACTGCATAATGATGATTAGGGTATATTTTTTTTGTCTTTTTTTTTCTTTCTGCCCAATTCACTAATCTTGACTATGTTCATAAACCTTCAAGATTTTGAAACTTCAATTTGAGCCAAGATGAAACTCAAGACCCAAACCATTCATATAAACAAAGGTCAAATAATATTTTTAGTGTCACAGGAACTTGCCAATGCATGGACACTGCTTTTTACATTCAATCTTTGTTTTTTACCAATGCATATTAATTGTTCTTTGTTAATACATTTTTTACCTATAAATATTGAGGTAAAGTTAAGAATTTGTGAGTATTTTGATTATTAAATGTGTTTTATTTCTGTAGTTCCGACAAAATAGAACCAATAACATTTGAATTTGGTAACACACTGCTGGCTGACTATGTAGGGATCCTAGAGAGCAACAAACTTTCCCTCAGCGACCTCACAAGTACAGACCTACAGACAAGGTGAGTACTAGATGTACAGGGGTGGGTCCAAGGTAGGTAGTACATCCAGGGGTGGATGTTAAGTGTGTACTGGATATACAGGGGTGGATCCAAGGTGATCAGGCTTATACAGGGGGATGGATCCACGGGTTTAAGATACAGAGGAGACACATGCAGTAGGGATCACTTGCTAATGTCTGTTGTTTCTAAATCTAAAAGGAAATTCTAGATTTTCTTTGTGAGTAAAATTTTGAGTGGATTTTGAAAGACATTGCCACAATTACGTTTAACTTTGATATTTACTTTTTGTCACTGATTGGTTTGTGACAAGTTGGAAATCGGGGTTGAATAAATTTGGCAGTGCCTTTCAAGACAGCTTATTTATCCCCTACATGGTAAATCCAGAGGGGAATATTTTCTGTCTGTGTACATGACATGTCCCTCCTCCCCCTCCCCCATATTTGATGAGTTGTTGCAGAGTCCTAACTAAGCAGTTAAAGGATTTAATGTATGAATATTTTGGGGGGTTTTTTTATGGAGTAATTTCAAAAGAAAAAAATATAATTAAGGATAAGGTCAATTCATTTTGCAACTAGATGATTGGGTTCTCTCCCTTTTTACATGATTAAAAGTGCAATAAAAAAAATACACTTTCTTTGAAAAGTCATTCAAATTGACAGTTTTCTGTACAAGTTTAATTATTGTCTGTAATCCAAATTGTCAATAATAAATTTACAATTAATCAAATAATTTCTGGGAAAAATTTTTATTTTTAAAACATGAAACCAATAAAACTAAAAAAACCAAAACAACAGTGTGACCCTCTTAGTTACACACTGCACATTATTGTGAAGTTAATTGCAGGTGTAATATCTCTTACACTATACAATATTTGTCACCTCTTAGGAGGCTTTAACAAGCAGTTGTTAAGAAATATTTGGCAACCCTGAACAAAGGGTTACATGCGGTTAACAAATGGAATATTCAATTTAGTATGTAAGAAGTTGTTAACTTTCAAAAGAATATCGGAAAGCAACTGGAAAAAAATCTATGGATTGCTTTTGAAAATTCTAATAAAATGTCTTAAATTAAAAAAAATACTGTTCGGTTAAGAGGAGACCTATTTGATTCAATAAATGAAATCTTTTCTCTGGATTGCTTTAATAATTCTGATAAAATGCTCTAAATAAAATACACTATTTATAGCTGTATACTAAACTCTGAGATTAATTTTGTATTGTCCATCTTTCCCATAAACAGATTAAAAATTATCACTCATCAGAAAATATCCAAGTTTTGAAATTCTTTTATTCCTTTATTTTTTTGTTTTTATATCACAATCATAGGTAATACTTGTATACTGTGAACAATAGAAGTTACATGTACTTCATCTCAGAAGAACATTATTGAACTAAAACAAAACCTCCCAGACACTGTTACAATTTGTTGTTTTACTAACAACCATTCCCCCTTCCAAACTTCGACCTTATACAGATAATATATACTTTAAAAAAAAAATAATAATGATATATGATCAGGATTAATTTTGCTCAACTTTGAACTAAAATATGAATCAATTTCAGAAGTCAGGTTCTGGAATTCTGTCCCTTTACTTGATTAGAAAATCCAGAATTTTTTTTTTTTGCCAAACCCATATCAATCCTAAGTGTTAAACTTCTTTTCAACTTTGTTTATTATTTGTAAAGGAGATGGTTTTTGAAATATGATTTAAGAAATCTTTACTTTGTACAAAAACTTATTCAAAATTTCTTTTTTTAAAGTTCTAAATTCATAATTTTGATGACATCAATAGGAATATTTTTCTCTTATGTTTCATAGAATAATAAGGTTGTATATGGTATTAATAATCTTTGTCACCTCTGATGAGGTTAAGTGAAAAAAAAAAAATCTCAATTTGTAGGAAGTAAAGGATAATGTACATGGTCACTGAAAACAAAATATTTCCTAACATTTAAAAACATGATGTAGTCTACACGATTGACCAACGGGGCAAAGCTTGGTGAGGGATATTGCAGGAAAAAGTGGGGGGTGGGGGGGGTTAGGTTGGGAAGGGTTGGAAGGCAGATTTTTAATTTTTACCCCACCACACATACATTTTTAATTACCTTTAATTGTCCATCTTTCCTGTAAACAGAAAAAAAAATCAATTATCAGAAAATATTCAGGTTTTGAAATCTTTTATTCATTTATTTTTTTTTATGTGACAATCATAGATAATACTTGTATATACAGTGAAAATTTGAAATTACATGTACAGTATATCAAAACAACATTATTGAACTAAAACAAAATCTTACAGACACTTTTACAATTTGTTATTTTACTAACAACTATCCCCTCTTCTAAACTTCAATCTTACAGATATATATACTTTTTAAAAAATAATGATATATGACCAGGATTAATTATGTTCAACTTTGAACTAAAATATAAATCAATTTCAGAAGTCAAGTTTTGGAATTCTGTCCCTTTACTTGATTAGAAAATCCAGAAAATTTTTTTTAGCCAAAACCATATCAAGACTAAGTGTTAAACTTCTTTTCAACTTTGTTTTTTATTTGTAAAGGAGATGGTTTTTAAAATATGATTCAAGAAATATTTACTTTGTAAAATAAAATATTTGAAATTTCATTTTTTAAACTTTTAAATTTAAATTTTTGAGTATGTCAATAAGAATTTTTTTATGCTTTTGTGATATCTACCTCATTAAGGTTTTATATGGTTTTTATGTAAAATAAAATCTTTGTCACCTTCAATGAGGTTAAGTGTGAAAAATATAAATATGTTGGAAGCAAAGTATCATTCTAATGCAATTGTTTTGTAAAATAAATTTTGATTGGCTATTGCAATGATGTTTGAGGCAGCTAAACGAGCATTAATAAGAGTGAAAGCTTTCCATTGTGACGTCATAATAGAGCGACGCAAAAACACAACACTTTGTGACGTATTTCATGTAACAAAACTCAACAAAATAAGATGTAAACATCAAGCAAAAGGCATAAATTGCATTAGAATTGGAATAATTATCTTCTAATTTGGTATTTGCAACCGTTAATGATGATTTAACGGTCGCAAACATTCGTTATACTGGCTTCGCTTACAGTCGCAAATACCAAATTAGAAGATAGTTTTTCCCTAATTCGTATGGTCACTTAAAACAAAAATTTTTAAACAAATATATGATGTGGTCTGCAGAATTGATCAATGAGGCAAAGCTTTGTGAACGCTTGATTGATAAGTGTAGTTCATTTGTAGGGACACTGAACTTTGCTTGCTGAAAACAAAATCTCATTTCAACTTTTTATTAAAAGTAAAATTTTGTCTGCACCATTGGTAATTGGGACATAGTTAACTTTTTATGGATAGGTTTAAGTTTTTTTTCTTTATAAATCTCCATTGTTGAAAGTTAATTATCTTCTTCCACCAAAGAATCCCCATGTCAAAGCACACCTAGTTGGCTACTGATATCCTGAGCTATTACAACTGAAAATTGAATAGAATCCTCCAATTCAAAGATTGTTTAACACGGTCAATCAAATGCACGCTAACAAAAACAGGAAAAAACACATTGTTCAACATTTTGTGCAGAATTTTTTTTTAAATCTGAGAATTAGTTATATTTTGAAAATCCTTGAATAAATAGATTAACAACTAACTTTGATATTCAACACTGGATGAGCTCAATATTACAAATTTACAACATGTGAATTTTTTTGTAGATCTATAAACATTTGTAATGCACAGCCTCCAGGTGGCAGATATTTTTGAGAGGGATTTGGAAAGGGGGGGGGGGGGCTTTGAAAAATTGTTGATTTTTTAATAAAACAAAAACTAACAATTTCTGCAGAATGGTATTCGATGCAAGTTTGATAGCATGAATTTTATTAAGGCTTCTACTAATTTATTTAATACATGTATTTATCTATTTATTTATTTTTGGAATGGTCTTGCATATAAAATTGATCTATACATGGATTGTTGCCCTTTTAATAGAATGATTAATTTAGAAAAAAATATTTAATATACCTCCTTCTGTTGTTAAGGCTTTTTGTCTACATGCTAGATTATTCACTGTATGTAATAAATTTGACAGCTATTTACCTACTGTAGTATTCAAATTATTTTTTAAAACAAAATTGACTGTTAAAATTGGAAACTTAGCACCTTAATTTTAAATGTTATTATTGTCCTAAGTTTTGACAAGTGTGCACTTTGTTTTTTATGGTAAAAAATCCCACAACGTTATAAAAAAATTAATTTCTGGCACCTCCTCGGAGGTCAATTAAAGTACATATGTGCCAAAGGAACTTGGAAGAATATTAGCTGAGAAAACATTTTAGATGATAAAAATTTCATAAACTTATTACAGTAAAATCATGTATTTTTATTATAAATTTCCAGGGTCAGATTTAACTGTTCTATTTTTAGGTAAATTGCGGTTGTAAATAGTGAACATGCTTACAATGAATTCACACTTAAGCAAAGTTCTTTTCATTCCCTGTTAGTTTAAAACATATTATATAAACTGTTTGTATTAAACAGTAAGTTAGTAAATTATTTATTATAGTGATATGTATTATACAGTAATACAGTGTATTTTACAACAATATACTTAGATTTTTACACCCGGCCCAAAGGACCTATGTGTCACTGTTAATATTTTAACAATATACATATATACAGGCACATAAATGAAGATAAATTATATTAGAATGTTCTTTTTGTGAAGTTCTGACGAGTCTTAAAAGGATCGAATTTAAAGTTTGCAGAATGTCTAGGAAATTTACATAAAATATCTGAAAAGAATGTATCATCTAAAGACAAATTTGACAAATTTTTAAAACCTATTTTACGAAAGAAGTCTATCCTTTTAATTTCATATTTTGTGCAGATTTTTTTAAATCTGAGAATTAGTTATAGTTTTGAAAATTCTTGAATAATAAGCAGATTAACAACTTTGATATTCAACACTTGATGAGCTTAATATTACAAATTTACAACATGTGAATTTTTTGTAGATCTATATACAATTGTAATGCGCAGCCTCCAGGCAGATATTTTTGAGAGGGATTTGGAAGCGGGTGGGGGAGGGGGGGGGGGGGCTTTAACAAATTGTAAATTTTTTTAAAAAAACAAAAACTAACAATTTTTGTAATACACTAGTCGATACAAGTTTGGTAACATGAATTTTATTAAGGCTTTTACTAATTTATTTAATATTTATCTATTTATTTATTTTTGGATTGGTCTTACATATAAAATTGATCTATACATGGATTGTTGCCCTTTTAATAGAATGATTAATTAAAAAAAATATTTAAGATACCTGTTTCTGTTGTTGCGACTTTTTGTCCATATGCTAGATTTTTCATTGTATGTAATAAATTTGACAGCTATTTACCTACTTCAGTATTCAAATTATTTTTTTAAACAAAATTGACTTTTAAAATTGGAAACTTAGCACCTTAACTTTAAATATTGTTATTGTCCTAAGTTTTGACAGGTGTTTGTTATGATAAAAAATCCCACCATTTAAAAAAAAAAAATTAAATTTCTGGCACCTCTTCGGGGGTCAGTTAAAGTACATATATGCCAAAGGAACTCAGAAGAATACTAGCTGAGAAAACATTTTAGACGATAAAAATTTCATAGAACATATTACAGTAAAGTCACATAGTTTTATTATAAATTTCCAGGGTCAGTTTAAACTGTTCTATTTTTGGGTAAATCATGGTTGTAATTAGTGAACATGCTTACAACGAATTCACACTTAAGCAAAGTTCTTTTCATTCCCTGTTAGTTTAAAACATATTATATAAATTGTTTGTATTAAACAAATGAATCAAAATTCTTTGTCCCTGGCACTTAACTATATGCTTGTTAGCTGATTATGGATTAATAAGAATTAGAAATGATAGTGTTATCTTTTGTTTCAAAAATATGCTTTCACATTGATAGCAGGTGGCTGCTTTACAATTTTTATTTGAATCTTATTTACATATATGGCAAAAATAAAAAAAAAACAAAACAAAACCAAAAACCAAAAAACAACCCCCCCCCAACCCCCCCCCCCCCCCCCCCCCAAAAAAAAAGAAAGAAATGCATTTTCTTCAAAATGATGTTTTTGAATTTTTATTTTTTTTTTGGTTTTGGGGTAATTTTTTTTTCGTTGTAATATTTTTATCAGTACAGAGAAAATGAGTTACTTCCCTTTATTTGGAAAACGTGAAAAAAGAAGAATATCAAGCCTTTTTTATCTTGTGTTTGACCCCACCAGAGTATATGCAACTTTATTAATTAATTGTTACAGAGTTTCAAATATTGATTCTTTTAGAGTGTCTACAATATCTTTTAATGAAATTTCACAAATTAAGTTTGAAAAGCCATAACTTTCGATTTTGTTGAAATATCATATAATAATTACGACAGATGTTAAGTTTGCTTTTTAAATAAGGATAACTGGAAATATCCAGAAAGATATCTCTTTAAATAATATTTGACACCTCTTAGGAGGCAACTTAGACCACAAGAAAAACTTAGTCTAAAACCAAAGTCCACTTTTGCAGTTAATTTATTCGTAAATATGCTAAAATTGTGATTTCTTATGCAAGATAAGAGGAATTCAGTTCAGTAAATTTATTCAAGTGTATCAAATCTAACAAAAGGATTTTTTGTATAATTTGAGTTTTTTTGTAAAACAGAGCCCCGAGGTTCAACAATAATTAATTTGATTGGATGGTTTGAATTTGATCAGTCATTTGGTTGGCTATTTGGAAGACTGGTGAATGCTATTGTAAGCCAATAGCAAAATTTGTAAGTTTTTTGAAAAGTTTATTAAACAACTGTGATCGTATAGATTTTTAAATGCTTGTTTCTGAAATTTCACCAGAATAGACCAATACGCTGGTTGTAGCAAAAGTTTTAAAGATCCGTCCCAAATATTCCAGAAGAGCGTAGAACTAAAACTCCAAAAGTAATAATTAAGGTGATGTCCAAAGAATAAGAGTCCAATTTGTAATCCGAAGAGTCAGTAGATGCCTAATGAAGGTCAAAAGAAAGAAGGAGAGTATAGAATATAGTAGAATAGATTAAAAGTGCCATTTTCCAGCAAAACAGGGTATTTTGTGCTCAGAGGGTATTAATGGTCCCATGCAGATATAAAAGTACTTTTCATTGGCTGACTTAACATTGCCATACCACCTACGCTTACTCTGCAGGTCTGACCATTGACCTGTGGACCCCAACATGGCACCACCCTCCAATCCAGGTATACCTTCAGTAAACACCCAATTTAATGTTAACGCCCCCAAAAATCTACCTAATTCAAGATCAATAGTATACCGCCTGTCAATCATTAAAAAAACAATAGCTTCTGATATGATTGACGGGCCAGCTACATGGACTACCTGATAATCTGAGTTTGCATGTTTTGAAAACAATTACCTGGTCTCTCGTCAAACGCTTTCATGTACCGTGTGAAAGGTCGCTTTGTGTACACTGGTAGAAAAAAATCATGTCGCTGTTATATTGGTTGAGAATTTTATTTTTAAAAAAATAATTGAGAGTAGATAATTAAACAATGACTTCGTAATTTTTTTCCCCAATCTCCATTGTTGTATTGTACTTGGTAGCGATATGACGTCCAAGAGAACTGTAGAACTTTTCAAAGAAAAATTAGGCTAGCGGATATTCAAGCCCTCTTCAATAACTGAGATCCTGAGAGAGAAGAAGTTTCTGTAACAGCAAAGACCGATAATTCTTCCGAGCACCTTATTCAACATGTGCCTTGATTTTAAAAATGTACGTTATGCCCTTGTCTATCTTGCACATGGATACACAGAAGCTCAATTCGTCGTAATTGGAAACAATCGACCCCCTCCCCCACCATTTGAAAATTATAACAAAATGCAATGTATTAAATAAGAAAAGATATTTATACTAATTTAAATTAAGTATCTTGTATCTAACGCTATGAATTACTAAAGATTCTTTTTATATCCAAATCAGTAATTGGGCATAAGAACTTGGACCCTCAGAAATGGCGAATATTTGGACACCGTTGTTCATTAGAAAAGTAAATACTATTCCGATCATGGTAAATGTCCAAACAGTATAAGTGGAATCTTTCTATTTCAATATTCACACTTAATATTTTATAATAATTTCTTTTATTGGCGATTAAAATATTGATATGATTGCGTTGTAGTTTTGAACCCCCCCCCCCCCCCCTTTTTTTTTTAATGATTTTTAAAAAAGATATGTCCTTTTAATTTTTTTTTCTTCAAAAGATATTGACGAAAACGCTAAGTCTACAAATCTTATATTTCAGTACATCATTTATTTTTAAATATTTTCACTCAAAATTATGCACAAAATGCATAATGTTGACCCTGATTACCAAAAGCCGGACTTCCTGTGTAATGCAGCGTGTATAGGGATTTTTGACATCTTGAGTATTGGGGCTCTCCGGGTAAATAACACCAGTACTACGAAGACGAATCCACCTCCTCAGGTAACCGTACCGTAAAAAAATTGGGTCTTTAATAATATTTTTTGACTCAGTCCCCACCTCTGCACCACAGGAGTTCCAGCCATAGGCTCTTTTACTTATCTGCTTCAAAGTTTCCAATTTTATTACTCTTAATTAAGAATCTTAATAGTAACTTTACATTTCTGTTCAAATTTTATTACTTAGTATCGATGGGCTTCATTGGTCTATTCTGATCAATTCTATTACAAATGAGTTTACAAAATTATAGTTCATTGTATCAATAACAACATCCCAATTTGTTCTAACAATATAATTATAGTTCATGATGTTAAAGTCTACCTCCTTTGCAAATGAGTTCTGTTAAGTAATTGTGATATCAAGTATTTCTGTTCTAGTGATTTAAGTAAATAATTAATTGAAATGTAAATTTCAGTCTTAAAAGTTCATGACTACAGTAAAACATGCTATTGTAAACTTATTGGATATAAAGAATTACGCTTATAATGAAGCAAAATTGTATGTCCTTTGCACTTCGTTATATGTGTGCTTTACTGTATATGATTTGATAACTTTTACTTTAATAGGTATTTTTCTCACTAAGCACTATACACTTCCTAAAATTTCCTGGGGATCATACCTTCATGACATTTCAAATCTGTAATACATTTCTCTATTATTATTATAATTTTTTTTTTTTTTTTTGCCCATATTAATGTTATTTAAAATATTTTTTTTTTTTCATTGTATCTCTGTATTTGCAGACCAAAATTAGGGAAAATTGCTCAATAGATAAATTAGTGCTCAAAATGCAATCCTTGTTTTAATTATTGAACAAGTGAAAAGAGAAAAATTGCCATAGTGTGCCTTGTTCTTGATTTTAGAAATAAAAAAGATGTTTATTTTTAAAATGATTAATATATTATACTGAGGAATTATTTGATTTCAAATCTTTATTGTGTATTTTGAAAGTTAGAGTGTAGGAATTATTTCCCTTTACGGTAAAACATTTTTGTAACTGAAAATGAAATACACCAGTATTACTATAATGAAAAGCCTTAAAGCATATCAACATTGTAGAATATATGTCTCATTATTGATTAATGGGAAAAACAATTTAAAATTTAAAATTTTTAAAAAAAATTTTAGATAAATAAGTTTTAAAAATCATGAAATGTTCAAGTGGTATTAATTCAATGGAGTGTCATCCTATAAGGTGACCTACTGACAAATAAGTTGATAAATTTTGCGGTACCTCCATCTAAGTGAAAGGAGGTTATAATCAAGGTGAAAGGTGGACGAATTTACATGTATATGACTCTAAGAGGTCTGGAGTAGGCTCAACATTCCATGTACTATGCTAAGATACTGACATTTAATGTATAGAAGAAGGAAATTAGAAGTTTTACTTAGGAAAAGTATCTTTGTAATTATCGAGGAGGAAAATTAAAGTGAAACTTTGTTATTTACCCATTTTACTAAATTGTTGTAATTTAGATGAACAGAGAGGAAGTGTAGCTTGTTTAGCACATCCTCTGGTGAGGGATGGGGTAATTAGAGAGACATAAAGGACTTCCAATGTTGAAATGTATTAGGGAAAAAATCTATTGTTCTCCTCATTTCTCTATTAAAGTCATTCAAGTCTAGTCTGGACTAGGTAATATTAGAACAAACCTTTAACATTTCTAATTTGTATAACAAAACTATAGTTCATTTTATAATTATAGGTAATTTTTTTTTTTGCACAAATTTATTGAAATATTTGGCTTATGATTGTTATGAGATCTTCATTTGCATAGCAAAATAATTTTTTGTTTGTTTGCTGTTAAACGTACCTTCAAGAATTTTTCACTCATTTTGAGATGCCACCACGTGGCGGTGGAGGCCTGTACTTGGCACTTATGGCCTTTCAGCAGTGAGGGATTTTTTTGTGCCAGCACCTACTGAGACACGGGGCTCGATTTATACAGTCTCGTTCAAAGGACTGGTCTCCACATCACACAGGCATAACAAAATGGGGAAAACTTATTCTCAATAATTAACCTGTTAATAATCCAGTGCTTTTTCTAATAACAGTTAATGAACAAAGATTTGCTTTAGTGTTGTCAAATACAAGTGATTTTAAGTGTGAAGTCTTGCTCTATATCAGATACAGTCAACAAAGGCAATTATCTGTTAATGATGTATATATATATATAGCTAACCGTGCGGGTGCTCTAACCACTGAGCTACCGGGCCGACATACCCAGTCCCCGTTACACTCTTCCCCCCTTTTTCTTGAGGTTTTTCCATCCTGAAAACCTCACTGAGACTCTTTTTAACCACCCGTGGGTTTAATTGTTGGGCGCCAAAAAAAAAAAAATTTCGCGACACCTTATTTTCGCGAGATATATATTTGGTATTTATAAGTGAGACAAAATTTTCACGAATTCTGGATATTGTTGTATATAACTTATACTAGCCAAAATATGTGCGAGAATGAAATTTTCACAAGCAGATTGCCTCGCATAATTACTGATACACGAAAATAAAGTTCTCGCGAATAAAAAGGGATTTATAGTACACAGACTAAGCTAGACTGTTGCACCTGGTAATGAGCATGAGAACAAACTCTAGTCAAGAATTCAAATATTTAGTATTTTTAAAAATATTTGACAGACTTGAAACTTTTTAAACAGTTTGATAAATAAAAATTAAGATATTCAGAACCTCAATTGAAATTAGGTCTGTTTTCAGTTTATGGTCTAATCAAGGTATGGTCTGCTTATTTCCTTTATGGAGAAGAATTTTTTTGGTATTCATATAAAATAAAAAGTTTTTCTGTTACAGATAAAAACTACTTAATATTTATCTACAACATTGTATATGAATTCGATATACATGTAAATGAATGAATCCAATGTGAAAGTGTATGTGTCTGCTAACTGATAAAACTTGAATTGATGAGAACATTTTGACAAACATCAAATATGTGAATTATAAGTTTTACTAATTGAGCTGGAAGAATATTATTCTTTAAGAACCTTGGTATGAAAAAGGTGAAAAAAAATTTTTGGTACTGCATGTTGAGGTCAAGTAAAACATGCTAGATTGATTGGAAATGAATTAAGCTGTCCGTGAGTCCATGCAACTGTTGAATTTCTTAGGAGAGCTATTGATAATGATATCAGATGCATGTAACAAGTATATCACACAGATTTTTTTTTCATGCAGTATTTTCACCCTATCACACTGAAACAGTTTCACCCATTTTAAGGTTGTGTCAAATAGAGATACAATGTAACTCTGTTGAATCCATCCCCCCCCCCCACCAACCCCACCACTCCATCCCCATCCATCCCCACCCCACCCCTAATGAATGGGGCAAATGGCACAACAATAAAATGGGGGTGAAAAATTCCCTGTATACAGTACTTGGGGTGTTACATCCATTTATGTAAAATGCATGAAACAATGAATTAGGAAACACAGTAGTTAACCAAATTAATAGTTTTTTTTTTTCAAACATGTTTCCATTTTTTACTCAATTAAAAACTTACCGATTTTTTTTTTTTGCAGGAAAAAGGAGATCGAGGAGGAAAAAAATAGGTTGGAATTACTCCTGAAAAATCGAGAGGAGAGCCTGAGTAACTTGGAGGAGGAGCTTAAGTCGATTGGCAGCCAACAATGGCAATCTCCGGAGTATGTAGAAATGTTAACAGTTTTTTTTTTACTTTTAAACCGTATTTCCATAGTAAGAGGAAAAAAATGTTGAATTATGAGAATGTAATTTAAATGGTTTAAAGGCATGAGCATGGTACTGTAGTTTGAAAAAAAATTTAAACATTAATTTTCAAAGACGTGAATTCATGGGTCTCTTATACAACAAAACAACATTACCGGTAATTAATCCTAAGTGAAAATTAGTGATTTGATAGTTTTGATTATCATTTTCCTCAATACTGTAAATCACTTGCTACATGAAGTGAAGGTAACTCATTCAATGATTGAAAATATTTTTAAATAGAACATCTGGGGGTATATGTACTGTATGTGTACATAAATTGGAGTTTTCAAAATTTAGCCCAATCACTGGGTATGGAGTTGTTGGCAAAATCATCAATTAGTGCTATACATGTTCGTGCCGTATATTGTATTTATAAATGACTTCTTAGCGGTATTCATGAATTAGCGCATCCTTGTCCATGCCAAAGCCGCTAAAATATGAAGCCTGCTTTTTTAAGTACACATACAGTATTTGAGAGAAGTTTAATTTTGTGTAACTTAGACCTCCTGTGTAACTAAGTTTCTCTTGCGTTTAGGTATCATCAGAAAAGGCAGGAGGTGGAGAAACTTCGCTGTGATCTGGCGGACACCAAAGCAAAATTAGCCACACAGGAAGCTCTGCTAAAGGAGGTGACAGACGTTATTGATGCTGCAGGGGAAAACGTCCCAACGGCACTCGAGTTCTCGGTGGAAATCCCCCTGGATGACGGATCAGTATCGGTAAGTGATGTTCATTTTGAGGAATGGATTACAGACTGTAATGTTGCCTAATACAGTAAAACCTCGTTATCTCAAACTCGATGGGGACAGAGAAAAAAAACTTTTAGATATTTGAAGATTCAAGATATCAAGATTAGTGTGAAATTAATTCATTTTATGGATTTACGCAGATAAGTCTTTCTAGTCTTTAATTTTGCATATAATGATTATAACTGCAAAATTTATTGTTTCAAGATTCTTCCATTTAAAAAAAAATAGAGTGAAATGCTTACACTTGAATTTAGTTTCTTTCTATACAGTAATTAACTTATTGGTTACTTACTGATGACATCCCACTTAATCAGTTGGAAAATGTTATAGAATTTTACAGCTTGAAAATTGACACTCTTAGATACTTTTTTGAAATTATAAAAGAATGAATATTCTCTGGGGATTAAATTTTGTTTTTCAAAATTAATCAACCAAATAAGATCTCTATTGTAATATTCTTTGTGGTTACATATTTGATATGGTTATTTTTGAAATGACAAAATTCAGTATACATGAAATCTTTTTAGATAAAAAATTGACGAGAGTTTATCCCTACAGAATTTTTTGCTTCTACAGTAAATTCTATTCAAAGAGAAAAGATTTGATGAAGAATTCATTGTTGTGTTTCAGGGTAGCAAGTTTAGTAATAAAGGTCTGATGGGTATTAAGAGCCTCACTCAGACCATTAGTAAAGCCATCCGTAAGACTCACAACGAGAACGAGTCCAACCAGGAGGGCTACGAGGATTCAGAAAAAGAGGGCAACAGAAGTAACGGTCCGCAGTCCCCTCCTACGTCACCGGATTACCAGGTATTAAGGGGTGGATCAAAGGTTTATAAGGGGGAGTGTGGGTTGGAAATAGGGGGATCAAAGGAATTTTGTGAAAGAGAATTGAGATGACAAGGGTGGATGAAAGATTTATAACAGGGAGTGTGTGCAGGAAATGGGTGGATCTAATGAATTTTTGAAGGAATGTGGGTAGGAAATTGAAAGAATTTATGAGAGTAGGTATATTCCTATACATATATTGAAAACTACCTCCCTTTGTCAGCATAATCAACATTTCTTTGTAACATAACTGTAAATATTTTAAACCTTCGAACACCTTTGGACAATCTGTGTCATTGTTAATTGTCTTGATATGAGGTAACAAGGGATAAATATTGAACATTAAGTATGCAGGTTTTCAAAACAACTCTGTGTTTATGTACTTAAGCAATTTTACACACAGTTGGCTGACAACCCTTCATCTAGTGGTTCGGAGGTCCCAGTGGAGGAGCAGGACTGGTTTCACGGGGTCCTTCCAAGGGAGGAGGTCCAAAGGTTACTGACCAAGGACGGGGATTTCCTGGTCAGGGAGAGCAAGAATCGGAAGACTAACGAACCTCAATATGTGCTGTCTGCATTCTGGCAGGGCCATCGGCACTTCATTATACAGTATGCAGATGTAAGTCAGAAAGAGGTTATGAGGCTTAGATTTAATTAGATCATCTTCATGACATTGAGTTTTTCATAACATGTATTTATTTTTTATGCCCCGCCATGAATATGGCCGGGGCATATAGTGTTTGTCATGTCCGTCTTCCGTCCTTCCGTCCTTCTGTCCTTCCGTCTGTCCTTCCGTCACACTTTGCGTTTAGCTCTGTTCAAAGTTCAGTTTCAAAGAAACTATCCAAGATATTTTTATCAAACTTCATATGCTGATAGATATTGATGAGAGCTATGCAACTGCATCAACATTTTTTGACCTTGACCTTTCCTTTGACCTTGACCTCACTTTTCTTAAATTAGTGTTTAGCTCAGTTTTAAAGATACCATTCAAGATAGTGTAATCAAACTTCATATGTTGATGCATACTGATGTAAGCTTTTCAACTGCATCAAAATTTTTTTACCTTGACCTTTCTTTTGACCTTGACCTCACTTTTCTTAAATTAGTGTTTAGCTCAGTTTTAAAGATACCATTCAAGATATTTTTAACAAACTTCATATGCTGGTACATACTGATGAGAGCTATTCAACTGCATCAACATTTTTTACCTTGACCTTTCCTTTGACCTTGACCTCACTTTTCTTAAATAAGTTTTAGCTCAGTTTTAAAGATACCATTCAAGATATTTTTAACAAACTTCATATGCTGATACATACTGATGAGAGCTATGCAACTGCATCAACATTTTTTACCTTGACCTTGACCTCACTTTTCTTAAATAAGTTTTAGCTCAGTTTTAAAGATACCATTCAAGACAGTGTTATCAAACTTCATATGTTGATGCATACTGATGTAAGCTATTCAACTGCATCAACATTTTTTGACCTTGACCTTTTTGACCTTGACCTCACTTTTCTTGAATTAGTGTTTAGCTCAGTTTTAATGAAACTATTCAAGATATTTTTAACAAACTTCATATGTTGATACATACTGATGACAGCTATTCAACTGCATCAATATTTTTTACCTTGACCTTTCCTTTGACCTTGACCTTACTTTTCTTAAATAAGTTTAGCTTAGTTTTAAAGATACCATTCAAGACAGTGTTATCAAACTTCATATGCTGATACATATTAATGAGAGCTATTCAACTGCATCAACATTTTTTGACCTTGACCTTTCCTTTGACCTTGACCTCACTTTTCTTAAATCAGTGTCAAACTGTATATGCTGATACATACTGATGAGAGCTATTCAACTGCATCAATATTTTTTGACCTTGACCTTTCCTTTGACCTTGACCTCACTTTTCTAAATTAGTGTTTAGCTCAGTTTTAAAGAATCCATTCATAATATTTTTATCAAACTTCATATGCTAATACATACTGATGTAACCTTTTCAACTGCATTTACATTTTTTGACCTTGACCTTTCCTTTGACCTTGACCTCACTTTTCTTAAATTAGTGTCAAACTTCATATGCTGATACATACTGATGTAAGCTATTCAACTGCATCAATATTTTTTCACCTTGACCTTTCCTTTGACCTTGACCTCACTTTTCTCAATTTGTGTTAAAATGTTGCATTACTAATATACCCTCGGCGGGGCATTCATGTCCTATGGACATATTTCTAGTTTTTAAAGTAATATTATCCAGAAATGTAGAAAAAAGAATTGCCGAAGTTTTTGACTGAAAATTTATGTCTAATGATTTACCCTAGCAGAATTTAATTGATTTTTTAAGACTTGTTTTCATTACTTTTTAAAATATTTTTTGCATTACCTTAATTTCTTCTCAAATGACCAACAAAAAAAAAATTAGAATATCCTGTTTGTTTTTGACCTCAGAAAGGAAAAATACCATTTTAAGGGCATTTATTTAATCAAAACATGATTCCTTTTGTATTTCAAGCAATTATCTAAAAAATTGTGAAATATACTTATTTATTGATATAAAACTTTGTACTATAATTCAGATAGAAAGTTGCATGCATATCAGCACAATACAGAGGTACGGTGTATATGCTTTGAACTTCAAGCAGATCAGCTTAAATTGAACATACTTTTTCCCAGTAAATGGTAATTTTTTCTCTCTTTGTATTTTGACAGAATGGCTGGCGATTTGAGGGCCGATCTTTTCCCACCATTTCTGAACTCGTAAATTATCAGCATTTGTCTGGTGAACCAGTAACCACAAAATCACAGACAATCCTAAAAACTCCCATCATCCGCGAACAATGGCAGCTTAGGAATGACGACATTGCCTTGGAAATGAAGATAGGAAATGTAAGTTTTTCAAGTTGTTATAGTTGCATCTGTTTTAGGTGGCCATTATATCCAAATTATGACTTTGTTTGAATATTGAGCAAATTTTAGCAGGAGAACTGTCAGAAAAAATTCAAAGCAATGACTTTTTATACATGTTGCAGCTGCATGAAAATAAATCTTAAAAATGCACCTTTCTAAAATTTGGAGGACTGTTCAAAGATAAGTTACAAGCAGTTCCTGGTCAAAGCAAATAATTAATATACAGTTGAACCTTGTTATCTTGAACACCAATATCTTAAATTATATGTCGAAGTGAGTCAGCAGTCGTAATGAATTTTCCTTATGCTTATTACTTTGATATCTCAAGTCCTCAGATATCTCAAGTTAAATCTTGGTCCCATTGAGTCTGAGATAACAAGGTTTGACTGTAGTTATATAGAAAGACTTTAGGCATTGCCTCTAATTTTGTCATTTTCTCGGTTTAAGGAGGAGAAGGACCTTGAGCTGAAAAAATACTTGTCATTCAATTTTTTTCATATTTTGTATATTTCTAATTAAGTATGTCCCACATATCTTAAAGCAGTTATATCATTAGGTTTCTTACCTTATTTTGGAGATATCGATTGACAAATACTATACCCTACCCTATCTAAGTGGAGTTTTAATTCTCCATGCTTCCGGGCTCATTACTCTGTCCATAATGGGATTTTTTAAGCATATATAAAAAATATCAAAGTGGACATGTATCTTTTAAATTATTTCAGAGTATAACTAGGATTTAAAATTCGAAAAAGCAAGTTTTGTCCATCACACTGCATCTGGATAGGGAAAATTACGCACTTTTTAAGACAACTTAAACAATAAGAAACGTAATTTTCAAACAATTCTATCATTCAATATTTTTTAATTTACGTTGAAATGCAAATCCTTCAAATTATTGATTAACTGTAAAAATTTCGAATGGTGAAGCTGACCTCAATATTGCACAGGACATTGTTAAAGACGACATAAGCATGACAAAAACGTGCCATGTAACATTTCTTGAGTACGGGAAAAACCAACTATGACATCACACGTAAGCTAAATAAGCGAAATAAGATATACCTACATATGATTTCCATCAACAGCCATGCAAAAATAATTTTTGTGTTCCCCGTTTCTCAAAATATTTCATCATATACTGATTATGGCCTGTTTTTACATAATAATACCGCCCTGTGTTCACCGAGTATGATCTTGCTGTACTAACAGATCGTGTATGACGTCACCGACTTGTTGGACAGTTTAGGGAAGCAGAGGAGTGGATCAATCTTTTTCATAATTTGTTAATGTTTACAAGAATGTTAAAACTTTTTAATTATTTTTATATAAGATGGTAATTAAAGTTAAAAAATTGTCAAAAATTTATACAAGAATTGATGCTTTACACGTTTTGCACTTATATAAACGGAGACTATGACGTAGTTAAACAGAGTCATGTGACCATGTGTCCTTCATCCCCTTAAATTAGATATTTGTCTAATAATACATGTAATTGATATACATGTAAATACACTGGAATTTTATTTTCAAAAACACTTATATACCTAATGCCAGGAACACATCCCAGTCCAATTATGAATTTGAACTTTGACCTATGAATTTATTTAAATGCTATAATTTCTTGAACACTATGATATTTGGAAACTTCTGAAATCTCTCAATTTTCAGAAAGTCCCACTGTGTTTGAAAAATCAAGGTTTGACTGTATAATGTTTTTCATTTCCCATTCTCTCATCATAGGGTAACTTTGGAGAAGTGTACAAGGGAGTTTATAAGCCTAAGTCAATGGTTGTAGCTGTAAAAACGTGTCGAGATACCCTGTCGGAGGAACAGAGGAAGAAATTCCTTCAGGAGGGGAGGATCCTTAAACAGTACGACCATCCCAACATTGTACGATTTATCGGCATTGCAGCTCAACGTCAGCCTGTCATGATAGTCATGGAATATGTAGCGGGTTAGTAGACAGTGAAATTTGTTATGTCTTACCAGTGTTTTTTATCACCCCAAATCACGGCAGAATAGAGGCCATTTTCCCTAGGAAATGTCACTCTTTATGAAAAGAACTACATGTATATTTCCCCAATTATTTTAAAAGATTTTATTGTCAAATTCTTCACAATTTGGATGAAAAAAGTCTTCTTTTAAATAATTAGATGGAAAAAAAAAATACGTTGCTTAAAATAGTTAGTCATTTGTTTCTTTACATTGGGCAAGGAATGAACTCGGAACCTTTGGACTGCATTTTTTGACAATCTTCTAGTTATAGAGATTACAGAGCCGTGCAATTTTTTATACCCAATAATGAGCAAGACGAAATTAATTTTGGGAGATATGATGGATGTATAAGAAAAAATGTTAATTTTAAGATGAACTTCCTATTTTAGATGTTTAATGCTTTGAATTTAAGATAATTACGTAGATTCCTAAATATATGCAAGGAAGTTATTATTGCTTAATTTTGCAAGAAGCTTGTGAATAAAAATTACTTCTTTTTAATTTTTATATAGCTGAAGTACATGTTAAAGCTGTAGAGAGACAGTTCACCCTTGAATTCATGTTTCTCGTGATTTGATGTCTTTTTGTCATTTCAGGATATTCAGTCTTTGTCATACAAGGAATTAACAGAAGTCAAGACTGTTTCTGAATTACTACTGTTTGACTGTACATGTACATATTTTTTTTTTAATTAAATTTCGCTTTTTAGGAGGTGCCCTGTTAAATTATCTAAGGAAACAGGGTAAAACTTTATCCAAGAAACAGCTAACAAAGATGTGTGAAGATGCAGCCAGTGGGATGGCGTACCTAGAAAGTAAAAACTGTATACACAGGTAAGAAATACTGTATATAACATATAGAGAGTAAAAACTGTATACACAGTTGTGAGAAATTGTTTGTATGTATGCTCAATTATATACACAGTTTAGGAAAAATTTATTTGAAAGTATGTAAACATCTAGAGCATAAATTTGTGGCCATGGAATAAGGCATGCTTGGTCAAACACACATGATTTATTAAGTAAAATGTATTAAATGTTTATTTAGAGACCTGGCAGCCAGGAATTGTCTGGTTGGCGACAAGTCAGTGGTGAAGATCTCGGACTTCGGGATGTCCCGGGAGGAGGAAGAATATGTCGTGTCAGATGGGCTGAAACAGATCCCCATCAAATGGACTGCACCAGAGGCCTTACTGTATGGTACGTAAAAATCTTCTACTGTAAATACTTTCATTATTCATGTTGTTCTGAAGCAGGGACGAATGACAAAGGTACTTGTCTGTGTGGCATGGTATATCCTCTGAAGTCCCTCTTTAACCATGCTTGTGTCCCTCTCTGATTGGGTAACAGCATGTAGATTTGTATACCTGTACTGCAACTAAATATTAGGGCTGTGTAAATTGATTTCTTAAATTTGAATTTTGCACTGAAAGGAACATGGATGTACATATATTTATCATCAAAATTTAGCTGAAGTTTTTAAAGTTTTTTTTCCCCATAACTTACTTCTTTATCAGGAAAGTCATTTAACTTTTTACAAAGAAAAAAAAAATTCAAATCTTGATCACATGACTGTTATATGACTTGTATTTTAGGAAAGTACACATCTCTTTGTGATGTTTGGAGTTTTGGAATCCTAATGTGGGAGATTTTCTCTGGTGGTATCACTCCTTACTCTGGAATGACAAATAACCAGGCTAGAGAACAGATAGACAGAGGTAAAAGGGAAAATAAACAGGAATATTTTTAATGTGTTAAAATTATTGTAGATTCCTAAATATACGCGAGGAATAAAGCACCACTTGCGGAATAAAGCACCTCTTGCGAAATAAAATTACTCACTTTTATTTTTATTGTGCTTTAATGTATGTAAAATCACTAGATAAATCACCCATTTGTGAATTATTGTTCTTGCGATTTGACACCCTTGGGCCATTTCGCGATATTAAGTACTAATGTAAGTTAAGCAATCTAAAGCATCAGGGCAATTATTCTCATTTTTGTAATTTAATATTTCTTATAGATGATTTTTAATTTTCAGGCTATAGAATGCCGCCCCCGGAGGGTACCCCTGATGCCTGCTATGACCTAATGATGAAGTGCTGGGAGTACAATCCTAATGACCGCTATCACTTTGGCAAAATCCACAAGGAACTTCAATCAATCTTTAAGTCATTATGATAATTTCCCAAGAGTCTGTGTGGTTTCCCATGATGCAACAGCCTGTCGTTCATTGGTGAAATTTTACATTTAAAGTTACATGTGAATATAAAAAGAGACATAGTCTTTCATGAACCTGAACAAATAAGAAAAGACCACATATGAGATTTTTTAACAGCAAGAGACAATCACAAGAGTTAATTGAACTTTGACCTCTTTGATGGGGATCAGAGGTTAAAGGTTATAAAGGTTAAGTTTAAGATAACATATAAATAAAGAAAGGAAGGTTGATATTTTCTCCATGATCCACAAACTTGGAGACCATTGTTATTATGTTGTTATATTTTAGTGATTTGCATATATGAGGTCACAACCTTTGACCTTGAACCGTTGCCTTAATGATATACAATGTAGCATCTGTCACCATTGCTGTTTAGTCAAAACTATGCATAATGATTGTATAAATATAAAGTTTATTAATATTTACCTGTAAGTTGTTTTTAACCATGTGTTTATCATAATTTCCTCTTCGTTGATTGTCTGTAAGAGACCTGCCTTTGCTTGTCTGATTTTTAGAAATCTTTTATGAAATGTAATTTGATGTATATTATTCATGAACTTGTTATAAAAGTTTTGAAAATTTTCATTGATTTTAATAAGGAATTCCACGTTCAGATAATGTTTCCTTGGTTAAATTCAAGTTGTGCCGAAAAAGTAGCACATACATACATGTACACACTATATAATGTTCAGATTTTTTAAAGTAGCAGCTTTGCTTAGCAAGTTTGCTTTCATAGCAATTCAAACTGATGAAAAATCAAAAGCAATCCTCTGAAGGAAAACCTTCATGTGTAAGATAATGAAAGGCAGTTTTATGAAAAAAAAATATATCCAAAAGATGAAGACAAGATATAATTAGCATCATAATAATGAGGGACCATTGTTGTCTAAGCTTCAATGCAGCCTTATTTTCTTGGTAAAAAGAATTATAGAGCAAAAATTAGCAATAAGCATATAATAGCTAAATTCAATTTTCTTTCAATATTTAAGATTTAGAAACACAAATTCTTATCGTGATATCTTGTCAGTGATTGGTTGCATCATAATACCTTTTCAGTGATTGGTTGACCCATGTTACCTTGTCAGTGATTGGTTGAATCATACATTGTCAGTGATTGGTTGAATCATACATTGTCAGTGATTGGTTGTAGAATCATTTTTTCTGCTGACATTTATATTCAATATTTTTAAGTGCCAACAGCAACTGTGGTTGAAGCTAGGTCACCTTTTGTTACCATTTACTGTATAGTACGGGAATATTAATAAGACAAGTGCAGTCCTTTGTGTAAAAATGCATAAAATACCAACAAAAATGACATTAATAAAGATAAGCTGATATAAAGCAAACTTTTAATTTTGATTCGTTCTGAATTACTGCATTAATTTTAAATTTTGTTGTAATTCATGTCTGTAATGATCATTAATATATATTTTTTTTCCAAAAAAAAAAAACCCACATAAGTCCTTATATTATTTTTATATAAGTTGTAAAAGCTATCTCATAAGTGTAAAAAAAAAAAATTGATCTCCAAAATCATACTTTTTATTCCCCAAAGTATGTTGATATTGCCTTTATGACTGTGCGAGCAGATTTTTGATGTCATTTAGCTATCAGAAGCTTTTTTTGTATGAAAATCATTTATACAGAATGTTAAGACTTATTGAACCCTACATTATAAAAAATCAAAACAATCACACAATGGTAATTTACATCATGTTTTTTTTATTCCACTTAGACTGTATATACATGTATAAATAATATTTACAATTCTAATATATTTAAAAAAGATATAATTAATATATCCATACACATGCTTTTACATTTTGATTTTTTGTAAAATTCTTATACGATGTGTTCTTTTTTTTCATATGTATGTTAACATCACTCAGTTAGTTGTTCCTGAATAATGCAATTTTTCAACTGCTTTGTATTACAAACTTTCATGTGATCATATGACAGTTTTCTATGTTATTTATTACGTATATGAAATGTTATTCTTTTTAATTATGTATATATAGCAGGTAAGCTTGCTGGGCAAATCAGATAAAGTGTTATTGTTGATGTAAAAGAACATATATTACTTGTGAATATATTGTGTATGAATACATTACATATTGATGTTATTTCTTATAAGTATATTTCACTTGTACACTTGCTGGACAAATCAGATATTATGCTATTGTTGATATGAAAGGAAATGCCTTGTTACTAAATACTTGTTGTGTAAATATTATTACTAATTAATTTAGCGCCTGTTGTGAAAGGATGATGTAATTGACCAGATCAATAGTTAGCAATTAATATTTGTTTATGATAATTATATTTAAAAAGTGTAAATCATATCTAGAGACCATTATAACACTTGTTCTTTGGTTTCTTAAACTGCATTCAGTGGGGAAAAAATATTGCATCAACAGTGGTTCAGTTAATATTTCCCTCTACATTTAAGTGAATGTCAACTCTTGTTCATGGAAATTAAATTACTTCGATAAGGTTTTTTTCTTTATTTGTCAAATTAAATGACTTTTTTCCATAAAAAAGGATTTTCCCCAACAATCAAATGATTTTAAATTACCATACCTATACTGGATTGCAAAACTCCATAAAAATACTTACAAACAAAGGTACATAGCGGGTTCCAGTTAATGTTCTACCAAGCCTCTTTCTTTACTCCTCACTAAAAAATTACAGCAGTGAAGGAGAAACTTCAGGAGTACGGTACAACAGTATATTCAAGAAGTGGTGTTAATCAGATCTGAATACCTAATAATTCCACGGAACTTTTAGAAAATTTGAAATCACAAGATTTGAACAAAATCAATAACATGAAAATGTACGAATTTTCTACACTTAATACAACCATTCCCCATGATTAATTAAAGTCCGGGCTTTTTGACATCATAGACAGCTGCTTTTTCAATAAAAATGGAACTCGTAAGGATACTTACCTTGTCATTGGTCATTTGCAAAATTATATTTTTAAAAAACATTCTGATTGTACACATAAGTACTCTGAAGTTGATATTAAAAAGATGCTTGGGTTTATGATTGACAATATAATTGTACTTTAGGGAGATCAGGTCTTCTAACAATCAGTTGGAATTCCCATGGGTACCAATTGCGCCCCCTTATGAGTAGACCTATTTTTGTAGTCATATGAAGCAGAACTTATTCAAAAACTTCTACATGAGAAGAAGAAAACACTTGCTGTGGCCTTCAATTCGACATTTAGATATATCGATGACGTATTTTCAATTAACACTAGCTACTTCCATTCATATGTTGACTCGATATATCCCAGTGAGCTTGAAATAAAAGATACCACAGAGTCTGACACATCTGTTCATATTTGGATATTTTACTAGTAAAAGACTTTAATGGTCACCTAACAACAAAGCTTTATGATAAACATGATGACTTCAATATTCCAGTCAACTTCCCTTACTTAGGTAGAAGTATGTACCCTTATCACTTGCATATGGGGTTTTTGTGAGCATGCTCTAGGTATGAACAATTTCCAAAACGAGGCAACCTATTGAATGACAAACAAGTTGATGAAATAAGGATATCAACAGTCTTATGTGAAGTCATCATTTCGCAAGTTTTATGATCGATACAATGGTCTTGTCAGCAAACACAGCCTATCATTAAGTCAAATGCTGACTGACGTTTTTAGGTCACCTGAGTCACTCAGGTGACCTATTCCTATCGGTTTTTGTCCGTCGTCATGCGTTAACTTTTGAACATTTTCAGCTTCTTCTCTAAAACCACTCAACCAATTTCAACCAAATTTGGCATATAGCATCTATGGGTGAAGGGGAACAAAAATTGTGAATTTCATGGTCCCTGCCCCCCTGGGGCCTGAGGGGTGGGGCTAAAATCACCAAAATTAATGCAATCTTTAAAAATCATGATTGAAATAAGCATTGAGCCCTCTACCAAAATTGTGAAATTCATGGCCCCAGGATCAGGGGTTCTGGTGCTAGGGTGGGGCTATATAGATCATATAGTGAAAGTGCATAATTTCTTTGAAAATCTTCTTCTTTGCTCCTGGGAATCAAATAAACTAAGTACATAGTTATGAAGAGCAAGAGTGCATTATCCAAAATTGTGAAATTCATGGCCCCAGGGTCAGGGGTTCTGGAGTTAGGGCGGGGCTCTATTGATTATATAGTGAAAATGCATTATTTCTTTGAAAATCTTCTTCTCTGCTCCTGGGTATTGAATAAACTAAGTACATAGTTATGATGAGCAAGAGTGCGTTTCCCAAAATTGTGAATTTCATGGTCCCAGGGTCAGGGGTTCTGGTGTTAGGGCGGGGCTCTATTGATTATATAGTGGAAATGCATTATTTCTTTGAAAATCTTCTTCTCTGCTCCTAGGTATTAAATAAACAAACTAAGTACATAGTTATGATGAGCGAGAATACCTTTTCCAAAATTGTGAATTTCATGGCCCAAGGGTTAGGGGTTCAGGTGTTAGGGCGGGGCTCTATTGATTATATAGTGAAAATGCATTATTTCTTTGAAAATCTTCTTCTCTTCTCCTGGGTATTAAATAAACTAAGTACATAGTTATGAAGAGCAAGAGTGCCTCTCCCAAAGTTGTGAATTTCATGGCCCCAGGATCAGGGGTTCTGGTGTTAGGGCGGGGCTCTATTGATTATATAGTGGAAATGCATTATTTCTTTGAAAATCTTCTCTGCTCCTAGGTATTAAATAAACTAACTAAGTGCATAGTTATGATGAGCAAGAGTGCCTTATCCAAAATTGTGAATTTCATGGCCCCTGGATCAGGGGTTCTGGTGTTAGGGCGGGGCTCTATTGATTATATAGTGAAAATGCATTATTTCTTTGAAAATCTTCTTCTCTGCTCCTAGGTATTAAATAAACTAACTAATTACATAGTTATGATGAGCAAGAATGCCTTTTCCAAAATTGTGAATTTCATGGCTCCTGGATCAGGGGTTCTGGTGTTAGGGTGAGGCTCTATTTATTATATAGTGAAAATGCATTATTTCTTTGAAAATCTTCTTCTCTGCTCCTGTGTATTATTTAAACAAACTAAGTACATTGTTATGATAAGCAAGGATGCCTCGTCCAAAAATTGTGAAATTCATGGCCACAGGGACAGGGGTTCTGGTGCTAGGGCGGGGCTATATAGATCCTATAGTGAAGGTGATTTATTTCTTTGAAAATCTTCTTCTCTGCCCCTGGGTATTATTTAAACAAACTAAGTACATTGTTATGATATGCAAGGATGCTTCTTCCAAAATTGTGAATTTCATGGCCCCGGGGTCAAGGGCTCTGGTGAAAAGGGGGGAGGGCTCTATTGATTATATAGTGAAAAAGCAAAATTTCTTTGAAAATATTCCTTTCTGCTTCTGGTTAAAAAGCAAAGAAGATGTGCATAGTTATGATGAGCAAGAGTGCTTCTTCCAGAGTAGTGAATTGCATGAGCCCTGGGTCAGATGTGCTGGCGTAAGGGTGGGGCTCTTGATAATATAGTGAAAATGCATTAATTCTATTTAATTATCCTGTCTGCTCCTTAGTCATGTTAGTGTTAAGCAGATAAAGAAAGTGATTACTTATAATGAGCAAACTTCTTGTCCCAAGGTCAGAGGCTCTGGTGTTTCTCAGTGGGGAGGGGGGCTCTATTGATAATATAGTGAATCTGTAGTAAAAATGCATTATTTCTTTAAAAATCTTCTCCGCACCTGTGCATATCAGAGGCAAAAAGAGTAAATGTTTTAATAAGGAAGGGTATTTTTCACTAGAGTTTGAACATCTGGACCATTTGGTCAACTGGTCTGGTCCTGGCAAGGGCTCTATTAATTTGTATTCTTTTGAGAGGAGTTATTCCCCTTTGCCATTTACTTTTGATAATTAATCACTGTAAATAATGTACTTGAAAGGTTAATAGAATAAAAGAATTATGCAAGAATTTTTTATTGTATAATACAAAAAGTATTTTCGTAGTTTTAATGATCAGTTAGACTTTTAAGTAATAGATAAATAAAAATGAGACAAAAATAACTTGTCTTATTAAATGTTCACCAAAGACCAAGGGAGGCCAATGTAAGAATTTTCAACAAGGAATTAAAATAGTATAGAAAACTGATAGTTTGTTAATATACTGTATGGTGATGGTGATAAATGGGGAACAGATTAGAACCTAATTTATGAACTGTTACTGAATGCTAGACTAATTATTTTGTTATCCTGATCATCCTATTTTTCTTGCTTTTGGGCAACAAAGCTTCACCTTTCAATTCATTTTATACTCTGTGGATCCTCTAAATTGTTGTATACTCAGGTGACCGTTAAGGCCCTTGGGCCTCTTGTTCATATTAATTGCTAGGTCATTATTTACATACTGAATTGTCTACAGATTTTTCCGTTTTTCCCGATCATGACAAGGAGCACACGGCGGGTGTGACCAGTCGGCAAGGGATGCTCACTCCTCCATGGCACCTGATCCCGCCTCCGATGTTTTTGGAGGCCCTAGGTTGCTCTGCTCTTGATTTGTACTGTTTAAATGAACTTTGAGCTTGAATATTGTTCGTTATCTCCAAATTTTATTATTCAGTTTTCAAAGTGTGATATGTGAGATAAGAAACACACTTGCTGACGGGTCACAATTCAGGTGGGTCGCTCGCGTGGCGCAGTGGTAGAGCGTCTGCTCTAGAGTCGCGGAGTAAGGAGTTGATCCTTACGTCGCGGGTTCGAATCCCACTGTGGGACGTGGAGACAGGTCCTTCGGATGAGACCGTATAAACCGAGATCCCGTGTCGCAGTAGGTGCTGGCACAAAAAAGATCCCTCACTGCTCAATGGCCCTTAGTGCCGAGCATAGGTCAAAACTTGCAGCTCTCCACCGGCAAATGGTGGCGTCTCCATATGAGTGAAAAATTCTCGAGAGGGACGTCAAACAACAAACAAACATTCTTGGTGAGCCCTTCGATTTGAACATGTAAATAGAGTAATCCGCAGATAATGAGAATAATTAAATAATGGCCTATCATAAACAAGAATAAACAGCGCGAATAAAAAGATTATATTTAGCAAGCATGCAATAATTTAAGAAACGATACACATCTTCGTATTAACCACATGAACATAATATGTTTATAGATCATAGTAAATAAAGTAAAACGTCCCGTATTGGCTTAATATGAATTACGTTGGTGTATCGTTTACCAAATGAAAAATAAATGGCGGATTTCTGACTTTTGTAATTAAGATTGTTGATGAATTGATTGACTTCTACGTTTTATAAATCCCGATGTTCTTATAATTTATGCATCTTGGATTAATAAACGGTACCTAAATAAGGGTGTTAATTTGAGGGTCTTGAGGCAACATATTGCTGTTTGACCCCTGACAAACTTCATTCTTTTTTACTGGCTTGTTTCTCGTGAGAAGCAGTATTCATTTACAGACACATGATTTAAACAGATGGCACCTCAAATACACGTGTTACAAGTTGTTTATCACCCCAAAGGCTTAATTTGATTGGTTGAGAAATAAGAAAAAGATAAAGATTTGTTATTTTCCAGAAAGACGTCTCCACAATCACCCCAGGCCTCTATGTGACCTTTAAAATTTAGGTGCCAGTTGGCTCCTAATTAGACTGATTTTAGCTATAAGGCTTTGCAAATTTTTAGTCGCCAGGCACATAACTATTGCTAACTTTTAAACCTTTTTTCTCCTCTTTAGAAAAAAAAATGGTGAAAATATTTATAGTTCAGGAATTTGACGATCACCGATTCAATTTAAAATGGTCGCCAATTTGGCGACTTATAGAAAATTTTTAGGCGCCATTCAAAATTTTTAGGCGCCATGGCGACTAAATAAGTCGCCAATTAGAGCCCTGCATTCCGTAAATTATCAAACGAAGTACATGTATGTCAAGTTTCAACGGAAACGTGTTGACCCTAAGAACCCCTGACGTTGTTACTTAGGATGTTATTAAGTATAAATTATGAACGTACTTTTGGCGATATTTGGTCAGGTTCCCGCAGCTTGTCCTGGAATAAAGAGTTTCTCTTGACACAACAATTCAAGATGGACACTAACTTGTAGTATCTCATCGATCCGAGTAATCATTCCTCGTCCTGTTTTCAGATCGAAATGAAAAATTCCTTAAACGAAGCTCTAAAAAAAAAAAGAAATAAAAACAATATAAAAAGTGACAAAAGAACCAAAATAAATAAATAAAATAAAACGCTCACACACACTTTCTCTTACACACTATTAAAATAACACAAAAACCGAAAAGTAAATAAATAAAGCACAAAAAAAGATGTTTGTTATGTATTTTAACATGCTAAATGGAAGAAATCTTTGGATCTAAATTCTGTATTATGTACGTCTTCTGCAAGGACGTCAAATACCCTCCGTTCATCATACAGGCATTAGGATATTTTGCTTCAATGACCACCTATATTTTACACAAACACAAAGAGAGTCCTACCGGTATATGAGTGTGTGTTTACGTGACCTTGTTTTCTTTAAATCCATATAACCGAAGTCTTTATGTTACTTCACCGTGAATACTGGGTTTTGATCAATCTCATATGCAGAGTTGTCGTTCGTTCCTCTCTCAGACAATAAAATTTATGAGCCGATGGTAGAGAGTGGGTTTTGATGTGCGGAGGACGGATTCTTAATTCTAGTAATGTGGTAAGGATATAGATTGAAGGTCCCTCATAATGAAAAACTTTAAGGTTTCAATATCCCATCATCAGATCGAAATATTTAAAAAAAAAACAAACAAACACGGGTATAAGGATTATCTGGGACAGATATACTAGACATGGCATTCTTTAGCAAAATCAGAGATAATTATGCCTATCAAGATACAAATTTACAACAAAAATGAATATATCTGTAGTACATTTTCAAGAAAGATATTTTTTTCTTGCAAATGCACACATTGGTTGATTGATTTTATGAAAGTTTCATGTTTCGCTAAGGTTTTGAAAATAGGTCAAATTTAAAAAATCGGTCACATTATCTATGCAATATCAAAAGGCAGCTTCTTTCGAAACACCCAGGATTTTTTTGTTTGTAAATTTGATAGTGAACACGCAAACTTGCCCTTTTTGTTTAAGATATCTCCTTAAAATTGATTAGGATATCTACATATTGTATATTTACTTATTTATTGATCTTGTGGCACATTCTTCTATATTTATCGTATTGAGTTTGTACATTTAATTGCATAAAAGATATATACAGCTGTGATACGCGAAGCAGCCCCCTTTTCTACTCAAGGTAAACAAACCCTCAGAAACACAGAAAAATCATGTATTTTATATTCAGGTTAATGGCCCTTTATACAATGAAATATAAAATGTTTTTTATTTTATATTTAAGAACAAAAATTAATATATTATTTCTGTCTTGACGTTTAAAGTAAAGTATCATAATAAAGAGTATATTATATGATAAGCAAGAATGTCTTTGAATAAAGAGGAAGACCTTGATACCGATAAGAAGACAATGAATATAAAAAAAAAAATGTTTGTCTAAAAATACTTTGGGGGAATATTTTATGTATAAGGAGATACACACATTCTTAGAGAGCTTGTTGTTGAATATTTAATAAATGCTTAAGGACAGATGATGCAAAAAAAAAAAAATTATCAAAAATTATGAAAATAACAAGCAAAGAAGTGTTTATATATATCAAATGAATAAGTTTTTCCGCATAGATTTTGATTTTTCATTCAAAGGTTAGCAGTAATGTGGTTTAAAGTGACAAAAAGTTGCATAGATTGATTAATAAGGATTGTTGCAGAAAGGTAGGATTTTGAATATCACAGAAATTAAGTACACAGTTTCTTAATATTTAAGAAATTTAATTTTCGCATCATTTACAATCAAAAATACACGTAGGTCAAAAAATACATACAAATCCAGGCATTCATTTTCTTGTTCGTATCATGTGTCCTTAAAAATGATCTTTCATTAAGTACATTGTCATTTTTAGTTTCAAGAAGAATCAAACAGCTAAAAAAACAGAACCCTAATAATTTATGAGGATATTGAAACATATCCCCGATGAAATCATAATGAAAAAATAATAAATAAATAAATTGACAGATGTAGTATAAGGCGCTACCATTTATTATGATTCTAACCTCTTTCCTTTTGTTTCTTAACATATTAAGGTTGAAAAACAGAAGACGTTTTACTGCAGTTAGCATGTATTCAAATAATATAAAGAATTTCTAACCTTTCTGATGTAGAAAGGTAGTGGGATGGAGTCAGCTCTTTCATTTGCGCAGGACGTCATCCGATGTTCTCTTTGTGATAATGCAGTAGAATACCATTGTACATTATGTCATGTTAGACTGTGCAGCGAATGCACATCTAAACATTTATCTGACAAAAGCAAAAAACATGAAATTGCAGAGTTTACCAGCGAGAAAGATACATTAAAACGCCATGAATGCCCTTCTCACGATTCAAACAATTGTGAAATTTACTGCAGAAATTGCAAGATCCCAGTTTGTTCGAAATGCGTTGTCGGAGTTCATAGGCAACATGATTTCATAGAACTTGATGATTTTTTGGAGGAAAAGAAACAAGATGTTATTGCAGATTTAAATGAAATTGAGAGTCTGTTACTACCTGAATTCCAAAAACAGAAAGATATTATGAGCGAAGAGACAAAAAAGAATACAATTGAAGTAATAACCAATCAGGAAGACTTAATTTGCAAAGCGGTACGAGATTTTGGAAGACAACTTAGAGAGGAGGTATCAAAACACAAGAAAGAAATTCAAGAAAAAGAAAAGGAAAATATTTCCGCTGAAAAAAGGTTTTTGGAAAGCCTCCATAAAGCAAAGTCATTGCTCGCAAGCAATGACACTAAAGCCATCTTAGGGTACAGTGGAATAGAACAAGAGTTAAGAATTGTCCCTCACCAGTTAGATAATTGCATGCCAGTTCTAGATGTCAAAAGATTAGAGGAAGAGGACATAGCTTCATTATTTGGAACTTTTGTAACCAACAAAAGGGATACCAATGAAAATAAGGTATATATTTTGTGAAATTTTTATGCATGAGAATATAAGAAAAGTCTGTCCCAAGTGTTTTTTCCTGATCCAAGGTTGTCCGTCGTCTAGATCTGACATTTGTCGTATATCGTTTGTAAGCTTTTCATATTTTCAATTGATTTCTCCAGACTCAATGGGCCAATTCAGCCAAACTTGCAACAAATCATCATTGCATCATTGTATTAAAGGATTAAGATTTGTTCAAATAAAGGCCACGTCCTCTTTTTCTTACGAATATAACTAAAAATTATGAAACTTGTGGCTTCTTTTTTTTTGGGGGGGGGGGGGAGGGGGTTATATTATGGATTCAAATTTGTTAGAATCAGGGACCTCAGGGGTAGGATATGGTAATAAAATCAGTTTTATGTTCTTTTATATCATTTATATAATAAATCCTTTAAAATCTTCTCAGGAACAAGAGGTCGTAATTAATCATATTTAAATGCAAGCGTAACCAGGAAAGATAGACTTAAAAAATTGGGCGCATAGTGGCCTTCAGAGAGGGCCACAATATAAACGCTTGTTCTAATAATGGCCCATGAAACTAGGGTAAAGCTTAAAGAGCTGGATACAAAGTTTTTTAATGGAATTAAGTGAAATTAAATTTTGGAAAATTCACTTAACTTTCTCTTTGACATACGTTGTGGTCAGAAAGTATTATAGAGGAATAGAAAGAAAAAAAGAAGAGCAGACCGTTAATATATACAACTATATACAACAGGAGACTGTGTTATTCTTTTAATACCAGGATTTTGTTTATACCTTGAAAAAAAAAAAGTATTAAACGTCATGTGTTTTATTCATCAATTTGATGGATGCTATTTTTCTCCAAAAAGAATGAAAATATTGTTGGTGAAGGAAACTTTGAAGACGAGCCCTGGTTTCATGGATTTATACCAAGAGAAGAAGCTGAGCGACTTCTGAAGAAAGACGGGGATTTCTTGGTTCGAGTATCAGAGAGTAGTTCAAAAGAGCGTTGCTTTGTCATATCTGCTTATCGAGAGAAACCGGTGCATACTAAAATCTTACCAGAAGATGTTGTCGTAAGAATATTATTCAATATGACAATCATATTCAGTATTTAAATCATATCATATTTCAAACTACTTCAGATTTTCATTTAATTGACTTTACCATCAAATATTTATAACATCATTTTTTTAAAAAATTTAATATCATTTGTTATCTCAAAATAATTTTAATCAGTCATGGTCGCCTTGTGGTAGGGTGTTCGCTCCTTGATCGGAATGCCAAGGTGCGATTCTCGTTCGCGGCCCTGGGAAAACATTAGTAGTGACTGTTCCTTCACCAAGCGCCCGGCATTAGAAGGGAAAGCCGCGATTCTTTCGGATGAAACCTTAAAAACCGAGGTTCAGAGTCACGCTAGCACGATATAGACCCCTAATTGCTGAATGGCTCTGAGTGCCGAGCATAGTTCTAAATATTTGAAGCCCTTTACCGGCATATGATGAGGTATCTATATCAGTGAAAAAATTCTCGAATGGGACGTTCAACAACATATAATCAATCAAATAAAATGAAACTTTTTTATTCTGCACTTTAATTTTTTTTTTTTTTTTGCTTTAAATGAAATATTAGTAATTTATGTGTCAGTTTTATCTGCATTCATACTAAGGGACTGTTCTTACTGCCGTCAATCATACTGTAATCGTCGTCATTATAAAGCTACTTATTTTTGCTAGATTCTTATTAAAAAAAAATAGAGAGCTTTTGTGAATCTTTTGAGTTCAATTAGAATATATATTTAATTATATAAGGACAACAAAGGTGTTGACCTACGATGGTTTTGCAAAAATATTTTTTTATCAAAGAAAAAATTATTCTAAACTATACCTTACTGACAATACAAAAAAAAAACAACAAAAACAAATAAAAATACCCCCCCCCAAAAAAAAAACACCCGCCCCCCCCAAAAAAACAGCAAAAAAAACGGAGTGTTCTTTGATGCCCTAGCTTAAAAATGATATAAAATTCAATGCATGAATAAACTAGCGCTAACTGTAAAAAGAATGATAAAAAGAATGTTACAGAAGTTCCCTTAACGGCTTCCCTAATTTATTAAAAACATATTTTTGAGTAAGGCCTCCTTTGTTTGCGGATTTTTTTTTTTGTTTTAAAGAAATCAATATCAATATGTCCTACTGTGTTGACATTTGCACGATATAATCGTATACCAACATTGAATAAGTAATTTTGTCTACAATGTTTGCGCTGAAGAAAATATTTGAAGAGAAAATCTCCAAGTGCACATGCATGAAGTGGGCACTTCTGCTTTTGAGTAAAATATCTATTTTTGTATAAAACTGGTTTAGAGAACTTTTATAACGTCTTAAACTTCTTTTCATTTCCATGGTTTATAGAAGTGAATGTTTCCAGGTTGTTGCGAAATCTAATATGTTTGACCGGTCACAGTGGCATAGTGGTAGGGCGTTCGCTTCGTGATCTATAGGCCGGGGTTCGATTCTTGTACGCGGCACTGCGTCAAACCTAAGACGTAAACATAGGTAGTGACTTTTCTTTCATCAAGCCCCCGGCACTAGAAGTGAAAGAACTGTCACTGCTCAATGGCTCTGAATGCTGAGCTTAGGTCTAAATTTGAAGCCCTTCTCTCAAAATATAACACCTTTTTAAAAAACTTTTTATTCAATTTTTTAAGGATTTAATGCTACTAACATTATTTTGATATGATTTATGAACGATTTACTATAGTACTTGATATAGATTATTTACTTGATAAGAACTACAATTTACAACTGTTTTATTTGAACAATAATTTAACGTATAGTCAAATAATCTTAGGAGTAAAAGGCTGCATATTATTTAAGTTCAAACATGAGAAATACTTTTCAGGAGAGACTAGGAAGAAATTGCACTCTGGTAGACTTAGTCAACCATCTGAAGACAACAGGAGAGCACCTTTCCTTAGCCAGCCTTGCTGTACTGCAAAACCCAGTTCCTCGGATCAAAAGTCAACTTGATTTCGACAAAATCAAACTGGATTCAAAACTTGAGATCGTAAGACGTTTACTTTTTTCTATTCTGATTGCTGTTTGTATATGGTTCATAACTGACTTTGTTCTTATGCAATATTTTTAGTAAATGATATCAATAACAACGTATAATGTAACGAATTTGAAAATTTTGAACTTGCAATATGCATGTATTTGTATTTTTTCAAAGCCAGGGGGTACATAAAAATTCAATTGAAGAACTGGGTAAAATACATTTTCCTGTTAGTCAGAGACATAGCAGAGGTGTTGGTTTTCTTTAAAATTTCTAAAGTTGTAGAGGAATATATAAAAATAAGATTTTTTTTTTTTGAAAAAGAAAACAACGATAAATCTTTAAATTAATACTCTTATTTTAATGATTTTATATTTTAGAAAATATAAAAAAAAAAGTCCGTTTTACAATGGCGTAAGAACTTCTTTTTTGGGGTTGCTTTATTTGTTTTAGAACTCTATTGAAGTACATTGTACACATTGACTGATTTTGTAAAAACTGCAGATTCCTAATATTTTCATGAATTTCTACTCCTGAGGATCCATGAAAACAGAAAATCGTATATATGCTATAGCTTACAGAGACTTTTCTTTTGCGACCACAGACATGTGATGAGTTTGATTGTTTAAGGGAGTGGGGGGTGGGGTGGGGGGTATGGTGTCTAATCATGAATTGGCGAAGGTGGAATGCAGTTCCCTTGATATCTTTTTTATTCAATATTGAATGAGCAGGCCTGGTTTTGTGTATATAATTATCAATATCAAATACATATTAAACAGTTTCTATTAAAATGAATAGATTCATACATGAAAAATTCCAATAAATGTACGTAATGAACAGTGCAAAATAGCTTTCGACGAAATTGGAAATCTTAGCTTTGATCCGTTTTAGTCGCCCGCGTGGCGCAGTGGTTAACGCGTCTGCTCTAGAGTCGCGAAGTAAGGAGTTGATCCTTACGTCGCGGGTTCGAATCCCACTGTGGGACGTGGAGACCGGTCCTTCGGATGAGACCGTATAAACCGAGGCCCCATGTCGCAGTAGGTGCTGGCACGATAAAGATCCATCACTGCTCAATGGCCGTAAGTGCCGAGTATGGAACAAAATTTGCAGCTCTCCACCGGCAAGTGGTGGCGTCTCTATATGAGTGAAAAATTCTCGAGAGGGACTTTAAACAATATACAAACAAACAATTGATCCGTTTTGTTCTGCTCTCAGTTTAATGTTTTAGTAGACTTTTGTGTATGTTTACTGTTTGTTATGTTAACATACATTTGCAAACATGTGGATAAATGCATAGATTTATTTCTAGGTTTGGAAATTTTGCAAATATTTCTGCACACTAATTTTTTTTGTTTCTTACTGCTTCACACTTTAGATATAATGTAAAGTTATCTGTTATTTGTATATGTTTGCTCAAAAAATTTAATTCCCGCTCATCTGATCAAAGAAAGAATCTCCTCATTTTAAATAGGGCGCAGACCTATAGGACTGAGAAGAGTTTTAGTCTTTACAAAAATATTATCAATTTCCGTCCAGGCTAATGACGTTAGGCTAAATACATGTAGTAATTCACTTCTCATCATTAGATCATTTTAGCTGTAGTCAATGCATCTAGAATGAAAAGATAGGAGGAGCTTTTCAAGACTTTAACCCTGTAGATTATATTATTGACTCATTTTAATTTTTTTTTAAAATCTTGAAAAGCTTTTTTGATATTTTTCTTTACTTTTCATAGTAATGGGAATGTCTCTATCTATAATTCACTGTATTTTACATGAAATCCAAAGGAATGCATTCATGTTTTTTAAAAACCTGTGATATGAATTTAGACCATTGACTGCAAAAGTTTAAAATACTGTACTAAGCTCAAATATCAATACAACCACAACGCAACTATTCGTTCTAGTGCAATTTACAAGGAATAGCAGTACAGAGGAATAGAATTAAATACTCTGAATTGATATCAAATTAATCAAAAACAAAAAGTGTACATGTATTCAACAGAAATACATCAGAGCTCACTGCAGACAAGAATTTCTGTTTCGAGAGGGAATAATTCTTGTCATCGAAGAACGAAGAATTTACTATTTGTTTTCTTCTTGATGTCTTTGATATAAAAAATGAACATTAATTAAAGTTAAGTAAAATACAAAATCCCCTTTTGAAAAATAAAACAGATTTTGAAAAGACGAGTACAATTATTTTTGAACTGTAAAAGTGTGGCGCCAGGTGGATTCGAACTATGACTCTAAAAAAAGGAACTTCAGTTTTCAAAACCAGCAGTCTAAACTTCTGATAAGTGGGTAAAAATACGATCCAGATTGTCAAATATAGGTTTTCTTATTTTGTGTAGTTTTTGGTGATTTTCGCCCCCATGGCATGGGTACCCCTTCAGAAAAATCCTATTTTAGATTATTCCTTAGATGACCTCCTATCAAAATATAATATTTTTATTTAGGGAAGATATGCCCCTAAGGACTTCCAGGCCGAAAATCATGCAAAAATGGGTGGATAAGGGGGGGAATGTTTTAACCAACTTTAAGGGTTAATTTTAAAATTGTAAATAATACATGTAAATTTAAGGTTCAAAATGCAAATTTGAAAAAAGGATATAAATATACAGAAGAAAATAGCTGATACACTCTGATTTTGAAATGTGATTTTTTCCAGGATATAGTATTCTCCTATAGGTTTTTTTTTAAATTAAATTGGAGGGTCATGACTGTTTTACCGCTAATTATATATGATCAACGCTTAAAAACAAAGTCAAGAATAGCAACGTCATTGAACGTCTTTGGACATCGAGTTATTAAAAAATTATGTGTGCAGACAGGAAAATGCCCGAAAGAGACTAAATTGTTTATAGATGCTACTGGTGATTTCCTACAAGTATTTAAGACCAGTGTTGAAATGGTAGTAGCTTTGTAAGAATGGGAAGATTGATATATTAGATGATCAACTCCTGCGATACTCCAATACCCCGCTTATCGCATGGACGTTACGCCTTTGGATTTTGCATTGTTTCCATACCTGGCTTAACTGGGTAGATATTGATTTTAAAATCTCAAAAATATCCGATATGCAATAAAAGATATTTCAGGAAAAATAACATGTCTTGATAAAGTTATTCGATTTGAGTTGCAAAAAGACATAAAAATCTAAAGAACTGAAAGATATTTAGAACTGTGAAAAAGTTTAGTGATTGCTCCGTGAATCCTGTGACCGCACAGTAAAAGTCATTGTATATTTTCAAAATATTAGTATATGGACCTGATATTTTACATTAAACAAAAGGTAAGACTTTAATGAGACATTTATCATTCTTCAAAGTACACAATAAATTTTCCGCGAATAAATGTGTCCGCGAACTTTTCTAACTACCCTCGTACGTTAAGTTTTACTTTTTAAATGAACAATTTACGGGAACCTGCAGTGAAAAGAGCCCTTCGACTCATATTAAACGAAATTATCCATATAATTTCTCTGTAGATTTATTTCTAAAGAAAATGCTTCTGTGAATATATACTACGCACAATTTTATAAATATGATCAATAATGATAAAGGAATCAAGACTAACGGTAAACCAATAACGTTGTACACATTACATATAACAAAAAGGTATTCCTTCTTGCTAATTAAAATTCTATATTCAACGTAAATAAGAAGGGTTGCTCTTGCTATGTTCAGACAAAAGATTACGTTGAGAAATTAACCAAGATATGACTTTTTGCAGAAACAAATGGGCACATTCCAATCTTTGGTCCAAGGATCTTTTGGTTTTATAAAAGTTTTCATCAAGAAAGATGAAGAGGATGAAAAAATAGTTTTTAAAGATCTTAGTTTCTTGCGACAATTTCACCATCCGAATATAGTAGATCTCATCGGATACTCAGCACTGCGGAAACCTGCTTTACTTGTCATAGAATATCTTTCTGGTAATTACAGTAATATACACAACTTGCCAAGAATGTGTTTTATGAATTATAAATGTGAAAAATACAAACTAAAAGAAAAATTAAATCTGCATCGATAGCTTATGATTGGAATTTAAAATTTATACATTAAATTTATAGTCTAGCTTTTAAAATTCAATTTAAATAATAAAGAAGTTACTTTTAGGTTTTTTAATATGTATTTTAATTGCCTCATTTCTTCGATACAGGTGTTGTAGAGTAGGATTTCCCCCATAGCTCCCCCCCCCCCCCCGAATCTGTACTCTAGAGGTAGGATTTCCCTCAGAGGAGAAATCTCACACTAGAACCAAATTTCCCCCTCTTTCTCAGAGTAGGATTTCCCCCTTTTTTCCAATTGTAAAATATTGACAATACTTGACTAAAAGATTATATATGAAAATCAACTGATTTTTTAAATTGGAAATATGAGTATTATCGACTCAAGGTTTGCTCAAATTTAGTAAGAAATCTAAGAATATAGTTCAAATAATTGAATCTCAACCCAGAATTTTAACTCTTAGATAATTCCAAAATTAGACATTCCAAAAAATACTCGATGTCTCAACCCATTTTAGGGCGCAGAGGTGCCTGTTTGTTCATGAATTTTCAATGTGTATCAGGCCACCTTTAGTGTTTTGATAATTTGTTTGATCTCTACAGAACCAATATTTTTTCTACGTATCGCTGCTTTTTACAAAAAAAAAATATGTTAGAAAATTCGTTCATTAAGTTTCATTAAGATTGTCCATGAGAGTACCTGTGGAAAAAAAATCATAAAAGGGACACTTGTAATAATGTGTCGCCCCCCTGCCCCCTCATACACAAGTTCAGCAGTCATAATATTTGATATTTTATTGGGGGGATGACTTTGGAGGATATTGCACTCCATAATGATTACACAGAGTAGGATTTTATAAAATTTGATAATTGAATCTGTATGGAATTTCTGTACGAGAAATCCTACTCTAGAGTCATTTTTCCTAGGGGAATATCCTACACCAGAGCCTATTTACGGGGGGGGGGTCTCTACTCTAGAGACAGTTATTGGGGGGGGGGGGATTTTAAAAGGGGGAAAGCCTACCCTACAAGACCATTACTTTACAGGTATATGATTATTTACTATGAAGAAAACTAATTAAATGAATAAATTAAGTTTATTCCTATTAATATTTACTGAAAATTGATGCAGTATATGTGAATGTAAAATGTTTAATAAGCATTGTGAATCATACCTTTCCTTTACACAGGTGGTGTGTTGCTGGGTTATCTTAAGAAAAAGGGAGAAATCATTACTGTAAGAAAAAGAATCGAAATGTGTCTTGGGGTTGCAAACGGAATGGCTTACTTGCATCTCAACAAATGCATTCATAGGTAAATATAGGAATCTTAAGCTACATTAGGCGGAAATTTCATGTTAAGTTATATATATATGCTTTCCATGCTTTGTCAGACCACAATTAATGAGGCACGTATTGATTGATTGCTGGATGTTGTTTTACGTCCCATTCAAGAATTGTTTTACTCATATAGAGATGTCGATCACCATATCCTGGTGAAGGGCTTCAAATTTAAACCTAAACTCGGCACTCAGGGCTTTTGAGCGGTGATGGTTCTTTATCGTGACAACGTTTACTGTGGCTCGGGACCTCGGTTTTTAAGGTTTCATCCGAAAGACCCGTGACTTTCACTTTTAGTGCCGGGCGCTTGATGATGGAACAGTCACTAACTATGCTTGCCTCTAAAGTTTGACGCGGCGCAGCAAACAAGAATCGAACCCCAGCCTCCCGATCACAAAGCGAATGCTCTTCCACTAGGCTTTCGTGACCGGTATGAGGCATCTAACAGATGTAATCATCGGCGTATCCATTATGCAAGTAACTGCTTATAGATGGCTAGACTTGTTATGACTGAACATTGTCTCATTATAAAAAGTTATAAACACCTTAATTCTACATAAAATATAGAGATAAAGAACAGTAATCAAGCTCAAAAGTCCACTGAAACAATACAAATCAGGAGCAGAGCAAACACGGACCTCTAAAAAAACATCAGAGATGGGATCAGGTGCCAAGGAGGAGTAAGCATCCCCTGACGAACGGTCACACCCGCCATGTGCTCATTGTCTTGATCATTTGTCGCTTCTAGGTTGCAGAAGTAATATTTCTAATGCAAAAAAGAATTAGAGAGGAGCGAATAAGTATAAGGATTTTACGATTCCCGATTTTATCTTTTCAATGATATAAGGTTTTTCGTCAACTGAATTTCTTCCATTTCCCCTCACTTTTTTATATGCTCTTAATTGTATAGAGACCTTGCAGCAAGAAACTGTTTAGTAAGTGAAGAAGACTCTAGGGTTAAGATCTTTAACTTTTGGATGGCAGAAACGGGAGACGAATATCATATAAGTGGTACACAAAGGAAAATTCCTGTGAGGTGGACATCACCAGAGACCATTCTCTCACGTAAATTGTGTGTGTGCGTGTGTGTGTGAGAAACAATTGAATAAAATGATAAAACCAAATGAAATAAAATAACAATTTGTTCAAAAATCATTTGATGATAACATGACATGATTTTTTTTATATTTTCACGAGTGCAAAGCATGAGTAAAAATATAAAAAAAATCTTGTTTCACGAGTGAAATGAATTCCTTATTCAACTTCAAAACATTGAATCTTCTGTTTATTACATTTTGTTTCATTTTCCCTTTACCACTGTCTATCTATAACGCAGTGTCGTAGGCTGGATTCGTACTTGAGCAGTTGTAAGACGTCATAGCTAAGCCATTATGAGATTGAAAATTGTAAACAAAATCGATTTTAACAACAAATTAGAGAAAGGCTGTTTTAGGATTATAAGTTTATTATCGCTATCTTATAACAAGCTGGGGAGTATTTTTTCTTTACAACAATACAGAGAAAGTGGAAGGAAAATCGAGACTTTTGCCTCACTTTTGATATTTTTATTACACTTGAAAAAAAATATCACTTTGATATTTCACTGTTGAAAATGTAATAAAATGAATCATCTTTCTAATGCATCAAAAATGTTACTGGCACTTCACAATAAGCGATTACACGATAGTTTTCATTGTTTTTCATACAGAGAAATTCACACTCTTCAGTGACATCTGGAGTTTTGGGATCTTAATTTGGGAGGTCTTCTCATCTGGACTACTACCTTACGCTGATATGAATCAAAAGGAAACCGTGAAAAAAGTAACTGAAGGTACAGTTTATTTCTTTAAAACTTGGTAGGAGAATCAATATTAACAATTAACATAGTTCCATTTATTTGCACACAACATACCAAAATTCGTATAATTCAAGTACCTGCAAAACATACTGAAAAAAGTATTAATACAGGGTGTTATATAAGTAAGCTAACTTTCTATATTACGACTTTGTGGGTTATTTGCATGAAATATATGGAGATAACAAACAGTATTCAAGCTCAAAAGTCCATTAAACAATACAAAATAGGAACAGAGAAATTACGGAAAACATGGACCTCCAAAACATCAGTGGTGGGATCAGGTTCCATGGAGGAGTGAGCATCCCCTGCCGACCGGTCACACCCGCCGTGTGCTCCTTGTCATGATTGGGAAATTACGGAAAAGTCCGTCGACAATTCAGTGTGTAAATAATGGCCTAACAATTGGTATGAAAAACGTCAGTCAGCATTTGACTCAATGATAAATTGTATTTGCTGACAAGGTCATTGTATCGACCATAGAACTTACGAAATTATGACTTTAAACGGGACTGCTAATATTCTTGTTTCATCAACTTGTTTGTCAATAATATACCTCGTTTTAGAAGCATGCTCTTGCGTATCGAATCAACTGAAAGATATAAACCCAGTATGCAGATGATCAGAGTATATTGCTGCATAAGTAAGGGAAGTTGACGATTGAAAAGTTAAAGTCATCACGTTTATCATAAAGCTTGGTTGTTAGATTACCATTAACGTCTTTTTCAAGTAAAATATCCAAATATGATACAGATGTGTCAGACTCTGTGGTATCTTTTATCTCAAGCTCACCGGGATATATCGTATCCACATAAGAATGGAAATATCCATTGATATTGTCAATCAGCAACTCAAGCATCTTTTTAATGTCAACTTACGAGTACTTGTGTGTACAATCAGAATGTGTTTCTTAACCAAAATAATTTTGCAAATGACCAATGACAAGGTAAGTAAATTTACGAGTTCCATTTTATTGAAAAAGCAGCTTTCAATGATATCAAAAAGTCTGGACTTTGATTTACCGTGGGGAATGATTGTGTATAAAGTTGAAAAAGTCGTAAGTTTTTAAGCTGTTGATTTTGGTAAATTCTTGTGATTTCAAATTTTCCAAAAGTTCCTTGGAATTTTTAAGTATCCACATCTGATTTACACCACTTCTCGAATATATTATTGCACAGTACTCTTGAAGTTTCTCCTTCACTACTGTTAATATCTTAGTGAGGAGTGAAGAAAGAGGCTTGGTTGAACATTTACTGAAACCCGGTATGTATCTTTGTTTGTAAGGATTTTTATGAAGTTACGGAATCCAATATAGATTTGGTAATTCAAATCCATTTTGGTTGTTTGAAATATTAAAAATATACAAAACTGACATATGATTTTGAAGAATTTCTTCCTTAGAAAGGGAACTATGAGTATAAGTTGGATTACCACTTGTAGAATTAAATCCAAGTTTTTCTAAAATACATTTATTATAATGAGCCTTTACAAACAAAGATAATGTTGTTACCTGCTTTGTCAGCAGGGACCAGTACGTACTGATCAAGTAATCTATCTGATTCTTTTTTCAGTTTTGTATTATTGAATACAGAAGGATAGATGGTTCTCAAATTGCCCCTCAATCTTTTAACAGACATTTGATACACTTAATCCATTCTGACAAAGTGTCAAGGTCTTTTTTTTTCATGTCTGGCCCATCGCCTGGCGTAATCCTCTACAGAACTCATAATATTTATGAAATTCCGACGCCAGGGGAAGGATCAGGGTTCCCTATATTTAGGACCTTTAAAAATTAATGATCTAAGGTCCTCATTATTAACTATATTTACGTCACCGTAATAAAGTGTCCAGCAGGACTGTAGTTATATTGTGAAGAAGAACATGAACATGATGGAGGATTATGTTTCAGATATTCGATATCCAGGCCCTATAACTTTTTCTTGTAATTAAAAAGTTTGGATAGTCGATATATTTGTAGGAATTACAAGGTGTAGTCTTTAACTTGAAATATGGTGGAATACAAGACTGGACTCTTTTGTGATTAAGAATATTACTTATATTAACCGCGTCAATTCCTTTGTTGGCATATTTAAGTTGAAGGAAAAAAAGGATTTTTTTAGTTCTATTTTCTTCAGTAAAACGTGGGGGTTTAAAAAGCCTATGATTTGCAATATCCATAATCACAGATCCGAGCCTATATTCTGGTGTCGAGGAATCAAAAAATGGACTTTCATTGACCTCTTCAAGAAGACTGTTTAAAAGTTTCAAAGGGACATAGTAAAGTTTGGTTGGAATATGATGTAGACCTAACTGTTGATTTACATAAGATAGTAATGAATCAAAAGAGACATCGTGTATTAAAGGTTTATTGTAAGACCGATGCCCATGACTACGCTTACGTGTCTCTGTATGGTTGAAAAGTCTCATCACATTTACATTGATACACTGTGGGCTGGAAAGATTTCCAACACTATCGACATTGTCATTACATCCATAGGGAAAGACTGTCCTTAGTTTTCTAATCCAAAATTCTTCTCGCTGTCTACGGAAAGGTGTACTCAGTGATGGACTGTTTGTGTGGTGGTAAATCTTTTCTAGAATTCTAACTTTCATTGACAAAATAGAATGATCAGGTAAATTAAAATGCTTGTATAAAAGCTGCTGACCCCCATTATTTATATGAAATCTATGCATCCAAAAATCTTTTTGAAAGTATACCACCAAATACTCGCTATACTATATAGGAAGTAATTGGTGGCTACCTTCAGAAAGTTCTATACAAGAACCACTCAGCCAGAAAAACTTAACATATGCGAAAACTTACCCCTTCAAAGGTTAAAATTGTTAATTCAATCGGGGGAGAATAGGGCCGCAATTGGGAGTCAAAATTTTTATGTAGGAATACTCTTTAAGGCATATCCTATATAAAAATATACGAATTATCTATGTTCAGGAATTATCATATTTTCTTGAAAAACGAAGAAAATAAAATAACGAAATCCCTTCATGCACAGAAAAATTGTGGCAAATAAAAGTGTCATTGGCCGTAGTTGTTTCGGAGAAAAAGATGAAATTTAAAAAAAAAGTTTACAAACGACGCACAATTGTCATTGGAAAATCAGAAGTATGGAATTGAGCAACATTAGATCATGAAAACAATAACCCAAACCTTTGGCTTTGGGAAATGGATAACCTTTGTCCTATAAATAAGTTTTTTAATGGGTAATTACTAATTGACACTATTATAATTAGCAAACTGAAATGAAGAATATGTGTTGAACATATGTTTGCGTATATACTCCATTATACTAGCTAACGTATTAGATAAAAGACATAATTTTTCCCTCCATTATTTTTTGCAAATCTTTTTTTACAGGATACCGCATGCCTTCTCCGAAAGGGACTCCAAAAGCCTGTTACGATTTGATGTTAAAGTGTTGGGAAAAGGAACCTACTAATCGATTCCAGTTTGATGCAGTGGTGGAAAAACTAAATAAGATTATAAAGAATGTTAAATAAAATAGAATAGATTCATACCATGTGTCACAGCTGCAATTAAATTATTATTATTATTAAATATATGCTTTGCGCAATATTTAGTACCGTATTCCGATCGGCGCGCATTGCCAATCGAATACAACCGGTTTTGCAGGTGTGTGAGTGCCATGTGCGAGTGTTCTGTTTTGTACTGGTGAATTTCTATTTTTAGCATCCCTATACGCATGACTGACCAGTGACCTGTCATGGACCAATGGATTCCACTATAGTAATTTTTATGCATGTTTTACGAACCCGTGGCCTATAAAAAGTAAGAAACCCGCCAAATTCTCCACCCCAAGCTTTTGTGCGTTTACTGTAACAGATGGTATATTTGTTCAACTTAGATCGATTCAATCTGACTTTAATACTGGATGCCTGTTTTTTCTCTCTCTATATCCATGAATGAATTACAATATTTAATATTTAAGTTTTGTTCTAATATTGGCAAAGCAAGACCGTGAGCCTGCGACATGTATACGTAGCTTCATCGGCTAATTTACATTCACATTGTTTTCAGAATATTTTGCAACACAACAATGTCATTTATAAAACTTTTGAGGTTTTGTAATGCATATTTTAAAATGTTTTAGTTTGATTGTCCTTTGGTAAGGTAATCGTAGTGGGTTTTTTTTCTTGTATTTATTAGAGTAATTTAAAAGCCCCTACAATACATAACGTGAATGGTTACATTTCAGACAAAAATCTCTGAAAAAGGTATACCCCATTCTTTCACACGATTTCTACAAGGCAAAATAAAAGTAGCCATTTTGAACACAAATTATAGCAAATTAACTATTATATTTATTTATTATAAGATATTACGTTATAAATTCATGAAATGGGTCAACTTCCTTTCTTAAACTTATGAAAATGAAAACTGGAGGGGAAAGTTCACTAAATGGAGAATTAAAAATATAAATGTATTATATTAATCGTACACAATCGTTGGCGGGAAATATTTTTCACCTAGCGTTGATTTAGCGTATTTCTGAATGCATATCTTATCATCTATTTGACATTTAGCGATTGTCTAAATTTAACAGAAGTTACTCTCTGCAAAAAGTCAAGCCCTAAATGGAATACACAGCCAAATGTAATACATTTATAGAATGCTACATTATATGTATAAATGCAATATTGTGTTGTGTGAACGTAGTTGATGTCAAGACCTTTTAGACATGCAGTGAAATACACAATGTGCAGTATCATCAGAACCAATATCTACAATAATTTTATTCTATAATCATCATCATTTTCAATGTCATGTAAACATGACTGTAAATAATGATGTCATTTTAAGTAGAGACATACTTAAAGTGATCCTTTTTTGGGGGCAGTATCGTAATAAACCGGATTAAAAAGTGGTTTACGTAGTCTAGGGTGTCTAACTAGAGGACAGCCACGGCGAAATGAATGAAGGAATAGAAATTTCCCCTAGTAAAGGGGTTTCAAATTTGTTCAATTTATTTCCGTTCAAATGAACCTCACATAGTGCTCACGGCAGATGTGACCGCTCGACAGGTGACGCTTACTACTCCTAGACACCTGATCCCACCTGAAAATTCAAGGAGGTCGTGTTTAAGCCCTGTTCATAGATTTGTGTTTTTTTTTATCTATCTTATTCGTTATCTTCATTTTTTTTTCATTCAAATTAAGGACCACGTCCGCCTTAAAGGGAATTAATTATGAAAAGACAAAATTGCCTTTATAATTATTCTCCAGAAAATCATTTAGAAAATCATTTTTCCCATGGACCTCTCCTTTGTACGATTCGGTGTTCCTTCAGACAAACACCCTCGGCTCAATGTACCTGGATTATTGTATATTTAAGTTAACTCAAAAAGATGTTTATTTATTATATTATTGAGAAACTAACGTGACCATCCTATCTTTTTCTGTGTATTCTGTGATAGAATACTAGGGGTTTTATTATGTTAATTCCATCGCTAAATATCCAACGTGTTCACAGCGTTAAACACCTTTCTGAAGCACTTTCCGATTGTAGTAACAGAATTGAGCGATATCATTAAGAATTATACATGTTGCTGTATGACATGTATTTAGAAAATCTTAATTTCAGAGATGGAATAGTCGCTGCAGAACTCTTCCCTTCTTATGGAGGACTCTTGATAAATAAATGTGTTACGCGTTAATTATATTTTATATATCATATACATTTATTATTAAGAAATCATAGAATTTTTCAATCTTTTATATACGTCATGTTTATCAATTTTGCTGTAATTAATAAAATAAATATTAACCCTTTGTTATCTTTCACTTGAACATACTTTTTAAAAAGATGCATTTAATTGGATAAAAATAATTTCCAATCACAAAGCAGTGAAGAATTCATTGTATCACAATGTAATGTTCTAATTTTTGTAGTTACCTCCCTTTTTATATTACGATTTTTATAACTACTACCGCGGTTTGTCCATTTTATTATTTAATATACACCCACAGCTTAAAAAAAAGACTTAATTATCATTTACACCCTTAGTCTTGTTCTTGTTTTTGTTACGAGATACACTGTTATTTCAGCATCTAAGAGTTCGTCAAGTTCTTATTATATAAATATTGCATGTAGTTGAGTTTAACATTGAACATTCTCACCCCAAGAAAACCATCGTCAACCGAGGCGCAGGGTGAAAATTTTCAATGTTACACTTTACTACATGCAATATTTATTATATTATACTGAATGTTTTATACAAATACATAATTACAGTGTACTTTGCGCGCATAAATTCTGCGCAGTCAATATTTTTTGGAATATCACCCGTTGTCAAGCAATGTTGACTGTTGTTATGATGGAGGGCGTGGCTTCATTATTCAGCGGGTAATACTATTTTTTAACAAATGTTTCTCGACGAATCAGATTTAATTAATTTACAAGAAAGTATGATATTTTGTAATAATGACATCTGTAGTTTTGCCATATTCTAATGTTTTATTTTCAACAAATATGGAGAATTCATAATTAAGAAATTGGCAAAAGTTATTCACCAACTTGTACTCCGGCATATCTCGATTTTTCATATTCCCTTAGCCCATGTTTGCCGCTGAACAATGTCAATAATGCTATGCCTCTAAAAGCGTCTCTTGCATTGTGAGAAATATACTTGGCCAAAAGGCATTGAAATACAAAGGCTTGGATATGATAAACTATCAATGAATGATCTCCTGGCACCTGATCCAACCTTTGGCATTTCCGGGACCCTTTTAATTGCCCTTGTCACGATTACTTTTATTTATTGAATTTATGAGATTCATCATTGTTCGTTATCTTGACCTTTTACACTATCATAAGATTGATATAAATGTGAAAAAAAACAGGATTTAATCACATTCAGATTGCTAGATTTATAATCATGTATTGCAATAATAAAAACTGGTACATGAAATCATTGTACATTCGTATTCTAATACACATTTAACATAAAAGTAGAATAAGCATATAGGTAATAGAATTTACATTTAAAATAGGGATGTCAAATCGGTTAATATTTGATAATTGGTTACTCGAACGATTTTCCTGGAGTACTCTGGTACTCGGAAAAAGTGTGTATACATGTACAAGTTTGTTGATTTTATTGAGACCTGTTTACCCCATCGATGTTTCGTTAATAATGCATGTACATAAACACTGAGCCCAACGAAAACGATTTTTGGTACTTAAGTTATGTATCCAACAAACACAAAAGACTGATCAATTAATACACCAACGATTACAAATGCTTTACAGTTTTTGTTTAGGAAGACAATTTGATCAACGGAAGAGAGGGACGCAACTATGTAATGATTAGACTACCGAAAGAGAATATATTTGGGAATGGACGTTGTCGTTATCGAATGTCATATACTATTTACATTCCCAAATGTTTTCTTTGTGATAACTCTGAAAGTTAAGCATGTTGATTTCTCGATATTTACAACTTCGCCCGTTATGCTTTAATAATTCAACGTTTAAAATCGCCGTTGATGCCCTGGCATACCCAACAAACTAGACAGTGATTCCTTAAATATATGGTTGTTTTCCCCGGTAAATTTACTATGTACAGCTGACTTTTAGCTTTGTTTTAATCTTCGGTTATTTTTTTTAATATTTCTTCACTTTTGAATTGGTAGCGGTATTTCTATGTATGTCCGATTTCGCTACCGTATGCTAATTAAAAGATCTAAGGATAATTTAACGATGTTTATTGAAAACAAATAAATAAAGCCAAAAAATTAGGGTCACAAGAGGTAAGAACAGCTGTGTACGGTGTCCAGTGATTGGTCACGGTAATTACTTTATACACATGTACACAATCACAGGCAATAACGGGTATTAACAGGTGTAGGTGACGCTACACTGTAATTACTGTGCATGGACAATGCATATTTAAAACATATTTTTGATAAGTTTTTAACAAATATATACACTTTGAAATACGAAAAAAATTACATCCGAGTAACCGAGTACCGATTTTAGTATTCGATACGCGGACGTTCGATCGAGTACTCGTTGACATCCCTTATTTATATTACAAATATAGGGACTCAGTGTTGGTACATGTTTGTTAAAACACTCCATACCTATGTATCTATTTAACTAGAATATTTAACAATCAAAGAGTAGTAGATGTAACAGGGTGTAACCCATGCACAAACAACGTGGGAGGAAGATTTTCTGACAGCATTTCCAAGCTGTTTAGATAGGTCTCATAATCTCCAGTATCCAATGGAGGGATAGGGAGGTACAGGAAACTCACTGCAGTTGTACTGGAGTAAGAAATAATAATCTGGTTTATTGCACGAATGAATTCTTCGGGGACTGGGCTGAATTTCTCCATCGATTTTAAACTTCCATTGCTATTATTAACAGACATTACGGGCATATAATGTACCAAGAGATCCAAGGTGACAATTTTCACGGAAGCTTGAATTCTGAGCTGCTGGAGAAAAAAGTCTAATTTCTTCTGCATTTGGAAGGCGTTGTCCGTCTGTGAATTTAAACACAAGAAGACTCGTAGACTTGTTTTGGATTTCCAGTCAGGTACCATGGTTAGAATACAGGCCAGTTGTAGCATAAAAAGGCAGGCGTTCTCGAAAAAGGTGGCAGAGTCAGGCCTAAAGATATTCATTGGCCAAACATCAATGAAAAGCTGCGTTTTTGATTGTACAATACATTGCTTACTGAACTGATCAAAATGTCTGCATAAGCATACATTCTTCTGCATCTTCAATGAATCAGAAATGAGTTTGACATACTCTAAAGAAGTCAAATGTCTTGGATCAGCTTCATCCCTAATATTCATGAACAGATTTTCAATGTTTTCTTTTTTATAATCCAAGCGTGTAAAAAAGCTCCGCTTCCTTCCTGTACGTTTAATACTTAGCATATCTTTTGGTTTAGCATCATCCAAAAAACCCAAACAGACAGTATTAGGTTTCATGCCTCCCATTCCAGATAACCTCAGTAAGTGCTGTAGACCCTCTGAAACAGTATTAGCAAGGGTCACCTCCACAAATGCTTTTACTTTAAGATGATCTATCAGACCCATCCATTTTGGATTTTCATCCAGAATTGGATCTTCAGAATACGAATCAAGGGATCCTAGTTTGACATGGCCAATCACAAACAATCCACCTTTCTTTATGTCATTAATAAAGTGGATGAGTTCTGAACACTGTCTTGGATTAGACACCATAAGTAAGATTTGCAGACGCCAGTACTTGACGTGGTCCTTCCTTGAATCCAGCATCAGCAAGTATTTTCTCACCTACATAATATAATGGTTATAGTATATTTCTCTTTTCTGCTTGAACTTTCAGTAAGGCGTGATATTCATGGCTTCTCTCAAATAGTGACCTAGATTCTCATTGGTTACCAGATTAGCTCATCAATACTGTAATTTACACAGCTTTCATTACACGGGTGAAATACACATGGGATAAAAAATGGTCAGACGTCAACGAGTGACGCAAGGAACCAATTACATCGTTTCTTACAATAAAGAGATGTGGTTTATGTCATCTCATTGTTTGTTAACAACAATCTAAAGTTGCTAATGTTATTCATTTCTTAACCAATGAGAATAATGTATCGCCGAGAATGTCACGCCTTACCGAAAGTTCAAGCAGAAAAGAGAATTGTATTTATGGTTGTAGTTCTTAGTTTTTTTTTTTTTTTTTTTTTGAATTCCTCAGGGTTATATATTTTTTCAATACTTTTCAAAAACATACGTTCATTTATAGAACATCATGCATTAAAGTAGAGTATTGATATCAAACATTTGTCCAGCTAGAAAATTGCTTCTGCAGTAAAAACATAGCTTTGTGCATGCACCTTCTTAATTTAATGAATGAAATCTAAAGAATACTAATATCCAGTTATACAACATTTTTGTGGACACATACATGCGAAAAAATTTATCCTAATAGGTCTTAACATTCTGATTGGTAAAAAAACTTTTTCTTTTATGCACAGCTGAACTTTTTAATCTTGAAGATCGATAGCTCGAATACCAATGAATATTTCAAAGTGAGTTGGAAGTTTCTACCAGTTTCCTTAATGTATTTCAACCTTAATATCTCAAACTATCGTAAATCTCTTTTTTTTTCTTGATACCACCTAGTTGTAGATAATGAGTTTTGACTGTATATTTAAACAATTGAATGATAAAAAATTGTACTCATAGATATACAGTTTGAAAACGTTTATTCAAGGACTTATGCATTTCTTTTCATTGTGAATTTTGACCTTCATTTTTTTCACTCCCATGTTTACTTAGTATTCTCTATGTTCTTTACACCGTGGAATCATATACCCTCTGTATTCATACAACGGCATATATGCAGATAACGAACAGTATTCAAGCTCAAAAGTCCATTAAACATTACAAAATAGGAGCAGAGCAAACACGGACCTCCAAACATCAGAGGTGGGATCAGGTGCCATGGAGGATTGAGCATCCCCTGCCGACCGGTCACACCCGCCGTGTGCTACTTGTCATGATCGGGAAATTACGGAAAAATCCGTCGACAATTCAGTTTGTATCTAATGGCCTAACAATTAGTATGAAAAACGTCAGTCAGCATTTGACTCAATGATAAATTGTATTTGCTGACAAGGTCATTGTATCGACCATAGAACTTACGGAATGATGACTTTAAACGAGACTGCTGATATTCTTGTTTCATCAACTTGTTTGTCAACAATTTACCTCGTTTTAGAAGTTGTACATCTTGCGTATCGAATCAACAGAAGAGATTTGTGTCCCAGTATATGTCCGATTCGACAGGAATAATTGTACTTGAAACCTCACCTGGTGGAAGATAAGAGCCTGACTTATGGAGCCCCACTGTGCTGGAAGTGACCGGAAGTAAAGGATGATAGTCAGTACGAGCATCACAATAATGGCTACTGAGGTGTAGATGGCACTGATCAGAAAACACATCACTATACAGCCTATCAGACCTAATGTACATGTGTGCCACGAGAAGTATTTAAAGGTGGGTCTGAAAATAAAAATATCTAGGCATGAACCAAGGCAGTCCTTTAAAACTCTCCTCTTATAGGTGATTGTCCTTCAAAAAGAAACTAGAGGTACTGTGAGCGAACTCACATAATGATATGTTCAAGCAATAAGTTTGATATCCTGTTATTATCCTCTTGTGGTATTTATTACAGTTATCTATATTTCTTTCCGTGATCTGGGCGTGTATAAATTACCATGAGGTGAAGTTATGGCAAATTTCTGGTCATAAATCAGCTTTTCTTCACTTTTTTGTCTTTTACAAAGATATGGCACAGAAAGGGTTATACATTTTTTTCAGTAAACTCGAACTTGTCCAAATAACCTTGGATCAAGATCATATCACACTCAAAGGTAATAGGAAATCTACGTCAAGTATGGGTTTCTAGTGTTACTCTGTTACTAAGTTATGGAATGGACAAGAATCCAACAGATTTTAAACCAGGTCTTGAACTTGTTCAAATAACCTTGGATTAGGTCAAGTTTAACTCTCAGGTCATAATCAATTCCTGTGTCAAGCATGAGTTTTTAATGTAAATTTTTCCAGTACATAGTGTAGGCCTGTAAAATATTTGGTGGACAGATCGTAACCTGTTTTCTATGCTATCAATAATCATAATTCGCTGGGTATAAAATGACTTCATTTCACACTGTGACCATATAGGAATGAGCATCTATTATTTAAAAAAAATGAATCAATTATCATAATTTTCCATAATGCTTTTACAAAACCTGTTTAGAATGAAATTATTAATAACAAGCAAAAAAGATTAATATTAATATATATCATTGGTAAAGATAGAAAACAGAAGAGACATTCAGCTGAAAATACTCTTCTGTTGAGTACTAATATTCCTACCTGAAGTTTGGTGCTGCTGCTAGCTCCAAGGCCAGGCAAGCCAAATTTACTGAAGCGTAGGACATCAGAAAGAACACAGAGGTGGCAGGAGCAATCGCATTAAGTGAACCGACTAGCAGTACCAACTAGCAAAGAAAGAGATTACAAGCATTATTGCATGTCATTTTCTGAACACTGTTTTTTTATCACTTGTAAATATGCTAATTTGTTGATATTTATCGCTTCTAGTATTTTTTCTTATCTCGATGTTAAGATAAAACTGATTATTTTACTTGTATAAGAAACCATGATATAAGGACTGCAACATAAGGATTCCCTGACTTTGTGGTGATGGTTGCAGGATTCAAAACAAACCCTAAAAATACAGCATACATTTAGTTGAGGCAGCTCATTACAACAGATGTTGACATTTTCCAGGTTTAATTCATTTTAATTTTCAAAGCATTTTTTAAAATCAATTATTTCCCTCTTTTTTTTTTACTTTCATAGTGTTCATGGTTTATACAAACCTATGAATTCATGTCCACCAAATATTTTTATTATCACAAAATATTTTGAAATTTTAATTAAACCACTTCTACACTTTTCCAAAAAATGCACGAAATCATCCCCACAAATCAATATTTCCCTCAAACTATAAGAAATTGAACCCACAGAAATAAGTAATTTTATAGCATATAGAACCCACAGAACAAACGATCGTTTGCCAGGGCCTGGAGAATCCTGGAGGCTCCAATGAGGTTTCCCAGAGCAGCAGATAAAGTGGCAGTAAATATTCCTATCAGTACGAAAGGTTTCCAGAGGTTGATCTCTTGTAGAAAGACATAGTTGTTCAGCAAAAGGCATCTGTAATAGAACAAGAGGAAAACGGGTCACAATGCTCACCTGAGTAACGTTTGCTGTCATTAACCAGAAGTGACTATTTCAAGAAAAAAACTCTGCTGGGTTTTAGATAATAGCGAAAGAGGAACGTGAAACATAGACTTTAATCTTTTTTTCAAATTTTGTATTTACAAATATTGTGTTTTCAGCGTGTACCAATTTTTTTTTATTTAAATCATGCCAATAATTTTCTAAAATTATCATTTTGAAAGAATTTTAAAATTTTTTCATATATTTAGTATACATGGGAACACTATCTGAAAAATCTTTGCCATATAATCAAAATTATGAGTCTCAGTATAGCATTCAGATTTACTGAATCCAGATAAAACTGTAGGAAGATGGGTTTTTTTTTTAAAAAGAATTTCGCTTTTTTGTATTTCCTGGCAACTTCTTTTGTTGAAATAATAAGCATATACAGCCTTATATTGGAATAGTCTGGGTGGGCAGCAAACCTTATTGAAATTGTTCCAAACCTGTAGGTTTTTTGATAAATTTAAAGATATGTTTTTTAATAACTCTAACAATATCGCATATAACATCGAGAAACAAAAACAGAATTAGTATATGGTTTGTGTATCTTAGCGAATTCTACTTGTTTACCAAGTTTAATTAAAATTGATCGAATACTCTGACAATCTTAAGTAATGTTTGTTCCATAAAGGAGTAGTAATTTTAATGCTTACCTATCACACGAACCTCCAACCAGAATTATTTCAATGAAGTATGTCGTAAATGTCAGCATCAAAGCGCCAAGTGTCCCCTGAGGTATTGCCTTACTAGGGTTTTTTAATTCTCCTTTGAAAAAAAAAGAAAAACAGATTTTTTTTATTCATAGTTCTGTCTGGAATCCTAGTATAATACGTAAATAATCTGTAAAATGTCATATTGTTGATAGTTACAAAAAAAAAAACAAAAAAAAACAACAACCTGTAATTAATGAAGAAAAGGACAAAGAAAACCACAAAACAAACAAACAAAATAAAAAATTAAAAAACAAAATAAAATACCCCCCCCCCCCCCCAAAAAAAATGTTGTTCCAGTTATATTATTATATCTTTTTATCTATGCTCATATTGAAATTAATTTGACTTTTCCGCTCAGAACCCCATTTTTTTCATGCATTGATTGTATTCTGAATTTAAATCACATATCATATTATCAAATAAAACAAATTATGCTCTCAATTCCATAAAACATAATGATGATGATTAATAAAAATGAACCATTGACTTTTAAGTTTTCATTTTGTGGTGTTTACAGACCTGACATATTTGCTCCGGTCAGAATTCCAGTCACACAGCAAAACAGAATGGAGAATACAGAGGTGAATGTCATCATATTCATAGAACTGTAATCCCTCTGGTAATGTGCTGAAAAATTTGAAGAATTTTACGCTGAATTCAATGCTCTAAGAGTCTAATACAGTCAAAACTGTCTAGTTTTCCACCTATGAAATCCATGAATTCCGACATTCATTTTCATTCCCACTTTACTATTGTTTTTTTGTGTTTTTTTTTTTGTGTGTGTGTGTTTTGTTTTTTTTTTGCCTTTTTTTAACACTTTGCAATCCAACAAACTGTCTATTCTGAAACACAAAATTTGTATCCAGATACCTGATGGATTAGATAGGTTTCAATGTATAATGCTTTATAATTGAGAAATGCAAAACAATACATTTTCACTTAAAACCAACTTCTTCTTTTCTAGGAATATCAATTGAGAAGATTAACATATTAACTAACTCCAATTTGATTACTTACTCTAAGTGAATGACAAGACAATGAAAGACAATAATGAAATAAACAACCTTCTAAGAGTATTGAAACACCTATCTTATTCTCCTACAGGCAAGCCTTGAATACCATCAAATATCATCAAAGAGAAAATGTAAAATGATCCATGATTCACGAGGGTAAAGACACATACCAAAATATGTGAAAGCCTCATTGCATATAAAAGTATTTAACCTTCGCTAGCATGATAGTAACAAAGAAAAAACAAACAAACAAACAAAATCAAAAACAAATAAAAAATTCATAATTATTCATAATGCCTCAAATAAAAAGTTTAAGATCACCGTTTGTAAGATGATATGTCATTTAATATCATTAAAATTTTATTTACAAAGATGAGTTTTCTTGCAGTGAATTTAAAAATGTGCAGACAGGTAGGTGGGTAAAAATCAACAAACTTACAAAACATGTTCTGACGGAAAGTCGCGGTCCTTAGTCCAGTGTAGTTTGCTGATTCTTGTACAAAGCCACTGGCATTGACGCCGTGGCAGTACTGGGAACTGTTTATTTTTCCATGAATATACTGCGCCTGCTGTGCATATTCTATCGGTATTGTTGAGCTTTTGGCAAACACACTCACAAATACAGAAAGGAGGCATATAACAACAATCTACAAATATAAATTGAACACTATGATTAGGGAATAACTGTATTTGCGACCGTTAATGCCAATTTAACGGTCGCAAACTGAGTTTTACCGTTAATGCTCGTTTAACTGCCTAAAACCTCAGTGTATTAGCCAATCAAAATGCGTTTTACAAAACGGTTGCATTAAAATATTAATTTATTATATAAAATAAGCACTTTAAGGGAAAAAAATGTCCAGTAAATCTGTGCAATCCGTTTTACGTAGAATTTTACCCTTAATTTTCACCCTCGGTTTATATTTTCCATGTTTTACACTGTGCAATCCAACACACTGTCTATTCTGACACGTAATTTGTGTCTCAGTGCATATTGGATTATATAGGTTTCACTGTATTTTTTCATGACCTTATTTTATTCCATAAGTTGCAACACTCTCATGTATCTTATCTGTAAACAATTATAGACTTATTTTTACAATTCATATAATTCTGTTATCTCCTTCTTTCAGTTCTATTTTAATTGAAATAATGTACATGTAGATCATTTATGGTACACCGGTTACGGTAGCCTAGTGGTAGGGCATTCACTTCGCGTTTAGGAGCCCGGGTTCAAATCTCGGTCCCCGCGCCGCGTCAAACATAAGACGTGAACATAGGTACTGACTGTTCCTTCGCCAGCGCCCGGCATTGAAAGTGAAAGTCAGAAGACTTTTGGATGAGACATTAAAAACCGAGGCCCCGTCTCAAGGTAGACATTGGCAGGATAAAGAATGGTCCCGAGTGCCGAGTAAAGGCCTAAATTTGAAGTCCTTAACCGACAAAATGTGATGTCTCAATATGAGTAAAAAAATTATCGAATGGAACATAAAAATCAACATACAATCAATCAATCATTAATTGTACAATTACATGTACATAGATATAAGTGTATCTAATTTAGATATAGTATCTACATAAAATTCTCATTATGGAATACAGTAAAATATGTATATTCTGGCACCTGTACAATCTGATTCACTGTGAATTTCGACCTATATATATTTTCATTCCAACTTTATTATTCCCCTTGTTCTTTACACTGTACAATCCGACACACTCTGACAATTTTAACTTTCATTTCCAATTTACTATTTACCAAGTTCTTTACACTGTGACATCATTTCTATTTTGTCACAATACAAAGATGTGCAGGTGCCAACATCTACCGTGACACGGGGCCTCGGTTTTTAAGGTCTCATTCGTAAGACCCGCAACTTTCACATCAAAGTGCCAAGCGCTTGTCGAAGGAACAGAACACATGACCTTCTTCTTTTTCATACAGTAAATTCTCATAGTACTCATAGTACTTACCAAAAATATAAACAGCGATGTTTTGGCAAACATGTCAGCTCCAACAATACAGATACCTAGGCACACAATGAGGACTATTGTACAGTACAAGTACTTGTACCAAAAATCATGGTCACCTTTTAAAAATGGATGGTCTATCGACGAACCTGTCAATAATAAAGAAAATATATCTTATTTTAGTCTACTAGATAAATAAATACATTTTCTTTTGGTCTTTCATCTCAACTGAAGACCTTTATGTTAATGTTTGGTTTCTTTTTCACTAATTATATTTCTTAACTGACTCTGTGAGTGTTTGTTCTCAGAAATGGATCGCTTGATTTTCTGTATTTTCGGATCTGACACATACTAAAACTTTTAATTTTTTTTTATCGATTGAAAATGTCACTTCCGGATGCCAGTTGGGGCCAATTTTCAGCTTAAAAAAAGAAATTTGTTCGCACATCAAAAACTGTTGAAAAAATAAACATTAAAAAAATCAAGGGTGATTGATCAGAAGTAAAAGTGTTTTTGTTTTTTTAGGCACTCTCAGGCCGTCACTACCATTATCCAATTAAAGTAGTTTTTATGTTTGGAATTTCTTTTTTTAAACACATGAAGGTGTTCATGATAAAGTTTTAAGAATGTCAAAAGTTATATTATTTTTATTGGAAACATGATTCATTTAAAGGGAAAGTTGTCATAAAAACTGTTGGGCCAGAAATTTATCAAGGCTTTATCTCATTGACATTTGTGTCCATCTTACAGCTATATTTATACTGGACTTTACATAAGTAATATATCTCTCAGTAGTGATCGTTAATGTGAATTTAAGTATTGGAATATAAAGTAGAACATGATCATCTTAAGCAAGTGCTCTATGAAATCACATTCAGTGAAAATTCACACTTGCGTTAAAGTTGTACACATACAATTAATTTACAATTGATCAATAATTACCATCCGGTCCGAAATTCTCGATCATGGCTTCCACTAAACCAAACACAGACAGACTCACAGCTAAAAGATTGGCCACAAAAAATATGAAACCAATGCTTCCCCCGAACTCAGGGCCCAAAGCACGGCTTATCATATCTGAGTTTAAATAAGGATTGCAGCATACAATTATGGACTATTCACAAATCACCAGGTCTGAGTAGGCTTGCGCCCGAGGGTGACAACCCCTTATCGGACCTGATAATTTGTGATGTCTCCAGAGTCTAGATGTTAATTTATTGTCCTTGATTAAAGATGAAGATAACGAACAGTGATCGATCACCAAAAATCTACAAACAATACATATGTGAAATAGGGAATAAAAAAGCCCGCCCGGAAATTATACCCGTCGTGAGCCCTGTAGCAACCACTAATGATAAAACGCCGCTTAATGATAGAAATATCACTAAACGCTTAATGTCATAAATTATATCATTAATAGTTGACATTCTCAACCGCTTAATGATATTTTTTTCATTAAAAATATGACCCAATGATAATTATTTTTGCTAACATGGTCATGATAACGACCATAGAATTTACGAAATAATGATTTTAAGGGAGGATGTTTAAATCCCTGTAACATCAACTTATCATCACTAGTCTGACTGGGTTTAAAAATATTACTACACAAATAAATAAAGTTGATTATGGAAAAGCTGAAGTCATCTCGTTTGTCACAATTTAGTTGTTAGTTAGCCCTTATCGTCTATTTTCAGTAAAATACGAAACAGATGTGACAGACTTTGTGGTGTCTTTTATTTGAGTTCAATATAGTGTATCGAGTCGACATATGAATGGAAATAACTCGTGTTAAATTGATGAAACGTTGTCGATATACGGCAAGTGTTTTCTTCCTCATTTTAACATGTGCAAATGCAGTGAGATGATATAAATTCTAAAGGATACAGTAGGCCCCGCCCCCTTCTACTGCGCCATTGGTTGATATAGCATTGATTGACAACACTGTCATCACCAAGATAAAATAGGCTAAAACAAGCTGTAACACTGACTCTAGGATCCCTGCCTGGCCAACAACAAAACCTGAAAACAATATTAACATATTACTTATAAAAAACGTAAAGATAACGTACAGTGATCGATTTTGTAAAAAAAAAAATAAAAATAAAAAATACAAACTATATTTAATCTGTGAACAGGACATAAAACAAAGACCCCCGGAAATTCCAGATGACCATAAATACACAAATAGTAAGAATATCGATTTAATACTGTGGTGAAAACATCATTAGGAATAGATTAACAAATAATAACATTTTTTTTAACCTGAAAGATTTTTTTTTTCAAAAAAAATTTTCATGAATTTGGAAGGTCTTTTTTGTACTCCCCATTTTTTAAAAGTCGGTTTTAAGCTATCCAAAGGCCTGTGACTTAAACATACATAAATATATATTAAAATATCTTTCTTTCTTTGTTAGCATTGCAGAAAAAAAGAAAACATTCTATTGATTAAATATACTTTGTATATTTATGTTTAAGAGAATTCTCCAATCATTAGAGGTAATTCCTTTCCTTAATTTTAATTTTTTTTTTCATATCACTATAATCAAACCTTAGTAGTTTTTTTTCTTTTGTTAGAAATATATGGACTAGAGAAGAAAGTAAATAAGAAAGGTTTATATCCAGAATACATAATGAAGGACAGAGACATTAAAGAAACATTACAGTAGAGCCCTCTTTATCGGGATAGTTTCCCAAGGATTACTTAAAAAAAGAACCTTATCTTAATTGGTACATATAAATGTAAATTTTGTTCCCTTGTCCACAAATGTCCTGAAAGTAAAACGTCCGAATAATTGTGTCCGAACTATTGAGGCCCAATTGTATTTTTGTCCATACTTTGGACTGAAAATATCTTCATACCTATCCTGATGAAGAGCAAAACACTGAACATATTAAGCGCAACGGGTGCCACAACACCCTCCAAAGTCCGCAAAGTTCGCACTGGGGAGTCCTCCTCTTTTTCTTCCTCTGACGAGGCATCGGATTTGCTCCTCCGGCGGCACAGGAACCAATTAAAAATTCCCGTGAAAAGGTCCTGCACTGAATTTTTATCTCCTAGTGAAGGTCCATCAAAACTTTTATATCCCTCTTTCTTCGCTCGGATCTCACTTAAAACTCCGTCATGTTCCGCTGACATACCTGAATATATTTTTGGTCTTTTACTCGGAGAATTGTAAATTTAAAAGAGTTAATTCAATGAAAGCAAACACCAGGGTAACAGTTTTGTAGCTCTAGTGTAGGACTTGCGCGACAAAATTTATTTTCGCAAATGGCCGTTGGCCAAGCAGTAGACACTGTCGAGATTTCTCTCTCTTTTTTTTTTTTGTAAAGCACAGCTTCTTCGGGGTTTGTCTGACACGTTCTTAGCATGATTGGATACAGCGTTAAATCCCCAAAATACCTTGTTTAATAACGCTGTTTCTGTATACATTTGGGATGGACTATGTACTTTACATTTATTAATCCTATTACTTGCTTGTTAAATGTCGCCTTGAACTATACTTGGTTATAAGAGATCTTATTTACATGTAACTATAGATGAAGCGTTTCATGAAAAATTAAACTGTATAGTTTTTGTAAAAAAAGTGAACCAATTTTCGGACGTCATCCCTGTCACAGAGATATGATTTCAACAATGCTAGAAATTGAGTTATTGTACTATATCAGGATACTAGCACATAAATTTGCTTTGTACTTTTGTAATTCTAAAGAAGAAGAATTCTATTTTTTCCGTAAGCTTTGGAACCCCTGAAAATTTGTAGCATTGTATTCAATTCCTAAGATTATGTTTAAGGATTTTTTTCTATGAATTTCTCTCTCTCTCTCTCTTTTGCTTTGAACCCACTTTGTGATTTCATCATAGTGTCTGCCTCAGGAGTCATAAATACACTACCACTACACGTCAATGCTTGCATTTTGATTTGACAATTTGTACAACCATAATTTTTGAGAATTTTTTTTATACAAAATCACTTAGAATTCATAGGGGAAAAATTCAAATCCATTTGTGATTAGTTTCACATGGATTTTTTCGTCTGTGAAGGTTTGAAGAAATTAGCTTGGTAGTGTCCTTTCTGACATATTTCATTTTGTCAAATAAAATCTGCAACATGAAGTTATGATTAAAGATAAAATTTCACTTTGAATTTTAGTCAATTAATATTTCAATTTGGGTTAAGATTAATGTATGTGGATATTTTAACATAACATTTTGGGTATTCTCGTTTTATAGGAATTATATAGTAAAGTCTTTATTTTATTTCCTGTTACAATTTCAGATATATGTATAGAAATTTGGTAATAGTATTTTATTTGATGAAAAAGAAGGAATGTCTTTGAAGAAAAAAATAAGTACAGGTAATTGTCTAAAATAAATAATATGTGTTACTCAGAAGATTTGGCATGAGGGATTAGTAAACTGTTTAAGCCTTTAGCCATACAATTATGTAATTTTGCTGGAAAAAGAGAACAGCAGTAATTTGTAGATAGGTGATGTGTTTTTTTTGTATATTTATTTATGGGTTCTTTTATCTTTTTTATCTAGTGTCAAAAACACTATCAAACGAAGTAGAATCCATTAACCTATTGTTAGGGGATTAACTTGTTAAGTGGCAGGTCAAATACTCAGGTAATGGTCAGTTCATGTCATGTGATTTTTCACAATACGATATTTTGGCTATTATTGATACAAATTAACAAAGAAAAACTAATTTGATTGGACAAAATAATTCACGGCAAGCGTGGGTCTCCGAATGGAATTGTGCCCGCAACTCGGCCATTCTATTCGGAGACGTGAATAAAGTAACATCGTTTTTAATTTGATCCACGCTTTGCTTTTCCTTATTACAGGTATGGTAAAAATGTTTTATTTGGTTAAGTTATTTTTCTAGAACTTATAAAGAAAAGATTAATTAATTATTTATTAACATTTGCAATTAATTTCTGGAGTTTACAAAAATTTGAGCTTTAGTTTACAAAATTTGAGCTTTCATTAAAATAGAAATCTATTATAAAAGTATTATATTGAGATCAGGGCATTTATATTTGATGTGTGTTCTTATGATTTTTCTTGTATTTTGGTAGCTGTAGTCCTATGTAGAGTGTAGTTTTATAGTTAGACACGTTTTACTTTTTATCGGTTTTATACCGGAAATATAATGCCTTTCTTTGTTTGGCTCTATTATTATTATCAAACTCTCCAGTCGAGGGAGGTAAATTTAAATGTATCCAGTGTAAACAAAAGTACGAGCTTTAGTATTTCAGTTGGAAATTACATTGTCTAGATTTTTTATTATATAGAGTGAGTCTTTTAATATTGTTTAATCACTCTATGAGTCACCAGATGTTAGGTAGGTTAAGGCACACTTGTTTGTAATGCTACGAGCAACTCATAATGATTTATTTTATTGTGCCTGGTGACTTTTTGTTGTGCATTCTATTCGGAGACGTGAATAAAGTAACATCGTTTTTAATTTGATCCACGCTTTGCTTTTCCTTATTACAGTGCACCCAAACCTAATCTGGACCTGGTGGCTGAAAAGCAGAATCATTATAAATAAGGGTCTCTCACAAGCGAGCGAGCTAGACAAATTCCCAAGATAAGTGCGGTCACCCAATAGGGCGACACGACAACTGGTGGGGTATCCGAAACCCGGATGAACCATATTGTGGAGTTGAAAGAAAATACAGCCTTTCACCGATATAACTTAAGAAAGTACAGCAAAATGCCTGCTCCATCTAATGCTTCAGCACCGGAGAACTCCCCCAGATAGCATGACTATGTTGGGCCAACATAGGCCCAACAATGCTCGTTACGTCGGGCCAACGTTGGCAAACAATGTTGGCCCAACGTTATTTTGCTCATCGGTTCTGCGTAGGCCCAACGTGTAGGGCCTACACTGGCCCAACATGTTGGGCCTGCATTGGCCCAACAATGCTAGATTACGTCGGGCCAATGTTGGTAAAAGACGTTAAATTGGCCCAACGTTATTTTGCTCATCAGTTCTACGTAGGCCCAGCTGAAGGTCCTACATAGGTCCAACGTGTAGAACCCATCGGCTCAATGTTGGCAAACAATGGACATGTACGTTAAACGTTGACCCATATATTTCCCCTTTGGTCAAACAATAATTCACTATTTACTGTTACAATTTTACTTTATCATGAAAAATAGGTGTTTAAAAGATAAGTAATAAAACATTAATTGAAAAAAAATCTCTTTTATTTTTTATTGTACTTAGTTCTCTTTTTTTTTGGTGAAATGGTACATTTTAAAATTTGCGCCAAATTTTTTAAAAGATAAATGCCTAAAAAAAACAGAATTAAAGAATGGAAAATGTTCATATTCTTTTAGTGGTTAGGAACCAAAGTCATTTTAGCGACACACATCTAAGCATGCTCAGGTTCACTTTCTGTTTGATCATCTTGAGTGTTTTGGTTGGCTATCTGCTGCCTCCTTTTTTCGGCCCTTTTCTTTCGCCCGCCGTCCCTGTCGCTCGCAAAACGGAACCAGTCTTTAGCTATAGTGAATATCTCTGTGTCAGTGGTGTTGGAGCACAAGCGATTCTTCCTTACTGTTTCTAAATAAATAAATAAATAAATAAGAATAATGTATTTATTTCTCAAAGAATGTCCATGGAAGACCTCTCTCTCTCTCTCTCTCTCTCAATACATCCCTTTTAATATTTCCTTTAATTTTAAGGAAGAGAAAGGAATTTTCCCTCCCTTTCCCATCCAGTTTATCTTAATCGCCAGTGGGTTTGATATCATGTGAGACAGGAGTCTCCTGATTGTTGTTTTGGCATTTTCCCCTCCAATTGTTGATAACGATTTCACCTGTATAATTTAAGATAAAAAAAATGAATGCATATAATAAATGGCACCTCATGTACATGTAGCAATTATATATATATATATATATATATATATATATATATATAGAGAGAGAGAGAGAGAGAGAGAGAGAGAGAGAGAGAGAGAGAGAGAGAGACATTTAAACCTACCAAAGTTTTACATTTGTCCTTATCCTGCAGTGTGTCTTCTAGCTTATCGATATCTTCTTGTGATTTAAGAGGAAAGCACACGTCTAATTCCGTGTCAAGCTCATTTCCACCGGATATTGGGAGGCCTCCAAGTCCATCAACCTTTGAGATTGTTGCCTGTAACAGCTGCGTGTTTAGGTGCATCTGTACTTTCAATTCCTCAACGTTGGTCATGATTTTTTCCAAGCAGTTTACAATTTTCTTTTCTGATGCTAAAAACAAGGTTAGAGTTTAAAACAGACAATAAATAAGTTTGCAATATTTATGTGAGATAACATTTAAAAAAAATAAATTGGCACTGAATCATTTTAAATATATACCTGAAGTGGAGGGGCCTTTATCAAATAACGATGCTGTACAATTGGTTGGTGCTTTAGTTTTTGTTGGTTTTGAAGACGAGGGCTGACATGGGGGAGCTGGAAGGCTTGGCAGATTTGGTGGGGCAATTTTCCTTTGAATCTTTCGAGGAGATTTTCTAATCTGTTGTCGGTGGTGTTCCTCATCTTGTTGTTTATCACACTCAACTTCTTCTGAATCTGAAGACTCAAAACGGCTTGGTCTAGGAACACAATACCAATGTATTGTTAGAATAATCTTAACATAACTTTGAATGGTAATACAAAACATGACTAAGTTGATATAATACAAACTTTTTGGTCTTCCTGGAACCAATATCCTCGTTCTCTTCAGCATCAGTTTGCAAGTCTGATGTATATGTTGCTTTTGACAGTTTTTTCCGTGCATCGTTGTACTCCGCTGCATAAAGAAATATACATGTATTCACTAGACCAAAATCTCTAATACAATGTTGATTATACAGTAATATGTACTGAATATATATACTCAAGTTTACTATATAATTATATTTTGATTGCTGATAGACTTACTTGTTTTTGCCAGTACCCTGACTGGAAGAGGTCTAAATTCTGCATTCGGGGCAATATTTGCCTTCACTGCCTTTCTTATTTTGGCTGTCATTCTAAAGGTTGGCCACTGGCACATAGTTTCATTTTCAGCTAACCACCTCATAGGAACCACATCAACTTCCTTTTCTTCTGTAAATTCCACCACTGCATATCCATTAGTTGTCAATGACCTTATTAATGATTTGATTTAAATTAAGTTTTAAAACAAAAAACAAAAACAAGATACCAAAAAAAAAAAAAAAAAACCAAAACCATAAAAGTATTATTTTTGCTGACTATTCACTCCAATTGTAAGGTGTTTTTTAACCTACCAATCAGCATCTGTAAATGAAATCGCAATATATTTGTTCTTGAATGGCAGAATGACACATTGGGATTCTACGTCATTCAATTCGGAAAAATGAAAAGTGTTTCCTAAATTCGAAACTTTTAAAATTCCCAGTAATTTGGATTCTAACGGACATACGAATGCGTTTTCTGATGTTCCAAAGACCTGATGAACAAGAAAAATTTTACCTTCATGCAAAATAATGTTTTTGATTAGGCATATTTTTCCATCGATTCGTACACAGCTATCTTTGAAATTTGTTTTAAATACATATCTCACTGTCTCTACTTTCTGATACTGACAACCATGCACAAGTCTTTCATGAACAGGTCCACTGCTATGGGGTTTACTTAAATGTGGATAAGTTTTTTGTTCCTTTTGCAAATCCGTTTGTTCTGACAATCTGCGAATAATTTGTGCCAAAGGAAAAGTTGGCTTCCTCACCATTTTTTTTAACTTCGAAAGAAAGTTTTCAAATGGAAATGCAGAAATGTTGTCTAAACTACCAAAAGTTCGGGCTTCATCAGCAAGATGAACCAAACAATGGACATTGTAAACAGCCATTTCATCGCCATAAACCTGATAAAAATGTGTGACAAAAGTTCGTAGGAGATCGTGTGCATATTGATTGTATTCATTTGATAGCCTCTCATTAAGTAGAATATGTATCCCCACACTAAAAAGAAGAAAATTATGATAAATGTTTGGATGAACAGCATCATATAAAGCTACAACCCCAGTGTATAGCAAAAACTGTCGGAACTCTGTTGCCTTCCATCTTTCTATTTCTGCTAATGGCCGAGGCTTTCTTGCGAATTCAGATGGTATGCAATGCTTAAGTGCCACTAAAGACTCAGATATTTGCTGCACTTCATGCGATCCTAGTCTACAATGCAATGGACCTTTAATCCACAGTAAAAGGAGGCGTTTCATGACTCCAAGACAAACCAAATGCATATAATCCAAGGGGATTTGTGTAACCATGCGTATACTTGTTCTGGAGAGAGGGGAATCACCTAAATGATGGTCATCGTCATATTGTTGAGAAAAGGATTGATCTGTTCTTAAAGGAGCGTTTATCTCAGGAAATGTCATCTTACCCATCCACCTGCCGCGTTGAGTACATTTTTCACAACCGTGATAACCAGAATAAGACTTCACATTTTTAATGAATGCCCTGGCTGGTGCATCACATATGATTGAATCGATCGTAACATTTAACTGTTTTCCTGAGAATTCAATTCCATTTCTTTCAATTTCCATATATTCAGTTATAAAGTCATATAAATATTCTTCAAGATTGTTAGGTTTTTTGGTTCCATAGAATAGACAAATAATGAAAATTTTATTGTTGCCTTCGATGTTTTGAATTTGTCCAAGTATTGGCCAAAATTGGTCAGAGGTGCTCTTGAAGAGAGGTAAACCATCAATATTTATTTGCAGTTTCAGTGAAAATTGATCTGGTATCACATTTGTACTTTGGTTAAGTACATGGCAAAGGGATGACGCAATGCCAAAGTAATAGTACTCTCCCCCACATTTAGTTTGAATGGTATAATTCATTTTCGTTTTAAGTAATGTTCGAGGATCTTTTGGCAAATCAGGATGGAAATGGCGTAAAATTTTTAAAAGATCAGACAAAGAAACATTTGGAATCTGATGTTTAACAGCCCAATCTCGTAAATAATTTTTCAAAGCCTCATCTGACTCATTATCACTCTCTCTATCAGCATTTGAGTCAGAAGAGTCACTCCATACATGTCTCAATCCACAGTGCATCTCAAACTCATTGCTATTTTCTGCTTGTGCATGACAAATATCACTTTCTTCAATGTCTGTAGACCTTCTACTTAAGACTGATTCTTCATCTGAGATTATTTGCTCTACTTCAGAACTACATGGTTCGTCAATATTACTATCAGCTGAAACTGCAGGGCCTATCTGCAATGAACAACTATTTTGTTCAAATGTTTCTTCATCTTCACTTTCTAAGACATTTTGAGCTAATGTTCTACGAACACGTCTTCTAATTGACCAGTATGACGTGCCCTTTCCCCTTGGGTACTCATTCATTTTAATAGTGAAAGGGAATAGTCAGCAAAATAATTTTCAAAAACCCAACAATATCTAAATTAATTTAAAGATGACTTTTTAAGGATATGGATATGCAATGGCATCCACAAAAATAAATTTTACCTGCAACGAAAAGATCTTTTTTAAATTTGTTACCTTTTTTGATTCATTTTTATATCAATTTAATTCTACAATAATTTACCCAAAATTTATTTTGTTTTCATTTAGTACATTAAGAGAAATTGAAATAAAAATTTTTATATTCCCAAAGTCTAGATAGACTACCCAACTTTAACACTAAACTGTTCCATATCTAAGTTCAAATGGTAATTTATAACAACTTAACGATATTTTATGCTGTCTAGTTAAGATATTTTAAGGTATGTCACTCGTCAGCTTTTTAGAAAAGTTCAGTCAGAACCTGTTACTTCAAAACTATTTATAACACTTCAATTTTTATAACATATTGAAATTAAACAATGCAAATTATTCAACATTCAATTAAAAAACTCGCAAATTCATAAAGAAGCAAAATTTATGAAGGACGACAGAGCGCTCATAGCCCAGCTGTTTTTAAGGGATTCATTAAAGGAGAATGCATTAGACATGCAAAAAATACTACTGACCCTACAATATTACATGCAACACTTATATGACTTCAGGACGCACTTATCAAAGCGAGGTTACTCTATCTCAGAAATTGATCGTACCATCAAAGAAACGATCAACACAAACCGATCAAAAGCACTAAAGAACAGCTATTACGTAACCCTACAGTCTTGGTTACTAAATTTAACCCTTGCATTAAAGGACTGAAAAAACGAATTCTGAAATATTGGAATATCAATCTTAGAAATCCAGAATGCAAAACTTTATTTAATTCTCAACCAATCATCACTTACAGCAAACACAAGAACATAGGCGACGAGATAATCAGGACTCACTTAAAATAAACATCGTATTATGTGTCTGTGACTCCTGATGAAGCTACTTAGCCGAAACACTCTACAACTACTTGCATAATACAAATTAATCTGCGCTTTGCAAAAACATATCTACTACCCGGTATAAATTTATGTGGTTTAGAGTGTAGGGTCCTAATAATTAAATCTCATACAAGTCTGGTTGATTGATGTCGCTAATTTTCACATTTTAAAGTAACAGTATTTCAATTATTTAATGCTTTACGTTACACTAACAAAAATTTGAACTATCAGAAATAAAAAGTGAATTTCAAACTTTCTGAACAAATTGTACGACAGAAAAATCATCAAGTTTGTTAAGAAGAATCATAAATAAACAAACAATACATAAATTAATACTTACATGATTGTTGAATTGGTAAAATTCAACAAAAAAATGGCCAACAAGCTTCTACTTTTCAAAGTTCTTTGTCTCGATCTAACAGGCGGGAAAATGCTGTGATCGAAGCAGCGATGGAGGGTCTTTGTCTTTAATTTGACCATCCTAATTCCTGTATCAAATATCACGCTTTTCTCCACAAACTGACCAGTCTCCCGCTGTTTATCTCATTGCCTAATTGCATTCTGCTGAAAGTGTTCTCTTATCTTTAACTTGATGCCCAGATTATTGACACACACAGACGAGGGTACAGGATAAAAATCAACATATTATATTTATATTTTTTTTTAATTTACTTTACTTTACATTTTGCATTCAGATTGTTTGGTTGAGAAATATAATTAACATGCTTTTTCATTTGTGAAGAAAACACACACCATAATTTTCTAAATGTATTAAATTTAATTATCAATAAGAATTGTTTCTTATCATTCAAATGTCAAATAATTATTTGACAAGTTAATATGTTAGTCCATAGCCAGTATTAATTTAAAAATCTCTTAGAGAAGTGATTGCAAACACACGTTTTGCATGTTTCCTTCCAGTCATTATCAATATATCTTATGATTTTTGTTGGGCCAACATTGGGCCTGTATAGAACTCACATTTGAATAGTCTTAAAGATTTTACGTTGGGCCAACATTAGGCTAACGTAGAATACCCTAGGAATTTTGACTGATTTTATATTGGTTGATATATACATATATACATAACGGAATTAGTTGATGTTGGACCAACGTTGGGCCAACGTAAGAATCCCTTGGTTGTGGTACTCTTTTCAATTAGGCCTAGGGTAAAACAAACAATGGGCTAGCATTGGGCCAACGTAACGCTCCCAACTCATGCATATCGTCCTTTCGTTTGGGCAAACGTTGCACCAACGTACTCACACTAACTAAAAGAAAACTTAAACAGACAGTCAAGCTTACATTGAGCCAACGTTGGGCCAACATACTGTTACCAGATTAAATTATCAGTTGCATTACAAACGTTAGGCCAACAATGGGCCAACTTTGAACCCCCAACGTCCTTAAAATATGTTGGTTAATCTATGTTGGGCCAACATTGGACCTATTTAAATTTCCCAACAGTATTCCAACTGGTATTGTGTTGGTTGATCTACGTTGGGCCAACGTAAACCCAACGTAGAAAACCAAACTTCATTCTGACTAGGTTTTAAATTAATTATTTCATGTTGGGCCAACATTGGGCCAACGTAGAATTCTTGATGTCATTTTTACCTTCGGTTAACATCGGTTTACCTATGTTTGGCCAACATTGTATCATTGTTATACACCAAACTCAATATTATAACATTTCTAACTCAATAAGTCTAACGTTGGGCCATTAATGGCCCAACGTTGTACACCCAACGCCAACCATCTGCCTACAACCCAACCACTTGCCAACGTTGGCCCAACATAGTCATGCTATCTGGGCCGACACCATCGAGGAAGATTACAACCAGGAAGAAGTGAGTTCGTTACAGAGAGAGTTACGAAGTCAACAGGAGGAGATACAACGTCTCCAAGACCGCAGAAACCGAGAGTTAGACGAAAAAGAAGAAGAAATTGAATCCCTAAGGAGACAGTTGAGGGAAGTGTCAACCAGACAACCCCCAATCCCACTCACTTTTGATCCACCCTCTTCTTTAACCAACAGGAATTATCCAACCAACTCTCAGGGAAGCTCATCTTTTCCCAAAGTTAGACTTGAAAAATTCAATGGGAAGGTGTCTGTGGTACAATGGTGGTACAAGTTCATAACCTTTATTAACCTCCAAAAGCTCACAGAGGAAGTCGCCATCAACACCCTCCCCTTTTATCTGGAAGGGGCTGCCGAAAGCTGGTTCTACGCTTTGGACCGCACGGTAAAATCGTCACTAGAGTCTATTCGCAGGGCCTTACATAATCGATTCCAGCCGTCCTCAAGACATAATTTACAACTGATGGATGTTAAACAAAAGGACCAAGAAAGTGTAGAGGACTTTATACACCGAGTGACTAGTATGACCAATGACCGAAGTGTAGACCAGGACTGGCTAATTACAGTCATAATTAATGGACTGAAGCCAGACATAAGTGCGGATGTGGTAAAGGATGACCCTCATTCTTTAGAACAACTGAGGAACTGTGCATGCCGAGCCGAACTTGCCAACAAAATCAGACAGAAAACCTCATCAGTGCAGGACTCAACCAATTTAGCCTTGCTGAATGCTCTACAGGAAGTGAGGACTGACATAAACGCCATACAGGAGTCAGTGAACGATGCCCAATTTTCTCAGCAGGCCCCACCGAGAGAGTCCCAGCCATGGAGGAATAATGGTGGACCCCGTAGGCCTTACCAACAAGGAAATGGTGGAAACCGCTTTCAACAGGGAAATGGTGGAAACCGCTTTCAACAGGGAAATGGTGGCTATCAGCATTCCCAACGGCAGGCTAGACAGGAGACACAATATCAGGGACCCAGATCCAGACATCCTCAGAATAGGCCAAGCAATGGGAGAGGTTCCTGTCACAACTGTTCTGGTGAATTATGCGATTCTTTCAATTGCAATGCTAAAAAGGTTAATATGTCAAGCTGTTATTTTTGTGGTAAATTGGGTCATTTTAAGAAAACTTGCTCTTCTTACGCACAGCACTTACAGCAACGTTCACGCACAGTAACACACTCAAAATACCACAAGCACACTTCCTCGTTTCAAAACAGTAAACAATAGGGGTGCGCGCCTGTCTTTAGAAAACATTCTAGAGATGGGCACCATGACAACCAGCCACAAGTCAATCTAGTGGCACACATGACAAAGAACACAATTCCACTGCAAGTCGGTGGAAGAAAAACTAGTGCTTTAGTGGATTCTGGTGCTTCTGTTACAATTATGAATTTAGAGTTCTTTAGAAAGACTATTTATGCTCATGATAGGTTGACATCACCTGATTTCCGATCAGTTAAGGGTGCTAGTGGCAAATTGTTACCTGTGGCAGGTAAGTTAGAGATGAAGTTAGATATCAATGGTCAGGATTATAACTTCTCAGTTCATGTGGTAGATGGTTTACACCATGCTTTCATTTTAGGAGTAGATTTCTTGTGTGCAAACAACACAACTCTTAGGTTTTCTGAGACCAATACACTACACATTCCAGATCACAATGGTGATGCAAATGTTTGTTCAATTTCGATCAACAATGGGTATGCCCGTGTAAAATGTGCTATGAAAATTCCCCAAAGGTGTGAAATTAATGTCCCTGTACATATTTCAAGACAAAAATTAGGTGAGCAAGTACTGTTAGAACCTCATGAAGAGTTGCAATCTTTACAATTATCTGGTGCTAAATGCTTGGTAAGTATCAGAGATGATGTGGTTATGAGGTTGATTAATCCTACATTTGAGGATGTGTACTTACCAAAGAATTTTGTAGTAGCTAATGTGTGTGAGGTGCAAACTCGAGAAGTGTATGCCTTAGAAAATGAGACAATGAGTATCAGTGCGTTGAATCCAGACAATTCCAAAGGTCAAAAACCAAGTGAAATTGCATTTGATTTAGAGAATTCCGATTTAGATCCAAATCAAAAAGAGGTTTTACTGAAATTTTTAGCAAAACATCGAAGTAACTTTGCTGTTGACCTCAGTGAACTGGGAAGGACAAGTGCTTACAAACATAAAATTGAAATAAAACCAAATTCAAAGCCTGTTCGCCAACAGTTTTACAGAACATCATCTCAAGCTTCAAAAGAAATTCAAAAACAAATTTCAGAAATGTTAAATCATGGTATTATACAACCATCAAATTCAGAATGGCATTCGCCAGTGGTTTTAGTAAAGAAAAAGAATGGTCAATTTCGGTTTGCTTGTGATTATCGTGCTTTAAACAAAATTACAGTACCCATGTCCTTCCCACTTCCCCATTTGGAAAGTGTTTTTGATGCTATAGGTGAGGCACGAGCAAACTATTTTACTAATTTAGATCTCATGTCTGGATTCTGGCAAATGGAACTGGATGAGGAAAGTAGAGAGAAAGCAGCTTTCATAACAAGAGAAGGAGTGTATGAGTGGAAACGTATGCCATTTGGCCTTACTAATTCCCCCATTTCATTTCAAACACTTATGTCAAATGTGCTGAGAGGGTTAAATTGGAAATCGGTACTTGTCTACGTGGATGATATTTTAATCTTTTCGCGATCCTTTGATGAACATCTGCAACACTTAGAACAAGTGTTTGATCGTCTGAGAGAGGCAAATTTGAAACTGCAGCCATCAAAATGTCACTTTGCCGTCAAAGAAGTTAAGTTCTTAGGGCACATTATATCACGTAAGGGAGTACAAGTAGACCCTGACAAGACCCGTGCGGTCAGTGAGTTTCCCATTCCCAAGACACAGAAACAGGTACGTAGCTTTCTGGGTATGGCAAACTATTATCGGAAATTTATCCAAGATTTTGCTAAAATTGCTACCCCACTTAATGCCTTGTTATGTAAAGAGAGAAAATTTCAATGGTCTGAATCTTGCCAAAATGCCTTTGATACCCTCAAAGACAAGTTATTATCTGCCCCAATTTTGTCATACCCAGACACATCTAGATCTTTCATACTGACATGTGACGCCTCTGACAATGCCATTGGGTATGTGTTGGGCCAAGTAGATGATGATAATCGAGAATATGTAGTATCCTATGGAGGTAAGTCTCTCAGTCAAGATCAGAGGAAGTTCAATACCACCGAAAAGGAATGCTTGGCAGTGCTGGAAGGCATTGCCGCATTTCGACCTTATCTGGTACACAGTAGGTTTACAGTAATTACTGATCACAAAGCACTTGTTTGGTTGCAAACAGCCAAACACACTGGTCGTTTAGAAAGATGGGCTCTCCAGCTACAAGAATACAACTTCCAAATCATACACAGACCAGGTAAGAGCAATTTAGTAGCAGATGCTCTCAGTAGACGAGAATATCAACCTGGGGTAAGACAAGCAACAAGTATTGTCAGAATTTCAGCAGAAAAGGGCTCGAACAACTCACTGGAGGAGGAAAAAGCAGAGATAGTACAGTTAGAAGTAAGTGACACCCAAGTCAGATCCGTGGGTATCCAAACCTCAAATATTAATTTCTCAGACACAGAGAGTGAAGATGAGGGAGACGAACACCCAGAAAAGTTGCCAAGTATAAATTCAGTCAGTATTCAAACAGAGAATCTTCCAGATACATTAGTGGATGAACAGGATTCCCTAGAAGAAGCTTGTTGTGTAGAGGTAAGTTTCACATATGCAAATGAGGAACCCGAGACCTTAGCTATAGAGGAGGAGGATGAACCTGAAGAACATCAGCAAATTCCTCTGGATGTAGCAACTATTGGACAACTCCAATCCCAGTGCCAAGATTTTCAAGATATTTATACATATCTTAAAGATGGAACATTGCCAGCAGAAGTCAAAACGAGAGATGCAGTGATAGCAGAAGCCAAACATTATAGCATGGTAGGGGATGTGTTGTATCACTGGTTTCAGAAAAGATGTCGTAAACCTCAAGGAGAATTCAACTTTATCAAGCAAATTGCATTACCTCGAGTGCTTAGAAAAGATGCATTATTGTCTTATCATGACAGTCTGGCAGGAGGAGGACATCTAGGCATTGAAAAGGTAAGGACCGCTATCTACCGCAAATACTATTGGCCGCGTATGCATAGTGACATCATCGAATACGTGAAATCTTGTGATCGCTGTCAACGCGCAAAACGTGACTACAATCCGTCAAAACCTCCAATGAACCCTCTCCCAATGGTGCACAAATTTGATCGATGGCACATTGATATTTTGGGTCCCCTTTACAAAACAAAAGAGGGACATGAACACATTTTACTCTGTGTAGATTCATACACTAGATGGGTGGAAGGTTTCCCTATGAGAACTCAAACAGCAGAGGAAACTGCAAATGTACTGTTCAGAGAAATTTTCTCTCGATTTGGTGCTCCAAAAGTTCTTGTTTCAGACAGAGGCACAAATTTCATGTCTAAATTGGTAAAGGCATTATGTGAAATTTTTGAAATTACTAAACATCAAACTTCAGCTTATCATCCAAAAACAAATGGCTTAGTGGAAAGACAAAACAGTACACTTGCACAATCCTTGAGGGCATATTGTGGGAAAGCTCAAAATGATTGGCCAAAATTAATTGCAAGTATTTTAATGGCTTACAGAAAAGCACCCTCAATGCATTCCACAGAGTTCTCCCCCTTCTTTTTAATGTTTGGGGAAGAAATGCGCCTCCCATATGATGTTGCGCTAGAACCACTTGAAAACATGAGTAGGGACACAAAAGCCTACATCAATGAGTTTCTAGAAAATCTTAAAGTCCATGACGAAATTGCTAAAGAGAACATAAAATGGCATCAAGAGCAAAACAAAACTAGGCATGACTTAAATGTGAAAATCCCAGATTTCAAACTTGGCGATCAAGTACTGATAAAAATTAACAAGGTTCCAAAGGGGTTATCTAGCAAACTGTATGATAAATCTGAGGGACCTTATGAAATTGTTGAAATTGGTCCCAACTTCACTTATAAACTGAAGAGAAAATCGGACAACAAACTTCACATGTCAATGATGAATGCATCAAACTTAAAACATTACTATGATGAAGATGAAAGACCAAACTTTGAGCAACCCGAGCAACAAATTCAGATTCAGAATGGTCAAGGTCAGGATCCAGTTGATCCACCCCAAGGTCGACAGAATGATGACACTGTACAAAATGATCAAGGTCAATCTCAAAATGACACAGATGCAAATACAGGTAATGATCAAGGTGAAGGAACAGTTGTTCCAAATGATGCAAACATTGACCAAGGTTAAGGGAATGAAGATGAATCAGACTTGTTAGATGAAGAAATACATGATCCACATAGAAAATGGAAATTTAAAAAGTTTCTAAGGGGCAGATTTAAAAATGGAAGAAGAGAAATAAGAGTAGAGTGGGAGGATGGTTCCAAAACATGGGAACCTGATCACTGTTTTGATGATGAAGTTATGGAACTCATAAACAAAAAGTTCACAAAATTAGGAACAATTAGGAAAACTTGTTTTAAGAGAAAATATTAAGAAGTACTAACATTTAACAAAGGAAATCATTAAGAAAAATATTTATGCCAAAACATTTGTGTACTGCATAAAGTATGTTAATGCCAAAGCTTAAAGCACCTGCATTATTAAAGAAAAAAAGGTTGATTAGAGGTGAAAAGTTAGATAAAGAAAGTGTGAATGGAAAACTCATAAATTAGCAAGGGTAATAGAGTGAATTTGTCTCATTTTTATTTCTAAATGTTTTAGATATGTATTTGCAAGTTATTATGGGTTATTGCATTTGGTCAACAGTAAAATCCCCTTATAAATGGCTAGCCATTCATTTTTGTTTAGTTAAAATTCAGAAATTTCACTTACCATTTAACACCTTAAATTTTACACATAAATAAAGAAAAAGAATTATTGCTGTGGTATGGTCAGATAATCAATGTAGTTAACTCTGCAGTTTTTTATAGTGCTAGAAAACACGAATAACGATCGGTTCTTGTTTTCATGACAAATGTACCACAACCTTAAATTTTTTTTCTATAAATATATTTGTAGGAAAATTTGGGGGATTCCACAATACCATGTTCCTTGTGTTAGCAGTAATGACTGTGATAACCATTCCAGCCCAAGCTAGACCTGAGAAAACTGAAGACAAAATCGTACAGAGAATCAATTATGGGGTAGTTTTTAAAGAACAATCAAGCATTATTTTATCTCAGGAGTATTGGCTCCATACCTTTCATGTGAAACTTCCAAAAAGAATTCATGTATCTAGAATACCTTTTTGCAATGTTCATACTTTTCGACAAGGATGTGTTTTGTTAAACAATCTTGCAAATTTTGTCCAGGGATTACATAAAGAAACCTTAATTCATTTCAATGAAACCATGCGCCAAATCAAAACTTTAGTTCCTCAAACAAACATTTTAAAACAAGGTAGACAACTCCGAGCTTTACTTCCATTTATTGGGTCACTCTCAAAAAGTATTTTTGGCACCGCAACTATAGATGATGTCAATATTTTAGCTGGACACATCAATGCATTAAATAGGAAAACAGAAAATATTGCAAAAGCACTGCAACAACATGGATCTCATTTGTCATCTTTCATTACTGTAAGCAATCACAGAATGGACAACTTAGCTGCTGGTATTAAAGAAAATTCAGAGTACATTTCAAAAATTGCAACTGCTTTTAATAACAAATTATATGATTTGGAAAAATCTTTTGTTAATGTGTCAAAAATTCTAATGTCACAAGTTAACAGAGCTACTCTTTTGAGAACCCAGTTTGATAAACTGTCAGCTGCAGTCCAGAGTTTATTAGAAGGAAAGATAACTCCATTTTTAATTCCAAAATTTTTAATCACCAGAGCCATTTCCAATATCAATTTCAAACTTAGAAAATCATACAAGAATTTTTATTTAATTCATACAGATTATTCATTTTATTATTCTCATGGAAAATTTTTGTATGCAAGGGATAAATCATCATTATTCATTACTGTGAAATTTCCCATCTCAACACAGAAACAACCTTTACAATTGTTCAAGGTCATTAGTTTACCTGTTCCTACCTCAACCAATGTAACCTCAGACATGCATGCTACACAGCTCCTGTCCACACCAGATTATTTTGCAATCACAAGTCACCATGATTATTTTGTCTCGTTATCAGCAGAAGATTTAGTTAATTGTGATCATGGACCCACCATACTATGTAATTCCAATAGGGCCTTGACCCCTATAACTGAACCTGATTGTACAATGGCTTTATACTCAAATGATGTTAAACAAGTTCAAAAATTGTGTGACTTTAGATTTATTCCTTCTTTACTGAAAGCAAACATTTTTGAAATCACATCAACCTCAGTTTTGTTGTATAATACACCAACTTTGGTCTTAGATTGTCCAAAGGAACAAAAAGTTTTAAAGGGATGTGCTTTTTGCATCATTCATATTCCTTGTAGATGCTCATTGTCAACCCAATCTCTGTTTTATGCACCAAGATTAGTGGATTGTTACAACTCTTCTTCAAATTTTTCAGTGATCCATCCTGTAAATTTGGCCTTATTACAAGAATTTTTTGATGATTCTAAATTAGAACATGTGTTTGGGGACAGTTTATTTCCTACACCAATAAATATGTCCATTCCTGAACTGAAATTTTATAATCATTCCTTAAATGAGATATTAGTAAATGATCAAAAAGCCCATTTAAGTTTAAAGAAAATTGCTAAAGCAGCCAAAAAGGATGAGAAAATTTTCAAAACTCTGGCAGAACCTTTAATAGATGGCAAAATTGATATTCAAGATGATTGGTTAGGTACTTCCAACATTTTAACATATGTAGCTTTAAGTATTGCAGCACTGTGTTTAGGATGTTGTATTGTGTTGGTCTTGAAATTCAGAAAACTGTCAACATCACTTTTAGTTCTACAACAAGTACAAAATGCCACATCTGACAAAGTCCCTTCTTTCATTTATGAAAAACTTGAAACTTCAACTCCTAATCCAACAGACATAAGCTCAACTTGGTTTTCAGAATTTACTTGGATTCATGCATCAGTTATTTTAAGTACAGTTGTACTGGTCATCTTGGGACTTCTCTTATACTGGATGTACAAATCAAAGTCATGCAAAGGATCCATTTTGGCACTAGAATTAACTACAGGTGGTGATTGTGTTATGGTGTTTATAACTAGATTGTCCTTGTGTCCTTCATATTACACTATTTCAACACCTCAAATTGCAGATATTTCAATTACTCCTTTTCCATCATGCAAATTATTAGCTACGTGGACAAATTTCAAAGTCACTGACACTCGAACCAACATGACCATTACCATTCCATCAACCATTACCATCAACCCATTTACCCACCATAAACTCAAAAGAATTTTAAAACAACCATTCAGTGCCTATGTCATCTTATTACACAACAATTATGCTTTCCATCTAAATAACCCACACAAAAACATGCTGGTTACCCTTTAAATGACCCAGTGCAGAAAAGATTAACAATATTTTCAATTCCTTTTGTATGGTTTTAATTTTTTTCTATGTTCCGTTGTCAACATTGCATTGAATCGCACAACTCAATAATTTTTTTTTTCTTTTTCCATTTATTGTATGAATTCTTATTACAGGGACCTCATTGGTTTTTTTTACTCTTTAATATTGGATGACTATTTTATGATATTTGTTTGTTCATTTTTCCCACTTATAAGTAATAAAGTATTGAAAAATCTCAGGGATTCAAAATGAACACATATATGGGTATCAATATTGCCTTTATGTATATACATGTATATATATATTTTTTTTTATATAAATATTTTTTTATCCATAGGTTTAATTGTAGTTTTTAAACATGTGATATATTGCATAAAACAAAAAACAAAAAAAGAAGAAAAACAATGTATTAATTTTTTTGTCGAGGGTATGTAATTGATGCCTTGGATATCTTTCAAATTAAATATTTTTCATTATCCATGAGGAAAATTTGAGCTTTCAGGGACGAAAGCAATGGTAGCAAGGGGGAAAATAGTCATGTTGCAGATTTTATTTGACAAAATGAAATATGTCAGAAAGGACAGTTATGATTAAAGATAAAATTTCACTTTGAATTTTAGTCAATTAATATTTCAATTTGGGTTAAGATTAATGTATGTGGATATTTTAACATAACATTTTGGGTATTCTCGTTTTATAGGAATTATATAGTAAAGTCTTTATTTTATTTCCTGTTACAATTTCAGATATATGTATAGAAATTTGGTAATAGTATTTTATTTGATGAAAAAGAAGGAATGTCTTTGAAGAAAAAAATAAGTACAGGTAATTGTCTAAAATAAATAATATGTGTTACTCAGAAGATTTGGCATGAGGGATTAGTAAACTGTTTAAGCCTTTAGCCATACAATTATGTAATTTTGCTGGAAAAAGAGAACAGCAGTAATTTGTAGATAGGTGATGTGTTTTTTTTGTATATTTATTTATGGGTTCTTTTATCTTTTTTATCTAGTGTCAAAAACACTATCAAACGAAGTAGAATCCATTAACCTATTGTTAGGGGATTAACTTGTTAAGTGGCAGGTCAAATACTCAGGTAATGGTCAGTTCATGTCATGTGATTTTTCACAATACGATATTTTGGCTATTATTGATACAAATTAACAAAGAAAAACTAATTTGATTGGACAAAATAATTCACGGCAAGCGTGGGTCTCCGAATGGAATTGTGCCCGCAACTCGGCCATTCTATTCGGAGACGTGAATAAAGTAACATCGTTTTTAATTTGATCCACGCTTTGCTTTTCCTTATTACAGGTATGGTAAAAATGTTTTATTTGGTTAAGTTATTTTTCTAGAACTTATAAAGAAAAGATTAATTAATTATTTATTAACATTTGCAATTAATTTCTGGAGTTTACAAAAATTTGAGCTTTAGTTTACAAAATTTGAGCTTTCATTAAAATAGAAATCTATTATAAAAGTATTATATTGAGATCAGGGCATTTATATTTGATGTGTGTTCTTATGATTTTTCTTGTATTTTGGTAGCTGTAGTCCTATGTAGAGTGTAGTTTTATAGTTAGACACGTTTTACTTTTTATCGGTTTTATACCGGAAATATAATGCCTTTCTTTGTTTGGCTCTATTATTATTATCAAACTCTCCAGTCGAGGGAGGTAAATTTAAATGTATCCAGTGTAAACAAAAGTACGAGCTTTAGTATTTCAGTTGGAAATTACATTGTCTAGATTTTTTATTATATAGAGTGAGTCTTTTAATATTGTTTAATCACTCTATGAGTCACCAGATGTTAGGTAGGTTAAAAACGATGTTACTTTATTCACGTCTCCGAATAGAATGCACAACAAAAAGTCACCAGGCACAATAAAATAAATCATTATGAGTTGCTTGTTTGTAATGCTACGAGCAACTCATAATGATTTATTTTATTGTGCCTGGTGACTTTTTGTTGTGCATTCTATTCGGAGACGTGAATAAAGTAACATCGTTTTTAATTTGATCCACGCTTTGCTTTTCCTTATTACAGTGCACCCAAACCTAATCTGGACCTGGTGGCTGAAAAGCAGAATCATTATAAATAAGGGTCTCTCACAAGCGAGCGAGCTAGACAAATTCCCAAGATAAGTGCGGTCACCCAATAGGGCGACACGACAGTAGGATAGCTACTTGCTTTTTCTACTCTAATGCTAAATTGGTAAAGAGAAACAATTTCGATTAAAGTTAAATGATGTTTATTGTAGAGTCAGCAGATAGAAAGTCAATTTATAAAAGTTCTTACACAAAAAATCATAATAAACAGGTACAAGTAATTATCGAAATATACAATGTCAAATATGTAATTAACTTTTGAAACAACCTGTAGCGAAACCCATAGTTAATTTTAAATTCTTTGAATTATAAAACTTTAATGTAACACTAGCTGCAATCATGCATGTAGCCCATTTGATTTTTTATTTATTTATTTATTTATTTTTTTAATTGTTTATTTGTTAATCTTTGTCATTTTACATTTTTATTGGGGAAGGGGGGGGGGGTGGATGGGGGGCTACAGCGCCTATTGATCTCGTCCTTGAATCCCCGTAATGGTGTAGTTGCCAGAGTGATTCATTCCTTCAAAGATTTTATGAGTCTTTTAGATTATTTCTCTGAAAGGAGATCAGTGAAAAAACTTTCTCTACGTTCTTTGAAATACACGCAGAGGCGTAGATGTATTTTTTTTAAAATACCTTTTTTCCGTAGAATTTCTAATCGGAATTTGTGTGATGAGATTGGTCGTTCATGCTTGCGAAAACTTCAACATAACAGCATTTGTTTTTAGATTTTTTTTTTTTACTCTAAATTTATATGCAATCAATAAAATAACTTTTTCTTTTGATCGTTGATCCATTGATTATATCTTGAAATCTGATAAGCTCAAACTATTTTTGAGTTTTGATATTTTTTGCAGAAAAAAAGCCTGAACGTTTTGTGAATGGTGTTTGTTTTGAAGTTTTTTAATTGTTGGAAAAAATTGGGTCTTCGAGGTGTGTTTGACGATAAAACTCATAATTGCTATAAACGCTGAACAATGACCATAAAACTTTAAGTTAATTTTTGCAGATTTTTTTTCTCTAAAAATATAAGTATATTTTCTTTGAAGTTCTTCCTTATATGTATAGCATGATGCACCCGCAGTTCCTGTACTGCTAGGAGACATATTCTGAAGGTCGAAAGTTCAGCCCCGGGTTGGAGCGGAAGTGGGTATGCTTATAAAGTAAATTTCTCTGTGCTTTCTATATTAATATTTCTTCACTTAGGGCAGTTTATGTTGGTTTAAGAGTTATTGTTAATCAAATGTGCTTTAAAAATCAAAAAAAAAAAAAAAAAAAAAAAAAAAAAAAAAATCAAAAAAAAAAAAAAAAAAAAATCATTGCAATTTGTATAGGTATAACGACCTACTAATAAAACTAATGTCCAAATAACTGTATCTCACTTCCATTCTCAATGTTCGTGTACAGTAGGGCGCCGCCGCGAGAAATCCATCGGCGTCGAAAGCAATTGCAAGTTTTTTTTAGCCGTGCGGTCTAGCGCGCTGTTCCTATACTGCTATAAGACAGATTCCGTAGATCGAGAGTTCAACCCTGGGCTGGGGCGAGAGTGGGTATCTGTATGAATTGAATTTCTCTCTCTCTCTCTCTCTCTCTCTCTCTATCTTAATGGATAAACAAAAAGTATGGTGGATAATCGGCACAAGGGAATAAACATTTATAGAAAAAGCACATACTCATCTCCGTTTTTATCTGAACGATTTGTTTAAATTAGGGAATTGCTATCAAATTTAGCTTGATGTTTTTCTTTCAGATTTAAGCAAGTGAACAGAGGGTTGGGATTACACGTTTGTGTTGGTAACGTATCACTTCTCTAAAAAAAAAACCCACTTAAAGTCCAAAGGCAAGGAGAAAAACACTCAAGAAATAGATACTGGACAATCAAAACCGATGAAAGTCCAGCTCGTAATCCAGTCTTCTATCTTGTGTGCTGTGAAGCATGGAGCAAGTGAAAATATTGAATCGGATATAAATTATAGAATGAATCGGGCAGATGATCATTTCTGTTGTTTAATAATAATCTAACCTTTTTCTCAAGATTTGGTGTACGCAGAAACTGGTACTTTAAAATGCAAGTCGTGTATTTTGTGTCTGATTTGAACCGCCTTTTTTTGTATTAAATCCTTTGCTTTTTTGATAAGTTAGAAAATTTCACATTTCAGTGAAATCAGCAAAGTGTCAGAGTTTTAATTTTAGTTATTACTTCATGTAAATCAAAGCATTATAAAGGCCTGTACTTTTATAGGATGTTTTAATAAGCCTTTTCATATTGTTATACGTTTGATATTACTTGTCAGGGTATACATAGAGGATATTTAATGTATTGTAATTGGATATAGAGTTTATTTCACGAGTGTGATAGGGTTTTCAGGAGTGCAAAGCATTAAGGAGTATACTTTTTATATCATAAAATATATTGTGGAAAGTACAATTTTCTTGCAATGCACATTACAAACTTCTATGATTTTTTTTAATCAAAAGTATTCAGCGATCTTCAATTTATAAGAGTGGGAAAAAATAGGTAAAGTAAAATAATATTCATGTGTATTTTAAAAGAAATAACTGATAGAATTCAAATAACATGTTACTAGATATTTATCATTTACAAATAATATCTGAAAAAAGAATCCAAATCTACCGACTCGGAAATTTTAGGCTGTTCCAGGAAACAAATAATTATGTGCAATAATTTTGCCTCTATTTCAAGAAAAGAAGGAGTGGAGTTTTTATTTTCTTAATTAAACAACAGTGCAATTTAGAATTACATATAAAAAAAAGATTAGCAGGTATACTTTTACTACGCAGAGCCAGGGGAAAGCTAACAATTAATCATTTAACAATTAGGCAAGTTAATATTGATTTAAAAAAAAACAACTTGTCAATATCTAGCTAAACTGCATATAATTGGTAACAACAACAGACCCGTATACGCAGAATGGCGGGGGGGGGGGGGCAGCCTCAACCCCCTCCCACACTTTTTTCTGAGTACAGTTTAAGTTTACTATTTTCCTTTAGATGCTGGTGCCCCCCCCCCCCCCATTTTTTGATCTTGTTAGGTGTCGAGCACAGGCAGATTCCAGGATTTCAATAGTAAATTATCTTCTTTTTTTTTTTTTTTTTTTTTTTTTTTGCTTGTCAGATAATTTTTGGAAGTCCCCGCCCCCAAACTTTTGAAACCGTTCCTACTGGCCTGAACAAACAATAATATTACTTAAATATTACATACTAAATTTTAATATAATATTATATTTTGTAATTATATACTAATATATTACTTAAATGAGTACATTTTTAGCCGGGAATGATTAAAATAGCAAGACATCAAGAAGTGAAAGTTTCCATTTATACATTTGCAAGTATTCATTACAAGTTGTTCAAGTTTCTTGCTATGGGGCTTTCTTGCAAGAAGTAGAAACAATGGAATAACCTGACAACCCTTAGAATAGAAAAAACCAATAGCAGAAGTAAAATAAAAATTAAGATGCTGGTTTATATCTTAATCCTGAAGACCGGGGAATAATGCCAAGTGTTTGCGGTAAGTATTGCATGTTGTAATGGATATAGTGAAAGTCATTAAATAGTTCAAAATCCAGACTTAAGCACATTTGACATAATTACTCTGTATGCACTTTCCTCTGCATTCTTGTTAAAATTCATCTTTTTGTTAAAAGTTTCACAGGCTTGAAAACCTGAATCTCTCGCCCTAATTACGCTCCTCGGCTTCATATATTTTGATAACCCAATTCTGCTCACCAGAGCTTCTGTTGATAGCGAGAAAATTAAGTGATTTGGTGTAACGTGTTTACACATCTTACAGCAAAACTTAATCCATGATTTTTATGACCTTTTACTACAAGGCATTTTTTTCGGAAATTCAAAAAAGTGAGATATTTTCGTCAACTTTTAATGAGTTTGAAGAACTATAAACACACAGTAAAACATCCCTACAAACTATGAATATCTTTTTAACTATGAAAAATATTATTAGTATTATTTAAAGATTTTATATAGAAGTTTAGGGGTTCCCTTTGTATCTCTCTGATATAGCTTATCTCTGACTGTCAATGATCTATATGTATACATATGTTTAAATGAAGAAAACATAACACACACAAACAAACATGATGCATGGATCTGTGGATTGATATATATATATATTTTTTTTTTTTTTTTTTTTTTTTACTGATTTTGAATATTAATAATCAATAATAAATTCATAAATATGAAGAAATCGTAAGTTTTCTTTGGTGCTGGAACTGACTTTGTACCGTTTTCTATGTAAATCTATACAAAGTTTTGCGCACAATTTTTAATAGCATTATTACAAAAGTCTTACAAAATTTTCAGAGTGACCATGGCAAACATTATCTATGTTACCTATATGAATATAAATCTATGTGATATTTTGCTGATTTCTGAAAAAAAAAATGTGTTATTAATCCTTTAAGGCCACGCAGTTTATCAGCTCTCGCTGTAAAGATGTTTGTTTACTAAATAGCATATTCAATGTAATCAGTGACTTTAGTAATTAAAGACAATAGTGCAGAAAAAAAAAATCATGTGTTCGTAAATGATGAATGAAAACATATCCGGAACTGTTGGTGTTCTTTTCTGAAAATAATTGCAGGTTTGCAAAATATATACATAACACCGAGTACGAGAGGTCTTTACATTAATTTTAAACAACGGGTATTATAAGGCTCATTTCAAGGTCCTTGTTCTTAAAATTAAATCGAAAATCGATGAAATATATTTATCTCACTAAAGAGACAGCCCTGCTCGTCGATCTAGATATAGTCTTTATTAGTTTGCAAGAAATTGATCCGTTTAATTTACAACATGAAAAAAAGTAATAATAGTGATAATACCAAAAGATAATTGATAAAATATATATATATTATGTAACTTTTGGCTATTAGTTACAGTGTGTCAATACATATAATTAACAAATAGCTTGTTTCGATAAAAAGCATGTTAAATATTTATTCTTCTTTGAAGCTTTTTTGAAGAGTATAATATGCATAAAGAATAACAATAGAAAGGAGAGGGCTAAAATAGCCCGTGCTTGTTCCCCAGTCCATTCACTTTTTGTGAATAAAATTATGTACAATACGAAATCAATAGAAGAAAAATAATTATAGGAACTGTTTTCAATTTCTAGAGGCCATGTTTATAAATATTTCAATTTAAGTTGAAATGTTATATTAACTCTATTACAGTGTAGTCAATGTTTACAAATGTGCTGATTCACATAGCAGAAATTTTTGCATCTGACATGAGGCAAGGTCTTATAAAAATCACCATGTTTCTGAATTTCAAATGATATATTATCTCCAGGCTACTTGGATTTACCGAACATGAAAGAAAGATGTATCACATCATTGATGGGATGTACATGTTTTCTTAAAGTCTGATTCATGAGCAGAAACATATGAATTTTCATAAACAAAAATGATATTTTTAGTCTTAGTTATGTTTTCATTTTCGGCAACCCGTGATTATCCCAACAATTATATAAATGTTAAATGAAAATGAGTTTCCAGACAGTTCAATTCGTACAGACACCTATAATCTGAAAAAAAATCTAGTAAACTATGTGATTTCTATTTGAATCACATTATAATGATTTCTGTTAATATTTTCGGTCTTCTTTTGTAAAAATCACCCTCCTGTTTCTTAGACAAACTAAAATGAACTCTTAAAGTGATGGGTGACTCGAAAAAAACAGGCTTCTCATTTATCATACGCTTACACACAACATTCCAGTCTTCTGACAAGTTGTCTAAGAATATCCGTATGTTTGATGTTACATGCATATACAAGGGTATATAACTTATTTTCTTGATTACCTGTAACCTATAACATTATTTCTACATGTAGCTAAAATTGCATAGGTATCTGTTTATTTCTAACACGTGCAATATTCTAAGATAAAATTTATTAATGCCAGTTAACTACCTCAGATTGTTTGAAACAGCAGGAGTGATGAAACGGATTAAAATTTTAAATATGATAGAATTTCATGGAATGGTCAAAAAATTCTTTTAAAATGTGTATAACTTGTATTGGTCCGTCTTTAGAAAATCAGACTAGACTAAGTTATAAACTTATTCCTGTTCTTTGATAATTCCGGGGTTTGACATGGGTGATAATCTTAAAGAAGGACTTGTTTTGCAAGAGTACTTCTGCTCACAAAGGTTGAATTTACATCGAATTTCGCTTTTTATTTTTCTGTTTAACATATAAGTTAGGTTGTAATTGACAATCACATTGGTAATATGTTTTAAGTATTCATTTTGACTTCTTTCCCACTCAAAAGTAACCCATTTTTAACGAGTTTTCCTAACGACACTATACCCGAAGTTGTTAACTGACGACATAATAAGTGTCTTGCTCTCCCTTTTGCCTAAAGTAATGTAAAGACACTTTTCATTAATATTTTTATAGAGATATACAAGCCAGGAATACTACTCTTATAGGCTTTGGATCCGTTCCCAAGAAACTATCTACTTTTTCGATCCATATATTTCGTATCCATGTTTCAAGTTTTTTTTTATTGTAAAAGTGTATGTACGTGAAAGGTAGCATATTTGTACTAGATACATGTATGGATTATAAATATTGACTTTATTAACCATTTTTTATATCAAGGAATGATTCTTAAATAAAAAAAAATACCCGGAATCTCAATTGGAAGGCTTTCATAAAAAGTGCAATCCGTTTTTAGGTCACCTGACTCACTCAGGTGACCTATTGCTATCCGTGATCGTGCGTCGTATGTTGGTTGTGAACTTTTCAACTACTTCTTTGGAACTGCCGAGCCATTTTTAACCAATCATCTATGGCTAAATGGAAGCAAAAAATGTAAATTTCATGGTTCCTGCCATCCTGGAGCCTGAGGGGTGGGGCTAAAACAATCAAAATTAATGCAATTTAAAAATCTCCTTCTTTCCTCCTAGACATCAAGTATTCAAACTGTTGGCATGGCTATAATGGTTATAAAGGGCAATGAGTACTTTACCAAAAATATGAAATTCATGGCCCCACCGTCAGGGGTTCTGGAAATAAGGTGGGGTTCTTTTGATCATATAGTGAGAATGTATAAAAATTCGAAAAATATTTCTTCTTGTCCCATGTAAATAAAGCAGATAAAATAAATAAATGATTATGATGAACAAAGGTGTCTCTTCAAATATTGTAAAAATTGTGTCCAAAGGGTCAGGTATTTGGTGATGGGGTGGGGTGGTCTATTGATTTCATATTGTAAAATAATGCATTTCTTTGAAAATCTTCTCGCTACTCGGTATTAAGCAAACAAACTAAGTGCTATGTTATGATGAGCACGGGAACCTCTTTCAAAATTGTGAATTTCATGCCCGTTGGGTCGGGTTTTCTAAGGGTTTTAATGTAAGGGCGGGGATCTATTGATTATACAGCAAAAATACATTTTATGTGGAAATCCTAATAGCACATTGGTATCAAGCAAAAAAAGTGCAAAGTTATGATGAGGAAGGGTGCCCCACGCAAAATTGTGGATTTCATGACCCCTTGGTCAAGGGTTTTTTGGTGTTAGGGTGGGGCTGTACTAATTATATATTGAAAATGTATTAATGCTTTGAAAATCGCCTTCTCTTCTCTTGAACATTGAGCAAAAAACTAAGAGCAGGGTTATGATGAACAAGGATTTCTTCCTTAATTTTGAAATTCATGTCCCCTAGTTCAGGTGTTCTGTCATTAGGGTGGATTCTCTTGAGTATATTGAAAATTCATTCATGCTTTGAAAATCTTCTCTACTCGTGGACATCTAGAAGGCAAGCAAAATAAGGAAGACTAAAATACTGATAAGAAGAAATGGGAACCAAAAAAATATTTTCCTAAACTACTTTGATATACATATTTTAAAACGAGCATCCTACGTTCGCTGTTCAAGAATTCACATATGCTCAAAAATTCTCTTCTAACAAGTAATCGTATCATACGTTTCAAGAAGAAACAAACAATCAGAGAACGATTGATTTATATGGTTATATACGTATAACATGCCCGAAAAGAAATTGTCCATAAAATAATAGAAATTGTATGTAATGATAATATTTGCAAGTAATGGTGCTATCTTTTATTGTAATACTAAATTAATCTCTTTTTGTTTGTTTATCTATATATTTAGGTGACAAAAACAGAAGAAATGGTATGGCAGTTAAAATGTATTTCAATAACGTATGGACATTGAAACATTGCTGATATTGAAAGGCAAGGAAATGGCATCATCACTTCCTTTTGCACAGGACGTCATCCGATGTTCTGTTTGTGTTAATGCGGCCGACTATTACTGTAAACCATGCAACGCTAAACTATGCAGCGAATGCAAATCTAAACATTTATCCGACAAAGGAAAAATACATGAAGTTGTAGGGTTTAACAGCGAAATTGACACAATAAAAAGGCATGAATGTGTTTCGCACAAGTCAAATAATTGTGAAATATTCTGCAGAAATTGTAAAATCCCGGTCTGCTCAAAATGCGTTGTTGGAGTTCACAGGCAACATGATTTTACAGACCTTGACGATTTTCTAGAGGAAAAGAGGCAGGGTATTCTTGAAGATATAAACGAAATTGAAAGTTTTCTTCAACTTAAACTCCAAAAACAGAAAGATATTATCCACGAAGAAAAAACCAAGAATACGATTGAAGTCATTTCGGCTCAGGAAGATATCATTTGTAAAGCTGTTCTAGATTTTGGGAACAAACTTAGAGAAAAAGTAACACAACACAAAACAGAAATTCAAGAAAAGGAAAACGAAAATACCCCCGCCGAACAAAACATCCTTAAAGTCCTTTATGAAACAAAATTATTGCTTGAAAGCAGAGAAACTAAATGCATCTTAGAATACAATGGAATAAAACCAGAATTGATGAATGTCCCTCATTCATTAGATTATTGTATGCCTATTCTTGATGTCAAAACACTAACAGAAGAGGACATCGCTTCATTATTTGGAACTCTAGTGATCAAGAAAGTTACCAAAGAAAATGAGGTTTTCATCATATGAGAACTTTTTGAATTGAAAGAATAGTTTATCTTTCATTATGTTATTGAGTTAATAAATGTTTTCGACTGACTTTATATTGCTCAATAAACACATCCTTTGTGTACATCTTGAAGAAGTTACATTAAACATCATGTATTTCATTTATCAATTTGACTAACATTAAATTCTTTCTTCGACAGAATGAAAATGGTGACCTTGGAGGAAACTTGGAAGAAGAGCAGTGGTTCCATGGATTTATTCCCCGAGAAGAAGCAGATCCAATTTTTTAAGCAAGACGGCGATTTCTTGGTTCGCGTGTCAAAGAGTAAATCAGAAGATAAATGCAGTTATACTATTTCTGCTTTTCAAGAAAAACCGATGCATATCAAGATCTTACCCAGTGATGTTGTGGTAAGAATTCATTTCATATGTGGTATGTGATATATAACTAAAAATGCCAGTCTCATCATATGCTACCATATTTTGTAACTACTTAAGGTTTTCATTCATTTGATCCAATTATATCGAAATCTTTCGTTTAAAGCTACTTTATCTATATCCTTTTGCATAATGCGCTACGTATTAAATTTTGATATATATATTTTACCACAAATGCACAACTGTGAGTACCCAGTCTTAATTTAAAATATACTTTTGAAAGTTTTCCTGTTCAGATTTCGTAAAGCAGTTCTTTGTAAATATTTTATTCCAAAACTACATAGCCATCCAGCAATGCATGCAAGTTTGTTTCGGTAGAAGTCGAGCAGGTGCTTGAAAATCAAGTGCAAGGCCTAATCACTGAATCTCCCTCCCCAAGTACAGTATAGAAAAAAATCATAACGCCCTATACGAGGGTTATGCAAAACTTTCGTAGACAAAACTAATGCTATAATTTTCTCGATAATGACCACACTGCCAACTGTGTACCATAAAGTAAAATACGCTTATAACGAAGTGCCAGGAACAGACGATTTTACTTCGTTTTAAAATTTGTTCGTTATAGTTATACAGTAAAGCACGCCTTTAGCAATCATAATGAATTGATGCTTTCAACTAAGTGATTTTCATGCCCAGTGACTATAAATGTACTTCTGTACTTCTATTCTGTTAACGTAACAGATATAAGGACTTAAAGCGAAGCAAAATCGTCCATACCTAGCACTTCCTTATAAGAAGTTCTACTGTATCTGTTTAATTATATATATTAAAGTGAATGAGGATTGAAAACATATCACTATAAGCGTCAATCCATTATACAATGTAAGCATCACCATCCTTTTGCAAATTAAATCAATAACTCAAAATTTAAAAAAAAAGGCAAGAGATTTCGTTACAATGGTAAACAATAACGTGGTTGCTTTGTCTTCCAGGAATAAATTCCAAAATTCAAACGCGTAATATGTTTAGAAAAACAAGCAGCAAACAACATTACGGAATCATTCTGTATTTGACCAAACTCGAAAACCTTGATAGGATACAACTCAGAGAGATCACACCCGATTGCCACTAAAAAAGTATAGAAGAAATGAACATCTTTCTTTCCGATTACATGCTTAATTTTGGTCTTTCCTCTTCCAGTTAATAAAATCTTATACATATGCGTCTTTCAATGATAGTCCTGAAAATCTATGTACATGTAATTTTCCCTATCTAAAATTATATCTTCCCTCAAATTCAGTTTTGCATCTTAAACCGAAATTCATAGTACCATCAATTTATGTTATAAATGAAAACATATTCGAAATCTCTAATGCCAATTATCATTAAATAATGCTTTTAAATATTTTTATTACAAACCATATGTCTCAGGATTATGAGACAGACCTAGATTTAAGTTTAATAATGAACTGTCTAAGATAATTATAAGATAAGCTCCAAATTTGTATCAGCATTGTATTCTTGCAATATTAATTTGGACTGCTTCACTTCTACATCATTTCAGCATTAAGATTTTGACTCGAGCTAAAGATATTTCATATTACTGGGGCCATTAAACCGCCTTTCTGGAATTTTTAGCTCACCAGAGCTGAAAGCGCAAGTGCACTTCTCTGATTACCAGTTGTTTGGCGTAAGTCAGACTGTCCGTCTGTCCATCCATCTTAAAGCTTTTCTCATTTTCAACTTCTTTTCAAGAACAACTTGGACAATTTAAACCAAGTTGGTACAAATATTCCCTGGGTAAAGGGGATCTTAATTGTTAAAATGAAGGGAAATCCCCCTTCCAAGGCGAGATAATCAGAAAAAAGGCAAAAATAGGGTGGGGTCACTAAAAAAAAACTTCTTCTCAAGAACCACTGAGCAAGAAAAGCTGGCACTTCCGTGGAAGCTTCTTCAGGTTGTGTAGATTCAAAATTGTTCTGATCATGGCCCCTGGGGTAGGGTGGACCTCAATGAGAATTGAAATATATAGAAAAAATCTTTTAAAATATTCTTCTCAAGAACCACCAGAAAAAATGAAACTGATATGAAAGCTTCCTAGGATAGTGTAGATTGTAAATTGTTCAAATCATGTCCCCTGGGGATGGTAGGACCACAAAAGGGCATCAAAGTTGTCATTGACTTGTAGGAAAAATCTTCTCAAGAGCCTACTGGACCAGAAAAGATGGCATTTAGGTGAAACCTCCCTGAGGGGTGTTGATTGTAAATTGTTCAGACCATGGCCCCTGGGGGTAGGGTGGGGCCGCAATAGGGAATCAAAGTTTTATATTGAAATGTATAGAAAAAATCTTTAAAATCTTCTTCTCAGGAACTGCTAAGCCAGAGAAGATGAAACTGATATGAAAGCTTTCTGAGGTAGTGTGGATTGTAGATTGTTCAGATCATGGTCCCCGGGGATAGGGTGGGGCCCTAGGAAATCAAATTTCTATTGAAATATATAGGTAAAATCTTTACAAATCTTCTTCTGAAAAACTACTGGATCAGAAAAGGTGAAACTGACGTTAAAGCTTACTGAAGTATGTAGATTGTAAATTGTTCAGATCATGGTCCCTGTGGGTAGGATGGGTCACAATAGGGGTCATATAGGGATATTTTTTTTTTTAAAAATCATCTTCTCAAGAACAGCAAAGCCATGATGACATATTAATTTAGAAGCATCCTCAGGTAGTGAAGATTTCATTTTGATCAAATCAAGACCCCCTGTTCAAAGTGGTTAAGTTGAGCCTTGTGGCCCATTAGTCTCGTGTCAAAATTTAGGTCTTACGTATCCACTTACACTCATTCTAGATAGCATTTACCTTATTTTTTCTACGATGTTTGATTTGGATAATATTGATAGCTGCAGTCAAAAAAAAATCAAATGGACAAAAGAAAGCTACAAAGTATACGCATTGAAATACATTTTAGAAGAAAGTCGGACCAAAGGGCACAATTGTAGACTTTGTGAATCACTTGAAGACAACGGGAGAAAAATTTTCATCAACAGAGCGTGCTTTGTTGGTAAACCCAATTGCTCGAGAAAGAATTCACCTCGAATACGACAAAATCTTTCTCGATTCAAAGAGTGAGATCGTAAGGATTTTTCACATATGCTTTATTTATTATTTAGCTTTTAACTACAAAATCAAAGATCCAAATGAAATACAAGTTTTATTATTTAAAGTTTTAACCTATAATATACGTGTCCTTAAAGCCAAATTTGTCTCCAATGACACAATTTAGGTTTTGGTTTACCAGTACCAATACATACTGCTAATTCCCAGAGGAATATCTCGTTGAATTTATTTTTATAACAAACATTAAAAACATGTTTATTACTTTTTCAGAATCTACAAAAATTCCCATCCCTTTTCCAAGGATCATATGATTCCAAGAAAGTTTTTATCCAGAAAGAACAAGAAGATTTGAAAGACGTTTTTAAAGATATCAATTTCTTACGAAAATTTAATCATCGAAATATCGTTAATATTATTGGTTTTTCAGCACTGCGGGAACCTGTTATACTTGTCATAGAATATCTTTCTGGTAATATCATACATATATCTTGGAACTATAAATTTTAATACAATTGACCAAAAATACATTTTACATATTGCAGATGTAAAACATAGAAACTCATGGATTGAAAAGTAAATTTAATATTAATGTGAAAAAATTACGTCAATTCATCAATTACGTTGCAATTTTTGTATATGCATTTTGATTACCTAATTTCTCTTATACCCTTTTTTGCATGATATGAGATGATACTAAAAATTCTTGGGTTAAGACTTTTCAAACACCACTAAAAAATTATTTGAAATTGTAAACTTTTCTATTCAGGTGGTTTGTTGACGTACTATTTAAGAAAGACAGGAGACTCTATAACTTCAAGAAAGAAAATGGAAATGTGTCAGGATGTTGCAAATGGAATGGCTTACTTACATCGCAACAAATGTATTCACAGGTAAATGTCACCATTTTGTGTTTGGATATTTGATGTTAGTGATGAACAATCTTTTCCCTGAGGTAAGGGGGCAAAAATGTTCAACCAACAGTTCTGACCTGTTCGGGCTGAAAACAATTGTGATAGACGATCAGAGAGCTATGTAAAGTGTTTTATTTACATGTATATTGAACAACAGGTGTGCACGATTTGAAAGTTTTATTTTACCTGGCATCTCATGAATAGCGAAATTTAAGTTACTTTTAGGAATACAGTATATATATATATATATATATATATATATATATATATATATATATATATATATATATATATATATATATATATATATATATATATATATATGGGTTGGCAATCGAATGCAGAATTGCCAATCGGTTAACCGCAAGATGTTCTGACCGATTAATCGTATCAAAAATTCTCGACGTATTTCATTATTGTATAAGTTCTACTCAAATAGACAGACTATAAAGATATATAGATAGATATATATATATGAAGTAGCATTATGTTTATCAGAACAATATATATATATTATTTCAAATTTAAAGCAAAACAAAAGAAAAGTAAAAAGAAGAAAAAATTAGAAACCCATGAAACATGCCTCAATAATCAGATACATTAAAAAAAAGTTCTGAAGAGATGGCCCAGAAGTTCAATATGCATTTTCACATGATCAAAACTAAGTCTGAACTATCGCTTAATTTATAATGTTTGTTTAATAATATAAGATAGAAACTACAAACGATAGAGTGGTTTGGTACACATTATAATCACTTCACGGTACTCAACGATCATTCAATTAAAATTTATCATTAAAGAAACACGGGACCGGCTGGGTAGCGACATTGTGTTTAAACAGCAATTAACATTTCGAAAGCTGACTAATTACCCCCACGATGTCAATTAAGAGAACTTTAATTATCTCCGGATCAGCCTAAGAAATAGATAAGTGAAAATGCTAAAATTTCATAAATTTTCATTCATATACTTTGATTGAATTTTCAGGATATTGTGTTAAAATTAACACATATATGAATTTTTTCCGACTAACCGGTTACAGATTGTCTAACCAATTACCAATGTTCCGACCGGGTAACCGGTTAACCGATTAAAAATTGACATCCCCAATATATATATATATATATATATATATATATATATATATATATATATATATATATATATATATATACATATATATATATATATATATATATATATATATATATATATATATATATTTCTGTGTGTGTGTTTGAGGGTGTGTTTGTGTGTAGGGTGTGCGGCGTGTGTGTTACAGTAAATATGTGTAATTAAGAATTTCATGTATTTCCTGGATTTTAGGAAATACTTGAAATTCCTAGTCTGCTTAGGAAATGCGTGCATTTACTGTTTTCAATTAGGATATACGTGTATTTACTGAATTTATAAAATACTTTTTACATCTATTTCCTGACTCTGTTTTTGGTGAGATAATTTAAAATTATGAATCATAAATATAAACATATGCACAGTAAATTCAGTTAATTATTTATTAAAATAAGATAAACTATATATGAATATCTTTGAAACCTACCGATAAAATCATCAGGAACTAGAGGTGTCAAGATAACAGTAATGCCTCCAACGGTAATGCAAATTTTAAATATGTGAAAGTCCAAGAGTGTTTAAAAACAATTGGGTGAAAAGTGACACAAAAATGAAACACATACTGATACACACTTTTTCCCTATATCTATATTTGCAAATGTTTTCTTTTATATAAACAATATTTAAGCAACACGTATCTATATCTGTATAAACACAGGTTTTTCACGTCATGAATAATCGACGTAATTTCTCAGTGACGTCATTAAGAGTTGACGCGCATTCAATGGATCAAACTTTAAAAAAATAAAACATTTCATGTCTTAAAGATTATTTTCAGGCAAATATATATTATGCAGAAGTCGCAAATGTAAATATAAGTAATAAGGTATCATTTTAAAACATCTATGGGGATAAAAATACGGGTTGGGGCTTTATTGAATTTGATCACATAACCAACTCGTATTTATATCTTGACAGATGTTTAAAAATGAAACCTTATTTCTTAAATAATGAGTTGTCTATGCCGCAACATATTTTAATTGTGTGAAATGGTCATTACATAAATACAAAGTTATTCTTATAAATATATATATATTTAAAAAAAATTAAATCGCTTTTTGCCTTTTCTTCACATCTTTAGATACCCATACTATTCTTCTATGTATTTGTTTACAGCAAATTAAAACCCTGAAGCATCTAATTTGCAAATAAACAATTTTTATTTTTTCTGTGGAAAAATGCCAAAAAAAAATTTTTTTTAAATAAAATAGTGTAATGAAAATCTTTTAAATAAAATAGTGTAATGAAAATCTTTTTAAATAAAAATAATGTAATGGAGCTAATATCAGTATTTTTTAGATGATGAAATCTCAGTTTAAAGCATTCCAACTTAAATGGAATTTTACACTCTTGCCCAGAATAGGAAATTAAACTACGACGAACGTCAGCTTTGTAGAAAAAAAATCTTTAAAAGTCCTGTTTTAAAAGCATGATTACAAGTTTTTGTACACTCATTGGATATTTTAAAATATATGTCTAGCCATTCCGCTTAGTTCAGTAAAAACGTGTAAAATTTTCTAAAGTTTTAGTACATGAATTTCTCCAGTCTTTTCAGTAATTACATACACTTCCTAAAACAGCCAATAAATAAATGTATTTACTGAACGGTTAAGGATATACATGAAACTCCCGATTTCACATATTTACTGTAACACATATAAGGAAAAACAACAAAGCAATGAATATTCATTCATTACCGTGTGTTACACAAAATATATGAAATGACTCTTACGCAACACAAATTTGAAGGGTACAAAAAAAGTAAATTTGAAAAATATGGCAAAATTCATGATTATTTAAGAATCAATTAGAGACGTTTTATAGAAGTCTTCTTTTGATTATAACGTCTCAGTCAATAAATACTTAATCAGGTTTGTATAATCACAAATATACCTCATCAAATGTCAATAGATTTATGCTTAACAAATTTGAATCAAGAATTATATATATGGTGAATTTTTTCAACCTTCGTAACTTTGTACCTATATACATAGACAGCTAATGACAAAATAGAGATTTACGAATCTCCAGCTGTTTTTTATTTTTTAATAATTGTCTTTCGTAAGCCAAATATCTTTTTTTTTCTACTTTTTTTCTTTATTGTGTAGAGACCTTGGAGCAAGAAACTGTTTAGTTGGTGAAGATTCTACAGTTAAGATTTTCAATTTCCGGATGTCAGAAGTAGGGGATGAGTATGAATTTATCGGTGAATATTCTTATGCTGGAAAATGGACATCACCTGAGTCTATACTGTCAGGTAAATGTGATTATGTATTAATGGTCCACTTCTTATGACGGTATTACCCTATGTTGCTAAATTTCTTATTGTAAAGATTCTGAGATTTTAATTGAAAGCGCTAAAGCTTTTAGTAAACTTTTTTTGTGTTTCTTTTCTTAAATTGCACATCTCAGCCACGTCAATTAAGATTCGAGTTCATATTTTATAATGCACCGGTTAGAAGGTATCTTTGCGACAGCATTAAAAAAATTATTTATGATTGATTGTTGTTTTACGTCCCATTCGAGGATTTTTCACTCATATTGAGACATCACCATATACCGGTGAATTTCTTCAAATTCAGACCTTTACTCAGCACTCAGGGCCCTTGAGCAGTGAAGGTACTTTATCGTGCCATCACCACCGTGACACGGGACCTCGGTTTTTAAGGTGTTATCTGAAGGACCCGCAACTTTCACTTCAAAGTGCCGAGCGCTTGGCGAAGGAACAGTTGCTACGATTTTTTTTATCGACTTAGATCGTGTTTCAATTATTTGGTTAAAAACTTCAGGACGTCTTTGCACTAATGTCATTTTCTACAATCTGCTAAATTCTGTTGTATACCAGTTAAGACAAATAACTGAAACATGCAACGTCACTGGCATTTAGGCGAAATAAACATATGCTCTATGAGTAACTATATTACTTTACCTACATGTATAAAGTTAATATTGTATTTATCGATAGTAAACTAATACATATTAAGAAGATTAAAGATGACATTTCCCATTGCCTTCCTTAGCATAGCTGAAATGTAATTAACCAACCATGTGGATTTATTTTTGTTTTCTTTGCTTAATTACACACGCGCATTAGCAAACGATATTCCTCTGTATTTTTCTGTTAAATATACAGATATTGATTTTTGTTCATGAATAAAACAAACAAAAATGTACATTGTAATTCTATATATTTACATGTATTCTACATAAGGCAAACATAAGATAACGCAATTGTTTCGTTAATTAATTTCAATTTCAAATTAAAATTAATTTCAAACTTTCACCATGCATATTTTTCCATATCATCGTAGGACGGATGATGTTTATTATTTTAAAAAGCAGACAAGTAGCAATATAATCAATTGTCAATCAATTTTGAATATGCAGTACAAATGGTAGGCCTTTCAACTTCCGCTAGAGTTCGACGTTAGGAACGATTGCTCATTACCGGAACTTGTTTACTGCAGGTCCGAGGTAGCTTCATGTAATTGTTATATTATGCATGTCAATGTTTAGCGTTTTCCAAGTGCTCCTTAACTGTCAGCGGAATTTCATGGTTTTAAAATTTAGCACAAATGGCAAACTTATTTATCATGTAGTTACTAGCTGACACTGTACAATACTATATAAGTGAACTTTTTAATGAAAATATAAAGTGAAATTTAACTCCCTTTTTAATTTCAACCTAATCAATTTTTTTTATACTCTGTCGTTCTTCTTTGTGATTAGAAAAAGAATAAGATAATTAATTAATGCATATAATTGCAGAAATATATATCTTTATAGAAGGAGCACAAAATGCACATACAAAAAAACATGACATGGTATTTTCTTCTTCATGACAGCTGTCAAAGAGAATAATAAATCTTGAATATAGTCCTCTCACCCGTTATTCCAGGTAGAATGAAGACATTCTCCTTGTTTCGGTCAAACTTTTTGTTTACCCAACAATACAAGAAACCCTTTTGTATGCATAATAATCCAAAATGAAGCAGCCTGTATGCCAGTTCTATAAACGATAACTCAAAAATCGGCAATTTGTTTATAGTTTTTCACTCTTGAGTAACTTGACCTTAGAACACAAAATCGTACAAACCAATTAATAATAATTCAATTTTTAATGATTTAATTAAATGTAGGAAAAGATTAAATTTAATTTTGTGAATTTCACGTACCTATAAATCTACCTATCAATATTTTTTACCATATGTGCAACTTGAAAAATTAGTTGAAAGGCCTAACTTCAAGTGGCGCCTGAATAAACAACCCCCTTACATTGTTCACGCGTCTAATGTCATTTTCTAGATAACTAGATGTTTAATGTCAATTTTATGCAAATTTTCAAATAATCAATGATATCATTAAGACTCAAATCAATATGTTCCAAATGTATACTATGTACATGTATTAATATTAAAAAAGGGTTTACCTTTAATTTAAAATCCCAAATTGACCATTAACACATTGAAAGATTGATTATTGATTGATTGAATGTTGGTTAACGTCCCGTTCGATATGTCACCAAATACCTGTGAAGGGCTTCAAATTTAGACCTTTACTCGGCTCTCAGGGCCATTGAGCACTGAGGGTTCTTTATCGTGCCAACGCCTGCCGTGACACGGGGCCTCGGTTTTTAAGGTCTCATCCAGAAGACCCGCAACTTTAACTTCAAAGTGCCGAGCGCTTGGCGAAGGAACAGTTGCTACCTATTTTTTGTCGACTTAGGTCAGTCGCGGCCATGATTCAAACACACGACCTTCCGATCACTGAGCGAGCGCTCTACCGACTGAGCTACTGTGACGGTTCACATTAAATGAAAAGAAGGACATATTAATGCCTCTTTTAAGTCTTACAATATATTAGTAAGTTATGTATCCTGCAAATACTACCTGGAAAAGACTCGTTCCTTATAGGAATGAAGGACATTTCGTGGTGTTGAGGTGTTGCTCGTTCTTGACCTTGACCTTGGTATAAAATAGAATTTAGCAATTCTAATAAGTCACTTTGTTAAACCTATACATATCAAAGAAAATTTATATTGAAAAACGAAAAAAGAATTAAAAAATTCAATTTTTTAATTAACTTATTTTTGTTACCGGAAGTTATGATGTAGAAATTGAATATTGCACATCTACATGTTATACTATATCTAGTAAAAAAAAAAAAAAAAAAAAAAAAAAAAAAAACAGCCCTTCTAAAGAATTTGAAAGGAGAAAATTTAGTTTTGAAAGTAATTTCCAAAAATTGAAGCGAAAATTAAACATCAAGAAAAGCATTTGTAATTTTCATAATGATTCATCCCTTCGAAATACCTGACGAATCATACATGAAATATACGGAGAAAACGAATAGCATTCAAGCTCAAAAGTTCATTAAACAATACAAATTAGGGACAGAGCAAAGACGGACATCTAAAGCATCAGAGGTGAGATCAGGTGCCATGAAGGAGTGAGCATCCCCTGCCGACCGGTCACAATCGCCGTGAGGTCCTTGTCAAGATCGAGAGATTGCGGAAAAGTCCGTCGACAATTCAGTGTGTAAATAATGGCCTAACAATTAGTATGAAAAATGTCATTTAGCAGAAACATTAGATATGTACAAAAAATTGTATTACTACTACTACTACTACTACTACTACTAACATTTCTAATAATAAAAGTAATAACAAGGAGGACGTTTTTAAATAAATGTTTGTTTTGTGACTTCATATGTTTTAATTTATTTCATTACTTTGAGTTCTATTCAACAGCCTTTTGGAAAAAATACAGCTTTTTTGAAAAAAAAAAATCAAAACAGATCACATAACGTTGGAAAAAAAATTAGTTTTGATTATTTTGATTATTTTAATCCAGGAAAATTCACATTCTTTTGTGACGTCTGGAGTTTTGGGATCTTAATGTGGGAAATCTTTTCATCTGGACAAATACCTTACAGTGACATGAAAAGATGGGAAGCTGCAGGAAAAGTTGTTGAAGGTAAAAGTGATAGTCGTAAGTTCTGTGTAAGTTTATCTATGTCAAAATTATAATCAACAATGATTTTGTATGATATAGTTCATGCATACAAAACATACCAAATTGAATTTATAAAGTATGTATTTTGGAATGAAAAAAATTCAAATAAGTTTGAAACTGATTTCTTTGTAACGAAAATTTTAAAGCAATTGCAGAAGCAGTTCTAAGTCACCAAGTTTATATGCGTTGGCAAAAATTAAAATCAGAGAGACAAAATTATGAATTGAAAAGAATTTTGCCTCAGTGATACTACAATTTGATTTAAACTTGAAAAATCATTTTTTAAAGATTGGACAAAACTTGCGTAATTGTCGCTTAAATATGACATAATGCTATCTGAAGAAGATTGGACATTAAGCAACTGCAACTTTAAGGTGGCTTAATGGTTGCGTAAAGACATTTACATCTTTCATCCACATTAAGCCACCTTCAAGCCGTCAATAGGTGATCGCTTAAAGGTTATTTTTGTCTAGTGTTTCACACAAAAATTGCAAATTACCTTTATCTGACCACAACATGTGGTATGTAACTTAATTGTGCACACATGGAGCTAATACGAAGTAATTTGTTGTGCAGTAAATTAAATCGAATTAAACAAATTCGCATTAAATTCTCCTTATAAACGCAGTTCAAATTTATTTCACTGTAACTGTTTAACTAATTCGAATTAAATTCTGTTTGTGAACAAGTTATTAATTGCTTGTTTCACTTTTATTGGCCATATCTTTGAAATTGAAGAAAATTGTTTAAGAAATAACTTTCTAGCTTGTTTGGTATGCCAGGGCATACATGTAAAAGACTGTTGGGAAAGTGGATAATGGGCGAATTCATAGATTATTTCACTTTTCCTAATGTAATTAATGTACCTGGCAAACCCGACACACAATACAGTGATTCATTATATTTACATTTATGTGTGAAATAAAAATGTAAATATAATTAAAAATGCTTTCTAAAAGAATTAAAATTCTATTTAAATTTCATAGTCCCTATCCACTGATTCAGAAAGAATGACGTTCGTAAAATTGACATACGAGGGGTTATCAAGAAATTCGTGGACTGATGCGATAAAATTAATACAATGTAGTCTGTGCTTCAAAATTTATAGGGAACATAAAAAAAAAAAGTTTAAGAACTGTTGAAATTTTTAGCTTGATACATTGATAATTTGCCAAATTATTATGAAATGAAAAAGACATTGTATGATCACCCGGCGCTGTCACCATTTAGTTTCATAACGTCCGACAATGTCATTGTTTCTCAGTGTCCGTTCCCTCTACCTCATACACTTATCTTGATGAGATTCTCTGGTGTTAAGTAAGGACTTAAGCCCATCTTGTTAATACGACTTTAAAATTTCATGAACAGCTGCTTTCAATGCCTAAAATATTGTAAATGGATCTATACAAAGGGAAAATCCTTACTTGATTATGCCAGCATATTTTGCTTGTCGGAGTTCAATATCTACCACACATGATCGACGTCATATTCGACGTGACTGACCTTTGACATCCTGACTACAAATCGACATTAACTGTAAATCTCTCATCTCTTGGCATTTAAAAAAAGTACTTTGGATGCATTTTATTTCTCTGCAGCCCGTTTAAACATTTCCTAGGTCTAAACGAGTCTCCAGGGAAGAAACTTTATAGAATGTTGAGAAAAGAAACCCCATCCCCTTTCTGACGTCATTTTCAATCTCTTGATTGTTTGGACATTACATATTGAATTTACGATAAAATTAATCACATGCCTAAATTAAAGGGGCTTTTGGATGACATATGCTCATATTAAAAGAATTTTTTTTTTCAGTTAACTCAGGCAGAATAAACGCCATGTACGAGGTAGCGCCGCCTGGACAAACCATAGCCTGCAAAAACATTAACAATATATTAAAAAATAAAACTTATGATATATGGTTTATTCTATAGATAAAAGATGATGCTAACTAAATGTGTTAAAATTCATTGGTGTACCTAAAACGGTTTTAATTTTATGGCACTAGCCCACGAACTTTTTGATAATCCCCCGTACATACATGTTTAGGTATTTAACCTTTTAATTGGCGAAATTTACATTGATTTGTAAATATCGAGAAATTAACACACTTATCAATAACTAACAAAGAGTTTTCAATGAAAAAAAAAAACACAGTTGGAGTTGTAAAAGTATGCAAATCACTTTGCAAAACACTGAAGTGAAGTTTAAATATATAGCTACAAGTATATCTCATATACAAAGGGAATCTAAATGACAAATTCTATTTTTTTTTTATTTATTGATATTTATTTCGATACAACAATTTATGTTTGTTTTTATATTGTATCCACTTAGTAAGTGCGTTTGGTGTTATGAGAAACTTAATTGCATCCATATCATTTCTTCAAGGGTGTTTTGTATCAAGTTCTTGAAATTGGCTTAGGTTCTAAAGAAGTTGAAATATGCAAAATAAAAAAAAAAATTTACAAGGGAATGACAAGCAAACATGTCGAAATTAGACATTTTTATGTCAAGAAAGTTAGCTAAAACGTTTGGCTCAAGTCATTTAGAACTAATTGTATATAGCAAGCAAAAATAACTTTCAATCAAAATTAAGTTTAATTACCCCGTATTAATAATTATTAATAGCAAAAAAAGTTAATAAACAGGAACCTCCTTTGAACATGCGTGCATATTCTTAACAAATAAAACGCCTCAGCTTTTTGTCTAATTTCAATAACAATTTTTTCAGGATATAGGATGCCTCCTCCTACAGGAACCCCCAAGTCTTGTTATGATGTGATGTTAAAGTGCTGGGAAAAGGAACCCAGTAATCGATACCGTTTTGATGCTGTGGTTGAAAAACTAAATAAAATTATCAAAAAAGTGAAATGACATGGAAAAAGACCCAAAGTATATAGCAAAGAATACCTCACACATTTTTTTGTCTCGAAAGTTTTGTAGCCTTAAACTCAATTTTGATACTCGATGATATTAAAGAAATATGACTACATGTAGTCTTTTATGTTGCTAATTTGTTATTCATATATCTTATGGCTTTTGATATTTCTGTCATATACAAGTATATCAATGATTGTTGTACCCAAACCATACATTGTTTGTCACACTATTTATATGATATATAATTTACATCATGATTGTTGTAATTTTCATTGACGTATGATGTCTGTGTTCTTGAGGAATTAGGCTAAAATTATACTTGTGCTTGTACGATCAGTGTAAACCCCCTATCATGTTAAAACATAGGTCGAATGAATTGTTAGAAGATAAAATTTAAAAAAAAAAAGTTGAAGATAAAATAACAAGCGCAATGTCATAAGTCGTTTTAACAATACAATTAATATAAATTTACAACTTCCTCATTATTCAAATTATATAAAATAAAACGTAAAATATCTTTTCCAAATATTGTTCTTGTTGTTTGACCTTATGACGGAAAACAGGGAAGCTGAGTGATTGTATTTATTGACCAGATAATGACATGGAATTAACAAAAGTATACACAATATACAATTTCCTCTAGTAATGTTAATGTAATACCTGGGATAAGTTCAAATCATGAATAATTTCAACTTGGATAAGTTACTCTGTGCAGATTTGTGGTAATACGAGGTATTGTAATGCAATGATGTCTGATTTTGTGTACCAAGTAGGTGGCGTACACAAGAAGTTTACAAGGCATGTTTTAAATGCTTGCATAAGGCATATAGCGCCAACCATAGACAATGCATTTCACTGAATTATGTTGTACAAGAAAAATTGACAAAAAAAAGTTTTAGGTTGTAACTTAATTTGATGCTTGAACTTATGACGGAAAACTTGGAAACAGAAGATGGGGTATATTGAATCAGATAAAAATTGTGAAATAAATCGGTGAAATGACCATATGTCTTGTCTCTTGTTTAACACTTGATTGTTGTTTCTTTTTCGATTGTTTGTTTGCTGTTTTTATGCTTCTGCAGAAAGAAAAATTCTCAGAAGTCGAACATTATATTTATCACATATTCGTAAATCTTAAAATGTATCTTGATATTAATATTTTTAACATCATTAATTATTTTTCAGTGTAATCAGATTTGGATTCAGACAAATCGAATCGAACTGTTTATATATATATATATATATATATATATATATATATATATATATATATATATATATATATATGGTATTGTTTTAAATACTTAACACCATCGCGTTGTTATTCAGATACCTTTAATTACGATAACACGAATTTACAAGTGAATTGTTGATGAACAGTTTTTGCACGAATTTTTGCAACATTAAAATAAAAGAAGCTTTTGCTATTTCGTGATTGGTATTCCTTGCAAAATTACACAGAAATAAATTTCGCGTATGTACTTTGTAATCCACGGTTTCAACATACAAAATAATTTGCATTATTTCATCTACAGAAGCAGGGCTATGCTGAAGTTGACGTGAAAAAAATACTTCTGAAGCTTACGAATAGTCTTAGTGAATACATCAATTCCCACAAATTTATATGCTGAACCAGGTCTAACAACATTCAGCAGAATGAGCATTTATGGAGAAATTAGTAAAAGAATAGAAAAAGCCAACGAAACTTGGATGATTGCAAAGATTCCAGAAATCATAGATAGGGAAGTAAATTGTATTTTAGAGGAGGCGGCTCATATTAACCAGGAACTAAAAGAAATTAAACAGATGTTAACTGGAATATCGGAATCTAGGAACGAAGATTAGGTTGGGTGATTAATAGAGCATTCTGGGCTGTTGTGATTGGACCCCAGGCTGCAGTGGTAATGTCGACTTTCTGGTTATTTTCTACATTAGCACTGGGGAGTATTGAAATTGCAGCTTCACTTAATCTGATAGAAAGGAAGGATAAAATGGATATCATCAAATATTGTTTTGAAAAGCAGATTAGCGAGAAAAAAGAGAGAAACTTTTAGGTATTATGGAAGAAAGATTTGGTAAACATTTTCATAAAGTTCATGATAACATCTTTAAAAAGCTTTTACCAGAAGAAATTCAAAATCTGCAGAAAAGCTTAGAGGTTGTTCAAAGGTATCGAAACGAATTGACAGAAAATTTTTCTGCCTTGGAATCTTCTTTAACGAAATTAGAACAAGTTAAGCAAGGAGCTGAAGGAATTGTCAACTTTGTATCGTAATCCAATTGTAAACCTACACTGTCACCAGCTCTATCAAGATTTGTACATGAGGAGTATTATATCTACTGGTTTAAAACCCATTTCTGTCACATACAGGCATATTGATTCTGACTCGTTGACATCTATCTATTTAATGTGTGACACTGATGAATCTTAATATTTTTTTTTCATTTAGCGTTAAACAAAATTCACATCGTACCCAACGTCATATCAAACATGTAAAGTCAAATTCAATTAACTCAGAACTATCCTAAAAATGTTCTATATATATATATATATCTCCGAAATTGAAATAAAGTCTCAGTAATCAGATTACAATATTAAACAAATATAAAAAGAAAACACAAGAATCCTCCGTAAAGCTTTAGCGCTTTCATTAAAAATATTCAGAAGCTTTACATTACGTAATGACATGACGTTTCAAAGTCTACAGAAATTTAAAAATGTAAACCTTCGCCATTGATGTCAAGTGCGAGGGAATTGTCGTAAATTCAAGAAATTGTCCCAGTGTGGCGCATTTATTGATCCGAACGTATGCTGTGTTATTTTAGTATTATGGAAGACGAAAAACGGAGAATCAAATGATGGATTCCTGATCTAGGTAGAAGCAAATATACACTTTGAAATTACTGCTATGTCAATATACAAGTTGGACTCAAGGATCCTTACTAGCAAGATCTGCGATTTTGGAAAACAAATGTACTGATGGAAGCAAGTTTACGAGCAGAGCTAATTATGTATTTAGACATGTAATGCAACAAGCGATAACGTTGATACCGTGTACAGACGATACATCTATCTATAAGCTTATTTTTAATGTTTCTATTAAGACAATGTCACTGAATACAAAGTTGAATGTACCATTTTTTTAACTATTACCCTGGGTGAAATTTTACTTTGTTACATTAAGTAAGGAATTTTGAGTACAATTGTTAAAATTAAAACAATGAAATAATATCCAGCTATTATTCAAAATTACGAGTATACATTTATTTTACTAAAATGCACATTACCAAATTTTACAATACTTTATCTAAATTATTTTACAAATCTCAATTCTAAAAGAGTTAAAAACAATGGGTAAAATGAGTAGTTCTTTATTGTTGAAAACAAATTATGTTTAAAATTAAAAATCATTTTAAAGTCAGTTAATATATTTATCTATAGAAGTAGAATTTACAGCATTTTTCAGGTAAAGGTTAAAAAAAACATGTTCTCTTCGCTGATAATTGTCAATATCTCTATTACAACAATGTCACAATTAGTCCGCCCCCAAAATTTGCGCAATTAACACAGATATATGCAAGTTATATAATCATCGCCAAGCTCCTCGACAGAACGGGCGACCTACGTGTCCTAGTTTGATTTTTACAAATATATTCATTTAATATTATTTATTTCCTGTGATTTGCCGACAAAATTCTCATGATTTTTTTTCTTTTGGATATGTTGATTTTCTACTTATAAAAGATGATAAATATATTTAGATATATATCATATATTAAGTGATTCAATACTTGATGTTACTATGTTGTATTTTAGACACTATATATATTTCCTATTATTTTCACCATTTGCACAATATTATAAAAATCCATTAAGAGTTTCTGCACAAAAATCATATTGTGAAGAAAACTAAAGGTATACTTTTATTAATCTTTTTTTTTTTTTTTTTTTAAAAAAATCAAACATTCATAAACATTCTTAAACATAAGACGCATACAGTATTCCAAATTTGCTGATATCATCAATGTTTTAATTGCATTTAAGATTTTTGATATATTAACATGTATTAACCTCAATCTATGCAAAAGAATAAAATTGTGGAATGAAATTAAGTCCTTACTGATCCTGTGACCTTGAAATACCTTTAAAAAACTATTACTAGTTGCTTATGAAAAAGTGTTTTACCGGGAGCAATCTTCAAAGTATTTTTCTTCTACTTAATAAAGCAGCTTAAATGAATAAACTTTTTTTTTTTTTTCATGACCTTAATTTCCCGTCCATAATTTACGGTCAACAATCTTTCAATGAAAACGCATATAAAAGACATTGTCATTATTTTCAGATGAACATAAAATTTATTTTTGTTCATGAAAAATATATTGATGTAATAATGTCTTATGTATTGTAATATATTATGTATTTTTTTTTTACAATATCATGTGAAAGAAAATAATTTCATTGTTTAAATAAAGGAATTAATCCACGAGAAAATATTTCTTCTTGTGTACTTGGTGTTGATTACCTTTCCGCTTAAAATTCCATGTTTATATAACAAAGAGTGAGAAAAAAACGTACGTCATGTGGAGTGTCTACAAACGATTATTTTTTCCTATCAAGAATTATTTAGCAGCAAAACTTGTTTTAGTTCAAGTAAGGCTGAACTGCTTTACAAACATCTAGAAAGTTGAAAAAGAAGAGTATTTTTTTTTTTAATCTGGACTGTTTTAGAATTAAATCAAATCTTCCTTATAACAATGTTTACTTTTCCCAAAGGTGATTGAAATCAATGTATAATATTTCAAGCTTAAAACATTTTTAGAATAACTATTGAAAGCATAACTTCCCTCATTTTTGTTTGTAAAGGTAATAATTAAAGTGAAATACATAACAGTCCTTTTTGTGAATACGTCATAAATTTCTTGTGAAAGCTGTATTATAGAAACATTTCCTAAACTCTTCCTTATAATTAGTGGACACTTGCCTTCGATATTATTTTCAAAGTGCATCATTTAACACGAGATGTTTGTGGAAAATTTCATTTTTCTTTTACTTTGCATTCCTATATGTGGTTTCGGTAAGTATTTATGTGTTGTCATCTCCCTACTAATTTTATTTCTAATTTAAAGTCTTAAAACAAAACAAAAAGATTCTGAATCTTACAAAAAATACTTTTCTATTGTACATATAGAGGATATTCAATGATTTGTAGTTGGATATGGAATTTATTTCACGAGGGGAACAGGATTTTTTGATAATTTCACGAGTGCGAAAATATCCAAAAATCCTGTCTCACGAGTAAAATAAATTCCATATTCAACTACAAAAATTGAATTTTCTGTTTTTTACATTTTCTTTAATTTTCGTTTTGCCTTTGTGAGATTTGTTGTGAGATTGAAATCATTGTAATATGGATTTTAGCAACATATTTGGGAAAAAATTGGCAGTTTTAGTCTTATTCAAGATGATTTAATTACTTTCTCAATCTTATTACAGGCCAGAAATTATATTTTACTTACTTTGATATCCTTTCACACTGTGACGGAATATCACTTTGGTATCCTTTCACACTGTGAGAGAATATCACTTTTATTCAATGAATTAATCACAGTATGTCACTGTTGAAAATGTAATAAATATATATATTTGATTGAAAGGGATTCATTTGTATCCTGTTACCTGTGACCTTCATAAATTGAAAAAGATTTCCATTTCCTGCATTAATTAATTAACTGTATCAATTTATCCCAGATTTATTTTTACCTTTAGGTATTACGAGCTGAGGAAAACAAAACAGTTGTATTGCATTATCAAAGTAATTTGAAAAAAAGCTAAAACAATTTTTGTCAGAGCAGCTCAGCGTTGTATTCCTTCCCATTACCTACGTTATATATCATAGTTTGAAACACGATACTAGCATTGATCTAAACATGAAGAAACACAACCATTTAATGTTCCTTAAATTTGTGTTTTTTTTCTCTCGTTTATCTTCATCACTAATCCATTTGAACCTGGTTAGCCCGGAAACATGTGTTTTAAAACAACTCTTCCCGATTCAGGAAACGGCTGGACTACCAAAACGTACTATTTATAATTGGTTAACATAAATGTAAATTCTGTTCCCACAAATTTCGTCTTGAAGGCGTTCTTTCGTTGTACCCAAGATTCTAAAATGATACTGAACTGAAGGTACGGAATTGCAATAGAAATAATGTCTGCAAACACATCCATATTGTTTTAGACGATTTATCCTCTGGCCATCAAGCCCAGCAATATGAAACATGGCCATGTATTTCCTCAACTTGCCATCTTTATCAAGCACAGAATGCTGTGGATGGAGCCATACAGACTTGTATGAGGACATCAACTCTAGAAGTGATAAGCAGTAATAAATCTAAACATTACACCTGGTGGTATGTCGATCTTGGGGATATAAAGAGTGTGTACAATATCAGGATTCAATTCAAAGATTATGGTGCAATTCATGGTACGTTTGAAAGTTTGTTTGTGCTTTATTGAAACATCTTATCATTCAGCCATACACCTGTTTCATTCAGTTCATTGTAAATAAAGGTTCACGTTTAAAACACATTTTCTAAAGAAATATCTGTACAGATTGAGCGGGGTTTTTTTTCCAGCAACTTCCCAGGTTACAGTTTGTATCATAAATAAATTCAGATATGGAAGATTTCAAACAAAGAAATTTTTTTCTTTTTTAGAGAATAGGCAGAGAGGCCGTTTTGCAGGATTTTCACTGTTCTTGTCTAATTCAACAAGGAAAGAAAATGGTCAGCAGTGTTACAGAAACGGACCTGAATTACCTCCCCTTGATTTTAATACAACATGCATTGGTCATGGGCGTTACGTCATCTATCACAATGAAAGACTGTCAGGAAAACTTTACCCTGAAGGATATGAAGTTAATTCTGTAACGGAGCTTTGTGAAGTGAAAGTTCAAGGTTTGCTTCCGCTATTTATATAATATGCATATTAGCAAAATCAAAAAATAATATTAAAAAAGTGAAGGGTATTTGATAAAGATTTGAATGTTGAAGACATATTTAAAAAAAAAACATATCATTATTATTTAAAAGTCATTAACATAATTCATACTGATTTTCATCAATCATACTGATTTATATCATAACAAAGTATTCTTTCATGTAAAGTATCAGAATATTCATTTTTTAAGGATGCAGTACACAGGGACAATATGGAGTGAACTGTTCACTCAAGTGCCCAGAAAATTGCCAGGAAAAAAGATGTAGTATCCTGAGCGGGTCTTGTCTTGGCTGCAAAAATGGATGGCTCGGTGCTCATTGTGAAAAGGGTATATCCTGCTTCTTTTTATATATTTATTTACAGTCAAACCTTGTTATCTCGAACTCGATGGGACCGAGAAAGAACTTAGAGATATCCGAGGATTCGGGATATAAGGGGTAAAATACTTAAAGAATAAGTGGTTTGGACTTCGAAATCACTTCGACATATTCTTGATATTCGAGATATCAGTTTTCGAGAAACAGAAGTTCAATGTTCGGCAATCTTGCTTTTTGTTTAGCTGCATTTTAATAAGAAATTCTCATGTTTTTTTTTTTTTTTCGTTTTTTGTTTTTTTTTTTTTTTCACGCAGAGTGTCAAGAAAGGTTTTATGGACCTGAATGTAAGAGCATGTGTGTTGGACATTGCAGGATCAATGAAACCTGTAATCACGTGACAGGTTTGTGTACAGAAGGTTGTGGTGCAGGATGGACAGGACAACTCTGTAACCAGGGTAAGGATCACATAAAGGGAAGAAAGAATTGTAGAGAAAATTCAGATTAGAATGGCGGCTTTGGCAAGACCTATTTATTCTCTTTGGATCATCCTAGCCGTCCTGTCCTTTTTAATATTATTAGGCATATGCCAAAGTGAAAAACGATGTAAAAATTTACAACAGGACTTCTTTGGCATATAGGTTTTTAACACATTCAGTGTGCAAGAGCATGCATTTAAAATTGCGACACAATAGATAAAAGCATTTTTCTAAAAAAAAAAAAAAAAAAAAAAAATGTAAAATTTGACCATTAATCATAATGCAAGGTGACTAAATTTGTTCGAAATTATCTTATTCTTTCCTAAGCATGTGTGATTGGACATTATGGGAACAACTGCGTGCAAAAGTGTAGTGAACACTGTCGAAATGGTGCGACTTGCGACAGAATGACAGGAAATTGTGATGGTGGATGTGCAATCGGTTATTATGGGATTCGTTGTAATGATGGTAAAGAAATATTGAAGTAGATATGTTTTTTTATATTGATACCAAATATTCTTGCAGTCATTCTGTGTGAACTTTGAAGCGAAATATAGAATCTAGTTAAATGTACATGTATAAAAATGCAATACGTCTCAAAAACCTGAATGACCATCTTAAACATGTTTATAAATTTAAAAAATGTTCCATTATTTTGTGATATGGAATAAGTAAACCTCGTAAGGCATTATTTATCGAAAATAAGTTAACGATTCTCTTTAGCTGACCGGTATGTTTTTGTAAACATTAAATGGCTTTTCTATGATTTCATAGTGTCTTTGCATTACCAAGAATATTCAAGTTTATGCACATTTTAAAGTTAACTGTATCGAAAAAAAAAACGTTAAGTCATTTTGAGAACTTAATTCATATTGCATTCTATGGTCGGTACAATAAGTTTATTAGGAAGTTCAACACTTCCTATGGTCAAATGTTGACCGAAATTTTTTATACAAATTGGTAGACCATTGTTTTCAAAATAATTTATTAAAGGCATTCTCCGTTTATTTACTTCAATACAAAGGGTTACATCGGGTGTGCGTGTAGACAGATTATGCTTACTTCAACATTAAACCTAGTTGCACCTCTGTGACTTCCAGTTAATTGTCCATCTTTGTTTTTCTCCAAATTTGTATTGCTTTATTGGATTGTAACCTTGGTTATTGTTCGCAATATTCACATTTTATGTTAGCAGCGTGTCTTCACATTAGATCTTACTTATGTGTAAGGCATCTCATACAAATAAATCCCCTCAACAAAAAAGGAATAACAAGCATAACAGAAACGCATACTCTATATATTGTTTCACAGTGTGTCCACCTGGATTCTATGGAGTGAATTGTTCACACAAATGTAATACAAACTGCAGGAATGAATCTGATTGTGATGTTTTCAGCGGACACTGCATCTCAGGTTGCAAAATTGGATACAGAGGACAGTCATGCAATGAAAGTAAGCAGACCTACGGCTCTGAGAATAAAATAAATGATCTACTACTGATTCATTTCATTCGTTAAGCAGGGCCAATATCTGTTCATTTATATACATATTAAGGGACGAATTTTGCGGGAGAATGTCTTAAATTGTTATAGATGATATTTGCTCTATATGTATTTTTCCTGAGGTTCAACTGAAGTCTACAATAATCTTACCCTAAGAATTCATGGTATTTTATAATCTTTATTAATTTTTGCGAAAATGTTAGGTTAAATTAAAGATGATGTTTGCTTGATTGCTTAAGCTTGCCTCTTGTTTAACGTCACATTCGAGAATTTTTCACTTGAATATGGTTACTTGTACAACAAAGATATATTTAAAACCAATATCTTTAAGCATTGTCTCTTAACATTCTTCTAACTTTTGTGCATAGAGTGTTCTGAAGGATTTTATGGACAAAATTGTTCTAAGACGTGCAGCTTGGCATGCAGGAACAATTCATGCCATTATCAAAGTGGCATATGCAAGCATGGATGCAAACCAGGGTATATGGGTAACAATTGTTCTCAAGGTTAGTGTTATTAATAAACAATATCATGTTTGAGATACCATGACATTAAGTTTAAGGAAAGAAAAAGTCTGTAGTTTAAAATAAGTTGGACTGTAATTATATTATTACATTTATTTCAGCATGTTTACCTGGAAGATTCGGAGAAGGCTGTTCACATTTCTGCAGTAATCACTGTAGAAACGCCAACGTCTGTAATCATGTAGATGGATCTTGTAAAAGCGGATGTTCAAGTGGATTTACAGGAATGCAGTGTAACTTACGTAAGTTGCAAAACCTGGAATTTTGAATATGAAGTATCTGATGTAATGTCGTCCCGTTTCGTGACCAAACATAAAAATCTTAACTGAGAATTTAAAGATTTTCCTCCCCTTTTTCTTTCAAAATAATCAAGTTGTAAAATGTTCCAGTATTTCAACAAATCTGGAAATCATCTTCGAATTAGGTACCTTTCCATGTACTTTTGTCATTGCTCACACCTAATATTAATATAATTTCTTGAAGAAAAGAAAAAATCATTCCGATAAGGAACCTTTCCATGTATTTTTATCATTGATCACACATACGATAAATCCATTTTCTTGAAGATAAGAAAATCGTTCCGACAAGTTTAGAATTCTATGACGAAATTTTGAATAAACAAACATAAACAACAACATTTAGCATAGAAAAACTCCAATAGCATATATTGCACAAATGGTCCATCCAAAATAGCTCTTTCATGATCAAGAAATAAATTTATGAAAACTAAAAATGATCTAGCATTTTTTTAACATTAAATAAATCAAATTTAGAATTAATTATGCATATTTTCAAATCAATTATAGCCATATCAAACACCCGGGTTGTACTTGTATGAATTATACCTTTTGTAATTAAAATTTCTAGTTTCTGTTGAAGAAAAGTAAAAATTTTCATTCTATATTTATCAGGTCCGGACGATTTCCAAATATGGAAGTCAAGAACGATAACCGTGGATTGCTATAAATACACAGAATAAACAAGGTGCTAATCCTTCTGACCAATCAAATAACGGCATTTAGACAAACCCATGAAAAAATGAATAAATCACGTGGTTTCAAAGTTTTTTGCTCAAAATTTTTTTTTGGAACAAACTTTTTGTAAACTTTATGCACATTTAGGAATGATGTGGTATATGTGACAATTCTACCGTGAACGAACACGACTTGAAAGCTTAGAATAAATTCTGAGTGGGATTAAAAATCTTTAACTACGAGATAACAACCCCTAAAAGTTTAACTTGTGTTAAGAAATATGATATAAATACGGCGGATTTTTAGTTTTTAGAGCCTGACATGAAAATGTTTTCTATGAGAATATAACATTCTTAATTTTTTTCCTGAGTGTTTATTACAAAATCGTCCATGTAGTTAATTTCTGGTATGCGAGGTAAAGATATGATGATAAAAAGAATTCATGAACATTCCCTTTTCCCTGCGTTTTTCACCTTTCCTTAGGTCCATTTAAAGTGTATATAACATGGTACATGTATTCGGCGCTCATGAAACCCGTGTTATTTTAAAACTACATGTAGTCTATACGATGAATACTTGTGTGCAGTAGATCTATACGCATGGAAACTACGCGTTATCGATGAAAATCGGACAGCTAAGCAAAATTATATTTACTATCATTAAGTATGTTCTGGTAAATGTTATAATTTATTGTACTTAATAATAGCTTGTCGATGCGATCTATTCCTCCGTAAACGACCGCATAGTTACATGCATTAATTTTTTTTTTCTTTCCCGAGATGGAAATTCAGGTTTGTTCACGGCAAATATGTAGAGAATACCTTATTCTTCCAAACTTTCATCTTACTTCTAAAGATTTTTTATCAAAAAATCTTTTTTAAGGAAAAAAAACCCCAAAAGCACGTGTTTTCTTTTTGTTCCTTTGAAATATGTTTTGGGATGTGTAAAAATGCTGTTGTCTGATTGGGCAGAAAAATATATTCGTGTATATGATGTATATATATAGCAACTTTCAGTTGTCGTTCTTGACTTCCATATTTGGAAATCGTCTAGACCTGTTTATGGACATGAAAAATAAATCAAACTGCAAATTTGCAGAATAAACTGATGACTTTGTTAACTTGGAATAAGAAGTTTTATTCAAACTGAATTCATTACTTATCAATATTTTCTATACTATATACTATTGTTAAAGGAGAGGTTTATCATTTTTTAACAGTTTTATATCTACTATAGCTTTTCTTAAATTCCTTTCTTTGCTTAGCACACGTCGTATTATTTTGTTTTCCTTGAATTTTAATTCTTCTACAGTAAAAATGAGGACAATCTCCCTAAACGTGAAGTCTCTTATTAATTTCTACTTTGGAATTCTTCAGTGAAACAATGTGTGTGTTTTTGTTGTGATAAATCAAATCTATTATCTAGGTTACAACGTTTTTTTTTTCTCTAAAGATGTTTCAGGAATCCAAATCTTTTTAGAATTTCCTGTCATTTTTTTTTTTTAAATATTTAAATTCAAAGAATAGGTTTAGGAAGTACGATAATTTGCAAAGAAAGTGGAAACCATTGTATATATAACTTTAACGCTATTCAACATGTATTTATACTATAATCTTCGTATGGTTGAAAAAAATTACAGAGACGCCCTTTTAATTTCAGCTTGCAAACCTGGATTTCATGGTCTTCAGTGTTTGACTGGTTGCTCGGGTAACTGTCTCGAGACTTGTAATCATTTGGACGGATCATGTTTATGTAAGGAAGGTTGGACGGGTTCTCCCTTGTGCAACAAAGGTAAAATATTAACGAATAACATATGTCTACCGGTAATAAACGATTATAATAGAGAATTTGTAAAGAAATATACATTGTAGTTTCGTTTCGTGAATTATTTCACTCCTGCCATACAGAGGCTGGCTGTAACAAATTCCCTGCTTTGATATTATTGACATACACTGTGGAAACATCATTATTCGTGGGAAAAATAATATTCGTCGATTTCCTTTCTCCTCCTTACATACGAATTCATATCCAAGCAAACAAGTACTTTATCAAAGATGCAGTTGAATCCTTTATAAATACAAGGTACCCACTAAATCACTTTCTCAGGAACAGAAAAAAAATGATCGCACACAAACATTGGCACCTGCGTAGTAAAATGATTCTAACGATCTTTTTTTTTTTTTTTTGCAAGAGTGCACACCAGGAAAATATGGAGTAAATTGTGGCCACACTTGTAGTGGAAATTGCGCAGATGGAGATATCTGTAATAACATAAACGGAAGTTGTCCAAAAGGCTGTAAAGATACGTTCACTGGTGACAATTGTGATGGTAAATATTGATACGTTTGCATTATTTCATCTCAATTTTATCCTGCAATTCACAATTATGAGGTATGAGACTGAAAATTCATCTCAAGAACTTATTTGCTTTGTTTTCTTTCTTTTTTTTTTCTCTTTTAAATAATGGCTTTGTAATGTTTCTGCCTTTTTTCACAACATTTATCTTATTCCTTTAGGAAAAAAAGCTATGGTAGCATGATACGTCACTGTACTTTTCCATGTCATGTCAACATAAACTTTGAATATCAAAATCAACTACTAGAGATTTCCAAGGAACACTTGTGTCGCTTGCTTTACAGCATCATTAAACATAATAATAAATCGAAAGGTGGCCAGTTATTAATTTGCTGCTAGCATGATCTTGAATAATAACAACAAAGAAAAAATAAAAAAAAAAACCGATAGAATAGCATTTATCATATAATAATTTAATTTTGTTTGTTTTCTAGCCTCTGATTGGTTAACATCCAGAAAGGAACAAAAATTATTTCTGTCTAACCTGGTTTTGTATGGGGACATACCCCCTGACAACCAGTTGAATCCTCTGTATCCATGCAGTCCTCTCATTCCAGTCCTCAGAATTCATGGAAAATTCCAGATTTAATAAATGTCCATTTAACTTCAAAGATAACTCGATCTTACCACATGTATATAAAAAAACATGACTGCTAGGTCTATGTATCAGTTTTTACCTCCCCAACTTCCCTTCACTTCCTTTACTACGGTTGTATTATTGAGCGGCAAATTTGAAATGATAAAAGGCGACGAAATTTTACACCCATGGTTGTTTAATGATTTTAAAATTAAATTATAGGGAATGACTCTAATTCTTGGCCAAATTATTCGAGTTTTACCTGGTTTGGATCAGTTTAAGCTGTTTTTAATCCGATTCGCGGATTATAAAGCGTAAACTGACCCAAACCAGGTTAAACCCGAATAATTTGGCCAAGAATTAGAGTCATTCCTAAAAAATCTGACATTTAAATAGAAATATACTCCAGATCATTAAGTAAATCCAGGCCTGTCATTAAATAGAAAATAAACATAATTTTACACCTCATCGAGCTCTTTCCTTAATGATGCTACAAAGAATAAAGAATAATTATTAAAAAACAAGGCATGTAAAGTATTAAAACATTGAAAAAAAATCCTCATCTTTGAAAAACAATTCTACATTGAAAAAGAGACATGTTTAAACTGATGTACACAATATAAAGTGCCATATTTGAACTCAGATTGCCACGAACTATTGTATTATTCAATGGTTATATAAGTAACATCATTAAAGAAACAATAAATCGAAGGGTGATCAGTTTTTTTATTTGCTACTATTATTGTCATTTTTTCTCATCTCTTATTACATTTGGTGCCATGCCCTGGAAATGACAGGTGATATATAAAAGCAAAGAAAAAATCCACAAATATTAAGACCTATAAAATAGCATATATCACAAAAGTCTGACATTCAAATAGAACTATGAACCCCCAGCCTTCAAAGCTTAAGTGAATAATAAAATTGAAATTGTATATTATATATGTATAGAAATATTTATTTTTCATTTTAAAACATGTTAAATACGTTTTGAATCCAACTATTCTCCAAAAGAGATTTCAGTCTTTCTTTATTGCAGTATTCTACAAGGATCATTTTTGTATACCAATCTTGATGTATTTTCATAGTATTTAAATTTCAGTTTCTGTGGTCACTGTATAGTTTCAAAATACAGTGTCATGAGCTCATAAACAAGATACTATCATAAAAACCCTGCCTCACAAAATCAAAAGAGATCAACCGTTTGGAGTATTTTGCAAAGTAGGTCAAAGGTCAAGGTAAAGTGGATTGTAATGCTGGAAATTTTTATGATGTTTTTTGTCAAACAGTGCACATGCTTAAAGGCAAAATGTACCTCTTAAATTATAAATATATATATATATATATATATATATACCGTGTATAGGCACAATGAACTAGCTTTAAGGTCAAATTCAGAGGCCACGATGTCGGTATCCATGGTAATTTACAAAAGCCAAAATGCCAAGCAGCATATTTGCAAAAATATCAAATCCATATCTTTTACAGTTGTAGACATATAGGGTGTGACAGACGAACAAACGGACTGACGCAGGTTAAAGTGATCTCTAAGTGTCGCTCAGCTCTGGCTCTGGGGCCATAAAACTTGGACGAGCTCACTTTGGATCTGTCTCATTTTTACCAAAAGAATTAATAGTGGAAAAGTGAGACTAAGATCAAAAGTGAGCTTGTCTAAGTTTTATGGCCCCGGGGCCAGCATTAGACACGAAAATTAAGCCCTGCGTGAAAAAAGTGATTTTACACTATACAAAGCTCAGTCTGCAATTTTTATGAACGATAAACTTTGTAACCTTTATTAGTTTTCGCCACTTAATATATATTTATATAATTTCGAGGAGCATCATTATCCACATGCCCAAGTATTTTATTTGAGTGTGAAAGAAAATTTTATAAATAGTTGGTAAAAGCCTTCCAAAAATAGAAGACAGCAAAAGAAGATGAATTAAAAAAAAAAGAAAAGAAAAGAAAAAATAAATACACCTAGGATAACATTGAGCTTTAAATATCTGAAGACCGCAGCAATATACCTTCATCACCTGCATACGGGGTTTATATCTCTGATGTTTTGGAGGTCCTTTTTTGCTCTGCTCCTATTTTATGTCGTTTAATGGACTTTTGAGCTAGAATACTGTTTGTTATCTCCATATATTTAAGAAATAACTGTCTAATATTTTGGTTTCATGATGTGATCAATCGATTGGCTTGCGTGATAATTTCCATAAACGCCTTCGGCGTTTATGGATAAAATTATCACGCAACCCAATCGATTGATCATCATCATGAAACCAAAAAATCTGACAGTTATTCCTTATATTTACATGCTCTTGATTCTGCAAATTCATGTGCTACAAGACCCGCTTCTGTCTCTATTTGTCCCGCCCCGCACATGATTTTTTTTTTTCACCACGCCTATCGATGAACCAGTAGATTTATGTAGAAATAAAGTATTTTTACTATTTGAAATTTTATCTCGGACAAAAGTACATTGGAAATGTAAATATTTCATCATAAAAATATTTTTTTTTTAATATATTGTTTTCAACAAACGTATAAATAAGTAAATAAATATATGAAATAGAATAAAAATTGAAATCGGAGACATGTTTCCTAAGAATAGACAATGAATTAACAACGGTTATCTGTACCTGAATGGTTCTTGCAACACTAATCAACCACTAAATGCATTACATAATACTAATTTTCTTATAGAAAACGAGGACAGGTGAGTATATTTACAATACAAGAAAAGAAAGTAAATTGTATATTTACCTTTAGAGAAAAGTTCCGAGTCAGATCAACTACAATAAATATTCGTAAAGAAATGAAATATATAAACATCATTTTTGGTGTTTTAGAATGTATAAAAGGCTATTACGGGGTGAAGTGCTGTCATGAGTGTAGCTGGAACTGTGCTTTTAATGATTCATGCAATCAAACTGACGGAAGTTGCCCACGAGGTTGTAATGCTGGATACATTGGATATAAATGCGATGAAGGTAAATCGTTTGAATTTTGATTTTGAAATTTTATCTATATTTTAATTCGTGTTCATTCTTCGAATATCCCCCGCCTTTTTTTTTAATCTGAACATTTTTTTTAATTCAGTTTTATCTGACTTGTATCAAGCATTAGACGTTTTTGGAACATAATGAATACGTTCGTTTGTTCCAAAGAATTTCACATAAAATAAATATATAATTTATTTTTAATTTGATATTACAGTGCGTTTGGACTCTAAAATGACTTTCCCTTTGAGAATATGCAACAGTTTGAATCAATGTAACATGACCGTAAATGTGTTTATTGCTGTCATCGGCATTGTTGTGTTGGCATTACTTATATCAATTCCAATACGGTAATGAAATCCATTGAAAGAAAAGTGTGTAATTTCTCTCATTACTTGATTTATATGTACTACGTTTCCTTTATAATTTGAGATCTATGACTGCAAAGTTGAATGTTATTATATTCTGTTCTGCAGGAGATTGAGCATGTACCAAAGAAAACCAAATTATGAAAGATACGAAGAAACCATGGGATCGTCATCAAACACCTTAACAGATAATGTAGTAGACGAAAACCAAGGTTATCAAGAGATAGAAATCAAGACAAATAATGCCTATGAACCCATATTTTTTGATAACAAAAAGAGATAGCACTTGAAAAGTTTTAGTTTTGATTTGCGGATTCATTATCCAACTAGACCCCCCTTTTTTTCTTTTCTTTTTTTTTTTTAATAAAATAAGACAATGTTGTTCTAACCATCACTATGTGAGATTTATCGATTTCAATAATGAACTGTGCTTGTGTAGTGCAGGTTTTTTTTTATCCTTCCTAATTTGGATAAAAAGAATCTTAAATTATTTATTAAGCAAGAGTTAACCTTTCTTTGGTGAAAAAAATATTGTGTATTTAAAGGATAAAAGGAATCAATTTAAAATGTTTATGAAAGTAGATAAACTAATCATAGCTTACTCTTAAGAAGGTAGTTTATTTGATGTTTCTGCAATGTGTAGGACCATTTCTTTTTAGACACGTTTATAAAACTTTTACAGATTTTTCTCGTGCGTATTATTTATGTACAACATTTTATTATATTTTCAACAGTGAAATACTGTGATTTATTTATTGAATAAAAGTAATATTCTCTCACAGTGTGATAAGGATACCAAAATGATATTCTCTCACAGTGTGAAAGGATATCAAAGGAAGTAAAAAATAATTTCTGGCCTGTCATAAGATAGAGCTAGTAACTAACCATCTTGATAGAGCTAAAACGGCAAATTTCTTCCCAAATATGTTGCTAAAATCCATTTTATGTAATGTTTTCAATCTCACAACTGCTATGACGTCTCAACCGCTCAACTATGACGTCAAGCCTATGACACTGTGTTAAGAAAAGACAGAGGCAAAGGGAAAATGAAAGAAAATGTAATAAACAGGAAATTCAATGTTTTGTAGATGAATATGGAATTTATTTCACTCGTGAGACAGGATTTTTTAAATATTTTCACTCGTGCTTCGCACTCGTGAAAATATAAAAAAAATCCTGTCCCACTCGTGAAATAAATTCCATATTCATCTATAAAGCATTGAATATCCTCTATATATTTTGATATTTTTGGTGAAAATATATACACATGTATGTGACAATGTAAATTTATACTAACTTCTTTTCAATTTTTCGAAAAAAAAAAAAAAAACTTATTACAGAATATCTTAAATAAATGTCAAGCATATGTTTATTACATTGTATGCTCCAATAATGAAACTGTGCTTTTATGTAAGCAAAGGAAATTAAAACACGAAAATTCTATTTAGCATTTAGATTTTTAATGATGCAGAATATTAAATGAAATGTGTTTTGATCTATAAACGTGTTATTACTTTTCGAAACTATCAAACAAAAGAGGAATACACAAACAGGAAAATGCTTTGTTAACAAAAGATATACTTGTTGGTTGACTTCTCCTGTATTGAAATTGATTTCGAGTCTTTTATTAAAGGGTTTATCAGGATATTATTATGTGTCAAAATGGCCCAGAGCATGGCGTACAGTTTTGGGGTCTCATTGTGGGTTTTTGCGTAGAATGTTACATAAGGGAATAGGGTCATACTGATAAAGATTGAAGAAAGTGTGAGGAATCCTCATAACATTAGTTGTGAATTAAATACATTTTTACAATTTTTTGAATTTAAGAAAAATCATTATTTTTAATTTCTGTGCTATTTGTTGAGAAATTATACATACCAAAAGGCACTTAACATCCAACGATGTTGAAGAGGAAACAAGGCATATTTTGCTTAAAAAGTTGTATCTTGTTTGATTTTGTAACGAACATTAACTTAAAATTTTACAGTGAAAATGTAAATCATCTGTAAAACTCTGACATATTCAAAAAAGGAATTTTTACATGTCTTTGATACGTTTAAAAATATATTTAGTTGCGTATCATAAAAATAATTTTAAAAAAAATTCAGGCTTTACAACGATTGGTACATGTATCTCAGTGATATAGATGAAAATTATGCTATTATACAATTTGATACAACATATTATTTAGTGCATTATGACCTTATTGGATATGTACATAAGGTGTATCCAATTATCGATATTCATTTTGAATAAAAACATGCCTCATGTATTTTTCTTTTTTCGTGATAATGTTTAAAAGCATAAGGAACGAAATTTTGTGTAAGAAAAAACGATTTCAGCATTATTTTTAGCCGATTTGGCCAATTGATCCAGTTTTTCAGCATGGGAGAGGAGAGTTGGAGGTTAAAACGACCCCATGCATGCAGGTTCTCGCATTTTTTGCGAATTAAATACAAAAACGAAAAGTTTCATTATTTATGTTTAAATTCTCATAGCATAATTCAAAGTCAGTAGCCGCTCACATCAGGCTGATCTGGGATTTTATGGAAAAGGGGGGGGGGGGGGGTGGCGTATTCGCCACAAAGACATTTAGGTAGCTCTCAAAACCCCCTACACTAACCTCGCACCCATTTACACTTTTGCTTTAATACGTAACATTCTGTAGCCACTTTTACATTTAATTTTCTATTTAATTTTTTGGGGGACAACTTTCGTTGATTTTAAGACTTTCCTAAGTCTGAATCCCCTGGACCACCACCCTTCTGGATCCGCCCTCTTAATTTGTCAAAGACATTTATTCAAACTTTATTATAAATTACATTATTATTTAGGGAAAAAGATCGTTGAATTATTCACGTCGGCATTTTCTTTCAGAAGGAGCTTTGTAAACTTCACTAACGGGTGTTAGTGAAACTTAAAAAGTGCTCTCTGGTAGAGATCGTCTCGGTCAACTGCACCCAGACAAAGGAGGAGACACCTTTATCCTTAGCAGCCATACTGAACCCCCTAATCAAAATTATAAATAAATGACAATTGCAAAATAAACTTGCAACTTTTAGAATATAATAAAATAAATATTTACTGAACAACACAGGCATCATGCATGTAACATCATAAACATATAAGCTTTGTTAGAGCCTGTACTTTGCGTTTTATTTTATATTTTATTCTATCGACCTTTCTTATCAACTTTTCTTATTTTACTAACTAGATTTAATGATTTACTTGACATTTGAAATAATGTAGAATTTGAAAATAAAATAAAACATTTTTACAAATTTATTGCGAATTTTTTCATGCTTATAACTATATAATTACAAGCCAACCTGAATTCCCACAGCATACATGTAATTGTATAATTTAATGATGGACAGACGAACATAGAAACAAGAGGCCCATGGGCCAAAACGCTCCACTAAGTAACTTTAGTCCTGCCGTTCTTCACCAGATTTTCCTCGTTGTAATACCTATTGTGGCCCCACCCTACCCCAGGGGTTCATGATTTGAACAATTTAGATTCTACACTACCCCAGGATGCTTCCACATAAGTTTCGGCTTTTCTGGCCCAGGGGTTTTTGAGAAGAAGATATCAGAGATTTTTTTATATATATTTCAATGTAACATTTAGATCCCCTTTTGTGGTCCCACCTGACCCTTAGGGGTCATGATTTGAACAATTTAGATTCTACACTTCCCCAGGGTGCTTCCACATGAGTTTCAGCTTTTCTGGCCCAGAGGTTCTTGAGAAGTAGATTTTTAAAGATTTTTTCTATATATTTCAATGAAAAACTTGGATTCCCAATTGTGAACCCATCCTACCCCCAGGGGTCATGATTTGATCAATGTAGAATCTACACTACCCCAGAATGCTTCCACATAAGTTTTAGATTTTCTGGCCCAGTGGTTCTTGAGATGAAAGATGAGGATTTTTAAAGATTTTTTTTCTATATATTTCAATGTTAAACTTGGATTCCCTTTTTTTGCCCCACCCTATCCCCAGGGGTCATGATTTAAACAATGTAGAATCTACACTACCCAGAATGTTTCCACATAAGTTTCAGATTTTCTGGACCAGTGGTTCTTAAGATGAAGATTTTTAAAGATTTTTTTTCTATATGTTTCAATGTTAAACTTGGATTCCCTTTTGTGGCGCCACCCTACCCCTGGTCATGATTTGAACAATTTAGAGTCTACTCTAAGCCAGGATGCGTCCACATAAGTTTCAGTTTTTCTGGCCTAGTGGTTCTTGAGAAGATTTTTTAATGACCCCACCTTATTTTTGTCTTTTCTTGATTATCTCCCCTTATAAGGGGATTTGGCCCTTCATTTGGACAAGGATGCTTTCTACAAACTTTGGTTAAAATTGGCTCAGTGGTTCTTGAGAAGAAGTTGAAAATGTGAAAAGTTGACAGACGGACGACGGACAACGGGTTATCAGAAAAGTTCAATTGAGCTTTCAGTTCAGGTGAGCTAAAAAAGAATGTAGCAGGCGAAGCCAGCTGTCTCTCTCTCTCTCTCTCTCTCTCTCTCTCTCTCTCTCTCTCTCGATCTATTCCTTGCATGCCTTTACAAATCATATTAGCCAATTTGATAATTAACATCGGGATCGAAATTCTTTAAATGAAAACGAAAGTAAAACCAAGCTTCAAAATCTGAAATATAATCCAATATGAATATTTATGCCGCAGAATAGAATACACATGTAAAATACATTTAAGATACTTTTCAAAAGAGTTTCAACTGACGCACCAAGCACTGAGTAAAATGAATTTATACAATTTTATGCTCCGTTGCGTAGAACACGTTTTACTAATGAATAGATGCGAACCAGTTAAATACTGCGAACTAAATTATAAAACTGTTTAAATATGCAAACTACAAAACCTCAATATAAGCAGTTTTCCGAAGAAATCAGCACCAAACGTTTTTACTGTTTTAACCTGTATTTACATTTTATTGGTATATGGTGTTAAAATAGGGATTTCGTTGTTTAATCAATATTGATTTTACTGAAACGAAATCAACAGGAGTGACTAACTCTAAGTCAACCTCCCAGAATCGTTTGCGCTCCTTAGCTTAACCAATGTCAGGGTACCAGTCTACCTCCCAGAATTCCAGAACAAGCAAGCGCATTTGAAGTTCTTCGTAAGATAACTAGTCAGCCCGCGGGCTCACTTATCAAAGGAAGACTACGCAAATACAATTTGTTTTGGTTCCAGCCGACAAGGATTGTAACGATATCGGCTTTGTTTGAAAGGCTAATTATTATTATAACTGTATTTTAGAAGTTTTGTTTTTTTTCTACTTCAGGAAATCCAACTTATACTCGCAGTTCACTTTCTAAAAATGAAATTCTTCAAAATCACATGTCAATATCCAAGTAGTTTTCGGAAATCAGGTCTTCCAACAGACTGTTAGAGTTTCGTTGGGCACTATTTGTGCTCCTTTATTAGCCAACATGTTTTATATTCCTCTGAAATAGAATTAATTCAAAAACATCAACAAGAATAAGAAGACTCTTGCTGTGGCCTTCAACTCGACATTTAGATATGTCAACGTATAATCAATTAACAACAGTTACTTTCATTCATATGTCGATTCGTTATATCCCAATGAATTTGAAATTAAAGACTCCACAGAGTCTGTCATATCTGCTTCATATTTATATATTTTACTGACTATAGACGATAAGGGCCAACTTAAAATAAACTGTATGACAAACGGGATTATTTCAACTTTTCCATCGTCAGCATTTCGTACATTCTAGAGTAGTTATAAAGATCTTGTTACCTGATATAACCTATCATTGAATCGTATTTTGACTGACTTGCTTCATTGGTTATCTTAGAACTCTTTTAATTAAACCTATTCCCCTTGTGTATAACTTTTCCGTGAATCTGATAAAAAATAATTAACGAGGTTCGCTCCTGAGCTTTTTAGCAGATTTATATCTTAACCTATATTTCAAAAACTCTGCATAAAGTTTTAATTCTTACAATAATTTTGGATTCTATAATGCCATTTAAACTATATTCAGTTAAAACTCCATGATTAAATTCCATACCAAAAGTATTAAGTGAGGAACTATATTTTGTGGCGGAAGGTGTTTTTTAGAAGAAAATGATCATTTTTTCTCATTCGAAGTATTTAAAGTATGTAAAGTTTGGATTCCTATTTTTACATGCAGTTAGCACACAGAGTAATTTTGTGCAGTGAACTGTTTTATATTGGTCCTAAATTATATATTAAATAAACTTTCATGAATTCTATCATCATATTTGATAAATATAGCAAATATATTGTGAAAATCAAGAAAAAAATATCCCTATTTTAAGCTTAAAATTAGCACTACTTTAGTCATATCTAAAAATTAACATCACAGGCCCCCACTTTTTATTTTCTTTTCTAAATATATAAGATACTTTTAACCATTCCTCTTAAATTCAGTAAAATGTCATTACTTTCAAATGATATTTTTGCTTGTTAAGAGCCATTCTCTGTAATGACTTGAACTTTTATATAGGAGCTGTGGCACGCATAGTCTCAGAATTTCTCCAAACTCACTATGATAAAAGTTTTTGATACCGTAAACTCAAATCAGGCAAAAATTGGTTGCTACGTTTCATGGTTACCATAGCAACACGTCCTAAAGTTTGAAAAATGGCATTTTTCAACATCTTCAGAGTCCCACAGTTAACGTTTGCAGCAAAGCAAACAAATGGCAATGACTGTTTCTGAAAGGTGAAGGCCTTGTGTCTTAAATGCATGATAAACATGTTTGGTAAATCATCTATAACATACGTTACTATGGAAACAAAGTATTCAAAAGTAATAATTTTGTTCATTTAATTATATGAAGTCATACACTTATAAATAAAAACAATTATAGGTTGAAATGCAAGCAAATAATAGAGAAGAGATCCTTGTAACATAAACCAAGGACTAAATATGATATTTCTTATAGGTTGGCAATGGTTGCCATGGTTTTAATACCACGAAGGAATTTTAAATTTATTCTCTTAGTGATTTAATCTTATCCTATCTTTTTAAAAAGCATATTTCTATATAACTGATGATCAATTTTTAAAGGCCTTGGTGTGACCCTAATTTTCACATTTCAAAAAATTCAATTTCAATTCTTTAAATAGTTCGTTGCTATGGAAATAAGGCGAAAAAAACATGCATAAAAATCTGAAAAATACTCTGTTTCCTTGGATACGTACCGTTGTATGTAGATTCCCAAAACTTTAATGACTGATATATGTGAACAACTAACCTGACTTTCAATTTTGACTATCACCCAATCTCTAACTGGATGCAAAAAGCTGGCACATAGGGTCTAATATTGACAAAAAATTAACAAAATCGAACATTTTCTCTTCTTGGTAACCATAGCAACAGTGTTGTATGTTTCAACAACCTTTATCAATATATGATATTCAACTTTAGTTCTACGAGATAAGTACTATTCAAGGTGATTCAAATAATATGTTTCTTGATTAAAAGGTTAGAAAATTCCTAAAGCAGCAAAAAAAAATATCACTTTAAACAACTAGTAAGTTGTTTCCATGGTTACACTGCAAAGTAACAATTAATCTCAATTTTTCTTTTGTTGTCGGTGTTGCAAGGTTCTAAGGATGCATATATGCCAGTCATGAATTTTATTGTTTCTCCTCACGATAGTAGCATTAACCCAATCATAGCAACAGATTTTGCACGGTGACACTGTGTTACCATGGCAACCATGAAAGTTATTTTTAGAATAATATTGCCAATACCTAATTACATAAGGTCAAATATTTTTCATTGTTTTTCTTACGTTGTTGATTGAGTTTGATCATGTAACATCTATCATTTGTGACTATAGAGCCTTTTTCAGCATTTTTCAGCATCTAAAATGTATTCCAAATGTACCCATGGTTACCACTTACTTAGAGATAAATTCTGAATAGTTTCTTTATAGCATAAGTGGCAACAAGGTGTCATGTTTTTGGGAGAATGGTTTGTTTGTTTTTCTTAGTCTTTATTAAGGCTTAATAAAGATTTAAAGTAGCTGAAAATCAATTTTTTCAACTTTTCTGGCTGTTACCATGGCAACCAATACACATAGCAGCAAAATTTTATTTGATATATGTTTCTGGTGTCAAATTGTAATAATGGGCAAAATTTCATCAAAATCGGTGACCATGCGTGGCAAAGAAGTTTAAGCGGTTACAGAGAATTGCTATTAAATTTTTAATGCCAGAAAAATGAAATTTTTTGAGTGCAAAAAGGTCAAATAAATGAACATGCGGAGTAATTTGAAATTTTTTTAGTTGTCACAAATTTTAATGTGTCTATTCAAGATGAAATAAGACTGTGTTTGTTCCCATAATTTATTTAAAAAAAAAATATTGGAGGAAAAACTTTAAAAATTGAGTTATTTGTAAGACGTATTTACAGTGCAAAAAGGTCAAACTAAATGCTCTGTAGTGCCAAAAGAAGCGCATTGACCCCCATTTTTTGTTTTGATTTTTAATTAAGTTATGTGTATAAATTCTTAAAATATACTTGATAAAAAATTCTCATTACTTTTGATGGCATGATCCAACCTCCTTAATTGTTGTGATTAACAAGAGCGAACACAGAAAATATGTAAATTTATCAGGCCAATAAAATATATTCAATATCTCCACATTTACTCTTCTTTTAAACATTTTTATATTGATTATTTTTGCAATCTATCGTTAATTTATTTTTGTTTCTTCCGTGTCCGGACGGACGTCAGAAATTAAAGATAATAATCAGGACTTTCGATTTTTTAATATGTTTTCTTCCGACTAAATTTCCTTATCTTAACTTTCACATGACCGTCTTTTCTTCCCTATTTTCTTGGTTTTTCCATTAACGGACGGCGATCAGATAGAAAAGGTATTTAAAAGATACTAGTAAGAGTTTGCATTTTTTCATGCGTTCAAACTTTTTATCACAAATTTCTTTCTACATTTCCTTCGTCCTCTGTGTTTGCTTTCTCTCAATTTGTTTTTCAAATGTCAGACATTAATTCTTATCGTAGTTTTTATAACCAATGCTCATATTTTGTGTTTTCCGATTAAACATTTTTAATCTTTTCTCATTTTCATCCCCCTTATACCAGTTTCTGTCGGTCATCATTATAACTTGTTTAAGCATTAAATGTATTAGCTATATACACATGGACATTCAAATCTGCATCATAGTACACATATCAACAGATATATTATCTACAAATTCAAAGTTATTGCAGCCATCTTCGGAGCAAACAAAGGCGTTTACAGAGGGACAATAATATTAATATGCAGTTATACCCGTGTGATTATTATATTTGCAGAGAGAAAAATGCATTTGATGATGCTAATTACTTGATCCTACACTTCTTAAATAAGACCAGAAAATTCAGATTTTTTTCTTAGTATTATTCCCATAAGAACAATCGTTAGGCAAAGGAAATTCAGTGCTCATCTCCTCTCCACTGATGTAATCTGTTTCAAAGACAGAGAAATATAGCAACTACATGTACTTGATTTCGTACAAGTTTGCGAAAGTAACGAGATCGAATGAACAGATACTATCAGATGAGGATAAGTAGCGAAAAAAAATTCCTACTTCTTTCTAATATGAATGCATTGAAGTAAACATCCCACTTAAAAAATAAAAGCTGTTGTAAACGTATTATGTTATTAAATAAACCTTATTTCTTTAATTCACTATTAATCTCTCTCTCTTTCTTTTTTCTCTCTCTCAATTATTTAAACATGTTTGTTTAATAACTCAAGATTTTAATAACCTTAAATAACCTAATTTCTCACTTTACGGTCACAGAGCCTAGCTTGCCTGTTTTACTCTTCCTTTTCAGTTCAGATACTATCGATATTGAAACATGTTACAGTGAGACCTGTCTAATCCGGATGTTGTGTGCTCCGAAATCTTGTCTAATACATGTGCAGTGTAAACTTTAAGTCTCTTGCGCTAAATTCAATATTTTTTATATGTTTTCTAATCTGGAACGTTGTCTAATCCGACCAGTTTCTTTGGAAACAGTAGTGTCTAGATGTCTAGATTGGACAAGTTTTACTGTTTTACAAACTTAACAATTTAGAATACTTTTGTAGTTAAGACATAAGCTGTCAAAGGCTTTCATAAAAAAAGTGTGCGATTCGTTTTTTTTAAAGATTCATTTCTCATGAACAATGTAATTTATATAGCCAATGCTTATAATTCAATTTCAATGAAAAACATGTTACTTTTCATGTACATACTCATTATCTCGCTAACTCAAAATATTGTGCACAAAATTCACATGCCGACAGCAGCGTAGAAATATATCGACTGCATGGAAATTTACACGATTCTCGTGCGCAGATCTAAAAGCCTGTAGTACGCAAGGCGGGTATAATTTTCCTTTAAAAATTAAAAAAATAAAGATTTGTCCGTTATGTTATATTGTCTGTATAAGAACTTACTAAGTTATCGATTACGTAAGTTATGAAAATCTGCACGTGTAATTTTGAAAGCGATTACAACATAAAGCAGGCAGAAACTTGCTTTGTTGTCAGTAAGCAAACGATCAACGGTGATTCGTCCAGTGGAGTGCAATGAAATATCAAAAAGAATTATTATACCTCATTATAATTATTCTGTACAACGCGTTATCTGATTGGTTCTATATTATCACGTGACAGGGCCATAAAACTTCATATTTCCCTGTCGTCGTCATACTTTTCATCATATTTAACCTCTTCGGAGACCTATTGCATTTTCCCACAATAGTTATCGTTCGTTGAACGAAAAACTTAGGGAGTAGAATAGCCTGATTCACGTTACAAATCTGTAAATTGTTTCAGTAACACTACGTTAAAATTGAAAGTTTTCATTCGTTTGAGATAGTATTACTTCATAGCACAGTCGCATTCTTACAGTTATTGGATAGAATCGAACAGTGAGAATCATGCAGCTTATCAAAAAGTACAGTGAAAAGAAGTTCGGTTACTAAAGTTGAACAGTACATTCATCGGAAAGCGAACAGAAAAAATTCTCCAAAGAATTAAATTAGTTCAAAGTGATAAAAGTAAGGAAAATTAAATTATTTTATATTGTATATATTGCCTTTGAGTGTTGGGTTGGAAGCCATATATTTAACAGTTTGGATAAGTTGAAACATATTTTTGCAGCGATTGTTTTGAAATTGTTTGGTGAGAAATGGAACAAATTTTGTTTTCTTTAAAGATTTCACGCCTTACTGAAATTAAAAGGGATCTGGTAACTGCCTACCTAATTTAATGACACCAACAGAATGAAATTGTTGAGTAATTTAATGTGTCGCAGTCCACTTTATCTTGTCATGAATGAAGATTCAAGGAAACAGGAAAGGTCAAAGACCGTTAAAGAAGCAGATCTTTTCAGGAAGAAACAGAAAATAAGCTCCGTTTATTCAACTGACGAAACGTTTCATATTGCAAATGAAACGTCTAGTAACGTTAAATTCCTGGACACTTCAGTGTCAGAATTAATGATGAAACGGCACGCTATAGTCTTGTAGGGCGGGCCTCAATGTACCCAGACCATTTTTAACAACCACATTTCACATGAAGAGAACACAGGTTGCCGAAATTTCAACATTACCAACAACCTACAAGCACAGCATTGCCCCCATGAATTGCTGAATTGTGTACAACTCGGCAATATTTGGACAAAATGAATTGCCAAATTTGACTTACATACTCAGTTGTAAACTTCACTTATGAGCTATGGGGAGAACTAATGGAACATTGAAATCTCATCCTTTTAGAAAAATTAACTGTCTAATCAAAATTTATACTTAAAATGGTACCAGCTGCTATACAGGCGGGCGTGAGGACACGCTTGATAATAACTTTTGAAATTTTTAGTTTTAAAAGTCTGACCCCCTAATTCCTTTTCTCAATAGCTAAGGTGACTAAATATCGTTTGATTCGATATATTGCCTTGAATAATGAAAATTATGAATGAAATGTTACATAAAAATGTATTTGGTTATTATTGTGTCGCACAGTAATAATTGATAACATTTTATTTTTAGGTATGTATCACCGTGCAAAATTGACTCTTTTGTAAATCTTATTTTGAACTTTTGTTTTAAATTTGAATATGTTTTAATAGTTATTTTTCTTGATATGAATTCCAAATCTTTATTCTTGGACTAGGACTTATTTACTTAATTATTTAATTATAATTGCATAGTGAGACTTACTGGACAATTGTCTTGAACTACAAAGGGACACAGTGTCAATTACCCTGAGGACTTTCTAATACCTTGTAAAAACATTCAAGTAATTATATTCAATTCATCCTTCTTTTATGTCCATCTTATCAAAGCTTTTCACACACTGTGATTTACTCAACACTTGTCATTTTATTACTCAATTCACTAATTATTGTCAAAGAACTTATTTATATACCAGTGTCTGATTTGTATAGGTCAGTTCGGAGGCCAGACGCATTACCGGACACTTCCGTCTGTGTCCCCGCTTTTAATTCTTTATTGTTAAAAGTGTTGTCCATCGTTCAAACCTTTAATAAATTCGGAAACCAGATTACTCGTTACTTTGGACTTATCATATACATGTGTTTTCGGGAAGAGCCCTAGGAATACAGCACTCTACTTCCGGCCCGCAGCGCCACTCATTTCACTGCCAACATTCCCTCTTACCCGGACAACGACATATTTTTTTTAGACCCAAACTACACGGTTACATATGTATAATTTCCTTTCAGTATAATATCGAATCATCACGGATTAAGTACATCATCCTGCCAAAACTCTTCACAAACTGTGGTCACGTGTTTGAGCGATATATAATGAAATATAACGTGCTATGTTTTCAAATGCCCTCAGTGACTTCAAGCTTTTCCCAGGGTAAGGGCAAGAGCCATTTTTATAAATTTTTTTTAAATTTTGTTTCAAACCTTTTGTTTTGAAAATTTTTTTTTGGCATCCTAAATTATAAAGCATTTTTTAAAAGGGAAAAAACATGCTAGTATTAGTTTAAGTTATGGGCAGCGATTCAATATACTAGTAGTCGTTTCAAAATAGGATATTTAACTCCGTTCTTGATCCATAATGAAAATGGGGTTGGGGGGTAGGGTAAAAGTGTAGATACAAGGCCACTTATGTATATAATTTTTTTTTTCAAAACTAAACCAATTTTGCTTTCTCTAATTAAAGTTCTTAGATGAGCGATGTGTTCCACAGACTCTTGTTTATAACATAATGTCTCCTTTACTTCCACAGGTTTGAAATTTATTTTCATGTGACGGAGTTTTGGAAAGTTAGCATCATGGCAACAGAAAGAAAGATTGTATTTTGGACCATTTTATCCGCAATACAGTGGATAAATTTCTGCACAAGCCAAACGCTTTATTCCGACTCGGCCACATGTTCTGGGCCAGATGATATAAACACTTTAAAAGCTCAAACATCAGTTCTTCAGCAGCTTGTCAACAATCAGGCTATCAAAACGGAAATGCTTGAGAAAGAATTTAACTCAATCACGGAAGCACTGTCCATATGTAAGAACCTTTTCAGAAATTATTTAAACAACGTTTTGCATTTTTATTGATTAATATATAATAATAATTTCAAATTTTCCTATCACGTTCTGGGGTAATGCTGTAAACCAACTTTTATTCGCATCATCTTTTATTCGTCAGTTTGAAATCAATCCGCGACGATTTTTTTCCGACTTAGGAAACATTCTGTACGAATACAAAGCAGAATAATTGGTTCGCAGCAATTAATATTCGCGAGTCAAATTAGGTCGTGACACTCGCGGATGTTGCTCGCACGCGAATAAAAGTTGGTTTTGCAGTAATTGTACACGTATCAATTTTCTGATTGAATAATTCTTAGATATCTAATTGGCTGACATCCAACATTATAAAAAAAAATACTTCGTTGTGTTCACCTGCACGTGACATCCACGTGAACAAAAGGATTTTTTCAACGTTAAAAATAGACCAGGAAATTCCAAAATTATAAAATGGTTCTGATAAGTGCTTTTCTTACACCCATTTTCCTCTCCAGTGAAGAAATAACGATCGGTGTTGGGTTTGGGAGGGAGATTGCCCGATTCTACCTTTATTATCTGTATGAACGTAAAATTTTACTTTTGATGTAGTATGAAAATGTTCATTAAAAGGCTGCCCTACCTGAGATTGGATCCTAACATTTCCCACCTACCCCCCCCCCCCCCTCCCAAATAAAACAATGATATTAGGAAGATTATTTTCATTTTATTTTTTTTTTGGGGGGGGGGTGGCTGGAGGGTAGGTTCTAGTCAATTTTTTAGGCACACTGTACGTTGTCATTTCTTTTTCATTCATTCCCTACCCCTTGAAAATTGATCCAACGTTTCTGACATTATTTTTATTCTACATTGCAAGTAACATAAATTTGAAAAATATATTCAAAATTTATACAACTGGTTATGTTTATTTTAACTTAGTTTCTCTTATCGTGTTTGGCTGGGACTTCAATACATAGTAGGATGGCATGGAATGTTTAACGCTCATCATTTATTCACTGAATTACATAATAAAACAATTATTGCAGCGCCTTTTCCGGTCAATACGATGATTTAGCCACCTTCAAGGTTCAATATTCACCTCGCCTTTCGGGTTCAGTGAATGGTGTACTCCGCAATTGACTAAATCAACGTATTGACGTATAAAACAACAATAATTGCATTCACTGAATGCAGTACTCCATGTATATTTTATTATTAAATCTGAAATGTTTTGGATTTGACTCGTTGCATGCAAAGTCTTTTCTTAAATTATGTGTATAATTTAGAAATAATTTTATCTTTTCTCTCCAGTTTTCCTTCCTTATTTATATTTTTATTAAAACATATTTGAAAATATATAGTGATGCCTGACCACGTTGCCTTCCATGTGGTAGCCCACAGTAATTCCGGTCCTGGAGTAATTATTTTCGATCATGTGATCTCAAATATTGGAAGCGGGTACGACATTACCTCCGGAGTTTTTAGTGCGCCTACAACAGGTTTTTATGTGTTTTCCTGGAGCATAGAGACTTACGGACAGTTGACAGAATGTGCCCTTTTAGTGAACGGATTAAAAATGGGAACGTCAAAGTCTGACCAAGCCTCATCATACTACGACACAACAACTTCCTTCGCTGTTCTTAACCTTACAAGAAAGGACAAAGTCTGGGTCAGAGTAGAAAGCGGGCGTGCAGAAGCGATGCATACGATGTTTTCTGGCTGGATGATCAATAAAAATGGTATGATATTCTTATTTTTAAAAAAATAATGGATAATTCTGTAGAAGTGGTTACATATATTACGGAAATTCCTAACATATACACGAGGGATATCTTGATTCACTATATATCTGTCATAATTTTCAACATTAATAACAACTAGATTTTAAAAAAATCAATATAAAAACGTGGTATAACTGAGAAGGGTACAATAAAATAATAGATATATATTGAAATCATGGTACAATGTATATATATATATATATATATATATATATATATATATATATATATATATATATATATATATATATATATATATATACAAATGATACCTATCTCACTATACACTGTATGCATAAGGGGAAATAACTCTTACAACTTTATCATGAATGCAATAGTGAAGAGCTCTCTTTCTTCTATGACAAAATACGCTTAATAGAAAGCAATATTAATACCAGTTGATGGAACTTACAACAGTTATTGTATATCTTCAATATAATGGTAATGAATTGTTTGACATTGTCAAGGTAGTTAAAATTCTTTGTCAGAAATGAAATTTTAATGGATTAAAAATTAAGAAAACCATGGGTACTGCATGTCTCGAACCACCAGGCCCGTAGGAGGCAATTTCAGTTTTGTTTGTTTGTTTGTTTTTTTTTGTGGGGGGGGGGGGGGGGGGAGACACAACCATAAATTTTCAGGTTGAGGGTTGGCACTATCATCTACCAAAAATTCGTTGACAAACGAAAAATGGAAAAAAGGTCATCAGATGTTATTATTGAGGGGTCACAGGCATATACATGCAGTTGCTCTATGTTTTCTACGTTTTCTACCCCCCCCCCCTCCCCCCGGTTCCTATGGCCATGACCATCAAATTTAAGCTGAATAATGTTCACCAAAACTCTATACAATTTAAAACCTTTTGAGCAAAAGTTGATTATCACAAAATACCTTGTTAGTATTAGAAAGACATCTTTATTTATTCAATTATATTAAAATATCTCATTTATTATTTATTTATAAAAATATATATCTACAACATATAATTTTAGTTCGTGTTAATAGTTTATTATAATCCCCCGCTTTTGCGAAAGCGAGAGGACATTAAATCCTATTCGTCTGTCCGTCTGTCTGTCCATCTCTCCGTCTGTCAGTCTGTCACAAAACTTTAACCTTGGTTATAACTCTTGAATGAGAAGAGATAGGGCTTTCACATTTACGTTACCTGTGACAAGACTAGTTCAAATATGCCATGATTTTTTACCCCTTGACCTTGAAGTTTGGCCTACTTTTAAAAATTTTATCATTACATTAAATTGGTCATAACCTTTGACTGAGAAAAGATGGGATTTCATATTATACATGTACATTACCTGTGACAAGACCTTGATGTTTGTCCTACTTTTCAATTTTTTATCTTTGCATATAACTTTTGACTGAGAAGAGATAGGGCTTCCATATTTAACATGTATATTACCTGTGACAAGATGTTTATGCATGCTATTATCTTTGACCCCTTGACCTTCATGTTTGACCTAATTTTCAAAAAAAATTGAACTTCGGTGATTACTTCTGAATGACATATGATAGGGAATCCATGTTTGACGAGTGCATGATCTGTGTCAAAATGTTTCTAAATGTGCTATGATATTTGTCCCCGTGACCTTGGCCGTCAGATATGACTTAATTTTCAAATATTTTATCAGTGATGATAACGGCATCTCCCTTCCACTAAGACACCGAAAGCAGGGACCATAATTCTTTGAATTTGCTTATTTTCAGTTTCATCCATAGTAGTATTAGTAATAAAATTCGTTATCTATAAATGATTTAATAGTTCTCACATGAATACCATTACAAAAATAAAATGAAACCCCGACTTTATTATACGACACAATGGTAAGTGTGCATGTGTGTTCAGTTCATGAGCTTTTTTCAGTGTCAGGACATTGAAATAATAATTGTTTAAATATTTCTTAGAATTTTTTAATATGATCAAAGCCTTATTCTATTTTTTGAAAACATTCTTTTGCTTACAGTTTGAAGGCAATAGCAACAAAAAAAAGTCGCGAATATTTTTGTTTGAACTTTTATGGAGCTGTACAATTATAGTCCGGACGTAATTTCTGTAAATATGATCATTTATAAAACTGCATACAGGATGCACTGCATACAACTTTTGTTCCGTTATAACTTCGCACATATAAACTCTTGTTGATCGGGAGGCAAACTGGTTGAAAATATAATAGTTGCAAAATTTCAGTGTAAAACATATACAGCATTAAGTACTGATTCCTTACTGCTTTTTTCTTTAGTTTCTGTCTTGTATTGATTATTACTTTCATATAAAAAAAGAAACTATCATGGCTTACATTATACTGTTTACTGTTATTTTCAGATAGCGCTGTATTTTATGCCTCTCTTTCGCGTGATGTGAACGGTTCTCGCATTATCTTTAACAACGAAATCCTAGACACGGATGATTCTTACTCCACATCTACAGGGAAGTTTGTGGCGCCTCATTCTGGTCTCTACGTTTTCATGATGTCAGGACTTATCTACGGAAGTTACGAATTCAATTGCAAGTTTTCATTTAGTAACGGAATTTCTCAGCCAGAGGTATGGGTAGACTCGAGCAGCGGGAAATATGACAGCAGCAGTTACATGTCATTTGCCTGGATGAGCACTGGCGACTCTGTGTTTATCAAAGCCGGGAGAATGGCAGCCAAGTCCATGTTTGCAGGATGGCTGATGGTCGATGACAGAAACGGTAACTTGATACTTTTTCCATAAATAAATTAAATATGCCACCTAAAGTAGGTAAAAGTGGGAATTAAAGTTCTCAGAAACTTAATTCTATGGTCCGTAATTTTGCCTTCTTTTGACTTGATTGTTAGACAAATAATCCAGTTAACTTAAAAAAAATCTTAATTTTTCATATAGTTTGAAACGAGATTTTAAATCTATTCACAATTTAGAATATATTTCTGTCACTGGCTTTCTCCTTTCAATTAACTGGTATTTATTCATATACGACAAACCTTTCTGGTGATCGCCGAGTCGTTTTTATTTCATTTCTCTTCTTCCCTCAAGGAAAATTTAAAATTTCGTAGTACCTGTATTTGAGATTCAACATAACATAGCTATAGAGAAACTTTATTTGTTTTATTTACTCTATCGAATTTTAGCAAAACTTTATCTCTACCTTCTCTGTGAAGTTAGCATGGTCTAGAACCAAATCATGCAATTAAAAAATGAAAATATTAATCTGTATCCCCGGATAACGAAATAACCTTTTACTATTATACCCAGGTTTCAAAGATTTTGCCTAACTTTGTGGAAAGAAGGCAAATATATATTCCATATTTCTTGCCAATTAGTTACCGATGTTTATCCAACTTGGTTTTCTAAATTTTCTTTTAACTGACAAAAGACAAGCGGATCGAGAGTTGAAAAAAAAGGTTGCACGATGTTTTTAAATGTGCTAAATAGCAGAATAAAAAAATTTCTTCGCGTAAACTACATTTCTCAAAAGTTTGTGTACATTTTACTTCGTTTATCACGGAAATTAGTGAGATCATAGCAATCAATCAAATGCTCGCAGGGGTTCTCTTAACATAAAGACGCGGCGATGGAATAAATTACATTTTTTCTAAGATTTCAGTATGGGATTCAAATATGCTAAAAAGAGTACTTAGAATACGGATTCTATGCACTAATAGAAGTCTAAATAATATAGACCATGAATTTTCGATGAGTTTTCGGATTTTCATTTGTAATTTATTTTTCAGTTTAAAAAAGTGGCTTTAGTCTACAAAAATTTCATATTTATTATTTTTCTTTGCAACCATAAACAATAAATGAAACAGAGGACTCTTATTTATGAGAAATAAATTTCTTAATTATTCGGTGATTGACTTCTATGAAAATGAAGACAGAGCAATCAATACTATTACTATCATCATCCTCATTACTGTTGTTATAGTTGTTGGTAACATTTTGAAGTAACATTTTCTAACAACTGTAGGAAAAAAGAGAAAATGTTCATTCTAACAACGAATATCCCATAATCTATACAAATCACAGTGCTCAGTAGCTAAACTGTTGGTTATGTTTTGTTGTTAGATATCATTATTTTTTTTCATTTTGTTTTTCTTTATAGTGTCAAAATCAACTTTCCCAGCTTTCCTCGCTCATATAAGTGGTGGCTCGTCCAGTACCCCAGTTGTTTATAATATAGCTCACGGAGGCTATCACCATGGTTACTCAACAAGCACGGGAGTGTTCACTGCCGATCGTGATGGATTGTATTTGTTTTTGTATAATACAGAGGGTAAAAGCAAAGTTGTGCGTACTGCGCTGAGAGTAAATGGAGTGGAAATATTCGAAACGAGGTCGGACGGACGCCATTCTGGTTATGACGATACTTCCGCTGCCACTGTCCTTCGTTTATCCTCGAACGATCATGTCTCCGTAGGAGTTAAATTCGGGACAGTTGATGGTTACCAGTCGCTGTTTTTTGGAATACTTCTATGTGAAATGTAACAAAAAGTTTTTGCATTCAAAATAACCTTTATTTTATTTGGATCTAAGATGAAACTAATAGAGTTCTATACGATATTTATTTGTAATTATATTGTTATACATTAACAAATAATAAATGTAATTTCATTCTTATAAACAACATAAAAATTATGTATGAAATACCGAGAAATCATGCCCGGTCTACCTTTGGGGTGACCTCAAAAACACAATTTACCCTAGTCATTGATGTTCCCTAAAAGGTAATGCTGGTAATGATGCTCCCTAAAAGGTAAATAACAGCAGCTTTGAAAGCGCAGTACCGTTTGGGCTACCAATGAAAAATGATATGGTTATGAGATCATGATGAGGTGTGATGCAGTGACATATGTTCCACCCTCGTATATCTTTTTAGAGGAACAGAGCTTAATATACATGAAGCTGATAGTTGTAATTGCAGAAACAAATTAAACGAACGTTCGTCTAAAATGCTTAAATGAATAAACAATACCTTTTTTGTCAAAAAAAATGTAGTCGAAATAATTTGCCTTTTACAGATCGAGTTGCTTGGCTGCATTCAGCTTCAGGCAAGCGCTTGCTCTCTGTGACACGGAATGTTGTATACAGTGGAATTTACAGAAGTCACGTATTTTATTTTACAACAAGGATAAATAACAATCATAGATTTTATTCATTTTATTTATTTCTTTAATGGGTAGTGATGAAGATATTGATCGTATTGCGAGAAGCGCTGACTTCACAATCGACGGCATACTTCTACACCAGAACAATATACGGAAGTTCTTTTGCGATATAATTAAATATTAAGCTTTACAGTTAATCAAACGATAATAATAGGCCATTTCAAAGCACATATTACGTTGTCTAGAAAGGGAACGGCAACCAACCTACCCTGAACCCCCTCCCTTCCAAAATTGGCCAACTCTTGCTTAGTTTTCATTCCAGAATGTTTTTTCCTCCTATTATCATTCCATACATTAGTACATAGGGCAGGTTTAAATGTCAAAGTAAGCCTTCAAATACAAAATTCAGTGCTTCTCGCAATAAAGAGTCACGATTCGTACCTCCTCAATCTTATACATAACTAGGTTTTACTATACATATGAACGCAATTCCCATAGGAACCAACATGTAAACAAACCAGTTGTTAACCTCAATGCTCATAACCGAGTGTGTATATGTACAATTGTATGTATTAGTAGTTAAAACTGTATTCCAATGTTCTCCACCTCCCATACAACCAATACTCACACACATTATGAAAGTTACAATGTACACACACTGTCATTCCCTATCAACCAACTTATTACGTAGGAATGGACATCTGCAGTCATGCAAAAGTAAATCAATTCATTCAAATTAAATAGATTCAATTCTACATGGATTACCAAACATTAAATAATGTTTGCATAAAATAATGTTACAAAATATGAAAGACAGAGCATGATTTCAAATATCAAATTATAGAAACATATATACAGTGCATATATTCGTCAAACAGTGTGTATATAAATGTATGCATTTCATATCTTTAGCAATCAGTAATGTATATATTTAGCAATCAGTAATGTATATATTTAAAGACGTCAATTTTCAGCAGGCACTTAATATTTTAGACAATTCCTTGTAGATGTATTAAAATGCAGTAAGTGTGTAAATGATACTTTATCTTCTTTGTCTGTTCCTCATGATAAAAATCAAAGTATTATTTGTACAACGGGTCTTCTGGTTTTGATTTATGTTTCAAGTTTAGTTGCATTGTTCGTTATTTTGTTTTTTATTTTAATGCCAGAAACTGAATAAACAAATTAGGACATGATACATACACGTTGTACTTAATCAAACCAATATAAAAATCACGAACAATACAATAAACAGATTATTATGACATACCGTTTAATTTCTATTCAGCAATACCAATGTAAGCCAATGAACCCAAAATGTTTGCAAAGAGTTTATTTACTGAAAGTTGTGAGTCGTAAAGCTGATCGTATAGTGGCTCTTAGCGTCTCTCGTGAAGTACGCCGTAGATCGTATTTTATAATGTACAATACATAATACTCATTTATGCACTCTATCATAAGTACATTGTAAATGGTTTAGTATGTTTATTTTCTGATTAAAATAATTGTCTCAAACCCTATAGGTTTACACCAACGGCAGGTTTTTTGTTTGAAAATGTATTCGACATTGAAAACTTGTCCTTTCATATACCAATGACCCCTGACTTTCAGAGATGTCACAAGATCCTAAAGAACCATGAAGAACATTTGACTATGCTTAGACGTCATTTCTAGTTAAGGTTTTGCAGGAAAATGAGTATTTAATGTTTAATTATTATTAAAAATGTTCCTTTCCATACAACCGTTCCTTCTCTCCAGATGACAAAATTTTAGTTATCATACTCTATAGAAGAGATAATACAAAAGCAAAACAGACAAATCTATGGTAGTGCAGGGCCATTGCCACGGTGAGAAATTTCCGGGTACCTGTTCAGTGGATATTTACTAATAACTGTCTAAAAATTAGATAGACGGTTAAAGTTATAACATAAGCTTCAAAAGATGTACATATGTGATGAAAGCACGAAAAAAATCATATGAAATTGATAACCATGATTATTATAGAAGTTCGTATATGTAGTACATTGATTCCTTACATATTCAACTCCATCCACCGTTTCGGTTCAGCTCTGCTGTTCGTGTTAATGGACATAAACGCATTTTTTTTTAACTATATTCTAAGTGCAAAGACAAATCTTGAATTTTTCATTGTAAGACGACCAGTACAACCATTTCTCAAAAAATGAAGAACAAAATATAAGAGAAATCGGCAATTTAAAAAAAAAAATACTCGCCGATCATTTTCCACAGTAAAAAGATTTAATTCATGCAGTTCAGTTTTCTAATGCATTTCCTTTTTGTCTATTATTTAGTACTCGACGATAAGGTGGTGTTTCGTTTTTGTCATTGTTGGCAGCCTCAATCTTAAAAAGGCTGGGTTTTTTTTCAAGATATTGAACAATATCTACAAAATATATATCTATCCAGAATCTCAGAAAATGAAAGAGGGAAGGATTTTCAATTGACCCAATATTTACGATTTAAAAATAATAAAAGGAACGAAAATCGAAAATATATTGATTTATTTAGATTGCCAGTGCTTGTGAAGTAGTCCTGTGGTAGTCCCAGCATTTCAAACACCGCTGCTAAAAGCGCCATTTTAAACAAGAATAATAATATGTGATTTGTGTTTAGTATATAAGTAATTTGAGATAAATGATTAACCAAAGCAATTATTCAGAAATATCTTTGACACTAATTTACAATTGCAAGGCAGTCGCCCGAGTGGAGCAGTAGTTAGAGCGTTCGTTCTAGAGTCGCGGAGTAAGGAGTTGATCCTAACGTCGCGGGTTCGAATCCCACTGTGGGACGTGGAGACCTGTCTTTTGGATGAGACCGTATAAACCGAGGTCCCGCATCGCAGTAGGTGCTGACACGAAAAAGATCCCTCACTGCTCAATGACCCTGAGTGCCCAGTATAGGTCAAAATTTGCAGCTCTCCACCCGAAAGTGGTGGTGTCTCCATATGAGTTTAAAATTCTCGAGAGGGACGTTAAACAATAAACAAACAATCAGAACAGTTGCAAGGTAGATGCCCTTCAATAGATCATTACATTTATAAGCTTATAACCTTTTAATTTTTAGCCAAATTACAAATATCTAAGTATATAATATGGAAACACAGCGTTCAATAAAACACCAAGATATTGAACGCTAAAATCATCTAGACTTCTACTAGTATATTATTATAGAATATTTATTACTAATATAATAATAAATGCTATTCATGTTTCTAACACTATTTTATGCACATATATAATATATTTAAATAAAGCTGTTTAGTCACAGAAATTTGATCTCCGTAAAACATTGTAACTGATATCGAAGTAATTAATTACAATAGTGAAAGTTATTTATAAAACATATCTGTTTTTTTTTTTAATTTGATCTTTCAAACGATTACAATAACGTAGCTTTTGAAAGAGGAGATTTCCGATTAATGAAATAAATTACAAACATACATGTATTTCCGTACAACGTCAATTCGGTGTTAAACAATAAAAATAATTTCACAATTAGAAATATTTTACACAAGTCTCTGAATGTGTCGCATCAATATACATATATTTTTATATTTGAATATCACGCAAAATGGATTCTACCTCTTTCCACGGGTATAAAACAGACTACATTTCAAAAGTACATTTTTCATAAGCATTTTGAATTTCAACTTAGTGTAATTTAGCTGAGTTAAAATATTCGGACAAATAAGATTTAAAAATATAAATAAAACACGTGTATTCTGCAATAGCATTCTGACATTGGACATGCAGTTTGAAATAATGTGTAAAGTTTATAACATTCTCCCTGACATAACAGTTCAAGTTTTCAATGACTTGACGTCATTTTTATTTTGAAGTTATATATTAGTATTTCAGAGAAGAGAAGGCACAGAGTGCACTTTTAATATTCTAAGGGAAGCCTTCACCTACCTGTGCATAAAACATATTACAAAAAAAAATAGAAAACGTTGTCCATATCTTTTAGACGTTTTCTTTTAAAAATGCAGAAACAAATTTTCACTTCACTGAAAACAGAATTCATTCGTATTTTCAGACTTTTCCTTATCAAAGTATCCTACTTCCTTTTGCATTTTTACTCAATATTGAAGTTATATTTTTTTTAATTAATGTAGTCTAAATATATTCAGTTAGAAATATTTAAGAATGTATAGTTTCAAAACGAAATTAGACTTAATAATTATTTTAGATTATTTAGATTAAAAATATTTGCTGGTATGTAATTCACCGACACAATTAAAACTTGAGATGCAAGTTTGTTTGTATTGTTCGATATGTTAAGATGTAATTTATGATTGATTGCCACATATTAAATCAGATATAAGTAGGCCATGAACATTGATTCTATTGGATTTTATGATGCCGAATTTAAGAGGAGGGTAGAATTTAAAATAATAATGAAGGTTTAACTTGAAATAAATCACCCTTTTCATTTGTGTATCTGAAAAATAAGACATTTTTAAACACTTCATTCATCAAATTTTGCAGAATTTATTAAAATTAAGAGACCATCCAGCATAAGAGTAATCCCTTCTATCATGTCACATATACTATCAAATTTAATTAGAATTAGTTTAAATTTTGAAAAGCTATATTTTTTTGGATGTATTGCTATTAATGAAAATATCTAGACCACGATTAGCAGTAAACGAAATTAATATCAGAAAAAAACACTTAAGTTTTTAAATACTCTTCGTCATTAATCGTTAAGCTATTTTACGAGAATACAATATTGTACGATATACCTCTTTGTGGTAATTTATTAGCGATAATTAATTCATTCAATTATGTAAATAGCACCAGAGCAACACAAGAAAGACCGTTCAACCAGACGTGTTTCATACAGGCGCGGAACTATTTTTATTAAGTTGTCTAACTCATAAAAACTTGAAAACATTTTTGAATTGTTTTATATGTTAAGGTGCAATTTATAAAAGATTACCGCATATTAGATTAGATAAATTAAGTGGGACGTCAGTTTTGATTCTATAGGACTTTATAATGCATATTAGATTCAAAATAATAATGAAGTTTTATTTTGTCAAGAAAAAAATAATTTTTATATATAGAGAGAGCTCTCTTAACAATTGTGCAGCAGTAAAATTGTCGAATTTTTAAAACTTCAACATTTCTCAGAATTTATGAAATTTAGGTAAGTATCCAGGCTATCATGTCATCTATATTAGCCGACCGAATATAGTAAAATATCTAGTGACGTACACACTTATGAGAGCTTGTGCTTATACAGAAACTTTATTAATTAAATAAAAATAAATAACTAAACAGCGATTTCGGATCATCCTTCAGATTGTATGACTTGCCTAATACATGTAAATATTAGAAAAAATTATCAATATATCAGTAGTCTATTAAGAAGATTGGATTTCCCATTTCCATTTTTAAATATACTCTTAAGAAATACAGAAACTGACAAAATGAAATTTGCATGATTCTAAATGCACGATCACGCGTGATTAAATTCGCAAACAACTGAGCCCCATTCACACACGATCCCCACGTTAAACGTTTCAGGAACGATTCTACACGATTGGTTTGTCAACAATAACGTTGCAGCCACTGTAGGAAAAATCTTTTAAATCTTATTCTTATGAACAGCAAAGCCATGATTAGTTATGTTAATATGTAAACATCATGTGTAATGTAGATTCACGCTTGTTCAAATCATGAGCCCAGGGGGCAGGACGGGGCCATTTTTAAAGCCATGATTAGGCATATAAATATGGAAGCATCTTCAGGTAGTGTAGATTCAAGTTTGTTCTGATCATTACCCCCTCCCCTGCCCCTCTAGATGTACATGTAGGGTGGGGCCACATATAGTTCAGAAGATAGGTGACCAAGGCGAGCAAATTACCTCTTGTGTGACAAACAAAAAAGTGAAAAAATCAAATCTCAATAATGACAAAACTTCTTCATATTTCACTAAACATTAACGTGCCTAAAATCTCCACAATTTGCAACAATCTCACAAATATTGAAATTATTCTGCTATGATATAGCACATACATACCAAAGGAAGCAAAAATGGTCTTTTTTCATATAATATCACATTTTTTTTTTTTTCGATATGAGTCGGTCTTCGCTCCATTTTTTTTTTTTTTTGAAAGATGATACTCAAAGTATGCGTAATAATATTCAAATTTCAGTTAACAAAAACAAGAAAGATAGAATCTTCTCAACCTGTATACCTGAAAAATACACTTTTATGACTCAACAATCCTACATTTCCGAGAAATATTTGAAGTACATTTAGTCAAGGGTCATTTCACAAACATTTAATTCCTGATATTTGTAATGAGTTATGTAGCCTAGTGGTTAGCTTAGTAGTGTCTTAGAAAGAATGAAATATATGGAGATAACGAACAGTATTGATACCCAGAATTTTTGTTACTTGTGATCGAAACCAAAGAATAATACATTTTTTCAAATCATAGAATGATTTTTCCTGAAAAAAATTTCAACAGAAAAGTTTCGTGTGACATAATTTCATTACTTTCATTCGTAAGGGCTTTACGTTAAATACTAATTTCACATATTCAGACATCTGAAGCTATAGGCATTCTGCACTCCTTGTTCGCCTTCTCCTTTTCAATACTGAACTGATTTCTGCTTTTCTCTAACCAAAGTTCTTAGGTAAGTGATGTTGTCCACAGACTTTTGTCAGACTTTTGTCCACAAAATTCTGGGTATCATTTTTTTAAAGAGACTACTAAGCTAACCACTAGTTCTGTGCCCGTATAAAACACGTCCGGTTGAACGGTCTTTCTGGTGTTGCTCTGGTGCTATTTACATAATTGAATGAATTAATTATCGCTAATAAATTACCACAAAAAAGTATATCGTACAATATTGTATTCTCGTAAAATAGCTTAACGATTAATGACGAAGAGTATTTAAAAACTTGTGTTTTTTTCTGATATTAATTTAGTTTACTGCTAATCGTGGTCTAGATATTTTCATTAATAGCAATACATCCAAAAAAAAATATAGCTTTCTAAATTTAAACTAATTCTAATTAAATTTGATAGTATATGTGACATGATAGAAGGGATTACTTTTATGCTGGATGGTCTCTTAATTTTAATAAATTCTGCAAAATTTGATGAATGAAGTGTTTAAAAATGTCTTATTTTGCAGATACACAAATAAAAGGGTGATTTATTTCAAGTGAAACCTTCATTATTATTTTAAATCCTACCCTCCTCTTAAATTCGGCATCATAAAATCCAATGGAATCAATGTTCATGGCCTACTTATATCATCTGATTTAATATGTGGCAATCGATCATAAATTACATCTTAACATATCGAACGATACAAACAAACTTGCATCTCAAGTTTTAATTGTGTCGGTGAATTACATACCAGTAAATAGTTGTAATCTAAATAATCTAAAATAATTATTAAGATTAATTTCGTTTTGAAACTATACATTCCTAAATATATTTTTAACTATTTTGGGTGAAGAATCTTGGGTTTGCGTTAGTGATCGTGATTGTCCGTGTACCATGTAAAATCTTGTGAGTGAAGGATCGTTCATGTAACGGATTTAATCGTGCGTTAATCGTGCGAAATCGTTCGTTTAAAGTGATCGTTTCTGTGTGTATTCAACAATAACGTTTCAGCCACTGTAAGTATTCCTATGTAAAGCTTTGATCACAAAGTGTGGCCACACCCTACCCCCGGGGATCTTGATTTGAACAAACTTGAATCTACACTACCTGAGGATACTGTATAATGGGTATTTTTACGTGCTGCTAATTATTACTAATTTTTACGTGTTTTTATAAATCCGTAAAAATTAAAGGCGTAAAATTTCACAGAAGTAAAAAAAAAAGCCTTGCGTATGTTTCAATATCGTATGTATGAGAGTAATGATAATTGCCATTCAGCTCAGAACCTGAAGGCTATAAAATTAGTACTCTTAGTATTTTTGAGCACTTTAAAGTTGATCATCACTTGGGATCATACAGGTAAATCTTAATTAAATTGCATAAGTTATTCAAACATCGTCCATCACCTGGTTACTCTATCATTAGTATTTTTACGAGACGCATAATTTCTGATAATGACTTAATTATTATTACAGGTCTTCCAATTATACCCGATTTTTTAAAATCTTTGACCCTTAAGCTTTCTTCTGTTCTATATGCTTCGAATAAAAACTTCGACTTTTTATACTGTCAATTAAATCATGATGGTTTGAGTTGCCTGGAGTTATTAAGTATCCACATTTGATTTTCATCACTTCTCAACTATATTGTCGCACAGTTCTCCTGAAGTTTCTCCTTCACTGTTGTTAATTTTTTAGTGGGGAGCAAAGAAAGGGGCTTGCTAGAACATTTAATGGAACTCACTATGTATCATTTTTGTAAGGGATTTTATGAAGTTTAGGAATCCAGTATAGGTATGGTAATTAAAATTCATTTCGGTTGTTGAGAATATTAAATATATTTAAAACTGACGAATGATTTTGAAGAATTTCCTCAATCGTTATCAACTGTTGATAGTGACATATTTTTTTAATCCCATACCAATCATGAAAGGGTATTACTCTGATGAGTAGACATTTGATGTCTGTCCATCTTTCCGTCTAGCGTTCAGTCAGTCTTTCCTAATTCGTCATCCCAAATTTTTAAAAATCGAGGTTTGAATATCAAGGACAGACGATACAAGCAAACTTTTATGAAAAATTTTGAAAATAACTTTGATCATGTTTAGTTGAGTAAAAAGAATAAGTTTAACCGCATAGATTCAATTAATTATTCACAGTTTCACCATAATGTGATTTTTAGAGACAAAAAAATGTATACATTAATATAGAAGGTGCAGAAAAGTAGATTTCAAACATCATAAAATGTTTACAAATGCTTAATATTTTAGAAATTTTTTATTTGCATCATTCACAATCTAAATTGGTCCAAGATATAAACCATTCAGGCATTCATATTTTTGTTTTTGTCAACTGTCCTTAATAACTATGACATTGGGGAAAAAAAACGATTTACATAGATTTCAGTTAATCATTTGCTTACTATACATGAATGCTAAATTCATAAAGTAAGGAAATTTCGGGATATTTCACTGATGTGGCTTAAGTATACGTGTATTTTTTTCCTGGGATGCCACAATGAATTGTTTAGAACAGAATGCTTGAAACATTACGTAAATATTTATGATTAAAAAAAAATGTCCTTTACCCTAGGATACGCTAAAAGATCACTGACGGCAACTTCAAATGTAACACGTTAATTTTCTTTCAATCACGTGACTACATCTTGTGAAATGTTTTGACAGAATGTTGTAATTAAACTACCATGTTCAATGTAATTTCTATCATTAATTTCAAGGAATGTTTACAAAATATACTTCAAAAAAGAACATTATTTGGCACTGTCAATAATAAAATTATTAAAAACTTTTAATATCAAGCAATTTCTTTGCTTCCCATGGACCCAATAATATACGGCATTGCCAAAATATATCACAATAAGCTATACTTTTCATACCTTTAAATGTAGTTTGAACGCATTTATTTTTTTCAGATAATGTTTTTCGTTACTAAATATATATAAAAGAGTAAGGCAATCAATTCTAACAAATTCAACGCTGAAAGAATATACAACGAACAATATATATAATTACAATATGTTTGTTACATTTGCATGCTCGTTTGTAAAATATATACAGTGTAGCTACTTGGCAAATCACCGCGGATTTGACCAATGAGCAGGTGATTCCCTACTTCTGCTGTTTTCGGTGATTCGTGTTGTTGTAATGTTCTTGAGTAGTACTGTTCGTAATATTCATGGTTTTCTATAACATATACATAATACTTATGTACGGAAGAATTAATCCCTATAGATATTCAAACAGGATCTCTTGATCTATACTGACCTTATTCAGACACTGCAGGCAATTTTAATGGACTTTATGCAATTTTATGGACTTTATAGAAAGGATTAAGCTTAATATTCGGTTTCGGCTGTCTCTAGAACAAGAAACTTAAAATTGTGTTTTTATCTAAATGCTACCTAAATTAATTCGAACAAATATTTTCACGTTGACTTTCATATCCAGAAAGGGGGTAAAGAGAGGCGTGCTAACCTTAATCAATCTGTGCAAGCAATAAAGGTGCTTAAATGAAATTTTCATTTAAAGCATTACGAAGACGGGGACATAAGAGAAACAGCTAAATATGGAGTCAAATAAGATTCAAAACACTCGTTCACTACCCTGTAAAAAATAACCACTCACGCTCACACTTGAACTAATATAAAGAACACTTGAGTTATTCTGAAATTTAATATTTTAAGGGATTAAAACTGACATTTCGTGTATTTACCAGAAACAAGTGGCAGATTGAATTAGAATAAGTTGCACACTCAGACAAAATGAAATCAACAGAGACATCCCCTTTGTTCTTTTCATTAACACATTACTGAAATGAAAATGTAAAAGTATAACGTTAAATAGATTTTTTTAACTGATCAGAATGTTAGAACGCCTTATTTGTCAATATTAGCAAGATACTTTAATTAGTTAATTCTATTTGTACTATAACAGTTGTCATTGTCTTTTTTCTTCAAAAGAGATTTTACTTCTTTTTTATTTGCTGGTCTGATATTTTAAATTTGATCGCAGCTAATGTATAAACTAGAAAAGTATTACTGATTATACCCGCACTTTCTAAAGAAAGTTCGGGTATATTGTTGTTACTCATGTCTGTCTGTCCGTCCGTCCGTCCGTCTGTCACACTCTTATTTTTCAAACTCTTCTTACATTTTACACAGTAGCCTAATCATCTTTTAAGAGATGGTTGGTGGTGTCCTATAGATGTGCAGTAAGGTTTCGGAATTCTTATTTTCCCCCTGGGGGTCAAATGGGGGTCAATTTTTTTAAAAAAATATTTAACATGTTTAAACATCCTGGTTCCCAGAACTTCCCTTATATTTTATGCACTAGCCGTAAATCATGATCATTTGGAAATGATTGATTTTGTCCTGTGGATGTGTAAAATGGTTTTAAAATTTGCATTTCCATGTGGATAGCAAATAAGGGCAGGAAAAAAATGGCCCCTCCCTAACCCATGGGGTCATGATTTGTACAAACTTGAATCTACACTTCTTGGGAATGTTTCCATATTAATCATGCTTTTGTTGTTCTTAAAAAGAAGAATTTTGAAGATTTTTTTCCCTTTTAAATCTCTATAAAACTTTGATCCCTTATTGTGGCCTGACCCTATCCTCGGAGGTCATGATTTGAAAACTAGAAATATGTCCATAGGACATAAATGCCCCGCCGAATGTATATTACTAATTCAACATGAAAATTTGTATGAGTGTATGAAGTTTGATGAGAATATCTTGAACAGTTTAAAATTGAAACTAAAATCTAAAAAAAAATGGATATAGATGATAAATTCTCACAAAATTATGTATAAGTGCATGCTTACATAAAAATATCTTAGATTGTTTCTTTAAAACTAAGCAAAATACAAATTAAAGAGAAGGGAGGTCAAGGTCACAGGAAAGTGAAAGGTGAAAAGTTTTTGATGCAGTTGAATAGCTCTCACTAATACATATCAGCATATTAGGCTTGACAAAAATATCTTGAATGATTTATTTAAAACTGAGCTTAACACTTATTTGAGAAAAGAGAGGTCAAGGTCAAAGGAAAGGTTGAGGTCTAAATGCTGATGCAGTTGAAAAGCTTATATCAGTATGTATTTACTATTAGCATAGAAGTTCAATAAAAATATCAGAAATGGTTTATTTAAAACGTAGATAAACACCAATTTAAAAAAGTGAGGTCAAGGTCAAAGGAAAAGTCAAGGTCAAAAAAGTTGATGCAATTGATATCTCTCAGCAGTATATATCAGCCTATGAAGTTTGATAAATATATCTTGAACTGTTTATTCAAAACTGATCTAGACACTAATTTAAGAAAAAGTAAGGTCAAGGTCAAAGGAAAAGTCAAGGTCAAAAATTTTGATGCAGTTGAAAAGCTTACATCAGTATGTATCAGCAACTGTCAACACAATATTGTTGCCACTACTTCACACATGCGCTTAGAAATTAAATGAACTTGAAACCACACAACATTTTAATGATTTACTATCAAGAGCCCTTATATTTAACAGTCCTATTTTGTCATGAAATATGAAGATAATGAATAGCATTCAATCTCGAAAGTCCAATGAAACAATACAAAGAAGCAGAGCAGACACGGACCTCAAAATTTAGAGGTGGGTAATACCCGCCGTGCGCTCCTTGATCGGGGAAAAACAGAAAAATCCGTTGACAGTCCAGTGTATAAGTAATGGTCTAACAATTAGAATGAAAAACGCCAGTCAGCATTTGACCTAATGATAGGTTGTATGAGCTGACAAGGTCGTTGCAAAATGATGACTTCAAACGAGACTGTTGATATCGTTGTTTCATCAAATTGTTTGTCAAGAACTTGCCTCGTTTTAGAAATTATTTTTACGCAAAGCATGCTCTTGCAAATCGAATCAACTAAGAGACATAAACCCCATTTGCAGGTGATAAGGGTAAATTGCTATATAAGTAATGGAAGTTGACGATTGAAAAGTTGAAGTAATTATGTTTATCATAAATCGTTGTTGTTGGGTTACCATTAACGTCTTTTTCTATTAAAATATCTAAATATGAAACAGATGTGTCAGACTCTGTGGTACATGTATCTTTTATTTCAAGCTCACTGGAATATATTGAGTCGACATATGAATGGAAGAAACAAGAGATTTTGACGTCATTTTCGAAGTTATTGCGCCATACAAATACAAAAGGAAAATCGAAATAAGTGCAAACTTTCCAGCTCTTTTCAATGATATGAAATTTATTAACTTCCGTTAAACGGTAATTAAATATACAAATAAATGACAAGTTTTCAAGTTTTCTTTTTCTAAGCCCCCCCCCCCTTAAAATCTCATTTTCAGAATATTTATCTATGAACTTCGAATAGTACAACTAATTCATTATGGTTAAGCTCTTGAATGGTATAAATTACAATCATATGAAATACATGCATAATTTCTAATATCTGAGAGGGAAAAATTATTAAAAAAAAAAAAAACAAAAAAAAAAAAAAAAAAAAAAAAAAAACATTCTCTTTAAGGTTTTATCTTCTGTCGCTTAGAATTTTGAAAGTGCAAAACGTTGAGACGATAAAGCAATAATTTAAAAGGACTAACTTTACAGAAGATGATCATAGTCGCGGAAAAGAAAGATAAAAATATAAAATGCTAGGTAAGAAGCTTTTTTACTTCCAAACAGGCGATTGTATATGGTACATTTAAAGCAAACTTTTTTTTATAGAGCCTCTGGGCACTGACGTTAAATGAGTGCAATTTATTGTTTCCTGTATATCAGTGTTTGTTTTAGTCTGCGTCTCATTTCTTCTTGTCGATTATTTTTGTGACATTTTTAAAGAACTAGTGTCTCCTGCGTCCACTCATTTTCTTCATTCATTTTAAAATATTTTAAATGAAGAAAAAGAAATCCTTGAAACTGTCAATTATATAATAACACATTTACAACCAATACCATAAATATACCTCCGAGCAATACCCGTGATTGATCTTACATTAGGTGCTATACTTTCAAAGCATTTCATAATGGAATGCACACTGTAGAGAGTTAGTGCAAAAGCAATAAAAGTATACATTTATGATGATGATCTGTCACAATTATCAATATATGCAGAAACAAACATTCAATTACAGGCTACAATAACACTTTAACCATTATCTGTACTCCCTTGATATTGTGTAATGTAGTTCTTTCACTAAAATGATTAAAAAGGAGTTTATGCTACCCTGGAGCATTTTACACTGTTTGAAATTTTTCAATTGATCATTAAGATCCCGTAGGAAAATGTAATTTTCTACATTTAGATTATGCATTCATATGAAAACTTTGAATGTTTTTCTTTTCTTTTTTTTAAGGGTTATTTTTTGGTGAATGTGTGGTTTCACAAAAATCCATATTCCACATATATCAAGAATGACTAAACATCCACAACATTATAATGTTAATTCTTTAAAGACAGATAACAAAAGTATACCAAACTATAACAGTTTAAAATAAGACCAAGCAGCACTGTATTATTATTATTTTAGAAAGATGTAGTCTCAAAAAAGAAATGGTTTGTGGAAACAGATTACGTAACACGAGCTAGCGTCAAAATAAAGATCATTCATGTACTTTTACCTCTACACATCTTTCCCTGCGTCTAATTCAATTATAGAGGAAGAAATTCAAGGGTTTTAACATAGTCAAAAATGACACCTCCGCTTCCAGCCTTCAAAAATTGAAGAAAATTATAAATTACAAAAAGAATTAACTTTTTAAATTTTATCAAACAACGGTTGGGGAAATTTCGTTTTATTGTGTGTGTGTGTGTGTGTTTGGGGGGGGGGGGGTAGGGGGGGTAGGGGTAACAAAACATTTTCAGGTTTTTTTTTAAGGGGGCACTACTTAACAAAAATTCCTTGACAAGTACATGAAGAGGTCATCAGATCGAGAAGGCCCATGAATACAGTGGAATTTTCGATCATGAGAAGAATAGGCATGCAAAAAGTACTGCCTACCTGTCTCAATGGTCTAGGACATGATTATTTTTCGCAGAATCTCTTCTTTTAGCAATCTGAAATTTTAAAATAAAAAAATATTAAAACGAAATGAATACAAGAATATTATTATACCAGGGGTGATCAAAAAGTTCGCAAACCATCTCTATATTTTCAAAACCACAATTCAGATCAGAATGAAATTTGGCACACATATAGTCATACACGTGTTCTATATATAGCAGTTTTATGTAATGTTTTGCTCCATGTGTGTGACGTCACAATGTGAAAATGACGTCATTAGATATGTTACGTGTGACAAAAAATGATTGACTCAGTCGTACTCGAGCAACGAACGGCTGTAAAGTCTAATATTTTTCTTGGAAATTCCTTTGCAGTAGCATATAATAATTTGTACAAAGTTCATGAAGGCATAAGACTTGCCAGGAGTTCAATCATTAATTGGATTGATTGTTTCAGTGAAAGAAGGGAGAGGGTTAAAAATGGTGTTTGGTTTCTTGCCCAGTAAAAGCAAGCTGGGGAAGAGATGTGTCCTCAGTTGAGCAATTTGATATGAAAGACCGCCAAGTTTCAGTTAGAAAAATAGTTGAATATCTTAACAATAATATAGTTATTAAATCCCTAAAATATCGTTTACTTTAGACTTTAAACATATCAGATATGATAAAAAGAAGGCGCCATGCCTTATATCCACATTGGATAAACGACGCTCCCAAGACAGAAGATTAGGGTTGCATTGGTCACCATGCTCATTCTGGGAAAGGATATCCTTATCCAACCATCCTATTGCCGAGATTTTGCCATTTTTGACAAGTAGACTGTTCTTGCTATAAAAAATAACTTGCATGGTAAGAAATATAAGACTCGGAAAAATGTTTTACCTTCTGTGAACGTAACGCTTCGGAGCATGTCACGTGACCGCCTGTATCACGTGATTCGCGCATGGGCAGAACAATGGCAGATGTGCATTTAAATCGGAGAGGACTCCTTAAAAAAATAATGAACACTGAAACCTAATTACATTTATTTAATGGAAGTTATTCAATTAGTTCGCGAACTTTTCGATCACCCCTCGTATCTTATAAAAAACCTAGTAAATCCTATAGTGTAGAAATATATTTCCCAACCAAAGGACAGGTAAAAATCAAAACTACCTGATTTCATTTTTCTATGAGCAAAAGGGTTATTTCTTAAGGTTAACAAAAGAGGTGTTCTTTTCCCTGTCTGAAAATTGCTATACGATATACTCATGAAAATGCAGTTGTAATAATGAGCAAACAAAGATTATTATATGTACCTAAGGCACGAGAGTCAGGCAGTACAAGGATAGTTTTTTCCATGGTCCGAAACTAAGCGATCATACTTAGTGAGCTAGATTTTGTGCAAGCTGATTTACATTGGAATTTGTTACCTGCATTTTAACAGATACGGTTCGCAGAATTACTAATGCAAAATAATGATATGTTTACTTCCTTCATTTTTTTTTTGCATGCACCTGTTTATTCTTTGCGATTCCCTATACGGACATGTCCATGTAACATTTTTTCTGCGTTTCTTAGCTACTGGATCAGACCATTTGTCTTCTACGAAAGGGGTGACACAATCATTTCGGTTAAATTAATTTGGCGCCTTTTTCTTGGATTGTTCTATTAGATGGGTGTGATAACTTTTATGGAAATAAATAAGTTTTTTTTTTTTCTTTTAAACTGATTCTTAAGCTTCAGATTTTTTTTTTTAATTTAGTGCAAATTTTATCTCATTTTTTAGTAACACATTGTTTATGGGCAGGCATTAAAGCAATGGATTTGCTAATTATTCTTACTATCTTGTTTCCCGGTTATCCCATAAGTGGACTAGTCCAATCATAAACAAACGCCCTCCATCTGGTAAATGGGACATCCCTTCTTGATTCAGTCTGTTTTCCTCCTTTTCTTTCAATATTACAAAATAATGTAAGTTAAGAGGTTAGCTTTTTAAAAAGCTTAGAAAGTCAACAAGTGGCATAAAATCCCATGCTTTGTGATGAACGAGGGTTTCCTTTTAAGGTAGGTCGCGGGTTTAAAAATTCGCGCCTTCTGCGCATGATGACGCGCATAAGTTGTAAAACAAAAGCTAAGTTGAAAATAATTCTTAAGCAGTCTTAAATGGTCATTCTTATTAAAATAATAAAAAAAAACAATACTTCTAGGGTTTTCAGTGAATTAAATTCATTAAAATATAATCAGAAATATAAATGCATGCACTTCTGGTTTTTCGTTAAACAACTTCATTTTCACCGTGTTCAATCAGAAACCCGGGATCTCAACATTAATTCAGGGTGTTTCGCTTTAATGAAATGTCAGAGATGATGAACAAAATAATAAGAATATGGGTATCATTTCTACGTACATTTTAGCGATTCATTCACGTTCAACAACTTCTGTAATGTGCTGCATTTTCAGTGTTTACAAAATGAATGACAAGGTAAGCACAACAATCTTGTGTGTTAACGATAGCTGTAGGTATATTCAGGGGCTTAGCTTGACTTAAAATTCTAGTGAGGCAAAACAATTGCAGCCGGGGTGTGGGGAGCACCTTAGGCCCCCAGTAGGTCCAGGGAGGAGCCATGAATGGGGGGTTCAGGGTGCGAAGCCACCCGAAGAAAAATGCATTGTTCTTTTATAGGGGTTTTAGGCCTAGAATGTAAAAATCATACTTGTCTTGGACAGAAATTTCGTAAGGTTTACCAGTTTCAATATTTAAACCTCAGTTTGCATATAATCATTAGATACTGCAAAAATTTTTAAAAAGGTTTAATATATTAATTAAAATAAAAAAAATGTTTTTTCAACATGGTCAAACTTCTAACACATTTAAGAAATAAAATATCATTTTTAGAGTTTCATTTGGATATATGACATGAAGTCGGTCAGGTGATCAAATTCTATAATGCCCAAAGGACGTTATAGATTTGATCACACACTGACTTCATGTCATATCCCGATGAAACTGTAAAAATGATATTTTGGTTCTTATACTTACATTTTACTTTTTTTTATTCTTGTTACAAAGAAATATAGGCACAGTTTAGACTTTGCTATGGAAATGCAACATAACGTACCTACAATACATATTTTATTAATTTTATATGAAAATACAACATTTTATAGATTTGTTTAAATCTTGAATATATATAGAATCTCCCATGATATATGGTTGAATATGATTTTAATCCAACAAGTTGTGTGGGTTTTTTTTTTTTATCCCCGAGCCTTGGTGAGGGGATAAAAACACACAAGTTGGATAAAAATCATAACCAACCACAAATCCCATACAGGACATTCCTTTTATCAATTATCAAAAAAAAAAAAAAAAAAAATCCAATGAGTGATATCCACGGGATAAAGGGGTAACATGGGATAAAAACCATTAGTTTTAAAACAAATGTTTTCTGCAGTGCATTAAGGGATGTTGCTGAAAAATCTTATGAGGCAGTTGCCACAATTGGAGCTACACCCCTGATATTATTATTTTGTCATCTGTAAAATGTATTCATTTAAAAATAAAAATCATATTCAACCATATATCATGGGGGATTCTATATACATGTATATTCACCTTTAGCATGTTTAAGGTTGAAAACCTTAATTCCTTTTCTTTTAATTGCTCTAATAAGTTTTTCTCGCTTAGAATACACGAAATTTTTGAGTATTATTTGTCATTAAATAATTCTTTGTATTAAATAAATTATGAAAATGTGTAATGAAAATAATGAAAGTAACTTTTTTATCCCTGATTTCTGTACAATATGATGACATGAACCTGGCACTAAGCAAGATAAGCATACTTATGATGTGTTAATTATAAATGTGCATTATTGTTTACATGTAAAGTACACTGTTTATATATACATGCAGTATGCATTTCAATAATAAAATGAAATATTTGGAGATATATTTCAAAAGTATGGTACATGCTGGAACGTGAGAAACACATTTCAATAACCTATTCTCCACCATGAATATACATGTATATACACTGTAGTCATCATAAAACTGAAAAATCATAGAAGATGTTGCATATTCATAAGTTTTATGCTTCCTTTGTTTTCATCCTGTATATATGTATGTTATTGATAATGATTCAATTCAAGCAGCCTATATCTTGCTATAAATCTGGTATATATCTTAATTGACATGACTCAGTCTGTAATAAACATATACTAGTTGAATATAATTAATATTTTATATATTGACTAGTCTTAAAAAATATTCTTATGAAATTAAGTTGATTGAAATACTTATTTACATGCAACTTAGGAATTATTTGTAAAGTATGCAGTGTGTTAAGGGGAATAAATTTTGCTTTAAAGCAATCTGATTATTAGTCCCCTGCCAGTGAAACCAGAGGGGACTATAGGTTTTCTCTTCGTCTGTCTGCCCATCTATCTGTCTGTCTGTCTGTCTAGTTGTCTAGCTGTCTGTCAGTCTGTCCCACTTGGTTTTCCATACTTTTTTCTAAATGCTTGGAGATATTGAGCTTATTTTTGGTATGTGAATGTATCCTGATGAGTTAAAGATCAAGTTTGCATTTGGTTTTGCTTCATTGATTTTTGACTGAATTATGACCTTTTAAATTTTTAATGGTTTTCCACAATTTTTTTAAAAGCTAGAACATATTGAGCTAATTTTTGTTATAAGATGTTAAATTAATTGATAGATCAAGTTTGAATTTCATTCCGCTTCATTGATTTTTGACTGAATTAGGACATTTTCAATTTTTCATGGGAACCAGATTTCACTTGCCAATAGGGGACTAGTATTGCTATGGCAATACTCACAGAATGCTTGTTAACCATCGTTCTATTATTTCTATATTTTTTTTCTACCTGTTATAATTTTGTCATTATACATGAAATTCAAAAGATGCACACATGCATTTTAATTTGATTCTATTCCTACATCAGCATGATCAGTGTTGCTGTATTTTCTACACAGTCTCATAACATATATTTTCTATTAATTATTATTATATTATACCCCCCCCCCCTGGCAAACAAAGTTTGGGGGGTATATAGGAATCACCTTGTCCGTCTGTCCGTTTGTATAGCTGTCTGTGCAAACATGTCCGGTCCATATCTTTCTTACGGAGGAACATTAGAATCTTCTACTTCACAGAAAGATTTCTCATGACCTAAGGGTGTGCCATGTCCTTAATCCAAGGTCATTTGGGCAAGTTCAAAGTCACTGAAAGAAAAAGTTCATAATTCGTGTCCGGTCCATATCTTTCTTATGAAGAAACTTGGATCCAGGTCATTTGGGCAAGTTCAAAGTCACTGAAGGAAAAAGTTCATAATTCGTGTCTGGTCCATATCTTTCTTATGCAAAAACTTGAATCCAGGTCATTTGTGCAAGTTCAAGGTCACTGAAAGAAAAAGTTCATAATTTGTGTCCGGTCCATATCTTTCTTATGGATAAACTTGGTAAGATCCCATTTTAAACAGATTGCTTATGACCTAAGGGTGTGTCAAGACTTTGATCCAAGGTCATTTGTGCAAGTTTAAGGTCACTGAAAGGAAAAGTTCATAATTCGTTTTTGGTCCATATCATCAGTATTGATGTTCAATTAGGCTACGCCTTAGATTCATTTATTAAAAATTTATAATGATCAATTACCATAAATGTTTAAACAAATTCTGAACACCAATACTAGTATTAGTGACTTGGCACTTTCTCTGAAAAACCTAGCGGGGGGTATAAGTCAACTTTGGACAGTTCCGGTTAATTTTATTTCATAACCTTGACCTTATAATTATGACCATGAACATCTATTGTGATGACATAGGTGATTAAAACTAAAAGACAATTAAATGTAAGAAATTGATGGGTACAAATTCTGCATTTATTATGAATTCATTCAAAACTTGCATTTCCTGATAAATCAATATAATAGATAAACCAGTAAAAGTTTTTGAACTTTTGTCAATGATAAGAAAATTTAGTCCATAACACCCAATTTTTTTTTTTATTTTTTAGAAGGGGAATATTTGAGGATGATTTGGTATAAATTTCAAATAAATCCTATGTTTGTGTCTTTTTTAATAGTAAAATGAAGAAGGTATTGTCCGTTTTCCCTATATAATCCTATTTAAAATTACACGTAGGACCAATAAAAATGACTATATATTTTGAGCGCTGTTACCTGACAAACTAGTCGGGGAATATTTTTCTTTTTTGGCACAGAGTTTACTTATGAACTGACAATTCACCATACGAAATTTTTCAAAAATCGTATGTTTGGAACTTATACCCACGAGACTCCTTAATACAGCGGCAAGAGTGTAGTCCAGTTTCCGTAGAGACATGGGCTTCACTCCGTAAGGTTCTAAGTAAATGATCGGCAAAATGAAGAAGTCATCATGATCTGTACTGGTTTTCATTTCATAAAACAAAAAACACTTTATAATACAAGAAATGAGAAAGGTTCTGAAATCGATTGAAAAGTAAAACTGTAAACGATTGTAAAACTATACATAAAAATGTATTTTAAACTCATTCATAATATATGGTAAGACCATCATCGCAAGTGAGGAGATCATCAGTTACTTGTTTAGCCCTGGCTATAAAGTTTAATTTGCGTCCTAGAGCAGCATTGAAGAAATTTTGTCTCAAACACTTCAAGACAACTTTTCTAGTTCAAACGTTCACAATTTACCTCGTCGTCGAGAACGGCGGAGCACAAACCGGTCTATAAAGAGAGGCTGTCTCTTCTATCTATCACTGACCAGAGTGTGTGCATGAAGAAGCTCACCCTTTGGTGAGAGAGCAATATGAATTTCTTTAGAACGACTCGTCTAACTATTTTTCCGAGAATTCCACACACTCAACCCTCGGCTCATACATTCACCTCTGTCGTGGGCTCGTGTATACCACAGTTATAAGCACGAGAAATAGTGCGTTTCTTTTAATTCATTATAATTAATTGTCTGAGCTAATGATAGTCCTTAAGGATAGATATTTACTAAATAGATCTAAAACTATTAGTTTAATTTGAAATAATCCTTGATATGTTATGTTTTAAACGTTATGCCAAAAATCTTGACGCGAGCCCATTGCAAAGGTGTCTGAGAGAGGAACGAACGACTACTCTGCAAAGGAGATTGAGAATTCCAATCTACGCAAGCTTACTTGCAGTTTCATCTCAATGCAACTAGTCAGCCCGTGGGATAACTAATAAATGACCAAACAGTGGCATATCTTACATATTTGTTAATCAGTAGTATTTATTTATGACATTTGAGAAAGTCAATTGTAAATCTTGTGTAATGAAGTATCGCAACTATGTCGCTCCTTGATGACAGAAACATTTAGCATTTCTCTTGCTTATACGTACCATAAATATTGATTGATTTAGTCAGAAAGCTTTTTGAAAAGCTATTACTTGTATAGTTTTAACATTGTCAATTGAATTAAAAACCCTTGTGTTTTTCAGGTTATTTATTGTTCTCTTTTACATGTATCAACACAATTGGTGTATTCAACTATCACGTGATGGTAAATGTTATATATATTAATATATTGTTTGGTGAAACTAAGGCAGAAGTTAGAATTTTTGCTGTGCAATTACGTATTACTGACAATTTTCTTTACAAATTTATAGAACAAAGGTATATTCTTCGAACCTTATTGGAGTGAATAGGATCGCTGACAACAGGTATTATTTTTTCATATCAAATAATTCTTCTCTTTATACTGGTTGAAATTTACCTGTGATACTTTTAGTGTGTTGCATATTCCTAATTTACAATTGATATTAAAATCTGTGATGAATATATAATATAAAAATAACACTAATATTGTCAGCCCATCTAATATTTAGTTTGTAAATGCTGTTTGTATAATATCTAAGAAAGAGTTTGATGCCACCGTCCAAAGACATCACCCATTACAATCCTCCAATTTTCATAAAATGTGAGCGCCAAGTTAGAAATAAAGCAAAAAGGACACAAAAGAAAAATAATGCTATACGAAACTGTAGGGTGGGAAGTCGATTATTTAAATTGTGACTTAATTCTATGGAAGAGTAAAAAGATACATGTATTGACTTAAGGATGTACAACACGGCCAGTCCCAAACATTCTGCTTGTCATTTATTTTTCGTTCTTTCGCTATATTTTATATTTGACTATATCTACTAAGACTATGCATATTTTTGACAAAACTGTCGGATATGGACAGGAAGATCTAAATGTTACCTCCCTTTGGCTTTCCCTTTGGCTTTTTAAGATAAGACATTTTCCAGAAAGCGACTATAAAGTCCATGATTTTTAAATATGTCTAGTTGTTAAACTTTGTTGACTCATTGATTTGACGATTAAAGGCATACATGAATAATACTCTCTTCAGGTAACAGGTTGCAAAATTGAATATAGATATATTTTATATATACATATATTGTTTTTAATGGCGAATTTTTCATTCTAAGTGGGCAATCACACCCCTTCCTTCTCCCTAAGTAAGCATTTTTTAGACTTCGGAAGACAAACCTGCTATTCAGAAAATCTAGATTTTTCAACTCAAGGTCCTGTTCCTCCTTAAATTCTTTAAAAATGATTATATCACAACAATAAATCAATTTTTCTCATACATATCATGAAAGTATGAATTCATTCAAAGGTATCAAGTTATAGCTGTTTGTAATATATTTTGGCAAAGTCCTATATTATTGGGCCCACGGATAGCTTAACAATAGTAATAATAATAATGAATAAATAAATAAGTAAATAAATATTCTTTATTGTTTTCCTGGGCCCCTGGTCTAGTAAAACTCCGGAGATCTGTAGTTGGTATTGACTTGGCCCTTTCAATAGCGACGTCTATTAGATCATTGGGATATTTTTGTCTAAGTAAAACGTTTTCACTTCCTGTAGACGGTTATTTCTTCTGGTTTCATCTATGACAATGGTACAAACACGTCTTGCCATATTAAAAGGTATGTTACGTTGTACATGTGAAGGATGGCAGGAATTAAATACAAGGTATTGGTGGGAATCCGTTTTCTTGTAGTATAAATCTGTTATGATTTTACGACGGGAAATGATTCAAACATGGAGAAAAATTCTTAATTCTTAATGAAGGAAGACAGGCATATTGGAATGCCATTAGATGTGAAAATCTTGCAGATACATACAAGAAATGGAGAAAACGAGAAGATGTTATTCTTCTTAACTGCAATAAGTGAGTGAGTAGAGGTACATATTGTCGCCGACGATAATATGTACAGAACGACAATATGTACCGTCACAAACTACATTCGAATAAATAGATACAACAGAAGAGTGAAAACGAGATGCAATTCTCGTCTCAAAATTGAGAAACCGTCTTCCCTCACACAAAGTCGATAAGATATATAAATTTTCCTCAACAAAAACTTGACTTTCATGTACATGTAGAAAGTGCAGTAATTATAATTGCTTTACTACCGCGGGTTATGTATATTTTTCTGCAAAACTTGCAACGTTAATTCCCGTACTAACAAACCAAGAAAGACATTTTATTGTGTAAATTTATATCTATTTTATAAGCATCTAAAGTAGGATTAAGTAGGTTAAATACAATGATAATGAAATGTACATTATTGTAAGTTTCATTGATGGAAGAGTCCTGTGTCTGTGAACATCTATCTGCAACATAGGTTTTGATTTTACGTTTTGTACAAATGTAGGTTTTGATCGTTTGTTTGTTGCTTAACGTCCCTCTCGAAAATATTTCACTTATATGGAGACGCCACCACTTGGCGATGGAGGGCTGCAAATTTCATCCTATGCTCGGAACTTTGGGCCATTGTGCAGTGAGGGATCTTTTTCGTGCCAACACCTACTGCAACACGGAGCCTCGGATTATACGGTCTCGTCCAAAGGACCGGTCTCCACGTCCCGCAGTGGATTCGAACCCGCGAAGTAAGGATGAGCTCCTTTCTCCGCAACTCTAGAGCATACACTTTAACAACTGCGCCAAGCAGGGACTATAAATGTAGGTAAAAAGATTTCTGACTTGTAAATACTTCTTTTTTCCCTGACGTTTTCAGAAAGTGTTCCTAATATTCGACTATCGTTCGAAAAATGCTATCGAATTATCGATTAAAATAAATATTCTGACATCCCTAGTAGATTCATTTTTTTGAAATCATGAATCCCCTGGGTAGGATTTGGCCACATTTGGGGATCAAAGTTTCACTTAGGAAAAGATGAGAAAAAAATTTAAAAAATTTCTTCTCAAGAACAGCAAAGTTATAATTGGTCATATTTATTTGGCAGCATCCTCAGGTACTGTAGATTTAATTTTGTTCAAATCATGACCCCCGGGGTAGGACTAGAATGGGCAATCAAAGTTTAAAGAGGGAATGCACAAGAAAAATCTTTCAAAATCTTCTCAGTACAGCAAAACCATTATTGGTCACATTAAATATAAAAGCATGATTTGTTACATTAGATATAGAAGCATCCTAAGGAAGCGTACATTCAAGTTTGTTCAAATCATGACCTTCCGGGGTTTCTTCGCGGCCACAATAGAAAATTAAATCTATGATAAAAATTAAAGCCATGATAAGTCATATAAATGTAGAAGCATCACTAGGTTTTGTAGATAAAAATTTGTTCAGATCATAACCCACTTCACTACCCCTAGGCACCAAAGTGCTCAGGTAAGCGATGTAACCCATGTGCCTTTTGTTTATAACCTTATGTTTCTTGTACATTTCAATTTCATGTATTCTGGGAAGTAAGCAGGATGGCAACAGAACGAAAGTTTGTATTTTGGACATTTTTATTCGCACTCCACTGTATAAATACCTGTATGAACCAACGGCTTGATTACGACTCGGCCACATGTTCTGGACCAGATGAAATAGATACTTTAAAAGCAACTGTTCAGCATCATGCTATTAAATGGGAAATACTGGAGGAAGAATTAAATTCAGTCAAGGAAACACTGTCCAAACTTGAGAAAGAATTAAACGCAGTGAAAGAAACGTGGCCCAGATTCCATCACTTTATAATGGGAGTGCTTGTGAAAGATTTAAACACAGTCAAACTCGATCAAGCCAATAAAACAGAAGTGCTTGAGAAAGAATTATACTCAGTCAAGGAAACACTATCCAAACTCGATCAAGCTAATAAAACGGAAATGCTTGCGAAAAAATTAAACTCAATCAAGGAAACACTTTCCAAACTCGATCAAGCTAATAAAACGGAAATGCTTGAGAAAAAAAATTAACTCAGTCGAGGATACAGTGTTCAAACTCTATCAATCTGAACTCGATCAAGCTATTAAAACGGAAATGCTTGAGAAAGAACTAAACTCAATCAAGGAAGCACTGTCCATATGTAAGAATCTTTTAACAGATTTTTTTCAATCAATGTTTTGCATATTTTATTCAATTAAATATATAACAATATCAAATTTTCCAATGACGTTCTGGGGTAATAATTATTGTGTTTATTTTCTGATTGAATAATTCTTAGATCTCTAATTGGCTGAGATCCAACATTATACAAAAATACTTTGTTGTGTTCACCTGTGCCTGAATTCCATGTGAACATAAAAAAAATTTTCAACGTTAAATTAGAAATAGATAAGGAAATTCCAAAGTTATAAAATTAGGTATTGGGTTTTGAAGGGAGGGAAAACTGCCCCTCCCCACACTTTTTATCTGCATGAACGTAAAATTTTAGTTATATTTTAGTATGAAAATCTTCATTGAAACCTGATCCTCCAACCCTGAGATTGGACCCCACACATACAAAATTTGGGGTTTGGAGAATTCTCCTCGTTTTGGGAGCTAGCAATTTTTAGGCACACTGTAGGTTGTCATTTTTTTTCATTTATACCCCCTTCAAAGTCGATCCAGTGATTCAGACATTTAATTATTTTTTTTTTACATCGCAAGTAAAATAGATTTTAAAAATATATTCCAAATTTATACAACTGGTATGTTTAATTTAATACAACTTTGTTTCTCTTATTGTGTTTGGCAAGGACTTCAGCAAATGTAAAAAAAAAAAATAAGATGGCATGGAATGTTTAAAGAGTATCATTTATTCATTGAATCATATAATAAAACGATTATTCTGTTTTGTCGGTCAAAAAATGATTTAGCCAACTCTGAAGTTCAATATTCACCTCGCCCTTTGGGCTCGGTGAATGTTGCACTCCTCAGGTGGCTATATCAACGTATTGGCAAACATCAATAATGGCACATATTGAATGCGACACTCTATGTATATTTCATTCGTATATGTTAAATGTTTTGGACTTGAATAGTTGCATACAAGGTTGCTTCTTACTTTCTGTATATCATTTAGAAATAATTCAATCTTTTTTCTTCAGTTTCTCTTCCTAATCTGTATTTTTATCCAAAAAATTGAAAACATATAGTGAGTTATGACCAAGTTGCTTTCCATGTGGTAGCTTACAGTAATTCCAATCCCGGGGTGATCATTTTCGATCATGTGATCACAAATAATAAATTTGGATACGACAGACACTCTGGAATATTTACTGTACCAATCACAGGTCTATATGTGTTCTCTTGGAGCATAGAGACATATGGACATTTGACTGAGGGTGTTCTTTTAGTGAACGGATTAGAAATGAGAATATCAAAGTCCGACCAAGCCCCAACATACTACGACACAACGACCTCTTTCGCCGTTCTTAACCTTACAAGAAAGGACAAAGTCTGGATCAGAATAAAAGTGGTCGAGCAGAAGCGATGCATACGATGTTTTCTGGCTGGATGATCAATAAAAACGGTATGATATTCTAACCTTTTTGAAGAATAATGTTTGAGGAGAAATAACTCTTTCAACTTTATCATTTCAAATGCAATCGTGAGAAGTTCTCTTTCTTTATAATAAAACACACGAAATAAAATGCAATATTAAGACCGGATTATAGAACTTACAACAGTTATTGTAGATCTTCAATATAATGGGAAAGATGTATTTGTCTCTGTCAAAGAAGTTAAAATTCTTTGGCAACCATGTTAATGGAAAAAAATAGAAATTCATTGGTACTACTTGTCTTTAACCATCAAATTCAAGTTGCACAATGTTCATAAAAACTCTGAACATTTTAAAAATTCTTGACTAATAGTTGATTATAACTAAATGTCTTTTAGTATTAGAAATACTTTTTTTTTATCTATTCAACTACATTAAAATATTTTGCTTATTATTTATTTATAAAATTATATATCTACTAAATATAATTTTAGTTCGTATTAATTGTTTATCATTAGTACTTAGAGCCTAAAAGCAAATAATAAACTCCATAATCATAAATGATTTAATAGTTCTAGTATGTATACCATAACAAAAATAAAATGATAAAGATAAATGGATATGTATATCAATTTGATTATTGTTTTGAATTCATCACTTAACATACTTATAACATCGTTTTGGAAATCTCAAATTTATTATACAACACAATGCTACGTGTGCTTGAATATTCAGTTCATTACTTTTTTTCAGTGTCAGGACACTAAAAAATGGTATTGAAATCTTAGAAATTGAAACAATAACTGTCTAAGAATTTCTTAGGAATTTTTTTTTTTCTTAATTTTTTTTTAAAGTTTTTTTTTAATCTCATCGAAGCCTCATTTTAATCTTTGAAAAAATTCTTATGTTTACACAGCTAATTACGTTAAACGTATGTGATACGTATGTGACTTCACGTACGTATCACACGAAAAAAGCACCACGTATGTTAAACGTACGTTTTCACACGTATGAATATCATGCGTGACACGTACGTTTAACATACGTATTGACTACCATACGTTACACACACGTCGGTTCACGTATGAATAACGTACGTGCAACGTGTGTGTAAAGCATGTTTTGAGAAACATGCGTTTAACGCGTTTGTTAAATGAACTGCTCATATGAAAAATGTATAAGTACCATACATTGAAAATTTTTTGTCACATACTGTAAACAAAGGTGAAACAAAAATGATTCAATTCATGCATTTGACATAATTTTCTTCAAAGGCTTATTTTCTTTTCATCTGTTGAATGATCCACATTTTGAAGGTACATATCTGGATATCCTTCACCTCAAATTTCCTGATCCTTATTGCTCTTAAGGCAATCACAACAAAAGACGTATTCAAATCTAAGCCAAATTTAATGTTGAATTTTTTTAACATCTATCTATTCTTCTGCAATTCTCTTTTATCTGTAAAGAAAAAGAAAATATTAAATGAATTTGCATAAGGAAAACACAATTTTTTGATCAACATTATTTTCCACAAATAACTCCTGGTTGATTCCCTATAGAACTAAAATATAGAGTTGAATAACTACAGTTTTTTTTAGTATTAATAACCTTGGTCGTTTAAACTAGACTTTTCACAATCCTCAAGTATCTACCTTATAATTCGATCTCTACTCGACAAATTTAAAATTGAAGTATTGTGAGTGAACTCAGAAAATAAAACTTGTTCATCATAGTTATGAACTTAAGTTTATTTGCTTTAAACTCAGGAGGAGCATTATATAGATTTTCAATGAATCGATACATAATAACACTATATGATCAATGAAGCCTTGCCCTAACACCTGAATCACTTAAATTACCCTGGGGCCATGAATTTCATAATTTTAGAAGAAGACTCAATGCTCATTACAATCATTCTAACAGTTTGCTTGATGTCCAGGTTTAAAGAAATTGCATGAATTTTGCATGAATTTTGATGGTTTTAGCTCCATCCCTTAGGCCCCAGGGGGAGCAGGGACCATAAAATTCACTATTTTTGTTTCCATTCAACCACAGATGCTTTATTAATTTATGCGATAAAAACTCAATCCCCAAATGTGGCCCCTCCCTACCCCGGTGTTCATGATTTGAACAAAATTGAATCTACACTACCAGATGATGCTTTCATATAAACATGACTAATCAGGGCTTTTCTGTTCTTGAGAAGATTTTTTCCTATATATTCTTATGTAAATCTTTGATCCCCCATTATTGTCCAACCCTATCCCAAGGGGATCATGATTTCAACAAAATTGAATCTACACAGCCTGAGGATGCTTTTATTTCAAAATGACTATTCATGGCTTTGCTATTCTTGAGAAGAAGAATTTTTAAAGTTTTTCCCTATGTATTCCTATGTAAAATATTGATCCCCCATTGTGGCCCCTCCCTACCCCTGGGGGTCATGATTTGAACAAACTTGAATCTACACTACCTGATGATGCTTCCTTATCAATATGACTAAACAAGGCTTTGCTGTTCTTGAGAAGACGATTTTTAAAGATTTTTTCTTATATATTCCTATGTAAAACTTTGATCCCCCAATGTGGCCCCAACCTACCCCCCGGACTCATGATTTAAACAAATTTGAATTTACACTTTGACATACAAGGTTTCCTATAAATTTCAACTTTTTTTGGCCCAGTGGTTCTTGAGAAGAAGATTTTTAAAACATCCCACTAAATCTTCACTATTTCTTAATTATCTCCCCTTTAATGAGGGTGTGGCCCTTTAATTGAACAAACTTGAATCCCCTTTACCCAAGGATGGTTTGTGGCAAGTTTGGTTGAAATAAGGCCAGTGGTTCTGGAGAAGAGGTCAAAAATGTGAAAAGTTTACAGACAGACGGACAGCTAGACAGACAGACTACAGACAAAATGTGATAAAAGCTCACTTGCGCTTTCAGCTCAGGTGAGCTAAAAACAGATAGCAATAGGTCATGACTGACTCAGGTTACCTAATTAGTTAAAACATTTTTTTTTTTTTGTGATTACATGTAAGTCAGCTCGGGTGCAAATATTGCTTATCACAGATATAAATACAACAGTAAAATTTTAGACATAACCATATGTCTTGACAATTAAATTCTATATAATACATGTAGATCTAATAATAGAACTTACCCTCAGCATAAATCTTTCATAGCTTGGCATGGACCTATATGTTTTTGTGTCTCTTCGAAGAGTATACTTTTTGTCCTTGAGGTAAAAAAAATTGCATTTCAGACATGTAAAGCAAAACAAACAAGATGAAAAATTACTTATTTCACTGATAACATTTAGCATTTTCTCCTCTTGTGATTGAAATGTAATGCACATCATTACATGATATATTTAATTACAATAAGAGTATTACCATAATGCTGGTTAAACTTTCAGAATCTGTTTTTGAAGTCCAGACTTGGCATTTAGGTGTTTACATAGGAGATATCAGAGCTTCAGCCACCATCCTGGAGTGTACATTTAAAATCACATAAAAAAAAATCACAATCTCATTAAAATACATTATTTTTATTCATAAGGACTGTATGAAAAAGACATCTGAAAAATAAGTGTTACACCCTGATTGCCCTAAAAGATAATTTATATTTCCTCTACATGTTTTGTAAAGAAATACATTTGGGTGGGTGGAACTTTTTCCATCAAGGATTTTATTTGCATCTTATTGGTAGGCTAAAAAAAAATCAGTTACAATAAATATTTTTTATAGGCCTAACAGAATGTTTTAAACCTCACCTGAATTTTGATATAGTGTGCCAGTGTTGATTCACACCTGGGCTGGGGTGCTGACCAAGACAGCTGACTGCGTCAATATTTTCTTACTTAGTTTACATGCAACACAGTCTGAAATATAAAGTAATTAAGTAAGTGTTGATGTTATATATTCCTCACCATTATCCTAGCCTATCTCCAGACACTGTCTTGCAGACGTCAGACTTCTTACCAATGACGCCACCCTTAACGTAAATAATAATTGGAGGTGAAAATTCCGGAACGTATATTTTACATATTTTAGTGTTATACGGACGCTACCTACTGTATAATTATCTAATATCTATTTATGTGAATTTCATTTGAGTTTGTTGTGAAATTATCGTGATTTTCTTTTCTTTTTTTTAATTCAGCTTTTGCTCCTGAATTCGGAATGATTATATCTACCGATGATCGAGTTCAATTTTATATGCCTCTACCGATATCCGATATACACATTACGAGATTGGTGTACTTGTAGTTGTATGTAGACTATGTTTTACTGCTCTAAGAGTAAACTATACACAAATGCGAACTGATTACTCCATGACAGACATGCAAGTGGACGTAAGGTAAACAATGTGAAATAAATTGGAACATTAAAGACGCAAAACACGCACAACAAGTCAACAACGCACACACCTGTGAGCTTTCATTGGTGATTGGGTTTTAATCATAGATCATGATATGATATTATTTTTTGAAAAAAAAATAGTTGAATCTTCAAAACATATTACAGTATAATCATTAAAATCCAGACAACTTATGATCTAGAGTCCCGTTTTAAGAGGGATTTTATGCTTAGACCAAGTTGGTCTCAATACTCTGTTTCATGAATTACACATTTACAGGTTATTGATTGTTAAACATTATCTTGATTAGTTCTCCAAATTCACTTTGAACTATTAAGTAAAAAAAAGTATTTGGTCTAAGTACTTCTGTACAAAAAGTTCCTGTGTATTTGAAAATGTCACCAATTTAAGAATATTATAGTCCCAGCAACAATTAAACTTTTAGGGATTTTTTTCACTTATTGACAAAAATTGAATACTAATTTTACTAATTAAATAAACGAAATTGAAATTAAAAAAAAATAAAAAGGATTGAATTTAATTATAGTTGACCTACATTTATTGTACATGTATGTAAAAGTACCATTCACTACTGTAATGATATTCCCCTTAGATTCCAAAAAATCCCCTGACATTCCCCTGTCTGTCCCTGACATTTTCCTGTCTCCCCCTGACTTTATCCTTTGATCCCCTGTCGTTGTCCCTGACTACCCTGTCTACTCCCTGACGTCCCCTGACTTTGCCCCTGTTACCACTGTCTAACCCCTGATGTCCCCTGACATTCCCTGACGTCCCTGTCAACTCCCTGATGTCCCCTGACTAAGTCCCTGACCACCCTGCCAACCCCCTGTCGTCCCCTGACATTCATTTTGACCAGGAAAAAGGGTTAAAATATGTTTTTGTTGCTATTTACTCGTGAGAAAATCGATACCTTACTCCTAGCAATTTTCAAGTTTTGTAAAAATGTAGAATTAATCATTAGTTTTTCTGTCTGAAATATCTTTAGCAAATTCTTTCAAAATATTATTTTATTGGTTGTTACTAGCTTTTCAGATAAATCCTAATAAGGATAACTGCCGTTACTTAAAAAAAAAAAAAAAACTAATTTATTGCGTCTTGTGTAGCACGAATGGCATGTAAATATATTTTTATTTATTTATTTATCTGTTTATTTATTTATTTATTTGTTAATTGATTTTATTAATTCACGTATCTGTTTATTTATTAATTTGTCTGCTTAATTATCTACTCCTTTTTTTTCATTTATATTTATTTATTTTATTCAATCTATCTATTTAATTTATTTTTACTTATTTGTTTTATTTAATTATCAATAAACAAATGGATTTATTTAAAATTTTTATTTATTTATTTTATTTTATTCAATTCAATTATTTTAATTTATTGATCAATTAATTTTAATTCATTTTGTATAGTTCTTCATATACAGTGTCCGGGTAAAACAAATTTACTTCAAACTATTTTTTTAAGCATATTCAAATTACTTTTAATTCTTTTAATTTCATGGTGGGTATCAAAATCATCGTCTCATTACACACAATCTGAATCTGGAATTTGTTTTATGGTTCCCTTTTACTTTGGTAAAATAAAATTTTCCTCAAAAACTGCTCACGGTTGTGAAAGAAATAACACCTGCAGAGTGGATACGGTCGTGTTGCCACAGAATAAACAGTGTATAGTGGTCAGTCAAAAGAACAATAGGTGTCTGGTCTGTGTACCCAGAGTCAATGGTCAACGATCAACAGCTCAGAATTACTTTCACAACCGTACAGTTTTTGAGGAACATTTCTATTTTTGTAACAAAGTCAAAAAAGCAATAAAACAAATTCCGAATTCAGATTGTGTGTAATAAGACGATTATTTTGATACCCATCATGAAAATAAAATAATTAAAAGAAATGTAAATATGCCTAAAAATAGTTTGAAGCATGGTTTGTTTTTCCAAATGACTGTTTATGGTGAACTACACAAATAAATAAGAATTGAAAAAAATTAATTAATTAAAATAAAATGAATAACAAAATCAATAAAGAAAGAAATAACATTAATTATTTAATAACTGAATAAAACAAATATTTAAAAGAAAAGAAATGAATATATTAAATAAATAAATAAACAGATAGATAAAAAAAAAGAAATATATACAAATAAATAAGTAAAGAAATAAATAAAAATATTGATTTTGTAACTAATTATTTGTTTGAAGTATCCTTAGTAAATTTATTAATTTAATTGAATTTAATTTATTGATGTATCTTTTTTATTTATTTCTTTGTCCGTTTATTTATCTATTTATTTTTTCATTCATTTATTAATTTTATCAATCAAATTTATTTTTATGTATTTGTTTTATTTAATTTTTAATAGTTGAATAAATTTATTTAAATTTTTTTTTTATTTATTTTTTATTTTATTTTATTTATTGCCTTTATTTTAATTCATTAATTAAATTTATTTAATACAATTTGTGTAGTTATTCATAAACAGTCTCCGGGTAAAACTAATTAGCTTCAAACTATTTTTTAAGGATATTCAAATTACTTTTAATTCTTTTAATTTCATAATGGGTATCAAAATCATCGTCTCATTACACACAATCTGAATCTGGAATTTGTTTTATTGTTCCCTTTTACTTTGGTAAAATAAAATTTTCCTCAAAAACTGCTCACGGTTGTGAAAGAAATAACACCTGCAGAGCGGATACGGTCGTGTTGCCACAGAATAAACAGTGTATAGTGGTCAGTCAAAAGAACAATAGGTGTCTGGTCTGTGTACCCAGAGTCAATGGTCAACGATCAACAGCTCAGAATTACTTTCACAACCGTACAGTTTTTGAGGAACATTTCTATTTTTGTAACAAAGTCAAAGAAGCAATAAAACAAAATTCAATTCAGATTGTGTGTAATAAGACGATTATTTTGATACCCATCATGAAAATAAAATAATTAAAAGAAATGTAAATATGCCTAAAAATAGTTTAAAGCATGGTTTGTTTTTCCAAATGACTGTTTATAATTATGGTGAACTACACAAATAAATAAGAATTGAAAAAAAAATTAATTAATTAAAATAAAATGAATTAACAAAATAAAGAAAGAAAGAAATAACATTAATTAATTAATAAATTATTGAATAAAACAAATATCTAAGAGAAAAGAAATGAATATATTAAATAAATAAATAAATAAACAGATAGATAACAAATAAATAAAAAGAAAAATATACAAATAAATAAGTAGAAAAATAAATAAAAATATTGATTGTGTTACTAATTATTTGTTTGAAGTTTCATTAGTAAATTTATTAATTTAATTGAATTTAATTTATTGATGTATCATTTTTATTTATTTCTTTGTCCATTTATTTATCTATTTATTTTTTCATTCATTTATAATTTTTATCTATCAAATTTATTTATACATATTTGTTTTATTTAATTTTTAATTAAATAAATTAATTTATTTAATTATTTTATTTATTTCCTTTATTTCAATTTATTAGTTAATTTTTATTTAATTCAATTTGCGTAGTTATTCATAAACAGTCTCCTGGTAAAACTAATTTGCTTCAAACTATTTTTTAAGGATATTCAAATTACTTTTAATTCTTTTAATTTCATAATGGGTATCAAAATCATCGTCTCATTACGCACAATTTGAATCTGGAATTTGTTTTATTGTTCCTTTTTACTTTGGTAAAATAAAAATTTCCCCAAAAACTGGTCACGGTTGTGAAAGAAATAACACCTGCAGAGCGGATACGGTCGTGTTGCCACAGAATAAACAGTGTGTAGTGGTCAGTCAAAAGAACAATAGGTGTCTGGCCTATGTACCCTGAGTCACTGGTCATCTTTCAACAGCTCGGAACTACTCCCACAACCGTGACAGTTTTTGAGGAACATTTTTAATTTTTTTTTTTTTTTACCAAAGTCAAAGACGCAATAAAAGAAATTCCGAATTCAGATTGTGTGTAATAAGACAATTATTTTGATACCCATCATGAAAATAAAAGAATTAAAAGAAATGTAAATATGCTTAAAAGATACTTTGAAGCATATTTTGTTTTACCTTACGACTGTTTATGCGAAACTCACAAACAAATTGATAAAATAGAATTAATTAATTAAATTAAATTAAATGAATTAAAAACTAAATAAATATATATTATTAATCAATTAATTAATAATTCAATAATGAAAATACATCTAAAAAGAAATATATGAATAGATTTAATTAATAAATTAGTCAATAAATAAATGCAATAAATAAATAAATAAATAAATACATGTGGATATATAGATTAACATATAAATAAATATGGATATATTTACTTGCCATTCATGACAAGACGCAATAAATTTGTAATTCATTCTTTTCAAAGTAACTGACATTTATTCTCCTTAAAATTTATCTAAAAGCTACATGTAGTAAACTAAAACAATCAAATACAATCGTATTAAGAAATAAATTACTCAAGATATTCAAACAAATAACAATTGACTAAATATATATTTTCACAAAACTTAAGAATTGCCAAGAGTAACGTATTTCTTACAAGTAAATAGCAACAAAAACATATTTTAACCCCTTTTCTGGGTCAAAATGAATGTCAGGGGACGACAGGGAATTGACAGGGTGGTCAGGGGCTTAGTCAGGGGACATCAGGGAGTTGACAGGGACATCAGAGAATGTCAGGGGACATCAGGGGTTAGACAATGGTAACAGGGGCAAAGTCAGGGGACATCAGGGAGTAGACAGGGTAGTCAGGGACAACGACAGGGGATCATAGGAGAAAGTCAGGGGGAGACAGGAAAATGTCAGGGACAGACAGGGGAACGTCAGGGGATTTTTTGGAATCTAAGGGGAAGATCATTACAGTAGTGATTAATATAGAAAATATACAGCCTTCTCAAACACAGCTAGCTTTTCACACACATGTAAAACAATTTCTATTAACATACATGTAATTTAGCTGATAATACTCATACTTGTCATTAACGTTCATGTAATGTGTGGTTTATAATACATGTAAACCATGCATATATTAACGTATGTGTAACGTGTGGTTGATAATAAATGTAAACCATGTGTGTGAAATATATGTAATGTATGGTTTATAATACACATATAAACAATGCGTTTATTAACATATGTTTAACGTATCGTTGACAATACATATGTAAACCACGCGTTTATAAACGTTCGTGTAACGTATGGTAGCACATACCATATGTTACACATACGTGAAACGTACGTAACACATACGTGTATTCCAACCGCATGTTTCACGTACGTTATGTGAAACGTATGTTGTCACACGCATGTTATCCATACGTTGTACCACGTACGTGAAACGTGCGGTTGGAATACACATATGTGTTACGTATGTTTCACATACGTGTAACATATGGTATGTGCTACCATACGTTACACGTACGTGGCACAATTAGCTGTGTATAACGACCAAAGAACTTGCGAAAAGTATACTTAAAACAGGGTTGTTGAAATCCTTTCAACATGAACTATTTTGTCAGTAGCTTGCCTCGGATTAAAATTTGATCGTTCTCAGAGCATGCTCGTACGTGTCGAATCAGTTGGAAGACAAACACCATCTGCAGGTGATGTTGGAATATTATAACATAAATAAGGGAAGTTGACGATTGAAAAGTGGATGTCACCCCCTTTATCATACAGTTTAGTTATTATTTGGCCATTATCATCTATAGTCAAGATAATATCCAAATATCAAACGGATTCGGCGGATTCTGATTAGTGTCTTTTATTTTGAGTTCACTGGGATATATTCATTCGTCATATGAATGAAAGTTACTATTGCTAATTGATACGATGTCTTCGATATATTATCTTTCGAGTTGAAGACAACAGCAAGTTTTTTTTTCATATAGTTTTTTAATAAATTCTGCGGCATAGGGGCATAGTGGCATAAAATCAGTTTAAATGATAAATGATCAGAATTAGTGCCCATCGAAATTCGAACAGATTGTTGGAAGACCGGATCAAAAAAAAACATAAGGTATTGTCCTTGAAGAACTGCAGAATCTTTCTATTATCAACTTCAGAGTACTTTAATGTAGAAACAGAATGATGATTTTTAATAGATATAATCAATCGCAAAATATGAAAATTTACAACATGTACAAGTTTCATTTTTATTAAGAAAGCATTTTCCTATCATGTCCAAACGCCTGATCTTTAATAAGTCGTGAGGAACTGGTTTTTATAAAAGCATAGAAAGTCATATGCTTTGATGTTATTGATGTTTGAAATGTTTTGAGATAATAAAATTTCCAAAATGGGCAGTCAACCAGAGAATTAAGCAATGTTTTGGATTTCATTTACATTTTTTTCTTAACCACATTTAAGCGATCATGGTAGCCTAGTGGATTCGCTTTGAGTTTGGAAGGTCCGAATTCTAATCTCGTTCTCCGCTCTATGTCAAATATGACCGTTCACGGTAGCTCAGTCGGTAGAGCGCTCGCTCCGTGATCGGGAGGTCGTGAGTTCGAATCTCGGCCGCGACAGACCTAAGTCGATAAAAATGGGTAGCAACTGTTCCTTCGCCATGCGCTCGGCACTTTGAAGTGAAAGTTGCGGGTCCTTCGGATGAGACCTTAAAAACCGAGGCCCCATGTCACGACAGGCGTTGGCACGATAAAGATCCCTCACTGTTCAATGGCCGTAAGTGCCGAGTAAAGGTCAAAATTTTTCTGTATGCCCACTGTTTAGGAGACTGTTCCCTCGGAAGTTCCTAAACTTCTTGGGGATCAATCTAACAAACTGTAAGTTTTTAGAAAACCTTGCTTGCCAAAAATTATTCCTTTTAAAGTTGTTTTATGCAGATTTATGAAATTTATAGCTAAAATAAAAAAATAATTTTTTGCACTGTAAATTTATATCCCATTTGGGATATTATACCCCAAATGGGCTATTATATCCCATTTGGGCGAGTGGTCCCAACCTGTTTAATGTCAAGTACTAAACAGTATATCCAAGTCATACAAAATATATATTCTTTTTTTTTCTTTTCATGTCAATTGAATGTTCACGTATTTTTCACAATGATATCAAGTTTTGTATCACTCATTCCTCTACTGATAATGCCCTGTATTTTAACTTCTTCATTTTTGAACACGGCTGTTGATTTATACGTGTATAATTTCCCAGGCTCATTGATTGCTAATGTTGAATTGGGTTTCAAGTCAGACAACTTATTGTACACCTGTAAAAACAATATAATATAGATAAGTAGAAAGGTTTATGTACTTACATTAGCAGATGCTTTTTAAATTATGTTTTCTTCATAAAATGTATAACTGACATGTGCGCAAAATCTACATTCTCTTTATTTACACGTTCGGAAAGAGAGAATTCAAATATAGCAATGTAATTACATGTACATTTCAGGAAGACCAACCAAAACATATGTGATATAAAGAGGGCATGATTTGATCAAATATTAAGGATGCTTACATATTGTTCATGATTTTCTTCATAAATAAGATAGAATTTAAAGAATCAAATGGTGCAGAATGGGTTAACTGTGGAAATTTGATAAGAAAGAAACATGACACACTCAGGTAATATACCTTTCTTTGTAGTCTACCAATATATATAACCAGATGTCTTAATTTCCATAACTGGGACAACCTTATTATCATTAAAATAACATTAATATAAGTAATGATATACATACAAGGAATCCAAATCGGTTACCAGTAGAATACAGCCAGGGCACATAATACACTAAAGGAACACTCCAAGTTACAGCTTAAGCAAAATATGTTCCAATTGGTAAGTCAATACACCAGTAGTTACTGTTGGCAAGACTGTAATGAATATTTCATCATTTTTATTCTTCATTTTATAACTCGGCTGATATTGTCTTTATTGTCAACTTGTCTACTCATAAATCCTCTGCCTTTCAAACTGGAGCAGGAAACAATTTCATGCAAACGATACTGATTGTCTACTAATGCCAAATATGTACAACTTTAATGAAATAAATATATTATTTCTAAATATGTATAAAACATTTCCATTGAATAACCCTCAACCCCGAACCCCCACCCCCACCCCTTTAAAAAGAATTTAAAATCAGGCCTACCAATGATTTATGAAATAAAGCAATCAAAGTTATTTAAGGACGATTTTTAAATACTGATATACAATGAAAATTGTTTTAATTATTGAAATATTTCCCCTTTACATTTGTTGCCTTTGAACCTAATAAAAGCAGATTCTCCTGGCCCAATTGCATTCTTCTATGCCATTTTCCCGGATAGTCTCGGGTTTACAAGAATACCTTTTCTCAGTTAGTTAGAGATGCTTAATCGCATTCGTTGTTGAAGGTATTCAGATTATGAAATGGTTTGCACAATGGCTGATAAAAGAGTTCTGACTTGAATGTGATTGATTAGAATATATTATTTTAATTCTTATCTCAAAATCAAATTTATTTCTGAGAAATCAGTCATCATTTTTATATTTTTATCTGATCACCTGGACCAGCCAAGTATGGATTCTTTGAAAAGCTATCTTCGAGGGAAATGATGTCTTGATAGTTGTTTAGCAATTGTTTTCCGATTGGAGGATCGTTACCCCTTACAAAAGAAAAGATATGACAAATATTGAAAATATACTGTATAGAAGAAATATAAGGTGCTTTTTAGAAAATAAAACATGACTTAAATATGAGCACGTTAACAGAGGACACAAGAAAAATTTTAAACTAAATGTTCAACAAAAGGTTTGTTGGTAACAACTACCTACCTGCGTCAGCTTGACCATGTTATTATTCAGAAGGATTTTTTTCTTTTTCTTTTCTATGAAAACTTTCCACACAATATTGTTGCCACTACCTCACACATGCGCTTAGAAATTAAATGAACTTAAAACCATATAATATTTTGATGATTAACTACCAATGGAAGTAACTATTGTGGAAAAAATATGCGAGAATACTAAACACAAGAGATTTTGACGTCATTTTCGAAGTTATTGCGCCATACAAATACCAAAGGGAAATCGAAATAAGTGCAAAATTTCCAGCTGTTTTCAATGATATGAAATTCATTAACCTCCGTTGAACGGTTAATATTTTATCTAACAGTTCTTATCATTTCCAAATGTCCCTCGTATATACATAAGGAACATCATGTATAAAACATACACTGTATCTTTTAAATCGTCATGTAACATACTCGTATATACATAAATGACTGAATATTACCTGCAAGAAGAAATGGTATATAATAATAAATAACATAATAATAACATGTAATTCATGCATATAAGAACCCAAGAAGAACAATAAAGGGGGAAAGCAGTATCAAAGATATTAGAATAAATGTATAAAGTTTTCTTGCAAAGTGTTAAATTTGACTCCAAATTTTAGCAAAACTACAACCCCAGAATCAATGATTTTAAATAAATGAATCCCCTTAACTTACAAGTGTTTGCATATCAAAATGATTAAATGCGGACCTGTACTCTTCCTAACATTTTTGATATCCTTTCTTGTAGATTTACATATAAGATTCTTATCTTCTACTGTAGCCCCACCCCTACCTTCATGGATCATGATTGGAAAATAATTGAATCTGCACTACCTGAGGATGCTTGCATATTATCTATAGTGGGAGTAATAATTAATCTTTTTCTATTCTTTGCGGGAAGGGGTGTAAAGACTAGGCTACTATTATGTATATAGTACCTAGTAATTCAGAAATAACGAGTTGTACCTGTTATTTTGTTATTTTAATTACAAATTCAAATCTGTAAATAATGACTTTTTATCGTGTCAGATTACACCCCGTGGAATTGATCACCTTTACCGTTTTCGATACGAAAGTTCATGCTTTAAGTACGATGTTAATTGTTAAATTTTAATTGATAAAACGTCGTCGATATATCTTAATGTCGAGTTGAAGGCCACATTACGAGCTTTTTAGTTCTCATGAAAATTTTTTGAATACATTCTGCTTCATAAGATTATAAAAGCAGGTCGGCTAATAAAAGAATTTAAATAATGCCCATCGTGATTGATGGAAGACCCGGTCTGCAAAGAGTACGAGGGGTGATCAAACAGTCCTCGAACTAATTGAATTACATCCATAAAAGAAATTAAATTAGGTTTTAGTGTTCATTATTTCTTAAAAGTCGTCCTCTCCGATTTAAATGCATATCTGCCACCGTTCTGCGCATACGCGTATCCCTCGATATATGCGGTCACGTGACATGCCCCGTTGCGTTCTGTTCACAGAACCTAAAAGATTTTTCCGAGTCTTATATTTCTTACCATGCAAGTTATTTTTTATAACAAGAACAGTGCATCTGTCAGAAATGGCCAAATCTCGGCAATACGATGGGTAGATAAGGACATCCTTTCCCATAATGAGCATGACGACCATCACAACCCGAGTCTTCTGTCTCGGAAGCGTCGTTTATCCATTGTTGATAAAGTATGGGCGCCTTCTTTTTATCATATCTGATATGTTTAAAGTCTAAAGTAAATGATATTTTAGGGATTTAATAATTATATTATTGTTAAGATATTCAACTATTGTTCTAATTGTAACTTGGCATTCTTTTATAACAAATTGCTCAGCTAAGGACACATCTCTTCCCAAGCTTGCTTTCATTCGGCAACAGAACAAACATCATTTTTAACTATCTCCCTTCCTTCTCTAAAACAACCGATCCAATGAATGATTGAACTTCTAGCAAGTCTTTTGTCTTCATAAACCTTGTACAAATTATTATATGCTACTGCAAAGGAATTTCCAAATACAAGTTAAACTTTACAGCAACTTCGTAGCTCGAGTACTACTGAGTCAATCATTTTTTGTAACAAGTCACCTACATATTAACGTCATTTTCACATTGTGACGTCACAAACATGGAACAAAACATTACATTACATTTGCTATTTATAGAACATGTGTATGACTACATCTGGGCCAAATTTCATTTTGATCTGAATTGTGGTTTTGTAAATATAGAGATAGTTCGCAAACTTTTTGATTACCCCTTTTACTTGGATATTCTCAATAAGGCACTCCAGCATCCTTTTAATATCAACCTTAAATACTTATTTGTAGATTCGGAATGACGACTTAATGTTGTACATGTAGATGACCAATAACAAGATATGAAAATTTCTGAGTTCCACTTACATTAACGAAGAAGTTTTCTATGATACCAAAAAGCATATTATTTAATTTATCGTGAGTTGTAAAAAGTGTAGAAAATTCAACGTTTTTGATGTGATTGACTCTAGAAAAGTATACGCATTTATTTGTTTTAGTTTTTTTTTTTTAAGTTTCTGAGAATCTAACATGGATGAACGTCACTTCTACGTGTATAATATAATGCTTTGTATTATAGTGGTTACACCATTTGTTTTTATATGGAGATTGCAAAGAAAAAATAGCTTTTTTCATAACAGTGGAATTACTACTTTGAAACATATTCAGTGGTAGGGGTGATCTTTCAGAAGGGAAAGAAGGTACCTTCTTTTCAAGATATTCAGATTAAATCTCCGTACGACGAATATAAATTGTATGCACCATAAACTTTGCAATGTCTGTTTACCTCTTTGAAAACGCATTTGACGAAAATTTATCCAAAAAGGTTAAAATCCATTAAGAACTGGAAAGCACAAATTGAAAGAGTACTTCAACTTAATCTAGACATTGCATGAATTTAAGGTGTCTTGCATTAGATAGTACTCTAATCCATTTGAATAGTCCTTAAAAGAACATAGTACACGTAAATATTCTCTAGTACTATTTAAAGACTCTTTATACGGTCTAAAAGGCATTTTTAAACAATCCAAAGTTCAAGGAAGTTTTTGTTGTAACAGAAATAAATAATAATATACTAAAGTTTTAAAATATACCAAATAAGTATGGTTTTTTAGACCAGATTCGAGTAAAAATTCAATAAAAAATATTCTTTCTTATTAAACGGTCAAAACTTTTGGTTTTTGTAACATTTTGATCTTTTACATGACTACTTTACCATATGTAAAAGTAATAAAATTTTAAATATACTCCATTCTATGACCTATTTCATGGGCGCCACTATATTTTCATCTAGTGACCAGTCGTCCATCGAGGTGCTGATAACGCTGTAAACAAATGCACGCTTTGACTGCTGAGTCATCCTGTATAACGGTGTTTTCCAATCTTTATTAATAGTAAACATGAGTGAAACAAAAGGTATACGAAGTTAAATAGTTCTTTAGAGTTTGTCTTGTTTATTTGCGTTTATTATTAACAAAGGTTGTGTTAAGAATGGTGTTTTAAAACGTATTCTATGTTGAACCAGCTCCCACTTCTTTGTAGCTAAGCGTAGTGTTGTGTACTTATTTAACCCGTGCCGAAAAATGATTAATATACAGTTCAAAATATGACAACTGTAACTGAATGATATTACCGAATCTCACGAATGCACAATAAATATATCCCAACAGCCCAGTTACCCTTGGTCCTGATCCTACTTCTGACTATGGAACCTTTTGAGCTCTTTAGCAATTAAGTGAGCAGCTGAAATGACGATATGAATATGTCCCCATCTCTAATGATCTACATGTAATATGCAAGTGGTTTCATTGCTGACCCCTGCCAGAGACGCTCCCCATGTACATGTAAATTCTGTAAATGACAAATGATAAGTACATACATGTATAAATAGGTCTACCTCTCTATACTATTTATAGTATAGAGGGGTAGACCTATATATATATACTTATCATTTGTCATTTACACAATTACATTGGGAGCTACCCCCCCCCCTTCTTCCGACAATGTTATTATTCCCTTTGGTCCTATATTTTAATGCATACCCTGGTTATTAATTTTTTTTAAATAGCATATTAATATACTGTTTACATATCATATAGCCTAATAGTTCATTTCATTGCATAAACACATTGTAATAACATTTTGCTAAGATATGGAGATCTTACAAGTAAATGTAATATGCATTATGAAGCTTGATAAATTGATACTGAAGTGTGGTGGTCTGGATCTATTTTTTTTTCTTTTGGTTATAATTTTCTTGTTTTTTTTTTGTTTTTTTTTTTTTACCATTATGATCAAGAATGCCAAGAGAAACATTCAAATTCTTATGTAATGGTACATGCATCTTCATGTTAAAGTATATGATTGTAACATTTAAATTGACATTTTTGGCTTTTACAAAAAACATTCATCAAGTTCTGCTTTTATTATGTATACAACAGAAATTCCTTGGCTGTCTTATTATTTTTTTTTAATTCAAATTTGATTTTCATCTTTTCATTTTGAATTATGCTAAATTTTGTAAAACAAATAAATTAGAAAATTCAAATTGAAGAAATCTCAATGTTTCAGATCCACCACAATCTTCAGACCCAGGCTGGAGAACAAATGACTTAACAAATTGGCCCCATCTTATGTATGAAGATTTGGTTGATTATTTGATTAACTCAAAGGCCCATGATGGGAAACAAATGAAGTCATTTAGGGCAATGTGGGGCCAGAAATATGTTAACTCAAAGTGGCTGGGAGATGTGTATAGTATAACTGTTGGGCAGGCAAAATATGTTTTTGAAAGCAAACGTCTCTCCTTCCCAGCCAGGAACTACACGCCAAGATTATTCTGCCTGGATTTTGGTAGTCCGTGAGGATAACAATTATTGTATAGCAAATGCAAGCTGTACATGACAAGCAGGTTTGGGCAGGTCGTGTAGCCACATTTCAGCTATTGCATATGCAGTTGTAATGGCATGGAGCCAAGGTTTTGCTGGGAAGTCAGTGACGGAAGTGCCAGTGTCTTGGGGTAAAGGGGCCAATGCAGCCACCAACGACCATCAAGTTTCTTTAAAAGAATTTGATTTTCAACGACCATCTCAGCATAAACCCCTAAATCATAATGATGTGATTGAACCTTCAAAGCCTCAAAAAAATTTAGGTTTAGGAAAGTAGATTCCCATGGGGAATTGATAGAATTTACAAAGAATTCTTCTTTGTCAAGCTTATTTAAATGCAATGGAACCATTGTCAATAAAACCATTAATTCAAAACCTTTTCAAAAAGTTACAGATTGCATGTTTGACACAAATAATTTGCAGCATGGCAATCATGACATAGATTTTTCAAAGCCAGTCAGTATCTCAGATATTCAATGTGATGTATGTAGAAAATTTTACATGAAATATGTATATTTTTCTGATAATCAGATTGATGAAATTTGTAAACAAACAAAAGAGCAGAATTCTGAGTTATGGTTAGATAGCAGAAAAGTTAGAATTTCGGCATCATGTGTTAACAAAGTGCCTAAAACAAGCAAAGCAAATCCTGAAATATTTATTTCTAATCATTTGTATCCAAGATTCAAAGGAAACATTGCAACAATTAATGGTAAAACATCAGAACCTATTGCAAGGGAATCATTTGAAAATATATTTGATGTGGCACTGTTATCAATAAAACTGAACCTTTCCTTTCTGCTAGTCCAGATGGCATCGTGGATGATGAAACCCTTTTGGAAATAAAGTGTCCACTGAAATTACTACCTGAGCTCTTAACAAGAAAAAGCTATGATATTATACAAGAGAATGATATTTTCACTATCAATAAAACAGGGAGAAATGGATATTATACTCAAATTCAAATGCAGCTTCACTGTACAAAGAAATCATTATGCAAATATTATACATGGTTTTCAAAAAGTGGTGAATCAGTGTGCATTAATGTTCAATATGACAGCAATTTTGTTGAAAATATTTTGCCAAGAATTAGGGCATTTTATTTCAAAATATTACTGATCAGAATTGTAGATGATTTTGCACAAGGGAGACTTTCCTTCAGTGAAAGTTATGAAAAGTTATGCAAACTATAAACAACATGTACCAGTGTCAAGACTATGCAAAATAAAAGAAAAAAAATTCCTATTTTGTCTTATTTCAGACATTATGGTCTGTTCTTCCAAAACAAGAAATTTTATCAATATTATATTTAACACATGGAAATGTAACAAGTTCAATGCTAAACATTGGAATTAGGTACACATGAACTTTACCTCATTCTTTAATGAGCTGGGGTCTCAAATTGCAAAGAGCACCAACAACTTTAACTATTTTGTTCATTTTCTTGACAGATTTAATAGAAATTGTGCTTTTAAGAATTCTGTAGGTTTTCCTTCGTCTAATTGCACGCTCGACATGAATTCTAACTGAAGCAGTTCCGCGAGACTCGATAACCTCTTTCTCAGTTAACTGTTTCCTACCTCTTAAAAATGAGGGGATATTCAAATTAACACGAAGAGCAAACAATTCTTCACCAATTGTAAATCACTTCATCATTTGGCTGCAAGTAATTGTAGAACCCTGACTTTCTGGTGATAAATTTGTCACTAGGTCTGCCACCATAACATTTTGATAGAAACATAATATAACCATTTGGTACTATGCATACTAGAAATTTCAGAGTGTTGTGTGATTTGTAATTGCTATAGGTGGCAGTTCTTGCTTTTAATGACAGTGGTCTTTGAAGGTACACTTCTGTGCAATCTATTATGCAGGTGGTCTTAGGGTATGTTTCTCTAAATGACTTTGGCATAGATCTCTGAATTGTTTCTTTTTGTAGCCATAATATAAGATCTTTCAAATGAGAAAACAAAAGATTTATCCAGGATTGAAAGATTTTGCTAGCAAGCTGATATGAAATCCCAAACCTTTTACCTAAATCGTGAAATTGTAGTCCAAGACGTAGCCTTACTAACGTCAATAAAACTTGCTCTTTAATGGGAAGTGAATATGGTAAGTGTTCACCATGTATCTTCATCAATTCAAACAATGCAGAGAGGACAGTGAGCGATAATCCTGTATAAAATACAGAATCTTTTTCTGTGAAGATCTGAAATGCTGAGAGCTCACGACAAGTTTGAGTACCTACACTTTTAACTGAAAATGTGAAATTGTAACCGTGATCATGCAAAGCATCCATAGTCTTTGTTTCTACGTTTGATTGAGATTTGTAGGTGACACAGGACTCTCCCTGTTGATGGACTATCACAGGTTGTGTCTGAGTAGAGGCTGAGGTATTCATGGTATGAACTAGTGCATCTAAAAGCGGAACTTCTACTCCACTGCTTCTCTGCAGCAGATCCAAAACTTTCCTCTTCATCTTGAGATTCATATGTGTTTTCTTTGCCAGTATCTGATGCATGTCTCACTATTTTTTCTTCTGCCATGTTTTACCTGTTTGAATGCATAAATTTACAACCCTGCACATGTATGAAAATTTATTGAAAAATCACATACCATTAAATACTCCAGTGGTGACCAGCACCATCTTGAAAAATTGTACATTGGAATGCAATGTCATTGTTCCGGCCAGCAGACAATCACTGGTGATGAGTGAATGACCATCCAAAATAGTTGTTTGTAATTCCAAATTGTATAATCATATAGCAGTTTGACAAATACTGAACTATTCTATTATGATCATGATCAAAGTTATGTGCTCTTTAATTATATCTGTAAATAAACATTGACAATGATATTAAATAGGAAATCTACAAAATTTATTACAATATGCATGCACCTCTTTGTCGTATCCTAGAAAAAGCTGGGGTTCAGGGTTAAGCACTGTTGGGCAACCATCAATGAAATGTACCGAGCACACCTGTAAACATTATATACATGTACGCATTACATTTACAACGTTATATACCAAATATGACAGAAAGCCCCGTCAACGTGACCGATTTACTAATATATTTAAAACAGTTACTTCGTTTTCAACTTGAAAATGTTTAATTTCTTGTGTAGAATTAATTATATTACTTTTAATACATTATGTTTAAACTACTCTACTTGATCTTTTTTTCCTGGAGTGTACTTCTTCCTATTTATGGCCTTGAGCCATCGCATCTTTGCCTCCTCTTTGCTGGGAATACAAAACATTTTGAATGAAGCCATGCATGGACAATCCTCGTGCTTTATCCCATGTTCGGAACACACTTCCACCTTCCATAAATATAATTTCTTTTGGTTGTTGTTACAACCAATTACTACACAATGCCTTTCACCTACTTTCTCATACGGCATGTTGTTCCGAGTTATCAGCACAGTAAGGGCACTAACTCTTAAAAAATTACCAGATAGAATGGTGTATTCAATGTATATTAAAATATTCCCCAAAAAATAAGAAAATAGAGGAAATTCGGGTTACCCGATTATTTAGTTTGACTGTTTATCTCAATTTGATATTATCATCTGGTAGACCTTTTGTTGTATCAACTTTTTATGGAAAAAGAAAAAGATAAAATGTTTTAGAATTAAAATGCGTATTACATGCATGATTGACAGCAATTATTTCTGATTCTTTATGGCAGGGAAAAGATTATGACCTTGACATGACCTTGACCATTTAATGAAACGGTCAAATATAATGAACTTGATGTCATCACTTGGGGATATTGTCTTCTTGAATCTATGAAAGTTTCATAAATTTTCATATATGATAAACACGAGAAGAATCCCTCCATAATTCTTAGGGAACATTATCATTGGACAATGTTCCAGAAGATGTTTAAATGGCATCTTTTCAATGAACCGTATCAATCGATCAGTGTTCCAATATGAGACTTTTATGCTTTTTTTCAGTGAACCCTATCAATCGCCGGGAAAACAGTTGTGCCACTGCTCTTCATTGATCTTATCAATAGCCTAGGAAACATGTATTTAACTGTTATGCTGAATTACTTTGAGGGAAATGTATCGATAGCACAGGGCACAAAAATATGACTCTTCAGTTGTTCTCATTTGATAGTATAGCCTACGGTACACATGTCACTGCTATGTTGAATATTAATTGCCAAGGTTCCTCTTGTTTAACATCAGTTTTTAATCACTATTGATAACTTTATCAATAGCCGAAATGACTCGTGTATGGCTATTTTGTTCTTCTCGGTGGCCTGTATTGATCATAAGCCTTAAGAAAAAGTGCATAATTTTTATGGAATCTGCGAACAACCATGACCAGAAACTTCTCTTCAAGCACTTTAATTTTCCAGTTCATTCTTCTTTGCCAATGAAAATTAGAATTCTAGAAAAGATTTACCAACATACTAAAAGCCTATCGTTGAGTACACCTCTCCGAAGAAGCTAGGTACGGCCTTTCCATATGGTAACAATGACAATAATCGATAGTGCAGGGAAACTTTCAAGTCCATATTGAGCAATGTGGATGTGATGGGACATTTTTAATAATACACAGAGACGTACACGTAGGCATGGAAATCGGTCTTATAACAAACCTATTTATACACAATGTCTCATTTGATTCGCTACTACCTTATGTATATAAACAGTTAGGACTCCATCACATTTGCACCAAACTTTACTCTGCGCCTTTGAAAGTTCTAAAAGGTCTGTTTGAAAAAGGACAAGGAAAGTGAAAATATAATAATCCTTTGAAACAGGAATATATAAATGGATCCGTGATGATGGATATTGTCAATCTAAAGTTTTTTTTTAAACCAACACGTTTTACAGAAGAAAATCCCTTTCCACATTTTAAGAAACCTCGTTTCTTCAAGTGGCGTCATAATTCATAAATATTGGGAATTCTGTGGAAAATTACTCCCAGCAATACTCAAGAGTCGCGGAGTAAGGAGTTGATCCTTACGACACGAGTTAAAATCCCACTATCGGAAGTGGAGACTGGTCCTTCTGATGAGACCATATAAACAGAGGTCCAGTTACAGTAGTTGCTGGCACGAAATAGATCCCTTACTGCTCAACGGCCCTGAGTGCCGAGTATAGGTCAAAATTTGTAGCTCTCCACCGGCAAATGGTCACGTCTCTATATGAGTAAAAAAATCTCGAGAGGAAGGAGTGAAGGACGCTTATACAGCAAGATCAAGTACTCGGTGATCACATAAGCAGTATTATTATGCATAAACGGTCTTAGTCAGCGTATGGTGACGTATTTTATGAAACAAATAATATTTCTGCGTAGTTGATAGCAGAGATTCTTTGTATTTAATCTGTACTGCTTATTAGGGTTTTGTGTGACTTCATCGTTGTTTTCCCCATGCTCGAAAACGCAGCACAGTTAAGGTGTCAAATGGAAATATCGGCGAATTTTTTAGATAGAAAATACATTCTTTATAAGGATAGGCATTTCTTTTTAGGACTTTACTATTATCGGACAAATGCAATGTGGTTGAAAACTAAATGTTGAGGACGATTAGATTTCTTATTAAAACTTGTCAAGTGATGTGGCAGTCACGTGATTTTAGCAAATATGCCTGAAGTATTGAGGACATCTATAAATTCTAATATTGCAAGGGCATAACCAAGTTAAAAATCTAAGTTTAACATATAATTATTTTCAGCACTCTTTGTATTTTGTGAAAAGTGCTGCGAACCTATATAGATTCTACTATCTAATTGGTAAAATTACATTTGTTAGACCGTATGTTGAATATTTTGCTTAAATGTAGATATAATTAATTCATTTACAAGATTTCAACAGGTTCGCAGCACTTTTCAAATATCTTCATACTTCTTGAGTTTATGTGCAAAAGCTTGTCATAATTCAATGAGGGTATGCCCTTGCAATATATCGATTTATTAAGACCCTTCTATTACCCTTCAATGAATCTGCATACAAATATACGACAGTATCGCTTGTCTAGGGAATGTACGGGAAGTATATGAATAAAATCATAAAACAGATATCGCATCCAAGTTAATGGCTTCTTATATATCTACAATTTATATTTTATTTAATTATAAAATACATTTTTCATTGAATAAATATAACTTGATCCGCCTCTCACTGCATACAAACTGCGTCAAATTTTCCGATATGACGTCACATTGACAAGTGCATTGCGATCAGTGAATTGTTTAAAAATTGCTGTGTGGGATTTAACCAACGACAATAATGCATGCACTAGTTAGAATTGATGTAGTTTAAAGCTATTCATAAATTTATAATAGCAAATCATTTCATTTTGTGGTAATTTGAAGAACTTATATTTTTGTGTGATGTCATAGTAAGCATTTCCCGTATAAATTTGGCCCCGCCTCCTTACTGCAGCCTTAACTGTGCTGCGAAATGTAAATATGAAGTGTTTCCATCATGCTTATATCTTGTTCTAGGATGTTCTGTTCAATATTGTGGTGAGTTTCACCTTCACATATTGTGACAGTTAATGAACAAAATGCAGATGTTGAGTTACGTTGTAAATGTTAAGATATACATGTATGATATCATATGAGAGACTGAATCTAGTCATTTTTTTTTATTTGCGAAGTGTGATATGAGAAACTTGCTTTTCATAGTTTACGCACAATTAATATTCTAAAGCGCTTGAAAAAAAACATGCTTAAGTACATTTTTATTTGTGCTTAAATTTTCCTTTTTTAGACAGTAGAATGGAATGTTAATATGACGAGCCAAATCATCAGTTAAAAACTTTACAATAATAAATGACAAGTTCTTTTTCTAAAGGTTTTTTCCTCCCTTAAAATTTAATTTTCAGAATATTTATCTATGAAATTCGAATAGTGCTACTAATTCATTGTGGTTAAGCCCGTAAATGGGATAAACTACAATTATATGAAATACATGCATAATTTATAATATCTGAGAGGAAAAAAATAATAATAATAAAACATTCTGTTTGTTTTATCTTCTGTCGCTTAGAATTTTTAAAGTGCAAAACATTGAGACGATAAAGCAGTAATTAAAAAGGACTAACTTTTCAGAAGATGATCATAGTCGCGGAAAAAGAAAGATAAAAATGTAAAATGCTAGGTAAGATGACTTTTTTGCTTCCAAACAGGCGAATGTATATAGCACATTTAAAGCAAACTTTCTTATAGAGCCTCTGGGCACTGACGTTAAATGAGTGCAATTTATTGTTTCCTGTATATCAGTGTGTGTTTTAGTCTGCCTCTCATTTCTTCTTGTCGATTTTTTTTTCTGACAGTTTTAAACAACTACCGGTAGTGCATTTTCTTTATTCATTTTAAAATATTTTAAAGGAAGAAAAAGAAATCCTTGCAAAGTGTCAATTATATAATAATACATTAACAACCAATATCATAAATATACCTCCGAGCAATACCCGTGATTGATCTTACATTAGGTGCTATACTTTCAAAGCATTTCATAATGGAATGCACACTGTAGAGAGTTAGTGCAAAAGCAATAAAACTATACATTTATGATTATGATCTATCACAATTATCAATATATGCAGAAACTAACATTCAATTACAGGCTACAATAACACTTTAACCATTATCTGTACTCCCTTGATATTGTGTAATGTAGCTCTTTCACTAACATGATTGAAAAGGAGTTTATGCCACCCTGGAGCTTTTTATACTGTTTGAAATATTTCATTTGATCATTAAGATCCCGTGGAAAAATATAATTTTCTACATTTAGGTTATGCATTCATATGAAAACTTTGAGTGTTCTTCTTTTTTAAGGGTTATTTTTGGTGAGTGTGTGGTTTTACAACAAAAATCCATATTGTACATATATCAAGAATGACCAAATATCCCCAATATTATAATTTTCTTTAAAGACAGATAAAAAAAAAATAAACAAACTATAGCAGCTTACATTTAAGACCAAGTAGCGCTGTATTATTATTATTTTGGAAAGATGTAGTCTTAAAATAGCAATGATTTGTGGAAACAGATTGCGTAACACGCGTTAGCGTCAAAATAAAAAAAATCATACATGTACTTTAACCTTTTTTACATCCTGCCCTACGTCTAATTCAAGTATAGAGGACGCAGCTATGTTAAGGCTGTCCGAGGGTTTACTATGCATTAAATATAAACTATTTTATTTTGAGCTATGTTTTGATTTCAATTTGTAATCTATGTATACATACACAGTTAAGTTGTAAAGAGAGTTGAATAGGGTATTATAAAAAAGCATTTCTGTGATGTCACATGACTGTGTTGATCACGTGACGGACACTTATAATATTTCTTAAATGTTGCACAAAAATCGCATCGGCACAAGTGAAAACAAATTTATTTTGAACGGCTTGTTACATAAATCAATTAAACGTATTCTTGGGTATATATAAAGTGCTGGGGGCAAGTCTGAATTTTATTTCCTAGGAAAATATTTCACGAGAAATTCAACTTTCCAAAATACAAGGGGTCATTTTCCACTCTTCATCGCAATTTATACAGAATGGGATAAACTACATACAATCCCCCAGCAAAATTCATTTAGAAGACATATTTCTCTAGTAGATTCACACAGAATATCTTCAATTAATCCTTATTATTCACTTGTGCCAGTCTAATATATATAAGATTTATAAATGCTAACTCTGTCTACGGACGTGCAAGGGGAGCATTTCACATTCTTTTTTGTAATTATTTGAATACGTACATTTTAGACAAGAAAAAGGAATAACGATATTATACTGCAAATATTCGCCATCATAACAGCCTTAAAACAACCATCCAGACAAGTGAATTAAACATCAACGTAAAAAAAATTCTACATGTGATGTTAAAGGAATGTAAAAGTTATGACACTTTCCCCGTCATGTCTGTTCAAATTTGTAGTGACTTGACGTCATATGCCATTATGACGTCATATCTAGGTAGTTCAGAGAAGTTACTGCGGCTGGTACACTGTGACATTTTTTTGGATAGCCTTATCCTAGCTGCGGAAGAAATTCAATGGTTTTAACATAGCAAAAATGACACCTCCGTCTCCAGCCTTCATATTTGAAGATGAATAGAAAATTATAATTTACAAAAAGAAGTAACTTTTTAAATTTTATCCAGCAACGGTATGGGAAATTTCAGTTTAGTTGACGGGGGGGGGGGTAACAAAACATTTTCTTTTTCTTTTTTTTTTTTTTTTTTTTTTTTTTTTTTTTTTTTTGCGGGGGGGGGGTGGTGGTGGAACTTTTAAACAAAAATTCCTTGAAAAGTACATAAAAATGCCATCAGACTGAGAAGGCACATGGATACAGTGGGGTTTAAATTCTATCATGAAAAGAATAGGCATGCAAAAAGTACTGCCTACCTGTTTCAAGGTTCTAGGACATGATTATTTTTCGCAGAATCTCTTCTTTGAGCAATCTGAAATTTAAAATTAAAAAAAAAGTTATTAAAACGAAATGAATGCAAGCATTATATGTCATAAATATCCTAGTAAATCCTGTGATGTACAAATATATTTCCCAACCAAAGTACATGTAAAAATCAATACTACCTGATTTCATTTTTCTATGAGCAAAAGGGTTATTTCTTACGGTTAACAAAAGAGGTGTTCTATTCCCTGTCCGAAGATTGCCTTACGATATACTCATGGAAATGCAGTTATAATAATGAGCAAACAAAAAATTATTACATGTACCTGACGCCACGAGGGTCAGGCAGTTTTAGGATAATTTTTTCCATGGTCCGAAACTAAGCGATCATACTTTGTGCAAGCTGATTTACATAGGAATTTGTTACCTGCATTTTAACATTTCGCAGAAGAAAGAATCATATTAGTGATGCAAAATAATGATATGTTTACTTCCTTCAGTTTTTTTTTTTTTCATGCACCTAGCTGTTTATTCTTTGCGATTCACTATACGGAGATGTCCGTGTAATATTTTTTCAGCGTTTCATAACTACTGGATCAGTTCATTTGTCTTCTACGAAAGGGGTGACACAATCATTTCGATTAAACTAACTTCGCGCTTTTTTCTTGGATTGTTATATATGATGGTTGTGATAATTTTTATGGAAATAAATAAAGGTTTTTTTTTCTTTTAACCTGATTCTTAAGCTTCAGTTTTTTATTTAGTGCAAATTTTATCTCATTTTTAAGTAACACATTGTTTATGGGCAGGCAACATTAAGCAATGGATTTGCTAATTATTCTTACTATTTTGTTTCCAGATTATCCCATAAGTGGACTAGTCCAATCATAAATAAACGCCCTCCATCTGGTAAATGGGACATCCCTTCTTGATTCAGTCTGTTTTCCTCCTTTTCTGTCAATATTACAAATAATGTAAGTTACGAGGTTAGCTTTTTAAAAAGCTTAGAAAGTCAATAAGTGGCATATTATTTCATGCTTTGTGATGAACGAGGGTTTCCTTTTAATACAGCGAAAAGAGTGTAGGCCAGTTTCCGTAGAGAAATGGGCTTCACTCCGTAAGGTTCTAAGTAAATAATCGGCAAAATGAAGAAAACATCATGATCTGTACTGGTTTTCATTTCATAAAAAACACGTTAGAATACAAGATATGAGAAAGTTTCTGAAATCGATTGAAAAGTAAAAGTGTAAACGGTTGTAAAACTATGCATAAAGATGTATTTCAAACTCATTCATAATATATAGTAAGACCATCATCGCAAGTTAGGAGATTATCAGTTACTTGTTTTGCTCTGGCTATAAGGTTTACTTTGCGTCCTAGAGCAGCATTGAAGAAATTTTTTCTCAAACACCTCAAGACAACTTTCTTTGTTCAAATGTTCACAATTTACCTCGAGAACGGCGGAGCAAAAACCAGTCTATAAATAGGGGCCGTCTCTTCAATCTATCACTGACGAGAGCGTGTGCATGAAGACGCGCGCCCTTTGGTGAGAGAGCAATATGAATTTCTTTAGAACGACTCGTCTAACTATTTTTCCCAGAATTCCAATCTACGCAAGCTAACTTGCAGTTTCATCCCAACGTAACTAGTCAGCCCGTGGGCTAACTAATAAATGACCAAATAGTGACATGTCTTACATATTCGTTAATCAGTAGTATTTGTTTATGACATTTGAGAAAGTCAATTCTAAATCTTGTGTAATGAAATATCGCAACTATATCGCTCCTTGATGACAGAGACGTTTACATTTCTCTTGCTTATACGTACCATAGATATTGATTGATTTAATCAGAAAGCTTTTTGAAAAGCTATTACTTGTATAGTTTTAACATTGTCAACTGAATTAAACACCCTTGTGCTTTTTCAGGTTATTTATTGTTCTCTGGTACATGTATCAACACGATTGGTGTATTCAACTACCATGTGATAGTAAATGTTATATATATATATATTTATATATTGTTTGGTGAAACTAAGACAGAAGTTAGAATTTTTTTGCTGTGCAATTACGCATTACTGACAATTTTCTTAACAATAGAACAAAGGTATATTTTACGAACGTAATTGGAGTGAATAGGATCGTTGATAACAGGTATTATTTGTTCATATCATATAATTCCTCTCTTTATACTGGTTGACATTTACGTGAGATACTTTTAGTGTGTTGCATATTTCTTATTTACAATTAATATTAAAATCTGTAATGAATATATGATCTAAAAATAACACTAATATTGTCAGCCAATGTAACATTTAGTTTGTAAGTGTTGTTTGTATAATATCAAAGAAAGAGTTTGATGCCACGGTTCAAAGACATCATCCATTACCATCCTCCAATTTTCATAGACTGTGAGCGCCAAGTTAGAAAGAAAGCAAAAAGGACACAAAAGAAAAGTAATGCTCAACGAAATTGAAGTCGATTATTTAAATTGTAACTTGATTCTATGGAAGAGTAAAGAGATACATATACTGATTTAAGGATGTACAACACGGCCATTTCCAAACATTCTTGTCATTTAATTTTCGTTCTTTTGCTATGTTTTATATTTGACTATATCTACTATGACTAAGCATATTTTTGACAAAATTGTCGTATATGGACAGGGAAATCCGAAGGGTACCTCCCTTAGGCTTTTCACGAAGATAAGACATTTTCCAGAAAGCGTTTATAAAGTCCATATGTCTAATTGTTAAACTTTGTTGTCTCATTGATTTGACGGTTAAAGACATACATGAATAATACTCTCTTCAGGTAACAGGTTGCAAAATTGAATATTGATATATTTTATAGATAAAAACAATAAAGCAATATTTCTTATACATATCATGAAAGTATGAATTCATTCAAACTACATTTAAAGGTATCAAGTTATAGCTGTTTGTAATTTATTTTGGCAAAGTCCCATATTATTGGGCCCACGGATAGCTTAATAATAGTAATAATAATAATACATAAATAAATTAATAAGTAAAAATAAATAAACAGATAAATAAATAAATGAATCAATAAAAAAAACATTGCTTGATTTTGAATGTTTTCAAATTATTTTATCATTGAAAATGTCAATTAATGTTCTTCTTTTCAATTATATTTTGTAAACATTCCTTGGAAGTATTTAAAAAATAATATCAAATCATCACAGTTTAAGGTAGTATGGGATACCTCTACGTTATGACGTATTTCCGTTTGAAGTATTGTTTTGATTTGCATGAGTGCTTATTATCGGGTCAAAATTTGTAGATACACCGTTGAAAAGAACACTCAGAAGCCTATTTCAATGCAAGTTCTCACAAGTCGGCATTTTAAGTAAAAACAGACAAAAAAATCGCAAGTATATAAATTTACTTATAATTGTACAACGGACATTTAAAAAAGCAAACCCCTGTAAAAGGTAGTTTCAACATTGCTGCTTTTGAACACTTTTAAGCAAAAGCTGTATTTCAATTGTTTGAGTAACTGTACAGCACCTTGTGTGCGGTGAGGCATGGATAAGTGCGATTAATTCACATTGTGCTGAATTATCACCAATCAATTATCACGTTAACCAGAGCTGGACTTTTTTGTTATTTAATTCAAGAAGTAACTGTTTGGTCACAAATCAGCTAGCTGTTGTATATAGTCCCAAAACGTTCAGATGAATGCAATTGCTCTGAACAAGACACGTCCTGGAAAGCGATTGTCCATGCATTGTTTTCAAAACCGCTCAAAGTTGAAAACTACAAAGTGCGATTTTTTTAATGGTTTCTTAAATAGCACCCAAGTTTTTTCAACCCTTGGAAAATAAAGAAGGATAACTCTTCCGCTCGGATCTTTTAATTCAAAAAATTTTAAATGCATTTTATATTTTCCATTTATATATATATTTTCAATTTGTTTATTTCACTTTGCTAACATATTAAGATACATTCTTATTGTAGACTTTCATGAAATGTTATCCGTCTGTTTTCAAGAAATAAAGTTTTCCCAGTTTTTTACGCTTATTTTTTGTTGAAAATTAAAAAAATACTAAGACATATTTCTTGTCATTTTTGTTTTTACAAACACTTTATATTAGCAAACGCCTGCCTATAATATTAAGCTTATGAAAAAAGAATTATGCAAGAAAAAAAATCGTTTTTGTATTTCTCATTAAAATAATAAAAAAAATTATTAAAATTACACTTTAATATACTGAAAGGTGGGGGTATTTCAAATCCTTCTAATTTGGGTACATAATTATGTAGGAGAAGTTTCGTTTGGTATCCCATACCACCTTAAGTACATCATCCGAAACGCTTCAAAAGATTTAGGCACGTGAATGATGAAATATATCAAGTTTTCAGCTGTCTTTAACTAGTGATAAATTAAATTGAGTACATACTGCTTTGACGGGTTTAATTATTTGTCTTTGAACGTGGCAAGCAGCAGATAGAATTTCCAGATATTTTCTTTTTTACCAGTGTAGATAAGACAAGAACTTTATGATTTCCTGATTTAAATTTATATTGCCTCACATTTTGCAGATTTTTTGACATACGTCAGAGAAGAACCATTTCATGAAAAGTTGTATGCTACAGAGTAAAATACATATATATAGTAAGAAAGGCCTTCTGAATTATTTTCTTCTTCTTAAAAACAAATTACACGTTTACTCAAGCTATATTAATGAAATATCCCTTACTTTATATATATATATATATATATATATATATATATATATATATATATATATATATATATATATATATATATATATATATATATATATATATATATATATATATAATATTTTTAAAATCTTCCCAAGAACACCAAGCCCTTGATAAGTCATGTTTATATGGAAGCATCCTCAGGTAGTGTAGATTAAAGTTTCTTTAAGTCATACTCCGGGGCCAGGGTGGGGAATCAAATTTTAACATAATACTGTAAACCAACTTTTATTCGCGTGCGAGAAATATCTGCGAGTTTCGCGACCTACTTTAACTCGGTAAAATTTAATCGCCGCGAACAATTTAATTCTGCTGTATTCATAAAGAATGTTTCCTCAGTCGCGAAAATTAACCGTCGCAGATTGATTTCAAACTGACGAATCTCGAATGAAATATGACGCGAATAATAGTTGGTTTACAGTAATAGATAACAGTCTTTAAAAATATTCTTCTCAAGAACAGCAAAGCAATGATTACTTTTCATATTTATATGGAAGCATTTTCACGTATTATCATACGACATGTACCCACGGAAGACAATATGTGCATAGAGGGTAGATACACATTGTCACTGGCGACAATAAGAACAGGACGACAATATGCATCGTCACCGTCGCGCAGCATGAAATAGCAGACGAGACACGACAGTGTCATAAGAATATAAAAATTACAAAAAACTACATAAACATCTTTATATAAGCACCAATATCTGTAGGGCGACAATATATATACAGTGAGGTTAGGCACATTATGTCACCAGCAACAATATGTACATTTGTAGCTTTTCAGCCGGCGACAATATATACTGATGAACGACTGTGTGTGCAATAAGTGAGTGAGTGAGTGAATGAGTGTAGGTACATATCGTCGCCGAAGACAATATGTACAGAACGACAATACGTACCGTCACAAACGACATTCGAATAAATAAATACAATAGAAGAGTGAAAACGAAATGAAATTCTCGACTCAAAATTTAGAAACGGTCTTTCCTCAGACAAAGGCGATAAGATAAATAATTTTCTTCAACAAACACTTGACTTTCATGTTCATGTAGAAAGTGCAGTAATTATAATTACTTTACTACCACGTGTGCCGCGAGAATTATTTGTCAATAACCATCTACGTAAATAAATATGTATCACTTTCCTGGACTTTGTTTGTAAATTTATAAATTGGACTTGCTCTCATACCAGGTACCAATTATATTTTGTTTAAATAATAAAATGCTTTCTTTGTTTGTTAGTATAAGAATTTACGTTGCAGCTGTTGCAGAAAAAATACATAACCCGCGGGTTATGTACATTTTTTTGCAATACCTGCAACGTTAATTCCCATACTAACAAACCAGAAAGACATCTTATTGTGTATATTTGTATCTATTTTATAAGCATCTAAAGTAGGATTAAGTAGGTTAAATACTGTGTTAATGAAATGTACATTATTGTAAGTTTCATTGATGGAAGAGTCCTGTGCCTGTGAACATCTGTGTGCAACACAGGCATTTGATTTTACTTTTTGTATAAATATAGGTCTGTTTGTTTGTTTGTTTGTTTGTTGTTTAACGTCCCTCTCGAAAATTTTTCACTCATATGGAGACGCCACCACTTGCAGGTGGAGGGCTGCAAATTTAAACTTATACTCGGCACTCAGGGCCATTGAGCAGTGAGGGATCTTTTTCGTGCCAAAACCTACTGCAACACGGGACCTCTGTTGATACGGTCTCGTCCCGCAGTGGATTCGAACCTGCGACGTAAGGATGAGCTCCTTACTCCGCGACTCTGGAGCAGAAGCGCTAACCACTGCGCCAAGCAGGCGACTATAAATATGGGGGAAAAGGTTTCTGAGTTATAAATACTTCATTTATCCGTGAAGTTTTCAGAAAGTGTTCCGAATATTCGACTATCGTTCGAAAAATGCTATCGAATAATCGACTAAGGAAAATAAATATTCTGACTTCCCTAGTAGATTCAATTTTTTTTAAAAGCATGAACCCCCTGGGTAGGATGTGGCCACATTTGGGGATCAAAGTTTAACTTAGGAATAGAAAAATCTCTGAAAATTTTCTTCTCCAGAACAGCAAAATTATAATTTGTCATATTTATTTGGCAGCATCCACAGGTACTGTAGATTCAAATTTGTTCAAATCATGACCCTGGGGGTAGGGCTAGAATGGGCGATCAATGTTAAATGAGGGAATGCACGCGAAAAATCTTTTAAGATCTCCTCAGTACAGCAAAGCCATTATTGGTTATATTAAATATAGAAGAATCCTAAGGAAGTGTACATTCAAGTTTGTTCAAATATGACCCTCCGGGGGTTTTGCTAGGCCACAATATAAAATTAAATCTATTAAAAAAAATTAAAGCCATTATAAGTCAATTAAATGTAGAAGCATCTTTAGGTTTTGTAGATCTAAATTTCTTCAGATCATCACCCGCTTCACTGCCTCTAAGCACCAAAGTGCTCAGGTAAGCGATGTTACCCATGGCCTTTTGTTTATAACCTTATGTTTCTTGTACATTTCAATTTCATGTATTTTGGGAAGTAAGCAGGATGGCAACAGAACGAAAGTTTGTATTTTGGACTTTTTTATTTGCAATCCACTGCATAAATACCTGCACAAGCCAACGGCTTGGTTACGTCTCGGCCACATGTTCTGGACCAGATGAAATAAATACTTTAAAAGCAAAAACAACTGTTCAGCAGCAGCTTGTCAGTGATCATGCTATTAAATGGGAAATCCTGAAGGAAGAATTAAATTCAGTCAAGGAAACACTGTCCAAACTAGATCAAGCTAATAAAACGGAAATGCTTGAGAAAGAATTTAACTCAGTCAAGGAAACACTGTCAAAACTCGATCAAGCTAATAAAACGGAAATGCTTGAAAAAGAATTAAACTCATTCAAGGAATCACTGTCCGAACTCGATCAAGCTAATAAAATGGAAATGCTTGAGAAAGAATTAAACTCATTCAAAGAAACACTGTCCAAACTCGATCAAGCTAATAAAACAGAAATGCTTGAGAAAGAACTAAACTCAGTCAAGGAAACACTGTCCAAATTCGACCAAGCTAATGAAACGGAAATGCTTGAGAAAGAATTAAACTCAGTCAAGGAAACACTTACCAAACTCGATCAAGCTAATAAAACAGAAATGCTTGAGAAAGAACTAAACTCAGTCAAGGAAACACTGTCCAAATTCGATCAAGCTAATGAAACGGAAATGCTTGAGAAAGAACTAAACTCAGTCAAGGAAACACTGTCCAAATTCGTCCAAGCTAATAAAACGGAAATGCTTGAGAAAGAATTAAACTCAGTCGAGGAAGCACTGTCCAAACTCAATCAATCTAAACTCGATCAAGCTATTAAAACGGAAATGCTTGAGAAAGAATTAAACTCATTCAAGGAAACACTTTCCAAACTCGATCAAGCTAATGAAACGGAAATGCTTGAGAAAGAACTAAACTCAGTCAAGGAAACACTTTCCAAACTCTATCAATCTAAACTCGATCAAGCCATTAAAACGGAAATGCTTGAGAGAGAAGTAAACTCAGTCAAGGAAGCACTGTCTATATGTAAGAACCTTTTAACAGATTTTTTCAATCAACGTTTTGCATTTTTTATTGAATTAAATATATAATAATATCAAATTTTCCTATCACGTTCTGGAGTAATAATTATTGTGTTTATTTTCTGATTGAATAATTCTTAGATCTCTAATTGATTGAGATCCAACATTATACAAAAATGTGTTGTTGTGTTCACCTGTGCCTGACTTCCACGTGAATATAAGGATTTTTTTCAAAGTTAAATTTGAAATAGATAAGGAAATTCCAAAATTATAAAATGGTTCTAGAAAGTAATTTTCCTTACACCCGACTTCTTCTCCGGTGAAAAAATAATGTTCAGGGACATAGAATATGTGTTGGGTTTTGAAGGGGAGGGAAAACTGCCCCCTCCCCGCAATTTTAAATTTTATCTGCATGAACGTAAAATTTTCGTTTTAATTTAGTATGAAAATGTTCATTAAAAGGCTGGTCCCCCACCCCTGAGATTGGACTCCACACATACAAAATTTGAGGTTTGGAGAATTTTTCTCGTTTTTGGGGGCTAGTCAATTTTTTAGGCACACTGTAGGTTGTCTTTTTTTTTTATTTATACCCCCCCCCCCCCTCCTTCAAAATCGATCCAACGATTCAGACAATTAATTATTTTTTCTACATCGCAAGTAAAAGAAATTTTAAAAATTTATTCCAAATTTATACAAATGGAAATGTTTATTTGAATTCAACTACGTTTCTCTCATTGTGTTTGGCGAGGACTTCAACAAATGTAAAAAAGTAAGATGGCATGGAATGTTTAACGATTATCATTTATTCATAGAATCATATAATAAATCGATTATTGCTGTTTTTGGTCAATACAATGATTTAGCCACCTTTGAAGTTTAATGTTCACCTCGCCCTTTGTGTTCGTTGAATTTTGCACTCCTCAGGTGGCTATATCAATGTATTGACGTATAAAAGAGCAATGATGACACATATTGAATGCCGCACTCAATGTATATTTCATTCTTATATCTGAAATGCTTTGAACTTGACTAGCTGCATACAAAGCTTTTTTAATTTAATTTTGTATATGATTAAGGAATGATTTCATCTTTTTTCTTCAGTTTCTTTTCTTAATCTATATTTTTATCAACATATATTTGAAAACATATAGTGAGGCCTGACCACGTTGCCTTCCATGTGGTAGCTTACAGAAATTCCAGGCCCGGAGTGATCATTTTTGATCATGTGATCACAAATAATAAATTTGGATACGACAGACGCTCTGGAATATTTACTGTACCAATCACAGGTCTATATGTGTTTTCTTGGAGCATAGAGACTTATGGACAGTTGACTGTGGGTGCTCTCTTTGTGAACGGATTAGAAATTGGAATGTCAATGTCCGACCAAGCCCCAACTTACTACGATACAACTACCTCTTTTGCCGTCCTTAACCTTACAAGAAAGGACAATGTCTGGATCAGAATAAAAAGCGGGCGTGCAGAAGCGATGCATACGATGTTTTCTGGCTGGATGATCAATAAAAATGGTATGATATTCTAACCTTTTTGAAAAATAATGTTTGAGGAGAAATAACTCTTTCAACTTTATCATTTCAAATGCAATCTTGAGAAGTTCTCTTTCTTTAATATAAAATACGCGAAATAAAATGCAATATTAAGACCGGATTATGGAACTTACAACAGTTATTGTAGATCTTCAATATAATGGTAAAGATACGTTTGTCTTTGTCAAGGAAGTTAAAATTCTTTGACAAACATGTTAACAGAAATAAAAATATAGAAAATCATTGGTACTACTTGTCTTTAACCATCAAATTCAAGCTGCACAATGTTCACCAAAACTCTAAACATTTTAAAACCTCTTGACTAATACTTGATTATAACTATATACCTTTTAGTATTAGACTTTTTTTATCTATTCAACGACATTAAAATATTTTACTTATTATTTATTTAAATATATATATATATATATATATATATATATATATATATATATATATATATATATATATATATATATATATATATATATATATATATATTACATATAATTTTAGTTCATGTTAATTGTTTATCATTAGTACTTAGAGCCTAAAAGCATATAATAAACTCTATAATCTATTTAATAGTTCTAGTATGTATACCATAACAAAAATAAAATGATAACGATAAATGGATATGCATATGCATTTGATTATTGTTTTGAATTCATCACTTAACATGATTGAAACATCGTTTTGGAAACATCAACTTTATTATACAACACAATGCTACGTGTGCTTTTATATTCAGTTAATGACTTTTTTTTCATTGTCAGGACACTAAAAAATAGTATTGAAATCTTAGAAATTGAAACAACAACTGTCTAAGAATTTCTTAGGAAAAGTTTTTTTTTTAATTTTTTTTTTTTTTAAATCTCATCGAGGCCTCATTTTAATCTTTGAAAAAAATCTTATGTTTACTGTTTAAATGCAATAGCAACATCAAAAAAATCGTGAATATTTGTGTTTGAACTTTTCTGGACCTATACAATTATAGTCAAGACGTAATTTCTATAAATATGTTCATTTGAATGCAAGGTCATTTTCACCCCGTGAAATTTATGTACTATCAAACTTGTAAACAAATTAACCCCGTTTTAATTTAGCACAGATACCCCTGCGGTGAACGAAAGGCAATCTGATCAAAACTATACTAGGTGCAAAATTTACTGTAAAATGTATACAGCATTATAAAATCCCTACTGCCCTCTTTAGTTTCCGTCCTATATTGATTATTTCTTTCATATTAAAAATAAACTATCATGGTTTTTATCAATCTGTTTACTGTCACTTTCAGATAACACAGCATTTTATGCTTCTCTTTCGCGTGACGTGACCGGGTCTCCTATTATCTTTAACAACGAAATCCTTGACACGGATGATGCTTACTCCACTTCTACAGGGAAGTTTGTGGCGCCTCATACTGGTCTTTACGTTTTAATAATGTCAGGACTTATCTATGAAAGGTACGCGTTCAACTACACGTTTTCATTTGGGAACGGAATTTCTCAGCCAAAAGTAGGGGTACATTCGACCAGTGGGTACAATGACAGCAGCAGTTATATGACATTTGCCTGGATGAACACTGGCGAATCTGTGTATATCGACGCCAAGAGAATGGGGGCCACATCAATGTTTGCAGGATGGCTGCTGATCGATGACAGAAACGGTAAATTTGAAAAACATTTTGTATAAATTTGTTAAATATGAAACTTTCACAGGTATTTAAAATAAATAAATCTAAAGTAGGTTACAGGGGAATATCTGACACTGGAAGATTTATTCAAAAACAAAATTATACGGTCCGTAATTTAGCCTTTTTGACGTGAAAAATTAGAAAAATTATTCAGGTAACTTTAAAAGAAGATGGGTAACAAGGTGTGCAGAATGCGTATAGCTTTAGATATAAAAAAGAAATAATATTCAATTTGTGAATTTATATTCAGAGTGAAGTTCTCATTATTGAAATTCATAAAATATTGATAAACAAAACTTTTCTGAGGAAAATTTTCTCGGCAAAAATTTTCCTGCTATTAAAAAAATAATGTGGTACTTGCGGGGTTCGAACCCTAGAAATAAAAATCCTGAGTATAATTTTCCTTTAAGACCAACACGCTAACCAATACGCTTGACAACTCTTGATGATCAGCGGCTCTTTGCTCCATTTTTTTTGAAAGTTTATCCTTAAAGTTTGCGTAAAAATGTACATTTTTTGGTTAACAAATATATTGAGCAAAGACCCACTATACCTTAAAAATGTTCTGTCATGACACAACATTCGTATCTTTCCAAGAAATACTTGAAGTCCATTTAATCAAGGGTCATATCACATAAAAAATGGAGCAAAGAGCCACTTATGTCGAAAAATTGTGTTATAGTATGAGACAATGATCCTTTTTGCCCTCTTTAGTGCGTGCATCCTATTTCATAGGAAAATAATTTCAATCTTTTTGAGATTTTTGCAAATTGTGGAGATTTTACATTAAGTATACTTTAATGTTAGATGAAATATCAAAGAAAATGTTGTTGTAATTGAGATTTAATTTTTCACCTTCATGTTTGTCTCACTATAAGCATTTCGCTTGCCTTGTTCGCCAATCTTCTCTCTTAAACTTTTATATAGTTTGAACGCGATTTCAAATTTATTTAAAATTAAGAAATTATTTCTGTTACTGCCTTCTCCTTTCGATTAACTAGTATACTTTCAAATACGGCAAACCTTTTGTTATCACCGAGTATTTTAATTAATTTCCCTTCTTCCCCTGAGGAAGATTTAAAATTTCGTTGTATTTGACATAACTAGGTTATAGGGAAACAACATTTGTTGTATTTTATTCCATCAAATTTTAGCAAAACTTCATCTCTAACTTCTTTGTAAATTAGCGTGGTCTAGAACTAACTCATGTAATTAAGAAATAAATTCTTTCAACTGTATCCCCAGATAACGGAATAAGCTGTCACTATTATACCCAGGTGTCAAAGATTTTGCCTGACTTTGTGGAAAGAAGAGAAATATAAATTCCAGAATTCTTGCCAGTTAGTTACCGATTTTGATCCACGTTGGGTATCTTAATTTTTTTTTTTTTTTTTTTTTTTTTTTTTTTTTTTTTTTTTTTTTGTCAAAAAAACAAGCGGATCGAAAGTTGGAGAAAGCATGTAACTAAAGGCACATTTTAAAAAAAAATCTGTTTTTTTTTTTTTTTTTTTTTACATAGAGTAAACTAACTTTCCCTATTATTTCTTTGCAGATCACAGCAATAGTTAATTTCAATCAAGGTCATAGAAACCAATTAAATCATCGAAGAGGTTCTATATATATAAAGCTGCGATGGGATAAATAACATATTTTCTATAAATTACAATGTGGAGTTCAATCATACTAACAAGAACAATTAGAATATGGATTTTATGCACAGAAAATATAAATTTTGCGCAATTCATGATTTTCATTTGCAATTTATTTTTCCATTGAAAAAATGGAACTCTTGGCTAAAATCCTTAAAATTTTCATATTTATCTTTTTTTTTGAGATAGAGAGAGAGAAAGAGAGAGAGTGACTAGTATGTTTCTTTTACGGCAACCGTAAACAATCAATGAAACATAGAGGGAAAATGGGCTCTTGTTTTAGATGAAATTCTTAATTATTAACTCGGTGATTGAATTCTATGAAAATGAAGACAGAACAATAAATACTGTAATTTTAGACGATGATGACTATTACCATCATCATCATCATCATCATCATCATCATCTTTACAGTTGTTGCTGACATTTTGAAGTAACATTTTCTAAGAACTGTAGTGGAAAATGTTGTATTCCAACAACGAATATTCTATACTCTTCAAATATGTTAGCTTGGAAGCTAAACCCTTAGTAATGTTTTGCTCCTAAACACTATATTTTTTTCATTTTTTTTTTCTTTTTCTTTACAGTGTCAAAAACTTTCCCAGCTTTTCTCGCTCATCTAAGCAATGACTCTACCAGAACCCCATTTCATTATGAGTTACCTCACGGTAGCTATCACCATGATTACACAACAAGAACGGGTGTATTCATTGCCAATCGTGATGGACTGTATTTGTTTTTGTTTAAAACAGAAGGTCAAAACGAAGTTGTACTTACTACACTAAGAGTAAACGGAGTTGAAATATTTGAAACGAGGTCGGACGGACGTCGTTCTGGTTATGACGACACTTCCGCTGTCACTGTCCTTCAGTTATATCCACATGATCGTGTCTCTATAGGAGTTAATTCTGGGACAGTCGATGGTTATCAGTCTCTGTTTATTAGCATACTTCTATATGAAATGTAACTGAAAATTGTTTTCATTCAGAATAACTTTTTTTATTTCAATTTAAGATGGAATTGTACATTCATTTAAGCTTTGGTCTTTGTTCATTTGTAGTTATATATAACTTCATGAACTAATCTGAGTCAAGATTGAAATAGTGAGAAATCCCGTCCGGTCTAGCTTTTGGATGACCTAAAAAAACAAAACAAAAAAACAAAACAAAACAAAACAAAAAAGAAAAAAAAGCAAAAAACAAAAAAACAAAAAAAAAAAACAACAACAACAACAAAACAAAAAACAACTATCAATATTGTAAAAAGTAATGTAAAACAATTAATAGCAGCAGATTTGATGTGTTGATCTTAAATTCTCAGCTTTCTTCATTCAAGTCTAAAACTTCATAAGCAAGAGTCTTAAAAGCATGAAAGTTCCTGTTATGGAACTCTGTATTTTTTTCCATGTAAGCTGACCAACCTCAAAGGACAAAGGGGCACAGGCACAGTTAACCTGGATAAGCAATTTCTGATAAAGATAAAGGCATACAATTTCATTTTTATATTGACTTTTTTTTTAATTCTCATTAGATTGTTATTTTTTTTCAAGCTGTTAAACACTACTGATAAGAACTATATAACATTTTTTCTCATTACACTGTATTTTCAAGTACTTTTCAAAAAATAAATAAATAAAATACATTCTTTTTTCATGAAAATTAAAAATAATAATAGTAATAATAATAATAATAATTTATCTTTGAATTTCTTATTGAATTAACTCATTTATAGAAATATTGAATTATTTATACCTTAGACATTTCATCGTAAAATGCTTAACTTAATGATAAACTTTTTTACATGTAATAGATTAAATGTGATAAAAACGAGTCACTTTGAATTTTAATAAAAATTCAAGGTATTATCCTAATTATTGAAGCAAAAAATGATGGAGATACGTTCACTGTGAAATTTAAAAATCATATTTGAAAAACTATCCGTTTCTAAGAAAATGATGGGCTGAACTTGCTCCACTTTGGCATAGGTGGATTACGGACCAACAACAACCTAGAAGGATGGCATGGAAAACTCAAAGAATCTCAAAAAAATCCTGATTTTTCTCGACAAGTAATACTGCTTTTTGGTGATTTTTTTTAATCAACTTATTTTAACATGTACCTCTTCCGTTGGCCAGATAAAACCTATTGCCCACTGCTAACCTAACCACTGGGAGGTGAAACTATGATTTTAAGCAAGATACGTCTTGTAAAACACTGGATAAGAACATTGAATCAAAATTGAATCCATAATCACTGGATAAAAAAAAACAAAGATGAAAACAAACACTATAAAATATAGATATAAAAAGATCCTCAGAACAAAAATGTATGCTTTCACATTTTGGTGCAAGCTATATATATAATGCATGTACATTTGTTACCACGATTTGTTTCTATGTGAAAACTTTCTATAACGTCTAAAACTCCATTAAATTTTTAGCACACTGTGAGTAACTACTCATTACCGAGCAGAACAATCGGGGAAATACAGTTGAATATCGACAACCGTTTGTTGCTAAGGGCTAATCCTGACTATTCAAAAATCGGAAAGGAAATATAAAAAAAGAGGATAACATATAGTAAAAACAAATCGCGGAAAAGCAATGTGAAGTTGTCGCGGAAAAGAAGACGGGTTGCAAAAAATAAAATCGTGGAAAAGCAGGATGGCCTACTGAAAGAAAGGTACCAGAATGACATCATCGACCTCATGACATACGAAGACTCTGCATCAAAACTACTTCTACTAGGATAGTGATCCCATATTCACGGCTTTGTGACTAAATAAATAAATTAGTGTTGTAAATATTGCGTCATGCAAAAGTGAAACTGTGCTATCAGTGTAATTAGAGAAAATTGTATAATGAAATGTACATGCCTTTAAGCTTTTTAATCTATACTTAAATAAATAAATTGAAATTAATTAGATTAAGTACACAGTGCTTTCTACGTTGCGTGTTTGTGAGGTTCATGTTGCATTTATTAATAATTATTTGAAAAGATACATGCATTCCATTTTTTCAAGGAACTGCTTAAAAAAATAAATTGATGCTGATTTCATTGCTTTATTTAATACGGGTAAACTTTACCTGTACTCATTAAAAAGAAATAGAAATTAATTAAAAGTATAAAAATTATATTTCACTAACAAAACCACTTAGTATTTAAGAAAATTCTCTGTAATGACATGAACTTTTATATAGAAGCTGCGGCACGCATAGTCTCAGAATTTCTCCAAACTCTCTATGACGAAAGTCTTTGATACTGTTTACGCAAATCAGGCAAAAATTGGCTGCTATGAGTCATGGTAACCATGACAACATGCCCTCAAGTTTAGAAATGGCATTTTTCAACATGTTCAGTTCAGAGTCCCATAGTTAATGTTTGCAGCAATGCAAACCAGTGGCAATGACTGTTTCCAAATGTTAAAGAACTGACGTTTTAAATGCATGATAAACATGTTTGGGAAATCAACTTTTACATACGTTACTATAGAAACAAAGTATTCAAAAGTAATAATTTTTTTCATTCATTTTTATAAAGTGATACACTCAAAATTAAAAGTAATCATCGGTTGAAATGCGACCAAATAATAGAGAAAGATCTTAGTATATACCAAGGACAGATGTGATATTCTTACAGGCTAGCATTTGTTGTTTGCCAAGGATTTAAAACAACAAATGGATTTCAAATTTACTCTCTATATGTTTTAATCTGATCCTATCTTTTTAACAAAGCACATTTCTGTATAACTGGTGGCATTGGTGTGATCAAAATTTTCCCATTTCAAAACATTGAAATTAAACTGCTTAAATAGAGCGTTGCTATGAAAATTTGCTGAAAAAATATGTATAATAACTTTTTAAAAAAATATTTTGTTTCCTTGAATACGGTCCCTTGTATGTAGATTGTGAAGACTTTTACGATTGATATCTATGAACAATTACCCTGACTTTTTAATTTTGACTACCAACAATCAGTAACTGGATGCAAGAAGCTGCCACATAGTGGTTAATATTGCTATAAAGTTTACAAAATCGAACATTTTCTCTTCTTGGTAACCATAGCAACAGTGTTATTTTTTTGTCAAACTTTATCAATTAGTGATATTCAACTTTAGTTAAGATAAGTACTATTTAAGGTGAGTCAAATGATATGTTTCTTGATTAAAAGGTAACTAAATTCCTAAAGCAGCAAAACAAAACAAAAACTGGTAAATTGTTTCCATGGTAACACTGCAAAGTAGCAATTAATCCCAATTTTCAATATTATCTGTGTTACAATGTACGATCTTTGTATATATACCAGTCTTGATTTTTCATGTTTTTAATCAAGATAGAAGCATTAACCAAAACTTAGCAACGTATTGTGTATAGTTACACTGTGTTACCATGACAACCATGGAAGTTATTTTTAGAATAATATTGGCAATACCTAATTAGTTAAAGTCAAATAATTTTAACGTTTTTCTTTCGTTGTTGATTGAGTTTGATCATGTCAAACCTATCCTTAGTGAATTCCAAGCGTATCTCAGCATTTTTTTTAGCATTTTATTGCATGAGTGGTAACAAGCTGTATTTTTTTTGTAAGAACGTTTGTTTGTTTGTTTTTGTTTTGGCTCTCTTTTCTTCTTTTTTTCTCTTTTTTTTTTTTTTTTTTTTTTTTTTTTTTTTTTTTTTTTGAGGATTTGAGATGCATCGACTGACGAAGTTTGATGATCATAGGCCTTTTTTTTTTTTTTTAATAAAGATCAAAAGTGGCTGAAAATCTCAAAACTTTTCCGACTGTAAACATGACAGTCGGGACACATAGCAACCAAATTTTATTTCATACATGTTTCCGGTGTCATGTTGTAATAAATAGGAAAGTTTCATCAAAATCGTTTACCATGCGTGGAAAGAAGTTTAAGTGGTTACAGAGAATAGCTCTTAAAAACAATCCTGTGCCATATATGACGTCACTCGCCTCGACTTGACGCAGTACAAATGATTATGGGGCGTGGATCCATCGTTTGATAATTACAAAAAATATTTTCTTTTATGCAAATGATAAGTGAAGATAACGAAAAGTAATCATTCTCAAACTCCAATCAAACCATAGAAATTGTAAGCAGAGCAAACAGGGACCTCAATAAACAGTGGTGGAATCAGGTACGTGCCATAGAGAAGTGCGCACCCTTGTCAACAAGACGCACCAACCTTGTGCTCTTTGTCATGATCGGTTAAACGATAGAAATCCGTAGACAATTCAGTGTGAAAACAATGACCTAACATTTTGCATGAAAAATATCTGATCAAGAAGACTCGAAACAAAACATTTCTTTTAAAAAATATGTACATATTCAATTTATTAAGACCTTATAAAGCTGCACAGCGACAGAGAACGCTAACTTCGATGAGCATGTTCTTGATAAACCTCAAAAAAGCATGGGCATACACTAGAAAGAAGATGATATACAAAATATCAATTGCTTTTCTCATTTATATTTTAAAAGGGACTGGGAGTTGATTAAGGTCTGAAATTATTTTTTTTCTATTCATTACAATGTAAATGTAAGCGGGATTTTTTTTTCTAAATTACGAGTACTTCCTAAATAGCACAAACTAGCTCCTAGAACTTTTCAGGTATACGAAGTAAACCTCTTTAGATGTGTATCAATTTTTATGACAAAAAACTGCCCTTGCTATAGAGTCATTTATTACATTCAGCCTTTCATCTCTATTTTTATATCTGTCACGTGGCACACAGCTGATTCACTCAATATCACTGGTACTTAGAACAACACAATCCTATTTTTTATCGATAGCTATATTTCTTTCCCTACATGCATATAGTTACTATTGTTACAATGATTACTAAAAGTAGTACATATTAATAAGTTATTTCAAGATCCCATTTCCCCATTGCCTTCCTTAATATAAAGAGAAGGCAAAAATGTTAAGGTGTTCGTGGGCCAATCGAATTACCATATTAGCTAAATTTAAAAAAAAAGTCTTTAAATTGCGACGTTCTTATAGAAGTCAACATCAGGGTTATATTTATCATTGTGTTTGGTTTGATTTCGAAATCGACTCTATTGTTAAAACTCTTAATTTTTTTTCTTTCTTTCTTTTTTTCCCCAAGAGATTAATACCATAATAAGTTACACATGTATGTTCATGTAATTTGCAGATTATCCAGCCAAGCTGTAAATTCTCATTCGAGAAGGTTCGAGTATACATCACGAGATTTTCTTACCTCCAATTCTCATTTTACATTTATTTAAATTGCTTAGTTGATTTGTCTGTTTCTTACAATGAAATTTCAACAATCCGTACCATTTTCTATTACCTTGAGAATGAAGAGAAATTTTCTAACAGTGGCCAACATATTGAATGACGATGTGCTCTGGTTTATAAGGAAACAATATTATGTACGATGTGAGAAGCCATTTAATGTATACACTTTGAAATTACGACAACTGAGGTCATGAAATGAGATACTGTTACTAAAGTATTTGATAATATCCTCAACGAGAAGAATGTTTTTTTTAATAAAAATATATATAAAAAGAAGCTTGTATTTATCAAAAAATTTTGTTCTAATTCTTTTCTTGATTTATACTGTCAATATTGATTCCTTAAAAAGGAATGAGATGTGAACTACATGCTCACATCCGATGACTGTGATCAAAACAATCATTTGATTTCGGTCAATATAAATAAAAATGGAAAACTTTATGTTTCCCAAAGAGGGTTTGAGATTAAGACGCTAGGGATTGCCCAAGGAGTGTTGTCTAAGAAATAGAAATATGTTGACTTCCTTCAATGCCCATTTTGTATTCAAAACAAGTACTATGCTTATCAAATTAGCATTAATAATTGTTATTTTCAGGACGTTGTAAATGTTGCCTTTCTTTTTAATGTCAAGTTATAGACAAAAATGCATATGAGATTAAACAAAAACTCTTTTCTTTTTATAGGGTTGGTCAACTCTCTATTTTTTTTTAGTTTCTTTTAAGTAAGTATGAACTAATTCAAATGCATCAAAAACACTCTCTTTTTTCTTATTTTGTAAACGCATTACGATTATAATCCATGCTCGATGAAGACACAACGCATACAAGATTTATATAAACTTAAATAAAAGTAATATTATTGACATTACTTCTGAATTTTGTGGCTAACAGAAAGATTACAACCATGTTTGTTTTTTTTTAAATATTCTATCGCTCAAAATATTTTTTTAATTTCTTTTCATGCTTGATTTGGATCAACTAGTTTTCGGCAATAAAACCCCGATTTTAGAGGTAATTTTTTTGTCGCTCTATGAATTCATTGTTTAATCCTTTACATTTCGGAATATTCATATTTTTTTATCTCTCTCTCTCTCTTTTTCTTTTTTTTAAACAAATAATTACTGGCTTGGCCACAAAACCCTGATTTTCAGCGTTATTTAATATTTATAATAAAGCATTCAAAATATGATATGAGACTCCTTTTGGAATCCGTCATTGAACATCGAAAATATGAAATAAGCCGTCCGCTATCTTACCTTGACTTGATCTAACCCCCTCCCCAAGAGAGATTTTGTGGTCAGCCATTGGCTGGTGCGGACCCCCCCCCCCCAATACATTTTTGGAAATCAGTAGTTTAGCTTCGAGTAAGGAAACTAAATAATCTGTCCGTGGTCACCTTGAAAATAAGTATTTTGTCCCGTGAAGGCTTAAAAAATGAAATATAAAATCTGACTCTAAAAAATTGCCACTCCCCGTTCAGAATCAAATGGTAGTCCTCTAAGCGGTATTTACACAATTTGATTGATTGATTGTATGTTGTTTTTCGTCCCATTCGAGAATTTTACACTCATATAGAGACGTCACCATATACTGGTGAAGGGCTTTAAATTTAGACTTTTACTCGGCACTTTGGGCCATTGAACAGAGAGGGATCTTTATCGTGCCAACGCCAGCCGTGACACGGGGCCGCGGTTTTTAAGGTCTCATCCGAAGAACCGCAACTTTCACTTCAAAGTGCCGAGCGCCTGGCGAAGGAACAGTTGTCTACCTATCTTTTATCGACTTAGGTCAGTCGCGGCCGAGATTCGAACTCAAGGCCTTCCGATCACGGAGCGAGCGCTCTATCGACTGAGCTACCGTGACGGCTACACAATTTGATTACAGGATACAGAGTTCATAATCATGATGATTGTTATCAGACAAGTCGACATAAAGATCTAACCTGTTGACATAAATATCGGACAGATTACATAAAGTTCTGGCAAGTCGAAATGAAGAGAAAAAGATATGCTGCGTTAAATTTTGGGAAAACATATTCCATACAAAACTATCCTAGGTTAAGTTAGTAAGCTGTAATTCACAATAGACGTAGTAAGAAGTAGATAATAAAGTGGTTCTGTAGTTCAACATTTTTTAAGGTGATCTTTAATATCTTTTATTTTTATATGAAAATTTATAAATTGCTATATATAATTAAACAAATACTCTAAAATGCTGTGAAATAGAGAAAATAATGACATAAGTAAGGTTGTCATGGACAACAGTGGCCTAAAACAAGAAAATAGATCGTATAATGATCAGGAACGTACATACATATTCAAGATGATCTCAGACCTTTTTTTAACTTCTTGAAAAATGAGAATTTTGAAATTAAAATATTAGTAAATATCTATACAGTAAAATCGCGTAAAACAACTTCCAGTTCAAAACTCACTAGTTGGAGTCAATATTCGATAGAATCAATTATCAACGTAGAAAAAAATACTAAGCTGTTACAAAATGATCGCGGGTACAAATTCTTTGGTCTCAGTTTTCAAAGGAGAAAAAGGACGCATTGAACGTTGAAAATTGAACCCCTGGTCAATTTTCTACTTTACATCGGACAACTTTCAAATCACTCAATCAGAAAATCATTTGGTCAATGATCGACTATCTTAATAAAGTAATTTGTTCTTTTTTCACTCATGTCCATGTCACAGAGGAACTTGGATTGTTAATAGTTCAGAAAATTTCGATTGTTTTAGGGGTTCAATTACGATTTGACTTGTTAAAAAATTCTTATTGTATAATTCACAAAACTGCGTATAAAAATTACAACCAATGCCTTTGTCGGTGTACACGTTTGCGAAAGATTGCTTTAAATTTATGTGTAGTAAGGAAGTACTTGATAGATATATTAATAACTTATATAAATGGTCGTAATATTTATTCGACAATTTTTTTTAACATATATTTTCTTTTTTACCCCAAGGACAAAAAGTATACGCTTCGAACAGACACAAAAATATATAGGTCCATGCCAAGCTATGAAAGATTTATGCTGAGGGTAAGTTCTGTTATTATATAGAATTTAATTGTCAGACATAGGTTTATGTCTAAAATTTTACTGTTGTATTTATATCAGTGATAAGCAATATTTTAATTGCACCTGAGCTGACTTACATGTAATCACAAAAAATGCTATAACTAATTAGATAACCTGAGTCAGTCATGACCTATTGCTATCTGTTTTTAGCTCACCTGAGCTGAAAGCTCAAGTGAGATTTTGCTGATCACATTTTGTCTGTAGTCTGTCTGTCTGTCTATCTGTCCGTCTGTCTGTAAACTTTCACATTTTTGACTTCTTCTCCAGAACCACTGGCCTATTTCAACCAAACTTGCCACAAACCATCCTTGGGTAAAGGGGATTCAATTTTGTTCAAATAAAGGGCCACACCCTCAATAAAGGGAGATAATTAAGAAATAGTGAAAATTTAGTGGGATGTTTTAAAAATCTTCTTCTCAAGAACCACTGGGCCAAAAAAGTTGAAACTTATAGGAAACCTTGTATGTCAAAAGTGTAAATTCAGATTTGTTTAAATCATGAGCCCCGGGGGGAGGTTGGGGCCACAATGGGGGATCAAAGTTTTACATAGGAATATATAAGAAAAAATCTTAAAAAATCTTCTTCTCAATAACAGCAAAGCCTTGTTTAGTCATATTGATAAGGAAGCATCATCAAGTAGTGTAGATTCAAGTTTGTTTAAATCATGACCCCCCAGGGGTAGGGAGGGGCCACAGTGGGGGATCAATATTTTACATAGGAATGCATAGGAAAAAACTTTGAAATTCTTCTTCTCAAGAATAGCAAAGCCATGAATAGTCATTTTGAAATGGAAGCATCCTCAGGCTGTGTAGATTCAAGTTTGTTTAAATCATGATTCTCTGGGGATAGGATTGGACCATAATGGGAGATCAAAGTTTTACATAAGAATATATAGGAAAAAATCTTCTTCTCAAGAACAGAAAAGCCATGATTAGTCACGTTTATATGAAAGCATCATCAGGTAGTGTAGATTCAATTTTGTTCAAATCATGAACCCTGGGGTATGGAGAGGCCACAATTGGGGATCAAGTTTTTACAAAGGCATATGTAGGGAAAATTTTTTTAAAAATTTCTGCTCAAGAACAACAAAACCATATGTTATATTAATATTTCTTATGGCCTGTGGGTTTGTCATCACCTTGACCTAAGGTCATTTGGGCAAGTTCAAGGTCGCTGACAGAAAAAAAATCATAATTCGTGTTTACACAAAGATTGCTTATGACCTGAAGGTGTGTCATGACCTTGACCCAAGGTCATTTGGACAAGTTCAAGGTCACTGACAGAAAAAGTTCATAATTCGTGTTCGATCCGTATCTTTCCTATGGAGAATAATTTTGGATGTTGGGAGTATCCACTTCACACAAAGATTTAGTTTATGACCTGAGGGTGTGTCATGATCCTGACCTATAGTCACATACTGTAGAAAAAATGGATAAATGATGCATCCATACTTTCCAACAGAGAAATACTTGAAAAATTATTAATTTTTCAATGTAATAAAAAACAATACTATTATTAGTATTGCTGTTTTACTAGGCTATGCCAAAGTTTCATTTATTAAAAAAATATAATAAGCAATTACCGGTAAATTTTCTCTCTAAATGTATAAACAATTTTTGAACACCTTTTAGATCCTAAAATACTAGTATTAGTGACTTGGCATCTTCTCTGAAAAACCCAGTGGGGGGTATTTGTCCATATTGGACAGTTCTAGTTTAGTTCTAAAGGGAATCAACCAGGAGGTATATGTAGAAAATAATAATGTCCTGAAAAAAAAAACTATGTGTTTTTCCATATGCAAATTCATTTAATATTTTCTTTTTCTTTACAGATGAAAGGGAATTGCAGAAGAATGAATTGATGTTAACATCTCAACATTAAATTTGGCTTAAATTTGAATATGTCTTTTGTTGTGATTGCCTAAAGAGCAATTAGGATCAGGAAATTTGAGGTGAAGGATATCCAGATATGTACCTTCAAAATGTGGATCATTCAACAGATGAAAAGAAAATATTAAGCCCCTGAAGAAAATTATGTCAAATGCATGAAATGAATATTTCAATTGCACATCATTTTTGTTTCACGTATGTTTACAATATATATGTGAAAAAGAATGCTCGGTGGTCAAAACATATGTTTAACCATGGTTTGGCACATGTATGGTACTTATACATTTATCATATGAGCAGTGCATTTAACAAACATGTTAAACGCATGTTTCTAAAAACATACGTTACACACACGTTGCACGTACGTTATTCATACGTGAACCATATGAATAACGTACGTGTGCAACGTGTGTAACGTATGGTAGTCAAGTGTGTTGAATGTACGTGTCATGCATGATATTCATACGTGTGAAAACGTACGTTTAACATACGTGGTGCTTTTTTCATGTGATACGTACGTGAAGTCACGTACGTATCACATACGTTTAACGTATGTGATACGTACGTGGCACATTTTGCTCTGTAATTATGCTTTGTAAAAGATACGGGGTTTTTTTGTCAATAAAATTGATCGTCATCAAATTCAAACTGTAATTATTTAAAGATTAATTCCACTCTATGATGGAAATAAGGCGATTTTTTTGTGTAATAATACAAATGTCGAAATTCCTTCGAATCGTTAAATTTGAATTTTGAGTCCGTAGACAAGCGAAGTTTTACACCCAAGTGCAATAAATTCACGCTATAAATATATTCATTATTTTAACAAATAAAATCTTATGAAATTCATAACAAACATTGATTATTTTTACGGAAAAACATGTAAAAAAAAAATGAAATATTTGGATTCAATATCTTTTGCTAGAAGTCTGCGAAGTATCCAAAATCGCCTTTAATAGTTTGTATGTAATAATTCAAACCTTACAAAAAAAATACTAGTCATAATTTAGAGGGGAAAAATTGAAAAATTATTGTTATAATTATTTAAGGTTAATGCTTCCTCCTCCAAGTTTTTACGATTTTAATTTATATTTTATATAAATTAATTAATTTTTTTGTTTTAAAATTGCTGAAATTGCTAGTTGCATTGAGACAGACCATGAACTGGACTGTGATTAATTAATCGCTCCCATATATAAATATATATGTCACACATATCCTGTGCACATAGAAATTATTTACATATTCCAAGTACATACATGTACATTGTATATGTATAGATGAGGAAGAAGACCGGCGAAAGAAATCGAATTTAATAAAATTAATAAACGTCACTAGATCTGTCATCATCTATTATCCGACAAAATATCGCATTTCCATTCTTTTGTATTTATTTTGGTATTTTTAATGTTATAGGCCTGTAAGATTAAGCTAGAAGGGAGCATGCAGTCGTATAAATAAAAAAAAATATTACAGTGTACCAACATGTGTAGTATACAGTAGTAATATAATGCTTATATAATATTGCCCATCGACAATAATAATGTCTTTAGCCATTTTTGTTTGCTTTCCAAAACATTTCTTTTTAGACCCCCCCCCCCCGGCCGCCCCCAAATAAATGATATTGCTTTCTTAGTGTGCTTGTGTTTGAAGCATTTAAAATAACAGAATTTGTATCTACTATAGATACGTGTAAACTAAGCTTACAATGTATGTGAATATATTTATTGGGTACTTAAACTTTGTATTAAATAAATAACATTGAATGGTTACGTTCAATTGTTTACAACATGTTAGAACACACACACAAAATAAATAATAAATCAATTTCCACAATATGTCATGTGGATTTTCGGATTGAATAATTGTCAATTATTGCTATTAGATTTTGTAATAATTGTTACAGAACTTATCTTATATAGGACGATATCGGTAAAATTAGACAAAACTTTGTAAATTATGAAAGTCCATCCCCCCCCCCCCCACCACCCCCCCCCCCCCCCCCCAAAAAAAAGAATCCGATTTAAAAAGCCAAAAAAAAAATAATAAAAAATAAAATAAATATATAAAAGAAATAAAAATATATACTGACTTCTTCAATATAGTCATGTATTATATGCAATCGATAAACACGAATAAAATCAAATACAAGGTATTTACCAGTCTTGTGTATCACCGCAGAACAGGGCGATTTCTTTTTTTTCATGTATCTTTGAGACGCCTTTACATGTAACAACGACAGACAACACAGAAAACCCTAAGATCCAGAAAAAAGCAAGCGCATTTTTTTTATTTGATCACACCAATCATGTTTATGACTGTAAACCTATAAAAATTATATAAAAATATACAAATGAACTAAATCAACGGAGTTTGGAGGACAAACCTCGCCTATATTTTATTTGATTCAATTCTTCAATTTTTATTCTGTAACGGAAGTGTACGTTTACCAATTTTCTTAGTATAAAATCTTTAATTGTTAATTAAGTGTTGTTCATACAAATTATGAACAATATCCAGAAGATAAGTAGATGCATTTCATTGAAACCCAGTTGGGTTCAAGGTAAATACTTGAGACCAGGTGAGAGCTGGAGTTCAGATATGTCTACGTTGAATACACACGGGCCGGTCATGAAGGGGAAAGGGGGGAGGGGGGGGGGTCTTGACTTGACAAGAAAACAGTGTACTGATTAGGCAGGTAGGTGTCAGTTCTCTTGTCATGGAAGCGCTTCCACCTGTCACTAAGTTACGGTATATATTACTTCATTTCCGCGCCGAAGTAGGTAAGATGTATAATAATAAAAATTTGTGTGGTTTTGTTTATTTATTTATTTATTTTTTACATCTTCTAAATGCAGTAGCTAAATATGAATGGCAAACATCTATATTATAATATATACTTATCAGATGATGAATTGAATGGAGCATGTTCATGTATAATAAATTGTCATTAAACTTGTAGATACATCAGAGAAACGAATGGATAAAAAATAATAATACAAAGGAACAGCAAAACTTGCGCGCATAGACAAAACTTATGTTTCCGTTATTGATAAAAAGGATAGATTTCATAAAGATGCTGATATTTTTTTATTCATAATATATTTTTTGCACACATACCTAATGTTTTATGTTTCTATAATTATCAAAACAAAGTTGATAAAGCTCTTGCTTTTTTGACTCTGACTGTGTAAAGGGATTATAATATTTCCATCTTTGACAAAAATATTTCTTCCATATCGACAAATTAAAAAAAAAAATTATAATAACAAATGACTCAAGTAGTAGATCGATTATTTCATATACAAAAATAGAATTTGACATTCGATTTATGCTCTCTGCTTGGTCACGGTACTTGGCGTTTATTTATTTATTTGTTTAGTTATTTATTTATTTATTTTCTTAAAAAATTATACCAAAGTTAGAGTATTGAATTCTCTTTCTGTTCAACAGTTAGATTAATCCTAAATAAATTAACAAAACGAAAGATGAACTCGAGATATCTCGGGTGTTTCTTTTCAAGGTAAAGATAAAAAGCGAGGGTTTCCGAATGCACACGATAAACGCAAAACACGATACACGATAGAACCTAATAAACGATCTTCACGATAAACGCAAAACCTGATACACGGAAAACACGATAGAAAACGCAAAACCTGATAAACGGAAAACACGATACGATAGGATACGATAGGATACATGCACGATACGACAGGATACACGCACGATACGATAGGATAAACGCACGATAGGACACGATAGAATTGTAAAGAATAACGATGCGGGTACTGTACTGACAGACATTCCCAAATTAGAAAATTCATGAGGGACGACCATCCAGGGATCATTCATTGGTTTGACTGTTGGCGTATAGCTAAAGGTAAGAGGTTTTACCATTTTTAAGATACACTTGTATTGACTGGTATAGTCACTTCTGTTCAAACTTGTTCTTGCATTTCACAGAAGCATTTTGATGATACAATATATTTAAACCAGTAACTGAAAGATTGTGTCATTTACAGGAATATACAAGAAGCAGTTGGCAGTTGGAAAGAAGTGTGAATTAGTTAGTTTGTGGGCTAGATCCATTAGCAACCACACTTACTGGTGCGCAATGAGCAGCAATGGTGACGGTAATGATGTCCTTCAAAAATGATCTTCCATATTAAATCATGTCACTAATGTACATGAAGGCCATGGACCTTTAGTTCCACACTGTGAGCATGGTATTATGGAAGAACGAGCTTGGATCAGACAAGGTTTAAGAAATAAAAAAAAAAATACTTGTATATAATAACATATTCCATCATGGTATAAATATCAGTTATTAGATTTCAGATGTAAATGCATGGAAAATAATGCTTGTCTCCCATGCAAGACTTTTATGCATATATTTGTTCATTCAAATGTATTAGAATATTGCTTTGTACTCATATTGAAAACATTTGAAACTGCACTCTCTAAAAATTTAGATGTGTTATATCCCCCATAATTAAAATGACTCATTTGTTTTACTGAACAGTACAGTGCACAACTAATCTCCCTTTTTTATTTAGGTTCTAAGGCATATAAAGAACTTGAAAAGGTTATCAAAGGCAGACTGCTGTTAACAGACATCAAGAAAATTTCCCCTGCTGAGCAGACCTCTGACATAGAAGCATTCCATAAATTGCTGTGTCACTTTGCGCCCAAGCTAGTGCATTTCTTCCATGCACAGATGGATGCAAGGTAGAATATTTTATCTATCAACATTTACTTTATAACCCTACTGTCTATCACTAAGTTTTACTGTAGATTTTACACAAACAAATGATGGTGTGATCCGGTTTTCCTGATCACCACACTGTGGTATTCTGAATCCATATCACCATTTTCTGAAACTGGTGATATACTACATAGTATACATTACTTTTTTTTTCTGGTATATCAAAAGGTTCCTTGAAACCTTTGAAAAGTGTTTCGTTTTAATAGCTAAAATTGTATAATTTAATCCCAAAGCTTTCTTTTATAATATTTAACAAGAAAAGAGGGGTAAATAGACAATAAATTTATTATTGTAACAGTAACTTGATCCAAAGAGTGGTATCACATCGAGTTGACAGGTGCTGATCATCAAATTAAATGAGGCTCAAAGTGTCGAGTTTGACCTGATGATTTGCGTCTGTCAACTTGACGTGATTATATATATGTAAGAATATATATGAGTATTTGCAGTAAAAGTCGTATTATTTATGAGCATTACAACATTTTTATGTACGATTTTATTTTCACAAGTAGCTTAACAGCTGATCTTTTCCATTTTGAGTGAAAATCGCAGCGATGCATTTCAATGAAAACGCAAAAAGAGATCAGGCAGTCAACCAAGATGGAGAGTTAACAAAGAACAGGGAGGGTGCTGGAGTGGCAAAAGAAGTCAAAGTGAAGCAAATATTCAGTATGTTTAGTTACGATCTTTATATGTTTAAGTTTAAATTTAGAATGAAAAGAAAAAGAGTTATGTAAATAGAAAACATTTTATGCACTGTAGATTACATTGACCAGCTCTTTGACGAATTGCTTTTCAGCAGAGGGGCACACAATTCCTTTGCTGATGCAAGAAGGGCTATTGCGTTAAAAGACAGAGAAAGGCCTAAACAACTTGCCCAAGAATGAATAAGCAACTCATTATCGAAGCTCATCGTTCCAGATTTAATTATTTAATAAATTATTATTTCAGCATGTACAAAGTCTATTTTTGATTATTACCAATCCAAATTGTGTAAGTCACAGTGTCATTTAAGCTGGGTATTTAAATCCGCAGTATTGCTGAGAGGGAAAGGTGGTCCTTATTTTGGTCACTTCACATGAGGGCAGAATTGTTCTTGTTTTTTTTTTCCCAAGTCTCTTGCATATCCATCTCATAAACCTTCTGTATGCAATGTATCGGTATACCCTGAGTAAAAACAAGGTTATATAGTTTCATAGAAAAAAGTCTTTCTTTCTGAGATACAAATAAATATAATATCATAATTTTAGAATGAATATGTTGGGATTGTTGGTGTCAAGTGTTTAAGAAAAAGATTGAACTTATAAATGCATGGATGTCTTTTGGAAGTATGTGGCTTTAAAACAGTTGTACACACTTACTCGTGTAAATGCTCATTTTCCTCTAATGGGCCATTCTCCTGAAGATACTCATAGAAGGAAGTTTCAAGAACATAACGATTTAAGCAGTTTGCTATAAATCCTCCATGCTGAGTTATGCATTGCACGGATTATTCCTCTATCTTTGCATCAACAATATTTGTGAGTTCACAACATTTGTTTTCAGCATCAGTATGCATTGTGACATAATTTGAACAAAGACACCTGTTGAAGAAAGGTGCCTTATATATACACGTATAAGCAAATACTACCTTAACCCGTTGAAGGAACACATTTATTTTTCCAAATATCAATGTTATGAGAAATTTACATGTTTTACATTTTATTGAGATAAATATAAAATATATTAACAAATACCTAGTATTGAACATTGCTAAAATAAAACACCTATGACACGATTTTTTCTTCAATTAATCTATTCTAACACAAGCAGTTTTTATTTATATATCCTGTGTCTGGAAACCTGCTGGATCAATCTCTGGTCCTCACACAATTATAAATTTTCAATGGTAAATGACATGCATTTTATTTTAAATGAATTAAAGATTATTACTCGATTTTTAATGAAATATCTCACAACTGTTGAAAGTCATATATAGCACGAACTTCAAAGGCCAATATGGATACATATATATGTGTCTATAAATAACGACATTTAAACAGGTATTTTGTGTCTTTACCTGGTTTAACAAACAAACAAACACAACTATAATTTTTATATAGTTGTTTTTAATGAATGGTAAACAGGATTTTAAAATCTATTTTTTACCGTACTTGACCTTTAAGGTCTTGTGAAAGAATTTACACTTACATTTGTAATATTTGGCCAAGAATGCAAAATTGTCCTTTTTATGCATATGCCTTCGTAAAAAGTAAAAGAGACCTTGAAAGAAAAATCTTTAACAAGATCATCAAAGCATATAAAATTACCATTACTATCATATAATCACCAACTACAATAAATCCCTTTTCATACAATGACCTTGGAAAAACATGCTTATTTTGAGTCATAATTTTTTTATTATACCACAGAGGTTCCAACAGATTATACCGTGACATTGATATTGTTCATCTACAAAGGAAACCTATGGAATAACTTTACTTGCATTATTTTCTGATCGCCCCTCGATTTAGAACAAATCCTAGAAGATGATCAGGATAATACCCTATATATCTGTGATGAAAAAAAATAACAAAAATTATAGATGAATGGTTATATGAAATGGATCAAGGTAAACATGTTGGTACTGTCTCTCTTGATTTCAGTAAGGCATTTGACCTAGTAAATCATGAAATTCTTCTTAAAAAGCTTGAGTGTTATAATTTTGATGAAAAAAACTTCATAGTGCAGGGCTCTAATTTGCGACTAATTTAGTCGCCATGGCGCCTAAAATTTTTGATTGGCGCTAAAATTCTTTCCATAAGTCGCCAAATTGGCGACCAGTTTAAATTGACTTGGCGATCGCGGAATTCCGGAAAATTTCACATTTTTCACATTTTTTTCTGAGAAAGGGAAAGGGGATTTAAAGGAAAAGAAATTATTTTTAGCAATGGAGATGTCTTGTTTCTTAGGCACGGACTCGGTCCCTATATTCTATTAATTTTTAAGATGGCGCCTTAGAAAAATTGCCTTGCCTGGCGACTAAAAATTTTAGAGGCCACTTAGAGGCCTGCAGTAGTTTCGATCATATTTAAGTGACAGACTTGAAAGTGTCCATCTGTCTAACAAACAATCATCTTATCAGCAAGTCACAGGGGAGTTCCACAGGGGTCTATACTAGGACCTTTTCTGTATTTACTTAACATTAATGATCTTCCACTTTATATTAAAAATTCGAACATAGATTTGTTTGCTGATGATGCTACTCTACATGTTTCCGCCAAAGATTCCCAACCTATTATAAATGCATAATTAATGGATATTGCTTGTATAGAAAAATGGTGCTCTCAGAATCAAATGGTACTTAATGCTTCAAAAACTAAATGCATGTTAATAGGCACACATCAGAAGAGATCAAAATTCAGAGCATGATTTTTCGTTATATGTATCGAATCAAAAAAAAAAAAAAAAAAAAAAAAAAAAATAGACAACGTAATACATGAAAAAATTCTTAGAATATTTTTGATTATTCTTTACAGTACAATGTACATATCGACCATGTCTGTAAAGAACTACGCACGGTAACTCCCGATTCCCGCCTACATTTTACAACCATTTAATTCAATATTGATGACAATTTGGCCATAAAATCTTTGTTTAATACAAAGAACAGTTCAATGGTAATTGACGAATTATCTTAATTCCAGTGCAGAATAGTAAAATATCCCTAATTCCAGCTCTTGAAATAAGGGGGGTTGACGATATTTTCCACTGAAATCGGGCTATAAAGCATCACCATATTCTGAAATAGTCTTGGATATGAATAAATGTTTCTTAAATCTTTTCTTATGTTTTATGCATATAAATTTAAGCATATATATTAGTAAAATATAATGTTTCAGTTGTAAAGCACTTGGAAATTGCTGAAAAAATAAGCATTTTTGTCGTTTTTTGTATATATACATATGTTCCCCCCCCCCTGTGAAACACAAAAAGCTTTGGTATAAATTTGTGAAATGACAGTCCATATTACCCGTAAAAAGGAATTTTTGTTTAACGGGGGGGAAAGATGATTTAAAAATATTTTCCGTTTTCCGTTGATTTCTATAGTGAAAAACACGAGTTTTACCAAGATTTTAGAGTTATCTCTCGTTGATTTCCCAAAGAAGTAATGTTTTATGAAAATTCATATAAATATCAATATAAATATTAAAAATCATTTGAATATCTAACTTTTGAAAATTGACATGGAGGTAGGCGGAAGAACAATACTATCGTTCGCAGTTCTTTCTGCCCTCCGTAGAATTAAAAAGTATCTTCCCATTCAAACACGCAAGCTGCTTTATAGTGCATATATCATGCCTAGTTTTGATTACTGCTTTACAGTTTGGGGCAATACATTCCGATCACATCTTGATTGAGTTCATAAGCTTCAAAAACGTTCTGCAAGGTATATTTTAGACGCTCCCCCTGATGAACCCTCACGACCTCTTTTGGAGGAACTTGATTGGCTAACTGCCTATGAACAACTAACTGTAAATGAATATGTGTTGTTATATAAAGTCCCCTTTAATTCTTGCCCTACTTATTAAAACGGCATGTTTCAATTTCGAAGTAATAACCAATACAATCTTCGATCTGAATTCAATGCTGACTTGTGTGTGCCAATTCATAAATGTAAACTTTTTGAAAATTCCTTCCGGTACTCCCATTGCCTCTGGTGCCACGTTAGGGAATGATATAGCTGTACATATAGCCCGCGTGGTGCAGTGGTTAGTGCTTTCGCTCTAGAGTCGCGGAGTAAGGAGTTGTTCCTTACGTCGCGGAGTCGAATCCCACTGTGGGACGTGGAGACCAGTCCTTCGGATGAGACTCTATAAACCGAGGTCCCGCGTCGCAGTTGGTGCTGGCACGAAAAAGATCCTCACTTTTCAATGGCCCTGAGTGCCGAGTATAGTAAAAATTTGTAGCTTTCCACCGGCAAGTGGGGGCGTCTCCATATGAGTGAAAAGTTCTCGAGAGGGACGTTAAAAAACAAACAAACAAACAAAACCTGTACATATAATAATGTCAACAACTCCTGATGCTTTCAAGAAACAAGTAAAACATTATATAAAACAATGTCAAAATAAGTGTGATTCTTTTTTATTTTCTGTATATATATGTACATATTTATTATATGTTTGTATGAGTATAACTATATTTAAGGTCTTCCGTTGGAAACGGAAGACCTTCTACTGATTGTGATGATTAAGATTATTCTTTTTTTTTCCTAGACGCCACCTTTGACGCTTCATATCTTCCTCATTTTTAAACAGATTTTGTTCAAATTTTCAGAGCTTTTAGACTTTACAAAACACTGTCAGAATACCGTAATACAATTCGGAAATTACCTTCTTTTCACGAGTTATTCCCCTTTGATTGAATTTTGCATGCCTCCGATTTCCAGACAAAGGCTCAGAAATGGTTATAATTGGAGCACAAAACCCTTTGAAATTGAAAAGAGGAAGCATTGAAGTTGTGCACATCGGTTTTTGTTTTTTTGATTTTTGCATTAAAAATGGCGCTAGAGAGGGGTCAAAAGTTAGAACGCGGAAAACAGCAAAAAATTTGACATATTTTCCTTTATATCTTGAAAACTAGAAATATTTTGTTAAGACATGTAGAACAAAAGTTGTGCATAATTGCAAGGGCTTTCATATTATACTATTCAAAAGGGGCTGGCCCCTATGATTAGGGATCGTGGGCCCTTAAAAGTTTTTGCTTTATAACTCAAAAACGGTTAATATTTCGATCTGGATCTTGGGAACAAAATTGTTCTTTTACACCTTTTTGATCTAATGAAAATGTTGTTTTGTTCGAGTATACCATGGGTATTGCGTAATACGTATTAGAAAGCAGGTCAGGTAAACAGGTAACGTTTTTCATTCGGCAAGGAAATCAGACCTCTTTATGTGTATAACTTAAACAGACTTGCTATCAATAATATACCCTGCGGTATTTAATGTTAATTTTCTTTTTAATAAGGTTTAAAATGTGGTTTATGGTTCACTATTAAATTATTTATTACAACTAGTCTTTCTTTTCTTCTTTTTTAAATTAGGTTATGGTATTCAAAAGCGGAGAATATTAAATCTATCTTTCTACGTTTATTATTACAACAAACTTTGTAAGTGATTTTAAACTGTATGCATTGAATAATTCACGATCATTAGCTGTATGCATATTACGGTCTCCATGTTCAGCTCGATGTTTAGTTATATAACCCAACGCGCGAATCCCACGCTGTTGATCGAGGTCACCAGTGTACTAGCCACCTGTGGCCATAAACAAAGCTAGTATTTGTGATCGCGTATAATGTCAATTTTGTACAAAGAGCTATTAATTGATGGAAAGTTATGTTTTTAATTATATCGAATCAGTAAGATTACTTTACCGATCTTTTATAATCTTAATTCCAAACACTGGTGCATAAAAATCATTTTGAATTTTAATCGCTGTTTTTGTCTGTTCACGCAACAATACATTTAAAAAAAGTATTGCTCTATCCCGTGTTGTTGTATTTTAATTCATCTGCAATTGTAATTGAATGGGGGCTTCGGTAAATAATTGTAATTACTACGCATGCTACGCACATATTATTTTTACCATCACTCTTGTGAATGTCCATTTATTATTTATAGAATTAAATAAACATTAACATAAATAAAAATTCCTTCAAATATACATGTACTATAATTCAAGTCTTTGTAATATAGCAAACAGTTTCGTCCATCTCTGCCGCTTTGTGTCTTTAAGTGTTGTAGTCCAGTCCTCGTTTACATACACGTGGCCACAGAGAGCCGCGGGCACCGCGATGTTGAAATACATTGTTGCTCTACACAGCACAAACAACTAACGTGTACATGCAGTGTAGTAACTGGCAAAGATTGTTTGAAAAATATAAACTCGCATGTGTTCGCTACGAAGCATTCATTTTAAAATTTTATTTACATGTAGATACCTTATAAGAACAAAATAAAGTAAATATATAACACCTAGAACAATGTTTAAAAATTAAAATACAAATATCGTGTGCTCGGAAGGGAAGATGGCTTGAAAGGATGTGTCTGTGAATGCTTAGATCTAGCAACACACTTCGCAAAGTTAAGCATACTTTAAAAGTGGGGGCAATCCCCAATCCTCGCACCCTTCCTTTTTGAATCTAAAAATATATACCATACTGAGAGTTGTATATAGAGCGGGAATGTTATTTTATTAGTCCTTAAAGGCACAACTTAAGAAATGACTTATAAATTTTTTTTTAGATAAGATTGTTTCGCGATACAGCTGTGATAAATCTTAGGAACTTCTTAAGTTATAACTTAGGCATATCTTAAGATAACTTAGGAAACGTTTTTGAAACAGGCATGTCAAGCATTCAGTCAGATCTATTACGACGTCCATATTACCATATAAGAGAATGAAATCTTGTTTTGTATATAAAGTGGTTATTACAAATATGCGTGTTACAAAAATGTATGTTGAAATCTTCAAAAGCTATCGAATTATTTGCATACGTGTACTCGTACATATGAACATTGATCAACACTGATCAAGTGTATACCGGGACCCGGGATAGTCTTATTATAGCTCTTGCTTTGTCAAATCATTACTTTCATACCCCTTGCATTTAAGAAAAACAATGTTATAAAAAAATAATAATCTGACATATAACAAGTATACATGTAGCGTGTGCAATTTATTTGGCTAGGGGCATGTACACACGTGGTTCGAAACTGTAGGGGGCTACAAATGCGGCCATAACTAGTATATTTTTGAGGTGTTATAAAAAACAAATAATACTCACAAAAGCTTATAAAATTGCCGTTCTATCGATACCTTATATGCCATGTTTCATCCACCAACAACGCCACGACATCGATGAGAAATACGTTTCTACACGGGCATTTTCTTCGAAAAGGATAGGAAGTTAATGAATTAAAATAATTAATTCTTTTAGTTAACGCATTATGTTTACCTCTTTATTTGTTGTATGCAATAAGTATAGACCTTACTAATAATGACTGTTTGGTTGTCAAACCTGTGCATGTGTCGTGCGAGGTACAGCGGTAAGGTAAATTACCGAGAGTCGCGATGTGCGGGGTGATTCGGAATACCCTAAATGACTGTGGTCCATTGAATTTCTACTAGTAAATCAACCTGTCAAATCTAACATGGGCCCACATAATACGACTAAATTCGTTTCATGAATGAACTGGTTCTTAACAAATATATGTACAGTATACAATATCTTTTCTTTAGATCTGTTTGTTTATTATTTTCAACCACAATCAGCAGTACATGTATAGTTACACGAAATCCATGCACAACGGCGCTACACCTGTCAATCAAAATCACTCGATATTGTGAACTCAGTCTGGTGTTACGGCAGCATTTCCGAAGTGATTCAAAATATTCTATCGACTAATTCTAATTTTTCGCGTTGAATAATAATATTTTGGAACAAAGTTGGAATTAAGGCTGGAGCTGCATGCTGTGAATTTATCACACCTGCAGTCTGCAGTCTTCCCTTCTTACATGTATATGAAGCATCTGTTGAGTAATGAATCAGAGAGCATAATATGCGGAACAAGTTTGATTGAGATTTTTACTTTTCCTTTAAGATAAAATGATTAATAACATAATTTATGCATCTAATAGATACATATAAATGTACATGTATAGATTTTTAAAAACAAGAATCTGTAATTGAAAATGTGAAAGTGAAGAGTTTAGGTAATAGTTCTTAACCAAAATTTAATGACAGTTCATTCCTTCCTAGTCTTTATATAACTTTTAATTACGGCCGTGCCCTCTCCCCTTCAAAAGATGTCTAATACATGCTTTTAAATTCTGTTTATGTATCAAGAAATTTCCACAGGTACTTGTGGACAGGATCCCCCCCCCCCAAATTCAACCCCAATGTTTGTTGGACATATTTTTCCACAAATTATATTTATTACACTTATTCATCATGTGTACCATAGGAAAAATCGAGTACAAGTACTTGTGGAAATTTCTATTTGCCCCCCCCCCCCTTCCCAAAAAAAAACTGAAATTGTTTTCTACGGGCTTGACAACAGGTACTTGTGGACAGAACCCCTCCCCCCCCCCCCCCCATATTCAACCCCGGGGCTTGTTGGACATTTTTTCCACAAATTATATTTATTGCACTTACTCATCATGTGTACCATATGAAAAAATCGTGAAAACCCCAAAATAATCGTTCCACACAAAAATTGCCTCACTATGTATAGTTAAAACATTAATTTTTCATATTTCTTGATGAAATTAACATTAATAAAATCAACACAAAATTAATACCGTATTACATATCACTTGAATTTATCATAAAGCAGAAAATCTGTTCTGCGGGCTTCAAGGCCAGCTCAGGAACCTAAAGATGTCCTCATTTTCCAAGTCCAGCACAGAACGTAAATTAAATGAAATAAATCACACGATCACTGGGAAGAACTCAAAGAAAGAAGACTCTTGAGGAAAAAATATTTTGATTCGACTTATAGACTGAAATAAACCGATATTCTCTTTTTGCCACTCTTTCCTGGTGCCCTGGGGCTCTGAATGTAGGATCAGTATTTTTCTCACAGGTCCGTTGTACGGATTGTATGGGGGGGGGGGGGGCAGACCTTCTGAAAATAGTCTTTTGTTGTAGTTTTAATATGTAAATTTTGATTTAGTTGCTGCTTGCACCCTCCCCACTCTTTGTTTCTCTACGGTCATACATAGGCGAATCCCAGCAAAAATGTAATGAACCCCCCCCCACCCTCCAACACACACTTTTTTTTTTAAATGTGTATTGCGATAGGACTTAAAATTGGAAAACATTTTCTGTATATCTCTACATCGAAAAATATAAAACAAACATTTTTTTTTATATTTCCTTTTTAAAACAACATAGATAATTATGCATAGCTAATTGAATACTGAATTAAATATTTATCTTTGCAGACAATATGCTCTGGGTTATAGAACATGATGTGAAAGCGTATCGTAATGCACCTTGTAATCCTTTGGATTTTTAGATTTAAGGCCAATGCGAAAACCCAAAGACGCCGACATTTTATTATGCTACTGTAATCGAAGATCCGGGGGGCATACAGTTTTTGTCCTGTCCACCTGTCTATTTGTCTGTTAGACTGTGTTAGCCTCTTTGTCCGCAAAAACTTTAACTATGCCCATAAAATTTGACTGGTTGGAACTACTGCTTTCATATTTCTTATGCGTATTCCTAGTAACAAGGACTTCCTTCAGGTACCAACATATTTGACCTCTTGACCTTGAACTTGGAGTTTGATCCTCTTTCGCAAAATTTTACCAAACTATAACCTTGGCCAAAACTTTTGAACAGTTGGTGCTATGGCTTTTATACTTCACATCTGTATCCCTTGTGATAAGTCTCCTCCTTGGGTATAAATATGTTTGACCATTTGACCTTGACCTTTGACCAACTTTTAAACAACTTTAGCCTTGACAATAACTTTTGAATGACTAGTACTAGGGCTTTTATATTACATAGGTAATTTTCTTGTGACAAGGCCTGTCATTGTATACCTTTAATTTTGACCATTTTACCTTGACCTTTGAGTATGTCCTACTTTTGAAAAACTTAAACCTTGGTTTTAACTTTTGAACAGTTGGTGCTAAGGCTTTTTTAATACCACATGTGTATTCCTTGTAACAATTAAGACCTTCCCTCAAGTACAAACAATTATGATCCCTTGACCTTGGAGTTTGACCTTTTAAAGAAATTAACCTTGGCCATAACTTTTAAACTGTTGCTGCTGTGGCTTTCATACTAGTATATATTTCACAGTATATTCTTTGTTCAAGACCTTTATTTGGGTAATAACATTTTTTTTATCTTTTGATCTTGACCATGGAGTTTGACCTGCATTTGAGAAACTTTTAAATTTTGTCATAAGATGCCATATGGGGGCATCAGTGTTTCAAAAATCACACGTTGTTCAGTATCCAAATCGGGCATAAAACATTTACAATGATCCTTTAAAGCAGTGAGTTGAACCTAATAAATTACGACTATAGAAATTATGATAATTTATTTCGATGTATGGTCTAAAAAACGTTTATTATACCTCTGTGAAAACTAGCTTGCAAGTGAAAAATCACTAGTAAAATAGAATTTGATTGGCCGAGAAAGTCATGTGTCCATCATGTTTGCCCTGCAACAAAACGTCGTGTTTCACGATTGTGACGTCACAATTAAACGAGTGAGGAGTTAGATTGTTTATAGCGACGCTGCTAACTTCGTTAGGTAACAACAACTAAAAATTCACCCCAAAAAAATCACCTTAATTAATGGAATTGCATACAGATAGTAGTCACGTGTCCATCATGTTTGCCCTGCAACAAAACGTCGTGTTTCACGATTGTGACGTCACAATTAAACGAGTGAGGAGTTAGATTGTTTATAGCGACGCTGCTAACTTCGTTAGGTAACAACAACTAAAAATTCACCCCAAAAAATCACCTTAATTAATGGAATTGCATACAGATAGTAGATTAAACGTTCTTTGTTAAAATGTTTGCACTTTTCAAAATTCGTTTATGGAAATACAGCTAACATACGTCATGAGACGTCACAGTCTAGACGTTCCAAATGCCTCGTGCTGTTTGAAGAGGCGGATCTTAAAATTAAGTGAACAATGCACTCGCCCAACGGTCGCACCGTCAACATATTATCGTTGATTGATTGTGTCGATTTAAATGTGTAAAAATGTAATGGTGTTTGAATGTTACTGGTGTGATCACACAAACTAGTCACGTAGGAATTTTTTTTTAATGAAACGAGGCTATTGGTGTACTGTAACTTACATCTCTTTCATATCGTTCTCATCAAATGCATGTTTGCTTTATTCATTGGATCTCCTTTGTAATTCCTGCATTTTGGTTAATTCGGTATTATAAACAATTTATTGCATAATAGTGAGGGAGACATAAAGATTTCTTCGCAAATGAAAAATCATATTTCTCTCGGGCGTTGCCTTCGGGGAGTATGATTTTTCATGGGCGAAGAAATCTTCATGTTGCCCTAGGGGAATATGATTTTTTATGGGCGAAGATTTTTTCATGTCTCCCTCACAATCATGCAATAAATGCAAACTGTGAACTTGTCAAATCGGAAACACACAAAAGGGTATCGCTGATATCATACAGAGTGTATCATTGCCTTGATCAGGCCCATAGGAAGCAAATTCAGGGTTTATTTTTTTGGGGGGGGGGGAGCACAGCCATACATTTTCAGTTGACAGTAGAGGGGACACTACTACCATAAATTTCCTGACAAGCCAAAAAAAAAGGTCACCAACTACCAAAAATTCCTTGACAAGCAAAAAAAAAAGGAGGTTATCAGACGTTTTTATTGAGGTGGCACAAGCTATAGTATCTATCTCTACTATAGTAATCTATATATCGGCAAAATTATTGGGGGGCACGCCCCCCCCCCTCTCCCTCGGTTCCTACGGCCATGTTGATTAAATTTAGGGTCACTAAGGAAAGAATGTTTTGACTGGATGAATGGTCTGAAAGAACATGTGTTAACTTGTCGAGTCGGTAACACATAGATGGGGTTTGCTTATAACCAGAGTGTGTCATGGTTTGATGCAAGGTCATTTGAACGAGTTCAAGGTCATCAACGGAGAAACAACATTCCTTAACTGTCTTTCTACTGGTGAGACATTGCAAATTGATACCCCTTACAAGATTGCTTATAACCTTAGAATGTGGCATGACCTTGACTCGAGGTCACTTCTTCCTGTTCGCAGCTCCAACGGAAGACCTACTCGTTGCTTTGCAACGAGCTCTGCTCTAGTTACTTTATAATGTTTATTGACAGAAGGCTCTGGTGAAAAATAGTGCTTGCACTAATCAGGTTTGCTTCTTTAAAATAAGTATTATTAAGGACTTTCGTGTCCAACAAAAGACCTTATTGTTTTCATTCGGTTTTGTTTTCCCTATTATCATTCTTACCTATTTGTGCATTCGAGTTCTCAAGAACAACTCGGCCGATTTTCTTGAAACTTTTAGATTTGAAAGGTATTAATCTAAAACCTTATTGAAATTGTTTTTTGTTGATGACGCCACTTCCTGTTCTGAGATATAAAGGATTTTCTAATTTTCAGAAGGTCGGCTTGTCCTGGAAACACCTTCTAAACGACTAAAGATGCTGAGTCACGATTTCAAGGAAGTTAGAGGTAGGGCTTGAAAAACTGACTCAGAAACATCTCACAAAATTTGACACGTTTTCTTTCATAACTCTATACCTGGAAATATTTTGCTAAAATATATTTAACAAAAGTTGTGCAAAATGATGAGAGTTTTCATTTATATCAAGAAAATGGGGCTGACGCCTCAAATAAGGGGCTTAGAGGTGCCAAAACTCTTTCATCTCTAACTCTTTAACGATAAATATTTTGTTATAAATTACTAAAGCAAAAACGTTCATCTCAACAATTTGCAACTATATATAATAAAATATTGGTCATATATTATGTTATATATTACGTAATAAGGGGCCAAAAGGGACCAGAATATTAAATCTGTGACGCTTTATATCTCAAAAAGGGGAAATATTTTGATAAGCAATATTGAACAAAAGATGTTCAGAACAATATGCACCCTTTTAATTTTTGCAACTCGGACCAATTAAGGATTTGAAGGGCTGGTCCCTAAATATCTATATTCTACAGATCTCGAAAATGAAATGAAACTTCTGAATAGTTGTTAAACAAAAAGTCTCCAAAATCACTAGACCTTTCATTTGATATCAAGAAAAAGGGGCTGAGTCCTCAAAATAGGGTCACAGATGGGCCAAAAGTTTTTCATCTATAACTCTTTAACGATCAATATTTTGTTATAGATAACTGAAAAAAAGTTTTCATCAAAAAGATTTCCACCTATATATTATAAAATTTTGATCATATGCCACGTAATTAGGGGTCACAAGGGGCCAGAATACAAAATCTTTTACGCTTTATAGTGCAAAAAGGGGGAATATTTTGATAAGCAATACTGAACAAAAGATGGTCAGAATAATGTTCTAAACAATATGAACCCTTTCACTTTCAGTAAAACGGCCATATTAAGGACTTGAAGTGGTGGCCCCTAAATATTTCTTGAATACTGAAGCAAAAATGTTTATCTGAACGATTTGCAACAATATATTATAAATTTTGATCATTTGTTACGTAATTTGCTAGGGCTGCCACGATTAACCGAAATATCGTTTAAACGCGATTCAAATTCTTTTGATGCGATTCGATACGTTTTTCCCGGATTTCGATTTGATTCAGGTTTTGTTTTTTCAGACTAACACCCGCTGTTTTTAGATGCATTCTGATTGATTAATCGGAAGAAATGATGACAAATCATGTTATAGAAACAAAATCAAAAAATAAAAACTCGAAAATCGCCACGAAGAAGTCAGCGGGGGACTACTTCCAGTTTGCACAGAAAAATGGCACAATAGATTAGTGCATTTAGGCAACACTCATCAGCCCGGTAATTCTGAATTTAGAGGACCTGACCCAGTGCTGCGAATTTTCTTATTTCTTTTTAATATTGACATCGTTTTGGATGTGAGTTTAATTATTGACTGTATTGTTACGACAACAATGTGTTTCTTCGGTTCGATAACGTATTGGTGAAGCAAAATTTAAATCAAATCAGGGATCCCAATCGTAATTTCTATTGTGGCAAAATAGCTTTTGTTAGCAAATCACCAATATTTTTGTATGCTTAGAATATGCAATCATTGAAGTTTTGTTTGAAAAGATTTGTTTCATCTTTTAAAAGTAATGACCATCTGATTCTTGGCTCATACTTTGTAATAAATTAGAACATTATAGGCATTTCCTTTGTTTTCTTGGCTTTACATTCCTCTTAATAAATCTAATAAAAGTGTGTTTCATTATTTATTTTGAATTATCAAACATTACAGATTTTATACAAAAATAAAAAAGGGTTCTATTCCTAATAATCGAATCGAAATTATTCGAAAGTCGAGGTTTTTGTTTGAACCGAATTGATTTGAATATTTTCTGATTCGTGGCAGCCCTACAGAATGCTAAATATTTGATGCTTTATATCTCGAAATGGGGTAATGTTTTGATAAGCAATATTGAACAAAAGATGGTTAGAATAATGTTTGAAACAATATGCACCCTAACTCTTGCGTTAGAAAATAAATAATATAACGAAGGAGAATGTTCGCTAAAAACAAGAAAAGATTAATTTACCTCAAAGAAATGTCTTTTGTTTCGACGCATCGTTCTGGGCTGACTATACTACTGCGATGGCAAATGTTAACCCCCAACCCCCAATCTTTCTGGTAGGTAACGTTAAGAGTAGCAGTTAAGTTGTTGGTACAAGATTCCTTTGACCAAGCAGAAACATCTAGATACTTTCAACAATGCTTTCTTACATAAAACTCACTGAAATCATTCCTTTCAAAAGAATGGAGGCGTATAGGTCGAGGATAATCCCCCGCCCTGAAAAAATTTCTCAATTCTAAAAGTTCATGAAAAGTTACTTTTAAAAAAATGTTTTGTCAATATAATCTTATATATATTTACCTTTTTCATCTTATTAAATAACTCATTGATTAATTATTTTTCACATCTGATTTTAAGGTTTGTGAAAGAAAAAAAGCTTCACACATGATTCGAACTCTCTCCAAAGTTCAATGTTTGGCGCAAGACTGAACGCGTTAACCACTAAGGCACGATGTCTTCTTGTCATTAGTGTGCTATAAATAAACTAGTTTGTTAAAGAAGCATAAAAAAAAATTCAGAAATGATCGATTTTCAAATAGAATGGGTTCAGACTCCATTTTTAGGTCACCTGAGTAACTCAGGTGACCTATTACTATCCGTTTTTGTCTGTCGTCATCTGATGAGGCATAAATTGATGACATCGCACTGCTGATGTTGACATGCCGAAAGAAAGTAGATCATGTACAAAATAAGAAATATTTGATTGATATCTACGTCTTTTATAACATATATGACAACTTGTTGGAGATTTATTTCATACAAACTTATGACTGGAACTTAGTAGTTGTAAGGACCGAGGGATCTTGAATCTTACCCTGAAGTTATTCTTTGTACGGCGACAGTGCTAGGCTACTTGTAGATCCAAAGACCATTTCAAGGTTTGTGGCCGCCATCTTGCTTCGGGGGGGGGGGGGGGGATTTGGGGGCTGATGTCACAAAAGCAATGGCCGACGCAAGGCGAAGCGAGAACTAATCAGCAAAATAAATCGCGGTAGAAGTCCTTTGTGAATCATGGGTATGGTTCATGTTTTGGGCTGTATTCAATAAAAATCTACAAGGAACTTTTAGAAAATTTGAAATCACATTTTTAAATAAAATAAATAACATCAAAACGTACGACTTTTCAACACTTTATACAACCATTTTTTTTTTCAATAAAAATGGAACTCGTAAAGATACTTACCTTGTGATTGGTCATTTCCAAAATTATTTTGTAAAAATATTCTGATTGCACACACACAAGTACTCTGAAGTTGACATTAAAAAGATGCTTGTGTTTCTGATTGATAACATCTATGTAGTTTCTGGAGACCAGGTCTTTCAACAATCTGTTGGAATTTCCATGGGCACTTGATATCCGATTGCGCCCCATTGTTAGCAGACCTACGTTTGTATTCATATGAAGTAAACTTTATTCAAAACCTTCAACATGAAAAGAAGAAAACACTTGCTGTGGCCTTCAACTCGACATTTAGATATATCGACAATGTATTATCAATTAACAATAGTTACTTCCATTCATATGTCGACTCGATATATCCCAGTGAGCTTGAAAATAAAAGATATTACAGAGTCTGACATATCTGTCTCATATCTGGGTATTTTACTTGAAAAAGACTTTAGTGGTAACCTAACAACAAAGCTTCATGATAAGTGTGATGACTTCAATTTTACAATCGTCAACTTTCCTCACTTATGTAGCAATATATCCTCATATATCATCTACATATGGGGTTTTTGTCTCCAAGTTGATTCGATACGCAAGAGCTAGCTCTTCTTATGATCAATTTGTAAAATGAGTCAAGCTTTTGACAAACAAGTTGATGAAGCAAGGATGCCACCAGTCTCGTTTGAAGTAATCATTTCGCAAGTTTTATGGTCGATACAATAATCTTGTCAGCAAAAACAACCTATCATTAAGTCAAATGTTGACTGACATTTTTCATACTAATTGTTAGGCCATTATTTACCCACGGAGTTGTCTATGGATTTTTCCGTTTTTCCCGATCATGGCAAGGAGCACATGGCGGTCGTGACCGGTCGGCAGGGGATGCTCACTCCTCCATGGCACCTGATCCCACCTCTAATGTCTTAGGAGGTCGGTGTTTCCTCTGCTTCCGATTTGTACTGTCTAAATGGACTTTGAGCTTGAGTACTGTTCGTTATCTCCATATCTCATACGGTACCTCTGAACATTTGAGCTTTTTATGAGCTGAAGCTGAGTTGTTTTGAAATCGGAGGAATGTTAACTCTATATTTTTACCCAAAATTTCTATTAAATAGGGCACTTTGAAAATGGTTTTAGCAGCCAGCGAGGTGCACTTTTCAAACCTAATACGGAATGAGCCTCATGGGAAACACGTACCGTACAAAATACTGATAAATTCTAAAAAAAAATTTATTAATGTGAATGATAACATATACACAACTTGTGTTTCTGTGTTAACAAGTAAATTTTTACTTGTTTATTTAATGAACATTGTGTTCATATTTCATAATTTCTGCAGTTTTTTTTTCCTTGACAAGCAAGAGTCATGTAAACAAATGCCTGCACATAAAGAAAGGATGCAGAACACGGGTATTGCAAAGGTTTAGGAAATATTCATGATCAATATTCATACAAATATAGATAGCTTTCTGTAGGCCATTGTATGTACATACAAGATTATATATAATATAGAATCATTCCACACTCATTCAGAAAATATTTCAGTAGTGCATTGTACAAATAAAGACTAGTCCCAGCTACTTGGACAACTTCTACGTGTTACAGAACTGATGAAAATTTAATACACATAATTTATTATTGTCCTTACAATGTTAACATTGAAAAAGTTCGTTAGTATTGATTTTGTGAGATATATAAAGTGAAGAAATCCCATTGGAAGATGTATAGAAACCATATACGTGCCATGCTTCTTGCAGAAATTTAACATGTATAACATCACAATGAAGTAATGCGTTTGCATGGGCCAGAGAAGTAGATAAATCTATTTTATCATTTGTTAATGTTTACAAAAAGGTTTAAACTTTTTAATACTTTTATTTATGATGACAAAAAAATTATACAAGTTCTGACGCTCAAATCATGTTTTGCCCTTATATTAAAAGAGACTATGACGTAAACTCATTACTAGTCATGTGACTATGTGTGTCCTTCATCCCCTTAAGGTTGGTACTTACTCGGCATATTTTTGATTGAAATAATTTGTCCCACTTGAATCATTAGAATTCAAATATGTATCGTATGTAATTAAACAAAATACTCGTCTTGGCAGGGTACGTTTCTGACCAGGAACTCTAGAAGATGTATAAACCCCTCTTTCATTTCACTATCTCGACTGGCTAATAATATGTATTAGTGACCATGATTGTAAGAAATTTGAATCTGTGTTTCTTGAGGATGCTGGCATAACATGACCCTGGTGCTCTGTAGAAGAACAATGCTAAAGAAATGTCCTTATCATTCCTATATAAAACTTTGATTTGGTGGTCCCGGTCTTCATGGGATACTTACATGTACTCCTCAATGGCAACTGATGTTGTTCTTACTCTTCTTCTTTCAACTATTCTCGAACGGGACGTAAAACAACACACAATCAATCTTCTTTCAACTATTCTCGAACGGGACGTAAAACAACACACAATCAATCTTCTTTCAACTATTCTCGAACGGGACGTAAAACAACACACAATCAATCTTCTTTCAACTATCCTCGAACGGGACGTAAAACAACACACAATCAATCTTCTTTCAACTATTCTCGAACGGGACGTAAAACAACACACAATCAATCTTCTTTCAGCTACAGTCCCACTGGACACGTCTTTACTGATGAAGTTAATATAGATGAATATGAAGACCTAAGAGCAATCATCATGAAAGTCCTAAAAACAGGGAGTCCCATTCCTTCAGTTGGCGAAAGAATTTCATTTCTATTATGAATTCTCTCGAAGATTATGCCAGATGTTACGTTGGGCTACATATGAAAAAAGAAGCCCTGAACACTTTGTTGTCAGAATGGATTAAGTGTTCGAGAAATATATTTTAAAAATTGTATTGGAAATGAAAAGGCAAAATACAAACCATCTGTCTTTCCGTTTTACTAAATCGGGGTAATAAAATAATTAGAGAAACTACATGGGAAAAAGTTATGGTTTGAGCAGACAAGGTTTGTTACAATATCGTAATGTTTCTAAGGCTCATTATTATATCTGTATTTAGAGGAACTTTCTTTAAATAAAACTCACTGAATATGGAGGTTCAGATTCAAAGTTGAAAGTAATGATAAATTCATTGGTGCATTCTATTGAGGAACAATGTCTCTATGTTTCATGGTAGGGAATCCCTCATTAAAGCTTTTCATGGGCATGTTAGATCTGAAGTATAAAATTAAATCAAAGGGGCATTTTACAGAATCTGTACTGAAATCTTAATTTAAGTGGATATCATAACATTACCAGAGAACATCTAAATATTTTTAAAGCTATATGGGGGGGGGGGGGCTTGAAAGTACAGTGTTATCGATTATTAATCGATCATTTCTCTAAAGTAATGGATTGCAGTCGATTACAGGACAAAATGACTTAATTGAAGTAATTGATTATTAATCGATTACATTTTAAAGAAATAGTGTCCTTGCTTGTTACTGACCATAGACGTGATCATAGGCGATTTTGAGTTTACACAGTAACACGCACCAGGAAATTCATAAGATAAAAAGAAAATATTTATTAAACAGGTCAAAACAACATCGAGAATAATGCCTCCACCCAAACAGGCTAAAACAACATCGAAAATAATGCTTCCACCCAAACAGGCCAAAACAACATCGAAAATAATGCCTCCACCCAAACAATGTCCATGTTTACGGAATTGCTGATTCCGAGTGCTCAACAGAATAAAGAAGAGCAGGTGACAGTCACCAGTGAGTGTTCTGATCATGCGCAGAGAGTACTCACTAAAGAAAAGCCAACTACAAACATAGTGACTATAGCGACTGCAGCGACGTCAAACATGGAGTCAAGCATGTAATTATAATTCATATATAAATGAAACGTTGACATAGATTGCCTAAAATTTCTTAATTCAATCAGTCATAAATGTATTGATAATAGCCAATTCAAAGTGTTGTCTCGTTTTTGAAGAGAATCAAGCATCACTAATTAAAAGCGGCGAAATTAAAATTAAGTGCACGCTTACCAGTTGACGTATAGAAACCTACGTACGGTATTTAACTGGTAGTTACGTGTATTTATATTAAAACATAGAGCTGTGATTATATATGTCGCTATGTAAAGAGGTTTTCAATTTAGCGCATTTCAATTAATAATATAGAGTTTTATGCAAATTTTCTCGAAATTTCTATCTTGCTTGAATAGTAATTTTCCAAACGTATGCATTATAGGCCCAAAAAGGTGGATAATATCAGTCAGCGCAAGAGGATAAGTCCTGAAGACTTGATGCAAATGCAGTAAACAGAAATTACGGGAGCAAACGATATACTACAGGTTGATGAACAAAAAGTTTCGAAGGGACTTGGATATGTCTTCTGAAGATTAACAAAATAAATAAAAAATGGATCAGAAACAGAACAAGGTTCACTTAGGGCCTTTATCGGCCTCGTGAATTTCTGAAAAATCAAACTACTTATTTTAAGTTGACAATACATTAAATTTCAAGTGGACCCTTGGTGACTACATATCTATTTAAAAAGTTTTCTCTGTATTATGACGTCATGAACTGCGTCTTTATCCTCAAATCCCGAAAATTTCTTCATAAATAGCCAAAAGTGAAGTTTTTTTTTCAATATTTACATAGATCCCAACCTCTGATCCAAAATTTGCAATTTTAATAATAAAGAACGCTTTCTGAAGATTATAAAACATTATATGTATTTATTATTGGGATTGAGGGTAGGCTCATATTTTTATTTTTTGCTGAAGGCACTCCAATACATCCATTTTCTGCAAAATTGAAGAAAATTGCAATTTCACAAAGCAGATTTTTAATACCTGGACTCTCAGAGGAAACATTTTATAGGAAATTAAAGCACTTAGCCTCTACTTTCACTGATTTTTGAAATGGAAAATTGGGTCCTTGGCAGTTACTTGGAATATGGGAAGGGCAATCTTATGGATAAAGTAAACTTAGCTCTTTGTTGTTCATTTTCCTTTTCATATTAATTGGATTATTACTTCATCTTCAGGACTGTTTTGATCGGGAACAAAATTAACATTTATATTTACCAAGTATGATAAAAAGTCGTTTTACCTTTTTGGTTTTGGTATTCCAAACAATGCCCAAGTCTTGATCCCATCCACAAGTGACTCCCGGAATATAATAGCAGTTTGTGAAGTACTGCAACTGTTCCTGAAATAACATGTACATGAAATCTTAACATGCAGATCATTACTTACGAATACAAAATAACCATGTTCCAATGCCTATTAACTACATCTTAAAGATTTATACCAATGACTCTCTCCGTTGTCATTTCATCATGGAGCATGTGAAAAAAACCTCTTTCGTCAACCAAAAGTATTTCACGAGCACTTATTGATTATCTGTCCTTAACATATTCCCCAATGATTGATCCCGCGTTTTTTTCAATAGCACATTGCCCCAAGGTTACAGACGTTTACTACCTCCACCGCGAAAGAGTTCCGTTAAGTTCTCGTGATATCTAGATTTTCTACGTATTTTCCGATTCTTACGTACTCTAGCTCCTTGACACCTGATCTCATTGCTTATTTGTTTTAGAGGTTCGTGTTTGCTCTGCTCTCAATGTGTATTGTTTCAATGGACTTTTGAGCCTGAGTACTGTTCGTTATTATCATATCTCATCTACACAAGGGGAATGAATATAGAAATAAATATTTGGACAAGGTTTGAAAAAAATACACTTGAAAACAAGACTCTTTATAGCGAAATGACAGTAAAGGTTCATAAAAGGAAGCATGTGAAAGGAATAAATATTTGCAGATGTGTTCCAAAGAGCAATATCATAACATTTTGCTAGGCAGCGATATACATAACCAAAATATAATCTTGGTTATTTTGATATTTTTTAAAAGTATTAAATATATTTTAACGAAATTTTAAGACAAAAGATCAAGTAAGACAGGGATATAAGTGCATAAAACTTTGTTGATAACATTCGGTTATAAAAGATTTTACAGCCAATGTGAGGTTACTTTTGGATAAACCCTCCTATCAGGTGTTTGGACTTCACAAATGGATAAAACTTGAAAAATCGGGTAGTATAGGAAACTAAGGCTTGGGAAACATTGCGGAGTGCTCTCCAGACTATAGTCTTCTGCAAATCCAACGGAATATTTGAAAAGGTTAAGATAATGAGCAGTGATCTCAAAAAAAAAAAAAACAAAACAAAACAAACAAACAAAACAAAAACAAAACAAAAAAAAAAAAAAAAATACAAATTTGTGAACATGACATAAAAACACGGACGCCCGGAAATTGTAGAGGTGGGATCAGATTCCTAGAAAAAAAAAAGGCATCCCCTGTTGACCAGTCACATCCGCCATGAGCCCTATGTATTGATTAGGTAGAAAGAGCATTCCATGTCAAATTTAGTATAAAAACAAATGCCTAACACGCAATTGGATGAAATACGTCAGCCAAAATAAGACGCAATATTGAAAGGATATATTTGTTAACAAGGTCATTAAAACGACCAAAGAATTTACGAAAAGCTGATTTTAAACGATTTTGTTGAAATCTCTGTAACATCTACTTACCTTTCAGTAGCCTGCCTCGGTTTCCAAACTGGCCGTACTCAGAGTATGCTCTTAAAAGCTTGAGTATCAAATAAGTTGGGAGACGTTAACACCACATGCAGGTGATAGCAGAAATATTAATACATAAATAATGCCCTGTTCACACGGAGAGTTTAATTCACACTAAATTAATGCGACGTAAAATTATGCGAATTAAACTAATGCGAAATTAAATTGCGTTCACACGACAGCAAATGCAAAATAAACTAATGCGAAATAAATTTTATTTCTACAACAAGGTTATTCAGTGAGGCTATCATGACGTCATTTACAATCACGTCATATTGTGCAGAGCATACATACATTTCACATGTCATAGTGTCTGTACACATTTTAGTGATTAACATCATATTCCTCTGTTTTCCACTAATAAAATAGCACAAGCACCTATATTTGACCATCGACATGTGTCCTGTGACTTAATTCTGCCCTTATGCATGCGTCAAAATTTATTTGGAATTTATTTAGCTTCGCTTAGCGTTCACACGGAGATAATGCTAAGTAATTTATGCCCTGTTCACACGGGGAGTTTAGTTCGAATGAAACTCAACTTACTTCGTATCAAATTGGAACTGCCTTCACACAGGGAATTTAATGCGAACTTATTTAATTCGAATTAATTTCCAGCACATTAAATTACTTCGCATTAGCTCCGTGTGAACACTAAGTGGGGCTAATTCGAATTAAATTCTGACGCATGCGTAATGCTAAATTAAGTCACATGCCACATGTCAGTCTTCAGATATAGGTACTTCTGCTATTTTTTAGTGAAAAACAAAGGAAAATTATGTTAATCACTGAAACTATGACATTATATGTCAAATGGATCTGCTCTGCATAAGGTGACGTGATTTGAAAATGACGTCATAATAGCCTTGCTGAATAGCCCTACTGTAGAAATAAAATTTTAATTCGCATTAGTTTACTTCACATTGGCTGTCGTGTGAACGCAATTTAATTCGCAATAGCTTGATTCGCATTATTTTACTTTGCATTAATATACTGCGAATTAAACTCTCCGTGTGAACAGGGCATTAATGTGCAGTAAACTAATTCGAATAAAACTGTTGATGATAAATTGAAGTCTTCTCATTTGCAATGCATTTTAGTGATAGGTTTGCCCTTATCGTCTAGTCAGTAAAAAAAATCCAAATATAAAAGTTGTGGTGGACTTTTCTTGTTCGTTTCATCTTCACTGGGATAATTCGAAACGAAATATGAATTAACTATTGTTAATTCATAGATCGCCGTCGATATATATGAATATCGAATTGAAGGCCACGGCAAGTGTTTTCTTCTCCTGTAAAAGTTTTTCAATATGTATCTAACGTTTCCAAGAAAACACCCATTAGCATAATATCGCAAAGACACGAGGATCTAAAGACTTAAAAAATGTATTTAAAAGTTTCTTTTCATTCAAGACATAACTGGACTTTATAAAGGTCGTTATAACTTACATTTTTCTGAATTAGCCGAATTGTAGAGGGGTGAAGATGAAGAAGAATTAAGATAGCAAGATTTGTGTCCTGCTGCTTCTAAAGAAAATTGGAGATATGAAAGGATTTCTAAAAACCCAATGACAATATTTAAGGTAGTTCAATATACATATGCCGATATTTTCTCACAAATTTATTTTTTTTAAAGTATTTTGTTCTATCACAGCTGTTTTGACCTTTTACATTGTCCTGGGCTGAGTGAATATAACCGGGCTGTCATCAAATCAACCTTGCTAGTTTGTACATGTTGATATAAAAGTTTTTAGATATTGTTTTTGGATGTTTGAGATCTCAGATAGAACACGTCTCATTTTTTATCGATTGTAGATCGAATAGTTAAAAACATTATCTATTTCTAATATCGAAATTCTCTTCCCTTTTCAAAACTTCCGTGTCTGCACTTTAACAATATTACGTATTGGCATAAATGTTATGACGCTTTTGATCTTAATAGCAAATAATAAAGTTTACGCTGTCAAATTAAGATTTAAAGCGATTAACCTTAGTCTAAATTTCGGTAAAAATGACCGACAGTTTTCTAACATCTAGAAGGACATGAAGGGGAGACAAAAGATTTATTTCGTATAGCTTGCGATTGTAGTTTGTCATTTTGGCGAATGGAAATAAAACATTTACAATGGTTGAATATATATATATATATATATATATATATATATATATATATATATATATATATATATATATATATATATATATATATAATGAAAGTGTTTGAGTTTTTGGTGGCGAAGCACTTGCAATAAAAATAATAATGATGGAAGTATGAAGATTTATATGTCAATACATACGTGATGTGAACATGAGAAGTTTTCCCCATTTGCAGCTGTAACAATTAAAAAAATTTGTGAAAACAGAAGAAAAGTTACTGACGTTTATAATTAGCTGTAAACAAATATCTTTTACAAACACACCCTATTACGTACCTTGCAAAATTAGTCCATTGCTTCTGATTGTTATAACTCATACAAAAAAAAAAAACTTTGTGCTTTCATTTTGCCACATGTACATTTTAAAAATTTAAATGATATACTTTATTTTCCTGTTATTTAAAGAAGTTATGTAGTTTGAATATGATTTCCCATATATTCTGGTTGGAGGAAATGACTTCGATGCAGTATCCTTATCGGACTTTTGCGAGAAGTGCTGACTTTTACAATCGACGACTTACTTTTACACTGGGACAATATACGGCAGCTCTTTTGCGATATAAATATTTAGCTTAACAATTAATTAAACGATAATAATTGGGCATTTCAAATCAAATATTACGTTGTCTAGGGAAGGAGAAACACCCTATACTAACCCCCCTCCCTTCCCATTTGATCAACTAATGCCAAGTTTTCATTCCGGATCGTTTTTTCTTCCTTATTTGATTCCTTCATAAAATAAGATAGAAAGGAAATACTATCCCTCACGAATAAGGTATTTTAAGTTATGTTATTCCACCTCTCATCATCTCTTGCGTTCATTGCATACAAGTAAATCATGAAGGTGCCCCTAACACCATACCTATGACCACTAGTAAGGTTTTCTAATCTAATATCAAGTCCGTACCTCCGTACATGACACATGTTTAAATGTCAAAGTAAGCCGTCGAGTGTAAAAGTCAGCGCTTCTCGCAAAAGTCCATTAAAAGGACATTTTATGTCTGTGAAATTTTTATTCAATATAGAACAATAGGATTCAATGTCAAAATATTTCTTTTTATTTTCTATGCTATATGGTAATTTCAATAAGTTTCTTATTAAAAAAGGTTCATGTCATTCTTTACACATAAATTAATATAGTACTACAATTTTATTCTTCAATCTGTGTTGGTAACGGTATTATTATTGTATTGGACGGTTTTTAAGATTCAGTTTGCGCAGATCCTCTTTGTAACATATTCGACATATTTAATGACTGTCGTCATTCCCTTCAGCTCCTCTTGTCTTTTGAATTTCCTCTTCTGCCATTGTTAACCTGTCATTGAATTTTTCTAAATCACTTTTTAGATTTCCAATATTTGCATTTGTATTTTGAATGTCACCTTTTGTAGCCATGTTTGACTGCACTACAGTAAGCTGCTGGGTTATCGACCAAAGTAAACTCCGAAGGTCTTCCGAGTCAGTTTGTTGACTGCTGCTTGGTACAGAAAATTTCGAGAAACAGTCATATTTAAGATCAAGAGCATCAAGGACTTTGTCTATCGGCGTCATGAGGCATGCTCCATATGACGTCATAGCCACAACTATTCCTATACATTTTAAAACAATGGGATTATCATTACAAATGGAAAAAACCAGAGCACCGGAATCTCCACTTCTTACAAAAGGTTGATGTGAATCAGACGACTGGGATGGATCTATTCTTGGCAGAACCTCTAACTGTCCAAAAAGTCGAATTCGGAATAATCCATCGATATCAATATCGTAGTCGTCGATAATTTGAGCACAACTTCTTCCTGTTCTCAACCAACCTAGGGTTATTCCACTAGAGGCACCAATTTTTATAACTTGTTTCCGAAAATTGAATGTAGAGATCTGTTCAATTTGACCATTCGAAAAATGGGGTCCTTGAGCACTCGAGAAACCTGCCGAAGAGTACAAAATGTATTATTTTTTGGAGTATCTTGTACACAACTATTCTATGCAAATTCAGAGAGTGAATAAGTACTACCATAGAATTGTGCAGGGTACTCGATATCATCCCCTTTGCTACATCGCTCGAAAGCAGGAGCTTTTTGAGATTATGCCCATGTGTAACTTACAATATACATCTGTTCTGCTTTTGATAATCTTTTGTTTTTATGTCCCCATAATAGAAGAATCGGGGGCATACAGCTAGGGCATTCATACATGTACTCCACATGTGAATTCCTTGTGAAAAGACCTTTCTTTGAGTACCAATATATTTGAATGATTCAGGACAAAATAAATATCTATCCAAACAAAATACGATAATACATTTTGGTAACTTACAATAGATAACTGATATCTTAGGCCTGATATCGAAGAGGGGTCGAAATAATAGGAAGTACATGTACGAAATACCATTGAAAAATGCATAGAGTTTTGTCATTCCTCTTTTAATTATACACATATCATGACAATAAATTCTAAATTGTCTCAACAATGAACACAATTAATTTGAATATAAAATAAAAAAAAAAAAGTGGAACTATTAAAAGGAAGAAAAAAATAATGCATTGACGAACTCTTTCGATACTCAAATAATTGTTAGCAAACTACCGATAAGTGTAAAGCAGCAAAATTTTTAATTAATAAAGTGTGCGAAAGGAAGAGGTGGAGAATGCTTTGCACTTTACGTGAATAAGAGTGTTCCGTATATAGGTATAATTATTTTAGAATAAGGGAATATGCGTTCTATTTGTTCAAAGGAAGTGACACTGCACATATCGACAAAACTAATGTTTTGCATATGATAATATGTTGATCACATTTTAAAAAAAAAATAATATGGTGATGGGAGGCATTTTCAAATTATTATCCGATTGGTAATCGTGTTACGGACGGTTTTACAGTAACTGCATATATATTTTTTTTCTCCTTTGACATCTTTTGTGCTAATCATTGGATGTGCTTGAGTCAAATAATACCCTAATATACAGAACATGAATCTAGTAGTACAAATTAATGATATTGTTAACATATCGATTTTGAAGACATCAAATATTATTCAATTCCGTTTCATACGTCTTCGAGGACAGTGACTAAATGTTAAAAAAAACTTAAAGTAAAATTTCGATGGATTAAATCGCATATTCTAAATATTTATTGTTTGCGTATTTGAACATAAGCGGATCTAAGAGTTTTTTTTTACATTTTTTTTTTTAATTTACTCACCTGCTCCGTTTAATTGATTAACTGAAAAGACGTCAGCAAAATTTCCATCACAAGGATATCTACGGGTGTCTGTGATCTCAACGATGACTGCATCAATACTAACTTCTGCGGCTTGTCCATGATTAAAAACTGCCTTTGTAAGTCTGCCAATTTCTCTCATTTCTTTATCAAACACCCTTATTTCCCTTCTTTGGACATAATCACTTGCCCTATTGCTTTTCAATACATTTGTTGGTAGAACAACGTGTGCACATGTTAAGAATGACTTACCACGTTGAATGTCAATAAATCCTCCAAGTGTCCCTGATTTAGTGCATTCTTCTGCAGAGATTTGTTCACTTATTCGAATTTTTTCCATAGCGAATGCACATATTCCTTCTCTCACATCAACTGTGAAACCATTTATTTCCTCCGGGAACATTGGTTCGCCCAATGGTATCACACCTTTCACTTGACAGTAAATTACAATGGTTGGAGTTCTTTGTAAATGAAAGTTTTGCGAATTATAACCATATGAATGAATCCTAGAAAAATTAATCATAGTGATGTTACTGTGCTTATTCATTAAGTCTGATATTTCGTATTCGGACAAAAACACGGCTGTTTCAGTAGGTTCCTGTGACTCATATTGAAGTAATCTCTCTGCTTCTGTACTGCAATCATTTTTTGATACTATTACAAGATGAAATTCGCAAAAGGATCTGTCTGTGACTGGCTGCGTATTTTGTTCCACATTAAAGACTACAGTATCGAAGCGCAAGTTTTCTGGGGTAAATTGCTTATATGTAAATCTATAATCATTGGGTACTTTATTTCCTAACCATATTTTCAAAACTTTGAACTTTTCTTTGTACTTTTTGTAAAATTCTCTTTTTAAAAAGCCCTTCAGTGTATGTCTAATTTCTTGATCGGAATTTTCCATGCATAAAATTTCACATAGACCTTTTACTTCGTTTTCTCTTGCAAGCATCAAATGGAACTTAATAGAATTGATATCTTTTTTCTGACCCGCATGCCTTATTCTATTACAAAGTTTTTCATATGTGTAAATCCTTGCATCATTAAAAAGTGTATGTACATCGGAATAACAGTCAATCTCTTGATCAGTCCCAGCAACCGTTTCATTCGCATGATTAGGTACTGACGTACGTCTAAAGCGTTTGACGTTAGGGTAACTTAGATATCCTTTAAAAGTTATTTTAAATGCAACAACGTCTAAGATTGTAGTTGTAAGGTCAGCAAGTGGAATTCCCCTTAATGTCTGCATTTTATCCAAAACGATACCTGAGCAGTGGCATTGAGATACGAACTCAGTTTCTTTTCTGTCTGTAAAGATCTTGTGCATTTTCGGAATAGCTCTAGGTGAAAATAAATGACTTGAAAAAGATCTGAAAGTAGGTCGATCAATAAGGGATTGAGTTTCCTGAGGAGCATTCTCTTGTCTCGTAAGCGATGTAAGTTGTCTTTGACTTTCTTGTACAGGAACACCTGCAATTATTTTCACAAGACGACATGAAAATCATTCATTACTTTCAAAAAATGCATTTTCGCTAATCATAATAATGATAGATATGATCAGTGTAATTGTTTAATGCTTTTATACTTAAAAGCTTTAATGAAGTCTTAACCATAACCAAAAATAATATATTAAACTTTAGCTTACTATAGTTAACTATAGTTTACTATTATAGCATCAAAGTTTTTACTATAGAAATCAAAGTATTTGTACTATGGATTTTAGATTGTATTATTCTATGTTCTCTAATTCATGTATGCACATTTTTATAAAAAATAAAATGGAATTATTTCTTGTATATTCACATTTTATTTCCAAATTTTACATCACTGTTAACGAATTTAATAGATTTTTATCTTTGAGATCTGAAAAAAAGTTCCCGAGTAAAGTTTCATAGTAAATCAAAGTATGAAAGTTTTTACTATAGTTAACTATGGTTAACTATCGTAAACTATATTTAACTATAGTGATATTTTGTTAGGGAGTTAACTTAACCCACAACTTTAAAATTTTAGATACAAAGACATTTCAATTTAAAGACAGAATTGTTCATACATATATATGTCCATATAAATTCAGCAATAACCCTCATATATTATTGAAATACATTTCATTACCTCCAAATTTCCTTCACTTCTAACTAAAAAGTTTGTGCAGAAGATTATGCCAAAATGCGATCCATATGGAAAAAAATGTTATGCATAATACATTAAATTGTAATTTAATTTTTAAAAAGTAAAACAAATTTTACATTGGTTTTTGATATCCTCTTCTCCTTTTTCTTACCATCAGGGTTTTGTTTGTTTGTTTTAAGACTCTTCGAGAATGCTTCATTCATATTGCGACTCCACCACTTTCTGGTGGAGGGCTGCAAATTTAGACCTATACCCGAAATTTATTACATTTGAGCAATGAAAAATCTTTTTTTTTACCGCACCTACTGCGACACTGAACCTCGGTTTACAAGATATCATCCAATGACTAGTTTCCATGTTACAAACAAGGAAGCTCAACAGGTAGAGCGCTTTTTCCGTGTTTGTAAGGTCGTAGTTTAAGTCCTGACACGATAGACCAAAGTCGACAAAAATAGGTAGCAACTATTCCTTTTCCAAGGGCTGGGAAACCTAAGAAAGAAAGTTGCGGGTCTTTCGGATGAGACCTTAAAAGCCGTGGTCCCGTGTCTGGAAAGTTAGGCGTAGGTACGATAAGGATCCTTCATTGATATGTGGCCCTGCTTGCTATGTAAAAAAGTTGAAGCGCTTCACCGCTTTATCGTAACATCTTTATATGAGAGAAAAATCCTCAAATGGGACGTTAACAACAATCAATTAATCTATTAATAATTTTATATTTTGTTTCTTCTTTAACCGAAACTTTACGTTTTTCTTCCCAAAATTCCATGCTCAAAGTACGTGTAATATTTGCACTTCTTTCTGTCCTAAATTTATAAAAGATTATATTAGACTAAACAAGTATTTAAAACAAATCTAACTAATGCAATTAAAATTAAATGAAATAAATTGTAGGTACTTTTACGTTCTTCTGTAAAGAGTTATAGGACCAGCCCAGAGAACACGAATATTAAAATATCTAGAAGAAAATGACCATTTTATAATACTTCATAACTACAATGCTGTGAAAAAATGAGATATCAAGAAAAACCGACAAATCTTTCAAATAAGATCTTTATGGCACTTTTTTTTCCTAGATATCTCACAAATGATTTTTTCATGCATTATTTAGGCAAAACTGTTAAAAAAGATTTACATATACAAAATTATGTTAAAATTAATTTTTAAGGGACCATAGTCCTAATATTAACCATCCATAACACACAAACTATGAATATTTTAGGGTCTTTCGTGGTCTCGGGAACATCCTCTCGATTTTTGTATATTTCTTTTAATTACTTTATCCTCTCCTTTATTGCACGCGATTTCTCGAAAACGGAGGGATTGAATTCTATGAAACTTTCAGGATTTGTGCAATATTAACTTCTTTTTGCTTTATTTCATTACGTCGTGACTGAAATTAACTTTGACTTTCTTGCGTTTAAAGTATGTTTTTTGTTCACAGGTTTCCTCCAAAACTTTTGTTGACAGAAACAAAAAATTCCGTAAAGACGATAGAGGTAATTTTGTAAATGTGAGTGTGTAGTTTTTTCACCGGATGTGCCATACATCTGCACCCATCAGGGCTCGGAATAAAGCATGTAAAAAAAAATTCTAACTTGTTCATACTTTGAACGGTACCTCAGTGCTTGTATGAAGATGTCCAATATCTTTATTCGTTGAATGATGTCACTTCCGGGCCAAAAGTTTTCCCCAGACATCCATGTAAAACCGTGCGAGTGAGGTAAATGAAGATGTCCGATATTTCGGCTATGATCTCAATTCAAATCAGAACACTCATTTATCGTTTATTTTGCAGATATTGACATGAATGAATCCAAGAATGATTTATGTCCCTGAAGAAGTCCATATTAAATCGATTCGAGACTTGTTGTAGTAGTTTTTCATAGATATATGCTTAATATATACGTGGCATTCTTTTTCCCCAAAAAGGCTATTTAGCTGATTCTTTTTTAATCTCTTTACGTGGAGCAATGTTTAGAGCGTTTGCACAGGGGTCGCGGAGTAAAGAGTTGATTCTTAGGTTCGAATCTCTCTACGGGACGTGGAGTACTTCGGACGAGACCGTTTAAACCGGGGTCAGGTGTCGCAGTAGGTTTTTGCATACAGAAAAATTCCCTCACGGCTCAATGGCTCTAAGTACCGAGTACAGGACTAAAATAGCAACTGGTGGCGTCTCAAAATGAGTGAAAAAATCTTGAAAGGAAGTTAAACGAGCAAAATTAAAAAAAAAAAACAATAAAAGCACTCGTTAGTTGCACCGTTTATTTTCATCATCGAATCGAACGGAAACCTTGATCCAGCAACGAACACTGCTCTACCCATCATTCTTCTTTAAGATTTAAGAATATCTAAGTTTATGTAAGTAGCCCTTGTCCCTTTACCTGACCTCACGCCGGAAAATACAGTTCCTTATATTTATAGCACAGGTCATGACTTTTCATAAACTTTTCTATTGATAATTGACAAAAATGGTGTCTCTTCAAGCTAGAGAACAGGAAGTCTTTGTATCATACAAATATTACAATTATCATTTCTGTAGGCAGTTTCCAAGCTTATACTTCAGTCATTAAAATGCTACGGAAGACCTATTTGCCGCTCATATATAGGTTGTTTTCCTATATATTTTTAATGTTGAACCCTATAAAAAGAATCATGGGCTTCTCATGTGGATGATAAGGATTGCTTTTTACATAAATATGTCCATCTTAAACTCGACTTCGCTTCCTTCAAAACAAAAGTACCAAACTTTAAAACCTAAAATTTGAGTAATTGCGTCATATATACTTACTGGTCTTTGGCTCAGAGCTATATTTAGAATAGAAGCTGTCAACTGATGTAGATTCAGTTCGAGCTGTAGAATAATTTTTATCTGTAGACGAGGTTCCAGCTGTAGATGAAGTTCCAGTTGTATTTGTAGGTCTAGATGAAGATGTTCCCTTAAATTAATATAATAAATTAAACTAAAATTCCCCATAATTAATTATCAAAACTTCTTTTCAATGGATTCAAAACAAAGAAAATGATACACATTGTAATACAAGTGAGATGATCAGAATATTAGTATTAATTATTGGTACATGTATTTGTATGAGTCAGTCATTTATTCGACGTGTGCAGCACAACATATTTCCTTTTTGAAACGTAAAATTCCGCAGAACTTTATAGGGTTTATTATATATCGCTTACCACGAAAGACTGGTAAGTTAACCGGGTGCAAATTCCGTACACCTTGCTCAAACCTTAAGTAAATTACATGACGTCACAATGAATAATTTCTCTTAACAGCACAAACAACATATAACACGACATGTCGTCACAATGATTATACAACGTAGTAAATCTTATCAACAGTTTGATACTCATAATACAACAAATTAGACGTGGGTAATGAGCTCGAGTTTATTTGGTGACATATGAAATAAATTCTTTATCCAGATCCAATCGAGGGTGTTCTGTGATTAACCCCGGGTTGTATCCAATACACCCTTCGATCGTTGGTTCTTAAATACATGTGATCGGTGGTAAATTAAAGTGTCAAAGTTATCACAAAACTATATCGAAGTTTTCATAATTATCACTTTCGTTTCAAAGTGATCTTTAGAGTGTCATACTGATCACTATAATAAATCCAGTTTTTTTTTTTTTTTTTGTTTTTTAAAGATATCAGTATAGCAAATCAAGTATTAAAGCCAATTCTATAGTTTACTAAACTATAATTTACTATACTATTTTGTGTCAGGTAATTATTTTCTTCATCTTGTAAGTAAAAATAAGACCAATTTGCGCCAACTCTTCTTATACGGATTTCTTTAAACAATCATCATTTCTCTTTAGGTAAACATGGTAAAGAGGATGTCTTGATGAAAAAAAAATCAACAAAAAGTCTTCGTTTTCACTGACAGATGTAAATATGAAAGAAGCGGGTTTTTATTAGGGACAATTATTTTTTTTTCATATATTCATTACAATTCTTTCAATTGGAAGCCAACTAGAAGTAGAGAGGAGGAAGGATGATATATATTTCAATCCTTGTTGAATGTTTGTCAGTTTTCTTTTAACTTTTTTCGGTTCTTAAACCTTTCATTTATTTTCAGATTAAGCATCCATTCGAAAAATGAAGAAATTACCATTATTTCGTCTTCAACAATATCTAAAAAAATACTCAGCTACACTGGGTTTTTCTCAAGATGTCTTGGTGTCCTGAAATAATAAAAAAAAATAATAAATAGTTTAAAAATTATTTTTTTCATATTTCACCATTTTCTTTTGTTAAAAATCATTTTTGCAACCAGGGTATTTTTGTATAAAAAACGTCGTTTTTTTCGACCACCATTTGACCCCAGGGTGAAAATAAAAATTCCGAAACCTTATTCCCCATCAACAGGACACCACCAATCATCTTCCAAAAAGATGATTAGCTACTAAGTAAAATGTAAGGGGAGTTCTTGGAATCAGGACTTTTTGTATTAAAAAACATCATTTTCGACCCCAATTTGACTCCCCAAGAGGAAAATGAAAATTCCAAAACTTTATTGGACATCTATAGGACACCACCAATCATCTTTCAAAAGATGATTAGGCAACTGCGTAAAATATAATAGGAGTTCTGAGAACCAGATTCTTAAAAAAAATCATTTTTTTTTAGCCCCTTTTTGCCCCTGGAGTATTATTTAGAATTTCAAAACTTTATTGCACATATACAGGACACCACCTGTCATAAACCAAAAAAAAATAATTGGTTACTGCTTGAAATAAAAGAGGGTAACAATAATATGCCCGAACTTTCTTTAAAAAGTGCAAATATAACAAAAGCAATGAGTATAATTCAATAATTCTATTCTAAACATACATGTAATTTGACGAGAGAACTAATATGTTATTAATGTCTCTGATTTGACTACCCGGTAGCTGAAGGTTACAATAAATGAGCAATCGAAAAAAAAAAATTTAATCTCTATAACCAGTTTCATCAATTAGAAGGGCTGGGTGATCATAGACGTTTAAGGCTATTAAAGCCTCATGAAAAGGAGCAATAAAACTATCGGAAAATGCATTAAATTTTACAATAAAGAGCACCGCCGCAGCGTATGATGCGCCCGTATCACGGGTTCATATATAACATCACTCTATACAATTAATTTTGCGTTACAAAAAAGAAAACAAAACGGGGGAAGGGGGGCACCTTCCTAAAATAATATGACAAGCAAATATAAATTAAACTAATTAACTGTCCAAATCCTTGAATTTGCCATTGCTCGACCTTACAGTAACAACAAATAGTGGGGAAAGGGCATCTAAAAGAAAATATACTCTTAATAGGAAAATACTACATAATTATATATTATAAATTGTATATACTACAAATGAAATCCTATGGTAGAATTTTTATACACCTTATTGATAAAGCTAATATACGTAATAAATACTTTGCAGAAATATCACATATTGATGTTAGCACTGAACCCTTAGTACCCCCCCCCCCCCCCTTCAAGGGCCAGGTCCACCATATTCAATAAATACAATTCATATCACACCCCAAGATGTGAAGGGTCAATTAAAGAACATCAACTCATCTAAACCCCCAAGACCTGATGATATTTTTCAACAAAAAATATAATTCCGTCAATTACTGCACCCCTAGCAAAATTGTTTAATGCATCATTAACCAGTAAACAACATCCCCATAGATGGAAACTATCAAATATTACACCAGTTTATAAAAGAAAATATGTATAAAAAATAAAGGTAGTACTGAAGAGCCAGGAAACTACAGACCAATTGCTTTAACAAGTATCCTGTGCAAGATTATGGGAAAAAAATCATATTCAAATATCTTCACAACTATGCTATAGCATAATCTTCTATCCAAAAATCAGTCTTGATTCCAACATGGAGACTCCACTGTTATCAGCTTCTAGAGATATACAATACTATTATATTAATAAGCAGTTTAGACCATGGCAAAGATGCTAGATTTGTTTTCTGTGATACATGTATATCAAAGGCATGCGACAAGTTCTGGCATAAGGGATTATTATATAAGTTTATGCAAAATGGAATAGTAGGAAATATATTGCACTGGATTAAAAATTATCTTACTGATGGTGAACAACAAGTTTTATTAGAAGGATACTCCTCTGAGTTAGAGAAAGAATAAATGCAGGTGTTCCACAAGGTTCTGTATTAGGTCCATTTCTTTTCTTGGTATATATCAATGACATAATTGTAAATTTAGAAAATCAAATTTGCTTATTTGCAGATGATACTTCTTTGTTATTGTAGACTCTGATACACTAGCCCCTATCCCCTCATTAAAAAATGACTTGGAAAAAAATATAAAAATGGTCCAGACAATGGATGGTGGATTTTAACCCTAATTAAACTGTAAATGTTAGTTTCACTTGGTCAAATAAATCACATCCACAAATCTCATTTGGTTTTATAAAAAACTACGCATTTCATTTTCATTTTTTAATTTTATTGTTCATTTCCCCTCTTTTTTTTCAATTTTGTACCCTGTAATCTCCTTAAAAATTAGTTTAAATTACACGTCATCGTAAAACTACAAACATGACAAATAAATAACTTTTTTTACATTTGTACCTTGATATCTAATGGAGAGAACTAATATAGGCCACTTTTGCCTGCTGTTCAAGTCATGTTCATTCTATATACATGTATTTCTATGTATATCATGATTAAAATGATGCTTAAACTAAAATACTATACTCAGAAACAGTGGGAGACCCCCCCCCCCATACCCCCCCCCCCTCTTCATTTTCCCATAAATCTGCAAATCCATGAATCTTTTTCTACAGTTTTCAGATATTTGTAGTCTGGGAAACTTTTTTATCTTAAATTTATTTCAAATTGAAACAAGAGGCCAAGGGGCCACATCGCTCATCTGAGCACTCTGGCTAGGAAAAAGCAGAACTCAGTTCAGTCTTGAAAAGTTTAAATATAAAACTGGTTCAGGAGGAGGGGGGGGTTAATTTGAACTAACTTGAATATATACTTCATAGGGATGCTTTTGAATTAATATGACAAATAATGGCTTTGCTGTTCTTAAGAAGAAAATTTTGATTGATATATCCTTAGTATTCCTTTGTATAACTATGATCCCCTGTTATGGCCACTCTATTCTCCTGGGGGGGTCATGTTTTGAACAAATTTGAATCTACATTACCTGATGATGCTTCAATTTAAATATGACTAATCATTGCTTTGCTGCTCTTGAGAAGAAGATTTTTAAAGATTTTTCCTGTTTTCCTATGTAAAACTTTGATCACCCATTGTGGCCATAACCTACCCCGGGGATCATAATTTGAACAAACTTGAATCTACGCTACCTGAGGATGTTTCCATATAAATATGACCAATCATGGCTTTGCTGTTCTTAAGAAGAAGATTTTTAAAGATTTTTCTATGTATTACTATGTAAAACTTTGATCACCCATTGTGGCCCCACCCTACCCCCGGGGTCATGATTCGAACAAACTTGAATCTACACTACCTGAGGATGCTTCAATATAAATATGACCAATCATGGCTTTTCTGTTCTTGAGAAGAAGATTTTTAAAGATGTTCCCTATATATTCCTATGTAAAACTTTGATCACCCATTGTGGCCCCACCCTACCCCCGGGGTCATGATTTGAACAAACTTGAATCTACACTACTTGATGATGCCTCCATATAAATATGACCAATCATGGCTTTGCTGTTCTTGAGAAGAAGATTTATAAAGATTTTTCCTATGTATTCCTATAAAAAAACTTTGATCGCCCATTGTGGCCCCACCCTATCCCCAGGGGTCATGATTGGAACAAACTTGAATCTAACCTACCTGATGATGCTTCCATATATTTTATATTTTCAAGCACAGTGGTTCTTGAGAAGAAGATTTTTAAATGATGCCATTAATTTTTCATGAATTCATAATTATCTCCCCTTGGAAGAAGGTGTGGGCCTTCATTTGAACAAACTTGAATCCCTTTTACCCAAGGATACTTTGTGGAAAGTTTGGTTGAAATTGATCCAGTGGTTCTTGAGAAGATGAAAATGTGAAAAGTTTACGACAATGACAACTACAACAACGCCGACGACCACGACGACAGACAATGAACAAATTTTGATCAGAAAAAGGGCAAAATTTGGAAAGATAAATGTTTTATGTTAAGTTTTTTTTTCTCTTTAAACAAGGACTTAGATTGAAGGTTTACACACTACTTATATCCGTACGAGTTCTTAAATTTTTCTTTTAAATATTAAAAGCACTGAAAAATTCAATCTGCTTGTCATTTGGGAATTTTTACCTAAATTGTGGGAAAAAATAGTAAATTTCAATTGGGACAGGGTCCTTTTAAAGGACCTGGATGCAAGGGTTATTAAGCCCTACATGTATTGTTCCAAAGGAGACACATGACTAAAATTGTTGACATAAGGAAATTTTGTGTTGTATGCAGCTTGTTTGTCAATGATAATATATTTTTCTTAGTGTTATAGTATTATTAAATTATTTAATAAATATATAGGCCTATTTCATATTTTTCAAATTATAAATTAATTTTCTGCTATTTTAGCCTTAATGATCACCAAAGTAGAACAGGCAGTACCTGGACTCACTCATTGACTTGGGTGTTATGAAGTTTCTGGTCTGCAGTCTTTGGTTTGATGTATTCATTGTTTTGGACTCTGTAAGGTTGTGTTTTATTGGTGTGGTAAGTTTTCCTCCAAAAGTTGGTATTTGTTCTGGTCATTTTTTGTCCAATCTTTGACCAGAGAGGGTTTATTTACTAAGAATTTTGACAATGACAGACACAAAACTTCTCTCTGATTAAGGTACATTTATATAATTACTAATTCTAAAATGATTTCTAATATTTGATTAAACTGTAAAGTCTGTTGTTCTGCCAAAATTAATTCCATAGCACTTGCACGGTAAGAATCTGATTTGTGAGACAGCATTTAAGAGTATCTGTTTTACATAGACTGTATATTTTATTGAATATGTAAATATTTAACTAGAACTGTCCAAAATGGACAAATATATTTTCAGAGAAGGTGCCAAGTCACTAATACTAGTATTTGATGGATGTAAGAGGTGTTCACAATTTGTTCAAACATTTAGAGTGAAAATTTACCGGTAATTGCTCATTGTATTTTTTTAATGAATGAAACTAAGGCGCAGCCTAATAAAACATCAATACTTATCATAACATTTTTTTTATTACATTGAAAAAATAAATTTTTCAAGTATTCCTCTATTGGAAAGTATGGATGCATTATTTATCCATTTTTTCTACAGTGATTATATGTCAAGATCATGACACACCCTCAGGTCATAAGCAATTTTTGTGTAAAGTAGAAACTCCCAACAACCCAACATTATTCTCCATAAGAAAGATAAAGCCGGACATGAATTATGAACTTTTTCTGTCAGTGACCTTGAATTTGCACAAATGACCTTGGGTCAGGGTCATGACACACCCTCAGGAGATAAGCAATCTTTGTGTGAATTGGAAAATCACCAAGTTTATCCATAAGAAAGTTATGGACCAGACACAAATTATGAACTTTTTCTTTCAGTAACCTTGAACTTGCCCAAATGACCTCAGGTCAAGGTCATGACACACCCTCAGCTCATAAGCAATCTTTGTGTATAATGGGATCTCACCAAGTTTATCCATAAGAAAGATATGAACCAGACACAAATTGTGAACTTTTTCTTTCAGTGACCTTGAACTTGCCCAAATGACCTCAGGTCAAGGTCAAGACACACCTTCAGCTCATAAGCAATCTTTGTGTAAAATGGGATCTCACCAAGTTTTTCCAATAGAAAGTTATGGACTGGACACGAATTATGAACTTTTTCTTCCAGTGACCTTGAACTTGCCCAAATGACCTTGGATCAAGGTCATGACACATCCTCACGTCATGAACAATCTTTGTGTGTAAGAGTAGATTCTTATGTTCCTCTGTAAGAAAGATATGGACCGAAAACGCCTGCACAGACAGACAGACAGACAGACAGCTAGACAGACAGACGGACAAGGTGATTCCTATATATACCCCCCAAACTTTGTTTGCGGAGGGTATAATGAAGTTTACTTTATATGTAAGGCCAAAATTAAAAAAAAAAATTGTTTGATGTACGCCGACTGACCTATCAAAATTGCCCCTGTCCAATCATTTTTTTTCAGTACTTTATTTTTTTTTTTTTTCGTTAATAGAAAAACATAAATTGTCTGAGGTGCTTTTAAAATTTAAGGATCCATATGTCTTTTTTGGTTTTTGCTGAATTTTGCAAACATATAAACTATGTTGATTAAGTTTAAAAAGTCATGGAGGTATAAACGTGTAAATCTGTTATTTTTGTAACATTTATCATTGTGTTTGATAATTCCTAAAAAAAAATAAATAATAAAGATAAAAACCCACCTACCTACTCACCTTCAAAAATATGGGTTGGAGTACATCAAACAAAAATATTTTTAATGATGGCCTAAACTATATGACAAGTTGTAGTTTTATGATAAGGACACACTGTTAGCCATGCTGACAATCATGAATGGGAAAGGCTCAATCCCATAAATTGGTTTGATATTTATGACCTTTATGTTTTTAATACATTTTATGATAATCATCAAATAGTGTAGAACATATATGTATAGACATTATAGTTATTAATGGCTCAGTTTTTTTGCATAAATATTTCAGTTTTAAAATGTAATACTGAAAAGGATAATTGATTATGTGTAATTCATCATGTTCATGTACAGAGTTACATGGACAGAACCTGATCTCTCTTTATGCAGCATATCTGTTAACTGCAAATTGTAATTACTATATCAATACAGATTATAATGGATAAAAAATCCGATTATTTTATGCTATGTATTCATTTTCTGTTATTATAATTTTCCAGAGCATTCCCAATTTCCAATTGTCAATTTCATTTCCAACATTTATGATTTGCTTGTCTGTGAAATAAATGGAGATGTCGAACCTATGACAGATTTACATTTTCTTATTTGAACATAAGTCTGTTACATTTGCCCCCACGATGGGACCCAGGTATTCTCTGGCGGGATAAAGTGATTGCCCCCAGAAATATAATTTACAACAATCATTTCATATATTTTTTTTTCTTTTCAACCTCTTATCAAGTTATGTACAAAAGACAGTATGTAGAAAACCCTGCTGAAATGCATTGATATAAAGCACACTTTTTAAAATAATTTTAGTTAAATTTTAAAACTTAGAATGCACCACTTTTACTTCATATATTTGAACAATACCACCTTTTATTAATTGACAATTTCACTTTAAAATAGCAAGTTGATACATGTATATACATAATTAATACACATCTAAAAATTTTTAGTATCCTCTTTAATCAGTCAGGGGCATAATGCAAACAAGTTATTGTCAAAAATAACTCAAATGAGTTATTTTTTGGTCACAGTGAGTTACCCCTCTTAACTTCTGTCCAACTTTTTCCCATCATTAGTAACTCAAACAAGTTATCTTTCCAAAATAGTTTCAATAAAATGATAACTAATTGAAGTTATTTTGTGTCATTCCTCCCTAACTTCACACCCTGTGTGAGGTTTTTGCTTGTGCACTGAGACAAAAACAAATGATTGGTTAAATTTAAACCTTGCCTAATCCAAAAAAGTTGTCCAAAGCCTTGGGAAAAATCATTTATTTAATGATAAAAACTTGACCAAAACAATGTAAATAACACTTCAAAGTAAGAAGTAAAATGCTATTTGTCTCCATCTCCTCACCAATTCTCCATAAATAACACTTCAAAATAAGAAGTAAAATGCTATTTGTCTCCACCTCCTCACGAATTCTCCATTGGAGTCTGTGCACTCAATCTTGTATTACATAGCCTAATGGAATCCCAAAATGCAATATATTTTGGCAGGAAATACGAAACCCCCAAGAAATCAATGTCTAAGTAGGATATAAAAGTAACTTGTACAAGTTATCATTAAAAAAAATTTTGTGTGTGTGAAATAACTTATATATTAAGTTATTTTTCTAACAATCTGTTTGCATTATGCCCCTGACTGTTAATTTGACATGGAGTGTCCCCAAATCAGTTTTAACAACTTAAAAACTTAGCCAGTTAATTACGATTGCTGAATAAACATACATGTTCATGTATTAATTTATATCTGCATGTGGATAATTTTTCAGTAAATTAACTAGAAATAATTTGTTTTTGTTTTGTTTTTTTTTTTAAGATAAAAGTAAATATGAACTTTATATGTACATAAATATCAACATCTTAAAATTTATAGATAATATTCTATTTGGTGCGTAACGTCTGAGTACGAAAAGTCTTGAGGGGCGAATGGACTTAGCGCAAATTGTCAAATGGGGCGAAACGTCCCGTTACCTTTGTACAGGTCTCGTTTAAACAACACGTAGATTAGAGCCATCATTTAATCAAAGTAATCCCGGTAGTCCATTTTTTATAAACAAAATTTATATCTTGCTATCAATTTCTATTATTTATTATTAACAGCTCAAATTTTAAATATTCTGCTGATTCATTCTCTTGTTATTTCACAAAGTCAATGAGGCGTAAATTTGCGGCCTGCCTAATTGAAGACCTACAGGTAATTGAAGACCTACGGAAGACCTAGGGAAGACCTACAAAAATATGGGCTATATACAGCAAAACTAATGTGATATTCTGATTTATCATGTCTTAAATATATAAAATACACAAAAAAGTTTTATAAAAAGAAGTTTTAAAGTGTATTTTTCAAGCTCGGTATGGGGAACTATTTCTTCTCTCAGAATGATCTATCGCAAGAACGGTAACTCTGGTTGACTTGTAAACAATTTGGTGAAGTGAATAAGGAAAATAAGAAATACACAAAAAAAAAAATCCAAATGATATTTGTTGAGTTTTTCAATCATGTTTATAATAAAGATATAAGTTGAAATATGAATTTTGATGAGATTTATACAGTGTATATATAAATAATTATTTCACATTAGATGTATACTGTCAATATTATATATAGTCAATATTTATTATTTAATATAAATTGCAATTTTTCAAACATGTAATATGTTTTATGGGATAAATATTAAATATTCTAATCTAAAATATTGATATGTATACTGTGGATTTGTCTTAAACCATGTAAAGTAAGATATCACTCTGAACTAAAGGCTTCAACACTAATGTGTTATATACACACCCTGAGGATATATCCGTGTTTTGATTGCAATTATCAACATACCCCACTTGCTCTGATGAAGTTAATTAACAGTCAACAAAGCAAAGATATATCTTTAAAAAATCTTTGAATTATATTATCTTCTTACAGAGACACTCACTGTCTCTGCTACATGAAAGAATTAGATTTCAAATATAAAATAACTTTTTAAACCAATAAAAAATCAATGAGTTTTACATGTGACTAAAATGATAACATTTTGAAAAAAAAAAAAATTCCAAAATGGTCGCTTTTTTCCCTTAATCAAAAACATATTTTTTTTACAGTGGCAAGAACAACTAAAAAAAATTGTTATTTTAAAATAACCTGTCATGTACGCCAAGAAATACTAAATAAAACATTAACTTAAAGAATTTTTTTTTTAATATGTAGAGCCAAAATATACAGTAAATCGATCTTGAACATATTTTTATTAAATAATTAAATTGAAAGGAAATGAAAACAGAAGTTCTTAAACTTACACTGTTTGACCTTTCTTTAAGATAAGAACAATATATTTCATGAAAAATAAATATTAACTGAAAGTAAATATTAACTGAAATAGGAATATAGTAAGACTTTTAAGTGGAATTCTATGAAATATAAATTAACATGACAATTTAAAATCTACAGAATTAATCAATGAATTTATGGATAGCAGCAAGAAATAGTGTAATATATTCTGTCTGTTATTTACATACAAAGTATACAAATTCATTTTATAAATTAAACAAGTAACATGCATGCAATCACTTAAATGAAATGCATGCATATTTTGAATAAATTATTATTTTTTGCTGTTCAGGGTCAGTGAAATACAAGAAGATTTTGTAAGTGATTGTGGCTCTGATCTTTAAGAAAAATTACTTCAGATTTTTTAAACTTAACTTTTAACACTCTGTCAAAAGCATAAACATATTCATTTCAATTATAATATTTAAATTTGTACATTGATATACCAAAATAATTTTTAAAATAAATTTTAAAAAAGAAATAAAGGAATTTGTTGAAAAGAGTCCACTCATAGGATCTGGAAACTTGTTATAACAATTCAATAATTCATTTAAAAACATACATATACATGTATTTTATGATTGATCAAATTATGGTAGTATATATAAATTTATGTACCGGTATATGTGTCTGCTTTGGTTAAGTTTTTTTGTTTTTATTTTTATTTTATTTATTTATATTTTTTTCACAAAATAAAATAATATCTAATTGAATATTCCCTTTTATTATTTCATCTTTGATGTATTTATTTTTAAATATCTTCAATGATTCTATTTTTCCTCATTTAACTATTGATTTATTTACATTTTTCTGATATGTTTTGGTGAACAGCTGATTTGTTATTTACGCGAGTTATCGTTCTTGCGGTAGGTCGTCTGAGAGAAGAAATAGTTCCCCATACCGAGCTTGAAAAATACACTTTAAAACTTATTTTTATAAAACTTTTTATGTATTTTATATATTTAAGGCATGATTAGCCAGACTATTACATCAGTTTTGCTATATATTGCCCATATTTTTGTAGGTCTTCCCTAGGTCTTCCGTAGGTCTTCATTTACCTGTAGGTCTTCAATTAGGTATTCCCGTAAATTTGCTATAGCTAGGGTAGGCCTCGATTACATTTTTGCTTTGCATCAATGCATTCTTTCTTTTATTATTCAAATCTATACATGTATTATTACGGAAACATCTTACATAACTATAATATAATCGCTATAGGCTATACATAAAATTATAAATACATGTCATATCTTATCAATAATATTGTAACACAAAACTTACCATCCAAGGTGATCAACAGCATTTTATAAACCAGATCAGGCCATGGCAGTTACAATGTAGAGTTTACCTCTAAATACACTATCCTTATAACTTGGTTAACTGGCGAAGAAGGTACAATTTAATTCTACGCTGTACAATTAAAATATATACATTTTCGGTTGGATGAACTTCGACAGATACTGGCGACTTAGCCGACTATGGATAAAAACTAAAAAAGTATGGAAACTATGAAGTGCGAAAAATGAGGGACGTACTAAAGACCTGTTATATTAAAGACCTGATTTTGCCCTGCTGAAAAAAATTATTTGATTGCGCCACTGATACGGTGGCTGGTATAGGACATGTTATGAGAATTTTTTTTTATTAATTCGTGGCCACGAAATAAAAATTGGTGGCCACAAAATAAAATTCGTGGCCATGAAATAAAATTTGTGGCCACCAAATCAAATTCGTGGCCACGAAATAAAATTCGTGGGAATTATATGTACACAATTATATGTACATATAGTGTTAAAATGATAATTTGCTATGGACCCAGTGAGGGTCCGTCCCATGACACACAGACACAGATTATTGTAAATAGCCCGCACTGATGAACATCATTATAAATACGCATATATTTAATTTGCATATATATTAGAAGCAGCTGAGAATTGGTAAATGCATTATGAACATAGTCTAGATGTAAAAAAAAAATAATAATAATAAACTCTTTCTTTTGCTCTGTGCCCAAAATTAAAACAAAACATTCAAGCCGATTCAATTGACTGTTCTGGAGTTTAAGGCAGTTCAATGATACTTCATCCAAAATGATATCCTAACCAAATAATAAAAACAAAACTAGATGGTTCTCGTTGCGAGCAACGAGTGGATCTTCCGTCTGATTTTGGATAAGATTAGTCAAGACCTTGACTGAGATATTCGTCTATAAAAAGTGAAAGGATGCATATTGTTTAAAACATTATTCTGAGCATCTTTTATTCAATATTGCTTATCAAAATATTTCCCCTTGTTCGAGGTGTCAAAGATTTGGCAATCTGGCCCATTTTGGCCCATTATTTTGAACATATGATCAAAGTTTTATTATATATAGTTACAGAATGTTAAGATGAACATTTTTGCTTCAGTAATCTATAACAAAATATTGATCATTAAAAAGTTGAAGATGAAAGTATTTTGGCCCTTCTGAGCCCCTCATTTGAGGGGTCAGCCCCTTTTTCTTAATATCAAATGAAACGTCTTGTGATTTTGAAGACTTTTTGTTCAACAACTATTCAGAAATTTCCTTTAGTTTTAGAGATATATAGAATAACAATATTTAGGGGCCAGCCTTCCAAGTCCTTAATGGGGATGTCTTCCAAAAATTAAAAGGGTGTATTTTGTTTAGAACATTATTCTAAACATCTTTTGTTCAATATTGCTTATCAAAATATTTCCTTTTCGAGATATAAAGTGTCAAAGATTTAGCATTCTGGCCTCTTATGGCCCCTTATTACGTAACATATGATCAAAATTTTATAATAAATAGCTGCAGAATGTTAAGATGAACATTTTTGCTTCAGTTATTTATAACAAAATATTGATCATTAAAAAGTTATAGATGAAAGACTTTTGGCCCTTCCAGGCCCCTAATTTGAGAGGTCAGCCCCTTTTTCTTCATATCAAATGAAAAGTCTTATGATTTTGAAGAATTTTTGCTCAACATGTAATAACAAAATACTTCAATTTAAAATGTTATTATAAGAAATGTGTCTAAAATTCACTCATAAATCACGTCCTAAATTTTGACCCCTACCGAGCTTCCATACTTCGCGCTTCCGGAAAATTTGAAAACCAAGGTGCACATCTAGAACATGTCCTCTATTACCACTGAAAGTTTCAACACTCTAGCATTTGTCGTTCTTGAGTTTTTGTGCAGACACAAAGTCTATGTAAAAAACGATCAAAGGGCTATAACTTCCGACCGGAAGTGATTTTTCAAAAACTGACATGGCGTTATAAACTTCAGATAGCAACGCATTAACCCTGAACATTTGAAGCAAATCGATCGAGCGATCTCCGAGAAATCTTCTGCACAAAATCGGTAAGGAAAAAAAAATAATAAAAAGACTAGATGCGATCTCGTTGCGAGCAACGAGTGGGTCTTCCGTCCGATTTTTGATAAGATGTGATAAGAATTTGACTCAGACTTTCGTTCAAATATAATGATATAAATAAATTGTTAAGACGACCAATTTTGCTTCAGTAATCTATAACAAAATATTGATCATTAAAGATTATAGATTAAAGACTTTCGGTCCGTCTTGGCCCCTACAACACTTTTTGTTCAACAACTATTCAAAAAATTCTTTTTCGTTTCTGAGATATCTGCAAAAGAAATAATAGGGGCCGGCCCTTCAACTCCTTAATGGGAACGTTCAGCAAAAATTGAAAGGTAACATATTATTCAGGACATTATTGTGAACATCTTTCATTCAATATTGCTTATGAAAATATTTCCCACTTTCGAGTTATAAAGCGTCAAAGATTTAGCATTCTGGCCCCTAATGTCCCCTTATAACATAACATATGATGCCAACAACATGTTATATAGTTGAGGAGTGTAAAGATGATCTATTTTGCCTTAGTAATGTATTACAAAATATTGATCGTTTTAGGACCCCTACCGGCCCTTATTTTGAGGGGCCAGCCCCTTTTTCTTGATAACACCTTAAAGCTCTTATGATTTTGAACACTTTTTGTTCAACAACTATTCAGAAATTCTTTTTCGTTTCCGAGATATCTGCAAAAGAAATAATAGGGGCCGGCCCTTCAACTCTTTAATGGAGACGTTTAGCAAAAGTTGAAGGTTACATATTGTTCAGAACATTATTGTGAACATCTTTTATTCAATATTGCTTATCAAAATATTTCCCACTTTCGAGATATAAAGCATCAAAGATTTAGCATTCTGGCCCCTAATGTCCCCTTATAACGTAACATATGATGCCAACAACATGTTATATAATTAAGGAAAGTGAAGATGATCTATTTTGCCTTAGTAATGTATTACAAAATATTGATCGTTTAAGAGTTATTGATGAAAGACTTTCGGCCCCTATCGGCCCTTATTTTGAGGGGCCAGCCCCTTTTTTCTTGATATCACCTTAAAGCTCTTATGATTTTGAACACTTTTTGTTCAACAACTATTCAGAAATTCTTTTTCGTTTCCGAGATGTATGCAAAAGAAATATTTAGGGGCCGGCCCTTCAACTCCTTAATGGAGACATTTAGAAAATATTGAAAGGTTACATATTGTTCAGAGCATTATTGTTAATATCTTTTATTCAATATTGCTTATCAAAATATTTCCCACTTTCGAGATATAAAGCGTCAAAGATTTAGTATTTCGGCCCCTCACGACCCCTAATTATGTAGCATATGATGTGAATAATATAATATATAGTTGTAGTTTGCTCAGATAAACATTTTTGCTGCAGTAATATTTTAGAAAATATTGATCGTTAAAGAGTTATTGATGAAAGACTTTCGGCCCCTATCGGCCCCGATTTTGAGGGGCCAGCCCCTTTTTCTTGATATCACATTAAAGTTCTTATGATATTGAACACATTTTGTTTAACAACTATTCAGAACTCTTTTTCGTTTCCGAGATATATGAAAAAGAAATATTTAGGGGCCGGCCCTTCAACTCCTTAATGGGGACGCTTAGCAAATATTGAAAGGTTGCATATTGTTAAGCACATTATTTTGAACATCTTTTTTTCAATATTGCTTATCAAAATATTTCCCATTTTCGAGATACAAAGTGTCAAAGATTTAGCATTTTGGCCCCTTATGGCCCTTAATTATGTAACATATGAGATTTTTATTATAACATATAGTTGTAGATTGTTCATATAAACATTTTTGGTTTAGTAATGTATATCAAAATATTGATCGTTTAAGAGTTATGGATTTAAGACTTTTGGCCCCTCTTGGCCCCTAATGTGATGAGTCAGCCCTTTTTTCTTGATATCGTAAAAAAGATCTTATTATTCTACACAATTTCTGTTCAATATGTTTTAAGAAAATATTCATAGTTTTGAAGATATGATAAAAAATGTCTCGAAAATTCACTCCTGATTCATGTCCTAAATTTTGACCCCTACCGAGCTTCCATACTAGGCACTTCCAGAAAATTTGAAAACTGAGGTGCACAACTAGAACATGTCCTCTATTATCACTGAAAATTTCAGCACTCTAGCTTTTGTCATTTTTGAGTTTTTGTGTAGACAAAATGGTCACTAAAAATTCGGTTAAAGGGCGATAACTTCCGACCGGAAGTGAATTTCCAAAAATTAAAGAAAACGTATTAGGTTTACATCATGATACATCATCTCTGAAAATTTCAAGTGAATCCATCCAACCATCTCTGAGAAATCGTCTGCACAAAATTTGGACAGAAAAAAATAATAATAACTAGACGGTTCTCGTTGCGAGCAACGAGTGGGTCTTCCGTCTGATTTTGGATAAGATTAGTTAAGATCTTGACTGAGATATTCGTCTATAAAAATTGAAAGGATGCATATTGTTTAAATATTATTCTGAGCATCTTTTGTTCAATATTGTTTATCAAAATATTTCCCCTTGTTCGAGGTGTCAAAAATTTGGCAATCTGGCCCATTTTGGCCCATTATTTTGAACATATGATCAAAGTTTTATAATATATAGTTATAGAATGTTAAGATGAACATTTTTGCTTCAGTAATTTATAACAAAATATTCATCATTAAAATTAAAGAAGACAGACTTTTGGCCCTTCTGAGCACCTAATTTGAGGGGTCTGCCCCTTTTTCTTGATATCAAATGAAAGATTTGTGATTCTGAAGACTTTTTGTTCAACAACTATTCAGAAATTTCCTTTAGTTTAAAAGATATCTAGAATAACAATATTTAGGGGCTAGCCCTCCAAGTCCTTAATGGGGATGTCTTGCAAAAATTAAAAGGGTGTATATTGTTAAGAACATTATTCTGATCAATTTTTGTTCAACATGCTTATCAAAATATTTCCCCTTTTCGAGATATAAAGTGTCAAAGATTTAGCATTCTGGCCCATTAAGGTACCTTATTACGCAACATATGATCAAAACTTTACAATATATAGCTGCAAAATATTAATATGAACATTTTTGCTTCAGTAATTTATAGCAAAATATTGATCATTAAAAAGTTATAGATAAAAGACTTTTGGCCCTTCTGAGCCCCTAATTTGAGGGGTCAGTCCCTTTTTCTTGATATCAAATAAAAGGTCTTGTGATTTTGAAGACTTTTTGTTCAACAACTATTCAGAAATTTCCTTTCGTTTAAGAGATATATAGAATAACAATATTTAGGGGCCAGCCCTCCAACTCCTTAATGGGGATGTCTTGCAAAAATTAAAAGGGTGTATATTGTTTAGAACATTATTCTGAACATCTTTTGTTCAATATTGCTTATCAAAATATTTCCCCTTTTCGAGATATAAAGTGTCAAAGATTTAGCATTCTGGCCCCTTATGGCCCCTTATTACGTAACATATGATCAAAATTTTATAATATATAGTTGCAAAATGTTAAGATTAACATTTTTGCTTCAGTAATTTATAACAAAATATTCACCATTAAAGAGTTATAGATAAAAGACTTTTGGCCCTTCTGAGCACCTAGTATGAGGGGTCAGCCCCTTTTTCTTGATATCAAATGAAAGGTCTTGTGATTTTGAGGACTTTTTGTTCAACAACTATTCAGAAATTTCCTTTCGTTTAAGAGATATTCAGAAAACAATATTTAGGGGCCAGCCCTCCAAGTCCTTAATGGGGATGTCTTGCAAAAATTAAATAGGAGTATATTGTTTAGAACATTATTCTGAACATCTTTTGTTCAACATTGCTTATCAAAATATTCCTCCTTTTCGAGATACAAAGTGTCAAAGATTTAGCATTCTGGCCCCTTATGGCCCCTTATTACGTAACATATGATCAAAATTTTATAATATATAGTTGCAGAATGTTAAGATGAACATTTTTGCTTCAGTAATTTATAACAAAATATTGATCATTAAAGAGTTATAGATAAAAGATTTTTGGCCCTTCTGAGCCCCTAGTTTGAGGGGTCAGCCCCTTTTTCTTGATATCAAATGAAAGGTCTTGTGATTTTGAGGACTTTTTGTTCAACAACTATTCAGAAATTTCCTTTCGTTTAAGAGATATATAGAATAACAATATTTAGGGGCCAGCCCTCCAACTCCTTAATGGGGATGTCTCGCAAAAATTAAAAGGGTGTATATTGTTTAGAACATTATTCTGAACATCTTTTGTTCAATATTGCTTATCAAAATATTTCTCCTTTTCGAGATACAAAGTGTCAAATATTTAGCATTCTGGCCCCTTATGGCCCCTTTATTACGTAACATATGACCAAAATTTTATAATATATAGCTACAGAATGTTAAGATGAACATTTTTGCTTCAGTAATTTATAACAAAATATTCATCATTTAAGAGTTATAGATAAAAGACTTTTGGCCCTTCTGAGCCCCTAAGTTGAGGGGTCAGCCCCTTTTTCTTGATATCAAATGAAAGGTCTTGTGATTTTGAGGACTTTTTGTTCAACAACTATTCAGAAATTTCCTTTCGTTTAAGAGATATATAGAATAACAATATTTAGGGGCCAGCCCTCCAACTCCTTAATGGGGATGTCTTGCAAAAATTAAAAGGGTGTATATTGTTTAGAACATTATTCTGAACATCTTTTGTTCAATATTGCTTATCAAAATATTTCTCCTTTTCGAGATACAAAGTGTCAAAGATTTAGCATTCTGGCCCCTTATGGCCCCTTATTACGTAACATATGATCAAAATTTTATAATATATAGCTACAGAATGTTAAGATAAACATTTTTGCTTCAGTAATGTATAACAAAATATTGATCATTAAAGAGTTATAGATAAAAGACTTTTGGCCCTTCTGAGCCCCTAATTTGAGGGGTCAGACCCTTTTTCTTGATATCAAATGAAAGGTCTTGTGATTTTGAAGACTTTTTGTTCAATATGTTTTAACAAAATACTTCTATTTAAAATGTTATTATCAGAAATGTCTCTAAAATTCACCCATAAATCACGTCCTAAATTTTGACCCCTACCGAGCTTCCATACTTTGCACTTCCGGAAAATATGAAAAACAAGGTGCACATCTAGAACATGTCCTCTATCACCACTGAAAGTTTCAAAACTCTAGCATTTGTCGTTCCTGAGTTTTTGTGCAGACACAAGGTCTATCTAAAAATCGATCAAAGGGCGATAACTTCTGACCGGAAGTGATTTTTCAAAAACTGACGAGGCGTTATAAACTTCAGATAGCAACGCATTAACCCTGAAAATTTGGAGCAAATCGATCCAGCGATCTCCGAGAAATCTTCTGCACAAAATCGGTAAGGAAAAAAAAAAGAATAATAATAATAATAACTAGATGGTTCTCGTTGCGAGCAACGAGTGGGTCTTCCGTAAGATTTTGGATAAGATTAGTCAAGATCTTGACTGAGATATTCATCTGTAAAAAGCGAAAGGATACATATTGTTTAAAACATTATTCTGCACATCTTTTGTTCAACATTGCTCATCAAAATATATCCCCTTTTCGAGATATAAAGCGTCAAAGATTTAGCATTCTGGCCCCTTATAGCCTTTATTACGTAACATATGATCAAAATTTTATAATAGATAGTTGCAGATTGTTAAGATAAACATTTTTGCTTCAGTAATTTATAACAAAATATTGATCATTAAAGAATTATAGATGAAAGACTTTTGGCCCTTCTGAGCCCCTTATTTGAGGGGTCAGCCCTTTTTCTTGATATCAAATAAAAGGTCTTGTGATTTTGAAGACTTTTTGTTCAACAACTATTCAGAAATTTCCTTTAGTTTAAGAGATATATAGAATAACAATATTTAGGGGCCAGCCCTCCAAGTCCTTAATAGGGATGTCTTGCAAAAATTAAAAGGGTGTATATTGTTTAGAACATTATTTTGAAGATCTTTTGTTCAATATTGCTTATCAAAATATTTCCCCTTTTCGAGATATAATGGGTCAAAGATTTAGCATTCTGGTCCCTTATGGCCCCTTATTAAGTAACATATGATTAAAATTTTATAATATATAGTTGCAGAATGTTAAGATAAACATTATTGCTTCAATAACTTATAACAAAATATTCATCATTAAAGAGTTATAGATGAAAGACTTTTGGCCCTTTTGAGCCCCTAACTTGAGGGGTCAGCCCCTTTTTCTTGATATCAAATGAAAGGTCTTGTGATTTTGAAGACTTTTTGTTCAACAACTATTCAGAAATTTCCTTTCGTTTAAGACATATATAGAATAACAATATTTAGGGGCCAGCACTCCAACTCCTTAATGGGGATGTCTTGCAAAAATTATAAGGGTGTATATTGTTTAGAACATTATTTTGAACATCTTTTGTTCAATATTGCTTATCAAAATATTTCCCCTTTTCGAGATATAATGGGTCAAAGATTTAGCATTCTGGCCCCTTATGGCCCCTTATTACGTAACATATGATCAAAATTTTATTATATATAGTTGCAGAATGTTAAGATAAACATTTTTGCTTCAATAACTTATAACAAAATATTCATCATTAAAGAGTTATAGATGAAAGACTTTTGGCCCCTCTGAGCCCCTAATTTTAGGGGTCAGCCCCTTTTTCTTGATATCAAATGAAAGGTCTTGTAATTTTGAAGACTTTCTGTTCAACAACTATTCAGAAATTTCCTTTCCTTTAAGAGATATGTAGACTTGAAATATTAAGGGGCCGTCCCTTTAAGTCCTTATAGGGGCTGTTTAGGAAAAATTAAAAGGATGAACATTGTTGAGAACATCATTTTAAACAACTTTTGTTCAATATTGCTTTTCAAAATGTTTCCCCTTTTCAAGATATAAATCGTCAAAGATTAAGCATTCTGGCCCCTTATGGCCCCTAATTATGTAACATATGACAAAAATATTATAATATATAGCTGTAAATTGTTAAGATAAACATTTTTGCTTCAGTAATGTATACCAAAATATTGATCGTTAAAGAGTAATTGATTTAATACTTTCGGCCCCTCTCGGCCCCTAATATGATAAAACAGCCCTTTTTTCTTGATATCGTATTAAAGATCTTGTCATTCTGCACAAATATTGTTCAGTATGTTTTAACAAAATAATTATACTTTAAAAGATATGATACAAAATGTCTCAAAAATTCATTCATGATTCATGTCCTAAATTTCGACCCCTACCGAGCTTCCATACTAGGCACTTCCGGAAAATATCTAAACCCAGGTGCATAATGGCAACATGTCCTCTATCATCACTGAAAATTTCAGCGCTCTAGCTTAAGCCGTTTTTGAGTTCCATCGCAGACAAGGAGGTCCTCTGAATTTTAATAAAAGGGCGATAACGTCCGACCGGAAGTGATTTTTCAAATTTTGAATTGCCGGTAAAAACTTCAGATGATAAGACATAAACTCTGAAAATTTGAAGTAAATCGATCAATTCATCTCCGAGAAATCTTCTGCACAAAATCGGTAAGGAGAAAAAAAAGAAGAATAATAATAAAAGTGAAAAAGAAACATAAGAATAATAGAAGGGTCTTCCGCTGAAGACGGAAGACCCTAATAATAAGAAAAGTGAAAAATCAACAATAGAATAATAGAAGGGTCTTCCGCAGAAGACGGAAGACCCTAATAATAGTGAAAAAGAAACAATAGAATAATAGAAGGGTCTTCCGTTGGAGACGGAAGACCCTAATGAAAGTGTTCTCTTCAGCTTTTCATCATGCTACATGACACAGCATGAAGTCCCAACTCATGATTTTTTTAGATGATATAATACACAGGGACAATTTTATATTAGTCAAGTTATGTATTTTTCTTTACTATGATAACTATGGTAAGTTTTGTTCCTGATATTAGTCAAGGCAACCCGACATTAATGAGTTTAAGGGCTTATTTGCTGTTTTCTCACATTTTCTATTGAATCCTATCACATAATTGTAATGAAATAAAGATACAAAATCTTAGATGTTAGGAATATAACTTCTCATATGAAACGTGTTCTTATGACTACGAATCAGCATCAAATCTCATTGCTCATTACACAAATATCCCGTTGGCTCATTCCAATATTGAAATATGTATAAAACCCCAAAAACATAATACGGGGAAAATTAAATCTGCAAGATTGAATACAGATTTATTTCCCTGTAATATTGCATCTTATTATTATTTTTAATTCTTCCAAAAATGCAGTGTTTGTCTGAATTAAAGGTTACGAAAATAGAAACATTTTTGTGCAGGAAGGTTTGAAACAAGTTCAGTTTAATCTTTGAATTGATAAATGGGAAGAATGACTGCTTATTTTTCTTAATGAATCATATGTGTTCATTTCTTTAGGCATGTACGTAACAACGTTTTTCTGAAAAGGGGGAGGGGGCTTAAAATAACAATTTAAAAATAAACCAAACAAAAAACAAAAAACAAAAACAAAGAAAAAATGTATTTCCGTAGGGGGTTAATCCCTTTTCGACAAAAGAAAATTGAGCTAAAATGGCAGTGCTCAACAATGATATCGATACAAGAATATCCAATGCGTACAAATTTATCAGACCTCGGGTATAACATGTCAACATTTTACGAACTTGAAACGACAGGTTGTGTCAGCGAAGAAAATTTGATTTTTTTAAATCTGAGATAAATACTTCTATCGACTCTTGAGATAAATCTTAGTTTGAATATTATTTAAAACATATCTTCTTTTTATCATTTTTAATTACAAATCTGTATTTAATTTAATTGCCCTCAACACTTTAAACTTCTTTCATGTCCATCTTACCAAAGCTTTTCACAGACTTTGTAATTTACTCATGTCATTTTATCACTCAATTCGCTAATTGTTGTCAAAAAACTCTGTTATGTACCAGTATATAAATTGTATGTGTGCGGAGGTCCGACGAAATACTGGTCACTTCCATCTGTGTTCCCGCATGAAAGTTAAAATTGTTGTCCATCGTTAAAAGCTTTAATAAACTCGGAAACTGATTTACTCATTACTTTAGATTTATAATATGTGATTTCGGGAAGAGTTCTAGGAATACGGCACTACTACTTCCGGTCCGCAGCGCCACTCATTTCACTGCCAACATTCCCTCTTTCCATATCAACGACATATCTTATTAGACCCAAACTAAGCGGTCATACTTCCACAAAATTTGAGAACCACAAAATGAATGGAAGAATATGTAGGCCTAAGCTTTTGATTTCTTTTTCTTCAAACGAAATTTAGCGAAAAAGGGGGGGGGGATGCATGATGAATCAATGTGACATAAAAAAATTCAAACTTCAAAATATATAATCTGAACTTATAATGACCGTATAAGGATATGATGATAATATGAAAATTATATCCTCATCCTCAGTTTTTGTGATATTACATTTTCACTGCAAGACATATGAATATTGACCCGCTTATAAGTCGGTACAGTGCAAATAGGCGGTGCAAATATTTTGACGTTTTACGCCAATAATTCAGGGAATACGACCAACTTTAAAATAATGTTTGTATGCCCTCTCCCGACTCAGGACGAAAAAATTGGGTCGGTAGGTAGGTTTGAATTTTTTTCCCAGAAAATTTTAATATCAATGCTGAATTTTCAAAATCTATTTTCCGAAATGCAATAAATTAAAATGCTTCCTGGCAGTTAAAAAGAGTTTTGAGTCGGGCCACTTTTAGCCGGTCGGAGAGAGCAATCAACCAATTTTGACAGATGGTCTAATATGTACAATATCGTAAGAAACATACATTACCCATGAAAAAGGGGGAAGGGATTGTCTCGGCACTTATTATTGCCTGTGTCAATATTTACCAATGTAGGACAATGAATACATGTATGTTCAGTATTGTAGGTACATGTTGCCTCCCCTCCTCCTTCCCTAAACTTCATTTAATTTGTCAGAAAACCTCCTCAAACTTCATTCTTTAACTTGTCAGAAAAGTTTAACTGGATTGTGTTACTGCAGATCCCCCCCCCCCCCGCTCCTTGCCGATCAATTTTTTGTATCTGCCCTTCAAGCTTTCTTTCATAAATTCATCTAGGTCATGAATAAAATAACAAAAGATATATCCTTATGATGAAAAATTATCAAACAATGAACTCTATAATTACAAGGAAGACGCAATGTTATCAGTCTTATCTTACAGATTCTTTTTAATATTTAAAAAAATATTTTTCATAAACTACAAATATATAAAATTCAAGTATGTAAAATTTCTAAACGCATGTCTTTTATTTGTTTGTTTTTTATTTAATATTTACTTTTCTCTGAACCGTATATCAGAGCAATATTCACGTCTAACATGACGTCGCAAGTGTTTAAAAGAAAAAGGCATACCGGGTATTTACCGATATAAAACCATTATCTGTGTTTTGTTTATGAGAAAACTTACATAAAGAATTTTTTTTATCGGATTTTTTAAATCATGTGTGTTACAATTGACCAAAATGGACATTTATGCAAACATGTCGACACTCTAAAAATGTACATATATGTAACTTCCGTCTGATACAGAGTCCAAAATACCTCTTCTTTATAAAATTAAATTAATACACTGTTACAACTAGTATATAATTTAGATATACTTTAACAAAACAACCATATCAAGTATTACATGTAAAATAAAGGCAGGGGATTTATGCATAAACTTTTCGTGTATGTTTTCGTGTGATAAAGTAATGTTTTTTTTTCAATCAGATACATATTTCAAATATTTCTGAAAGGGATATAAAAGCGTCAGTTTGAACGTCATTTTTCAAGGTAATTTTAACATTTTCTTAACCTTTGATTCCCTATATCTCAGTAATTATTCTGAATATTTGAATCAAACTTTATATTTGGTTATTTTACACTATAATCTATCATAATCCATTGAAAAGTCAATTTTGAAAATTTTTACCTTAAGGGCCCTTTTCGCATGGGACGGCTCGAATGATAATACATGTATCTACATAAAAGAACATACTCTTCTCATGCTTTTCACGTTCAAAAAATGTACAAAATATGCAAGTAAACACAAAATAATAATCGTTTTATTTGAAATGTAACGTAAAGAAGTATTCATTCCAGTGGCGATTTTAAAATATATAGAGAATAGAGAACTAAGTGTCTCAATCTTTATCCTTATTTTTCCTGTAGGCCTTTACAGTTTTATCCTCCTCATAAACCCTGAATTGTATTCAGTATATACATATAAATATAAAAATAGAGAGAGAGAGAGAGAGAGAGAGAGAGAGAGAGAGAGAGAGAGAGAGAGAGAGAGAAGTGTCTCCATCCATTAATTTCCGAACTGAAATTCCTCCAACTTTTTATCAACAAACATCGGACGTGTTTCTTGTGTCTTTTAAACATCAAATATCGGTTCTCACAAATACAAAATTACCAGACAACAATCTGCTCAATATAATGTTTTCAAAAGGTTTTGAAACTGGCTTAAATATTAGTTGAGTATATGACTGTGATAAATTAGGAAAGAATATGGCATGAAGGAGTACCATTCTGGAAATATGACATCATCAATTTGATTCATTTCTTTATTTTAAACAGAAAATGCCTCAAAATGACTCATTTCAAGGGTTATTTTCCTTAAGAAAATAGTGTCCACAGTCGTCGCCCACTTTAATTTTTGACTATGTTGTATAAAATTCTTTGAAAAATCACATATCTCAAAATCTTTGTGGGCGATGGCTGTGGACAATATTATCTGAAAGAAAATTCCATTGAAAATTGGTGTCTTCTGCAACTTTTTAAGAAAATACGGGGAAATAGCACAAGTTTATGACGTCACAATTAGCATTTAGAAGGTAATGAGAGAAAAATGATTTGTATGATCTTTCTGCATGGAATTTCAATGATTCAGAAAGCATGAGTTTTAATTTTTCACATTACTTTCATTTTTAAGAAAAACACAGGACAAGAATTGTATTGAAACCGTACCTTGTTCTTTACGTACTATCAAACATGTAAACAAATTAACCCCTTTTTAATTTAGCGGATACCCTTGTGTTGAACGAAAGGCGATCTGGTCAAAATCATAACAGGGGCAAAACTCACTGTAAAATGTAAAGGGCATTACAGATTCCTTACTGCATTCTTAGTTTCCGTCCTATATTAATTATTTCTTTCATATCAAAAAGAAAACTATGATGGTTTACATCAAACTGTTTACTGTCACTTTCAGATAACACTGCATTTTATGCTTCACTTTCGCGTGATATGACTGGTTCTCCCTTTATCTTCAACAACGAAATCCTAGATACGGATGATGCTTACTCAACGTCTACATGGAACTTTGTGGTGCCTCGTTCTGGTCTTTACGTTTTTATGACATCGCGACTTATCTTTGGAGGTAGAGAATTCAATTGCAAGTTTACCTTCAGTAACGGTAATTCTCAGCCAGTAGTTTATGTAGACTCGAGTACCGGAAAGTACGACAGCAGTAGTTACATGACATTTGCCTGGATGAACACTGGCGAATCTGTGTAAATAACTGGTAACAGGATGTCAGCCACGTCTATGTTTGCAGGTTGGCTGCTGATCGATGACAGAAACGGTAACTTTGGGGGTTTTTTTATTTTTCTTATTATTATTATATTTTATAAATATATTCAATAGGAATATAAATATATTCAATAGGAATCTTTCTCGAGTATTTTGAAACAAATAAATTTAAGGTATGTTACAAGGGTAATTAAATTCACGAATATTGACACTGGAAGGATATATTCAAAACGTAATTTTATAGTCCGTATTTCTCCTTTCCTGACGTGATAAGTTATAAATTAAGTTTAAGTAACTTAAAAATTTCCTTAATTTTATATCGTTTGAAATGTGATTTTGAATCTTTTCTAAAGGGGTGTATTTTAATTTTATACTCACTTTTTCCTTTCGATCTACTGGTTTACTTTCATATATAGCAAACGCTTTTGAGATCGCCGAGTTGTATTTTAATTAATATCACTTATTCCTTTAGGGAGTTTTAAAATTATTTAGTATTTGAGATTGAACTTATCAAGACATCAAGGAAACTCCATTTGTTTATTTTCCTTCATCGAATTTTCGCAAACCTTCATCAGTGCCTTTTTGTGAAAAGTTTTTTTTTTTCAAAACGACCCGTATAATTAAGAAACGAAGTTGTTCAACTGTATTCCCAGATTACGGAAAAACATGTCACTATTATACCCAGAAGTTAAAGATTTTGTCTGATTTTGACGAAAAAATAGAAATGTAGATTCCAAAATTCATGCCAGTTAGTGACCGATTTTTGTCCAACTTGGGATTCTTAATTTTCTTTTAATTATCAAAAGACAAGCGGAACGAGAGTTGAAGAAAACAAGTACCTAAAGAGCACATTTTTTCTATTTTTTTTTTTTTTTACTTTGCAAAAACCTAATTTCTCCAAAGCTTATGTACGTTTTCTTAATTGCTTTGAAGATCATAGCAATCAATCATATGCTTGCAAGAGTTTTGCTAACAGAAAGCGGCGATGGGATAAAATATATATTTCCTATCAATTACAGTTATGGAATTCAGGCATTCTTACAAAAACAATTAAAATATAGATTCTATGCACTGATAGTAATCATGTAAACCATGAATTTTGGATTACTTTGCGGTTTTTCATGTGCAAATTATTTTTTTATTTGACTTAAGTCCTCAAAATTTTCAAATATGTATGTTTATTTTATTTTACTTTCAGAGTTTCTGTTACAGCGACTGAAAACAGAAATGAAACTAATTGATAATACGTTTCTCTCATTTGAAATAAGATTCCTTATTATCAACTCAGTAATTTAATTCTATAAAATGAATGCATAGCAATAAATACTACAAATTTAAAAGATTATCATGATTATTAGCACCATCATCATCACCATCGTTGTTATTGTTAACATTTTGAAGTCATATTTTCATAGAACTGTAGGAAAAGAATTTTAAAAAAATATTCTTACAAAGAATTTTCTATTTTCTTCAGACTCAATGATAAATGTTGTTAAACACCATTAATTTTTTTCGTTTTTTCCTTCTTTACAGTGTCAAAATCAACTTTTCCAGCTTTTCTCATATATGTGGTGACTCGTCCATAACCCCAGTTGTTTATGATATAGCTCACGGTGGCTATCACCATGGTTACTCGACAAGCACGGGAGTATTCACTGCCGATCGTGATGGATTGTATTTGTTTCTGTATAATACAGAAGGTAAAAATGAAATTTTATGCACTGCGTTGAGAGTCAACGAAGTGGAAATATTCCAAACGAGATCGGACGGACGTCGTTCTGGTTTTGACGATACTTCCGCTGTCACTGTCCTTCATTTATCCTCAAACGATCGTGTCTCTGTAGGAGTTCAATCTGGGAGAGTTGATGCTTACCAGTCGTTATTTTTTGGCATATTTCTATGTGAAATGTTTTAAAGTTTTTCATTCAAAAGGACGTCCCAACTTTATTTTACTTTGATTTGAGATGGAATTATAAAATCTTGAAGTCTTGGTCTTTGTTAATTTGTAATTATATTACTATATGAATTAATCAGAGTCACAGATGACATACCGTGAAATCCTGTGCAGTCTAGCTTTGGGATGAGCTCAGAAAATGTAATTATTCTTTGATGTTCCCTATAAAGTAATGATAGACAATTAATAGCAGCAGCTTTGAGGGGTGGATCTTAAATTCTTCAGCTGTTTTTTTTTTTTCAAAGAAAGATATATCAAATTACATAATGAACTTTTTGCTAACATTCTGTAGCACATTCACATTTCCCCTATCTAATTTTAAGAATGGAATATTAAATAAAATTTTTATCAATGAGATGCAGTACTGTGAATTCATAAATATGCGCGAGAAATAAATTATCGCTTAAATTGACAAGAAGCACGGCTCGCGAAAGAAAATTACTCGCTTTTATTTTTATGGTGCTTAAATGTATGTAAAATTTCTATATCAAACGTCTACTTGCGAATTATTGTTCTCGTGATTTGACGTCGTAGGGCAATTACACGATATTAAGTACTTGCGTAAAATAAGTAATCTACAGTATTCAATTTCGAAAATGATTATTGTTGGTGTTTTAATGAATATTTATAACTCGAAAATGTTCTACAGTTTTCTTAGTTTACGTCTAAAACTTCTTAACGTAGAACCTATGTTGTATGACGTCTTATGAGTAAATGAGTTTAGTCCATCTTTTTGGTGCTAGATCCATTATGACGTCATAATAAATTTAATGTTACTTTTTCCTGTACTTAAGGGCTTTAATCCAAGACTGTCTCATGTAATGAAGTTGAACAACTGTGATAATGTGAATGACATGCAACTATTTTGAAGGAATGCAAAAATCTCAAGAAATCTAAATAGTACAGTATCTTGATGAAATGTGTTTGAGTCAAAGATCTGTTAAAGATTTGTGTAAATTTTGTAATGTCTATCATGAAATAACGCGCATTCCTTTTCATAATTATTTGTCAATTATTCATAATGGCGGGTGTATAATAATAATGTTTCCCTTAAATATTATGTTTTTAAATTAAAAAAAAAAAAACATTTTTTGATAAATATTCACATTGTAAATCTGAACCTAACCCCAAAACAGTCATTCAGAAATTAAATCCTGTATAAGTGCAAAAAGGTCAACAAACGAAGATTTGATAAATAGAGTGTCTCTCATTAGTTTGCGAGAAAAGGTGTATATTTTAATAACTTTTTCTAATTATTTGGGTATGTTCTTCATCATATTAAAGATTGAAAACATTCTGACGAAGATTTTTGAAAAATATTTACAAAGTAAGGTTGTAGATTGACTCAAAAAATATTGAGCACAGTTGCCTATATTCGTTGAAATGTGTACTTAATCTTTTTATGTCAATTGAATAAAAAGAATTTATTCTTCAATACATTTAATAACAAGGAAACATACCATATATTTTAACTGAGTGATAGGCGAGTGCTAATTTATCATTTTAAAAAGTTTGAAAATCTTGTAACAAAGACTTTTCCTAAATATGTTCTACCTTAAGAAAGAGTCTTAAAAATATCTGTATTTTTCCATGAAAGTTAACCTAGGTCAAAGGACAAAGTCGATGTGAACTTAACGAAACTGATGCTAGCAATGATTTGAGAATGTGATTTTAACCTTTGACCTTCCTTGATCTTCAGGACACAAGGAACTTTCAATTTAGCTTTCTCTTTTTTTTCTATTGATTAATTGTTAGAAATCTACCAACTTACATTACATTTAAACTATCTCAACCCCTTTGTTTATTTGTATTTGATATACGAAACGTTATTTTTTGGCGGAAGGGAGAAGTAAAAAATAATACATAGTCACTCTTATGGTGTGGTGAGTTTCATTGATGGCTTTAAATTGATCACAAGGCACCCTTTTCATTTGAAAGCTGTCGGTTATCACTGACAAAACAATAAAGAAAAATGTTGAAAAAAATAATTTACTTTCCACTGAATTGACTGCCATTTCATATCAAGTACACTATAAGCTGAGTTATTAGTATGCTTCCTTATATCTATCGAACATTCCTATAATCAATCAAGTTTCCAATTGAGATTTTAGAAACGAAAATTTAACTGCATATAGCTTTATGTATCTGCAGGCTTTCTAAACAATAGTACAGAAATATACCAATCATTTCATTGAAATGTGGTATCATATAGTATAAAAAGTGACTCCAATCAAGTCGCGAACCCCTTTTTCACTTCTACAGATCCGAAGCTAATTTAGTGTTTCGGCAGTGATTACAGGCAAAGCAAAAAACTGAAGTGGTGTGGTTAGCAGCAATTGCAGAAATCTAATATCTTTCTCGGGCTTGTGTCTCTTTTAATGTTTTGAAACCTTTATATAGAACCTTTATGCACTTTAATGACGCATAAATATAAAGGGAAATGAGATTGATTGATAGATTGATTGTATGTTGTTTTACGTCCCATTCGAGAATTTTTCACTGACATAGAAACGTTACCGTATACAGGTGAAGGGCTTCAAATTTAAACTTTTAAAGAAAGGATTGAATTAGTGACCTTATGCGAGATCCAGTGGGTATGTGGTCAAGGAAAAGTGTGCCTAAGTAAAGGGACAAACATTCTATATTCCATGAGAGATGATGATATTCATGATCACCGGGGGGAAGGGGGGGGGTATCATAGACAGAGTACATCAGTGATATACATGTATTTATAAAAAATGGATGACATTAATGCAAAAGTAGGGAGGGGAAAAAATTGAAAGTTAATGGAAACATGGATAAGGAGTTAGAAATGAAGACAGTGAAGGTCGTGTTCATTTTGAGATTCAAATGAATTGGTTATAACAGGAAACTCATATTCACACAATATCCACAAGGAAACATGTATGTCACCTGATGAAATATCAAGAAATCAGATCGACCATTTTTTAATGAAACTGAAAATCTAGAACCTCTTTGAAAGATATGAAAGTATAATAATTTTGTTTATTAATTCATTCTTCACTTTTTCTATTGTTTCCAACATTATTTTACATCGATTTTTGATATCAGTTTAACAGTATGTTTTTACATGCCTTGACACTAAACGTTAACTATAACCTTGCAACAAAATTCCCAATTATATGTGAGAAAACCAAACGATTTTATCATTATCTTATGAAAGACATTAGGCATTTGTATATGCTTGTAGAGCATTACAATTTTAATATTATCCATTATTATTCTGACACAAACCGTGATGCCAAAAAAGCATAATGCATAAGTTATGAATAAAATCGGTAAAAATCAATTCTATTTGGTGTCAACATGTAAAATTAAAGTAAAAGTTGTACCAAAATTTTATTAGTACAAATGATAATTCTAAAGCATCATAGGTATTAAAAATATGGTAAGAATACAAAATGGTCGTTAGAGTGGTGAAATCCTTATGTATATTCAGCATGTATTTTTGGTTATCCGGATTTCTGAATGTATACAAATTTTTACTTATGTAGAATCGCACATTTATTTCTTTTTCCATCAGTTGAGCTTACCATGAAGCCATGAATTTTGGGATGTTGCAGGGGCATTTTATTATGTCCCAAAATATCGATTCGTTAGATTAAAATCCGAATGCTTTTGTCTGATATAGGATGAATGGAAATGTTAATTAAACAATGAGATGCTTTCTTCGATTGTAAGTACGGAAATTAATGCTTGCAGCCGTTACAGTTGCAACCGTTAATCCCGTATTAGCAATCAAAGACAAACATTTTATTGTTATATATTTATTTAAACAATAAAATGCTTTTTTGGTCAATTGTTAGCACGGGAATTAATGTGGCAGCTGTTGAAGAAAAAATACATAACCCGCTTACGCGGGTTACGTTTTTTTTTTTTTTCTGCAATAGAAGCGAATTTAATTCCCGTACTAACAACCAAAGAAAGACATTTTATTGTGTATATTTATATCTGTATAAATAAACATTTAAAGTAGGATTAAACAGATTAATTATTGTATCATTGATGTACGCCATAGTGCGTTTCATTGATGGAACAGCCACTGATCAAGAAATCTGAACAAGTGATATGCCTAGTGTTGTTCATGAACTGATAAACGGCAATGGTTTTCTTTAGAATTAAAGGAGAAAAAATTCAGTGGATGTAAATATATCTGTATAAATAACCATATAATATTAGATTCAAGTACGTTAAGTATTTTATTATTGATATGTACGTCTTTGTATGTTTCATTGATGGAAAAGCACATTGAATAAGTTTTCACACAGGTGGCCTGAAGCGGTATTTACTGATTATAAATGGCCGTGGTTTTCATATGAAATAAAGGATAAAAGTGTATGTAAATATTATTTGATACCCTTTAAATCTTATTCGACTTTATTGAAGTGACAAGTAGCATTGATCAATTCAGACACCAACCGGCGAAAGAGGTTCGTCCGTAGTCGCTGCTTCCTATCACTCCAGCAATATTACCAAACGTACGAACATAAACATGGTCTCCCGCTTTTGCTTCTACAACAACAAGACCAGTGCCATAATCCCATGAATCATCGCCATCTCCAAAGATGGAACCAAGAACTTCTCCACTGAGAACAATTTGTGAACTAGCAAAACCATTGCTGAGAGATGAAACAGTCCATGAGAAAACATAAACGCCAGATCTTGGAACTGTGAATATCCCATCGTCTTTATGATAACCTTGTCCTCTATTGATCTTGACTGTGTCAAATATCATTGTATGATATTGAGGAAGATTAGCCGGAGTGTTTTTAGATAAATAGCTATAGAAACTATTTTTTCTGTTGATGGTTCTAAGGTAGGAGGCACAATGGATGTCCGATTATCCATCCTGGAAATGAATCTAAAACAATACATGCATGCCAATGATCGACTCTTCGAGGAGAATCAGCGTTTGAAGAAATGTGTGGAGAAGAACGCCATACAAATTTCTAGGCTACAGAAGAAAGCAGAGGAAAATGAAAAGGCAAAAGACCATTTTCGAGGAAAACCACAAGCTTAAGAAACATATTGAAGATATCAAGAGACAAAATAGTGATTTATCGCTCAAAGTAAAAACACTAGAGAGTGTCACGAGGTTTGAAAAGAGGAATAAAAACAATTCACCTTATGTTAATTTTTGTAAGGGCCACTGTGGAAGTGAAAGTGCTCAAAATAAAATGATTAAAGAAAACGGCCTAACAATTAGTATGAAAAACGTCAGTCAGCATTTGACTCAATGATAAATTGTATTTGCTGACAAGGTCATTGTAACGACAATAGAACTTACGAAATGATGACTTTAAACGAGACAGCTGATATTCTTGTTTCATCAACTTATTTGTCAATAATTTACCTCGTTTTAGAAATTGTACATACGTAGAGCATGCTCTTGCGTATCGAATCAACTGAGAGATATATACCCCGTATGCAGGTAATGAAGGTATATTGCTGCATAAGTAAGGGAAGTTGACGATTGAAAAGTTAAAGTCATCACGTTTATCATAAAGCTTGGTTGTTAGATTTCCATTAACGTCTTTTTCAAGTAAAATATCCAAATATGAAACAGATGTGTCAGACTCTGTGGTATCTTTTATCTCAAGTTCACCAGGATATATCTTATCGGCATAAGCATGGAAATAGCCATTGTTAATTGACAATCGATATATCTAAATGTCGAGTTGAAGGTCACAGCAAGTGTTTTCTCCTTTTCACGTACAAGATTTTGGACAAATTCTGCTTCATATGAATACAAAAAAAGGTCTGCTAATAACGGGGCGCAATTGGTACCCATGGGAATTCCAATAGATTTTTGGAAGACCTGGTCTCCAAAAACCACATAGATATTGTCAATCAGAAACTCAAGCATCTTTTTAATGTCAACTTCAGAGTACTTGTGTGTACAATCAGAATGTTTTTTAACAAAATAATTTTGCAAATGACCAATGACAAGGTAAGTATATTTACGAGTTCCATTTTTATTGAAAAAGCAGCTGTCAATGATATAAAAAAGCCTGGACTTTAATTTATCGTGGGGAATGGTTGTGTATAAAGTTGAAAAGTCGTAAGTTTTTAAGCTGTTGATTTTGGTAAAATCTTGTGATTTCAAATTTTCCAAAAGTTCCTTGGAATTTTTAAGTATCCACATCTGATTTACAACACTTCTCCAATATATTGTTGCACAGTATTCTTGAAGTTTCTCCTTCACCACTGTTAATATCTTAGTGAGGGGTAAGGATAGAGGCTTGGTTGAACATTTACTGGAACCCGCTATGTATCTTTGTTTGTAAGGATTTTTATGAAGTTTCGGAATCCAATATAAATATGGCAATTCGAATTCATTTTGATTGTTTGGAAAATTAAAAATATTCAAAACTGACATATGATTTTGAAGAATTTCTTCCTTAGAAAGGGAACTATAAGTATAAGTTGGATTACCACTTGTAGAATTAAATCCAAGTTCCTCTAAAATACATTTAATATAATGAGTCTTACAAACAAAGACAATGTTGTTACCTGCTTTGTCAGTAGGGACCAGTACGTACTGATCATGTAATCTATCTAATTCTTTTTTCACTTCTGGATTATTGAATACAGAAGGATAGATGGTTTTCATATTGCCTCTCAATCTTTTAATGCGCGATTTTAACATACATCTGATACATTTAATCCATTCTGACAAAGTGTCAAGGTCTTCTTTTTCATGTCTGGCCCATCGCCATGGAAATGTACTATATATATCAAGGAAAGGTAAACTAAGAGAACACATTTAATGTTAAAGCGGTACAAAACTCCCATGAAATAGGTTTTAACTCATATCTTATAAAACAGACCAGAAAAAAGAATAAAATCATCATAATGGCATTAATCAATCATATTTGTAATAAAAATTATCAAGTATGGCATGTACCCAGACAGCATGACTAAGAGGAGTCTACGTTGACGCACAGTTGTTGACTGTCGGTATTGCTATCAGCTATCATAGAAATTGAAATAATAATTGCTAAGAATTTCTAAAGATTTTTTTTAATATGATCGAAGCCTCATTTTAAAAACTTTGAATAAATTCTGATGTTTTTGTATAAATGCAATAGCAACAAAACAAATTCGTGAATATTTGTGTTTGAACTTTTCTGGAGCTGTACAATTATAGTCAAGACGTAATTTATGTACTATATATACAATTGTGTTGTCTCTCTATTATATAAACATGCAGAGAGCAAATATCTTCATACCTTTATGAATTTTCTCAAAGGTCATGTGTCATTAAGTTACCTAATCACAAGTATCTACATAAAAGAACATACTCTTCTCATGCTTTTCACGTTCAAAAAATGTACAAAATATGCAAGTAAACACAAAATAATAATCGTTTTATTTGAAATGCAACGTAAAGAAGTATTCATTCCAGTGGCGATTTTAAAATATATAGAGAATAGAGAACTACGTGTCTCAATCTTTATCCTTATTTTTCCTGTAGGCCTTTACAGTTTTATCCTCCTCATAAACTCTGAATTGTATTCAGTATATACATATAAAAATAGAGAGAGAGAGAGAGAGAGAGAGAAGTGTCTCCATCCATTAATTTCCGAACTGAAATTCCTCCAACTTTTTATCAACAAACATCGGACGTGTTTCTTGTGTCTTTTCAACATCAAATATCGGTTCTCACAAATACAAAATTACCAGACAACAATCTGCTCAATATAATGTTTTCAAAAGGTTTTGAAACTGGCTTAAATATTAGTTGAGTATATGACTGTGATAAATTAGGAAAGAATATGGCATGAAGGAGTACCATTCTGGAAATATGACATCATCAATTTGATTCATTTCTCTATTTTAAACAGAAAATGCCTCAAAATGACTCATTTCAAGGGTTATTTTCCTTAAGAAAATAGTGTCCACAGCCGTCGCCCACTTTAATTTTTGACTATGTTGTATAAAATTCTTTGAAAAATCACATATCTCAAAATCTTTGTGGGCGATGGCTGTGGACAATATTATCTGAAAGAAAATTCCATTGAAAATTGGTGTCTTCTGCAACTTTTTAAGAAAATACGGGGAAATAGCACAAGTTTATGACGTCACAATTAGCATTTAGAAGGTTATGAGAGAAAAAATGATTTGTATGATCTTTCTGCATGGAATTTCAGTGATTCAGAAAGCATGAGTTTTAATTTTTCACATTACTTTTATTTTTAAGAAAAACACAGGACAAGAATTGTATTGAAACCGTACCTTGTTCTTTACGTACCATCAAACATGTAAACATATTAACCCCTTTTTAATTTCGCGGATACCCTTGTGTTGAACGAAAGGCGATCTGGTCAAAATCATAACAGGGGCAAAATTCACTGTAAAATGTATACGGCATTACAGATTCCTTACTGCATTCTTAGTTTCCGTCCTATATTAATTATTTCTTTCATATCAAAAAGAAAACTTTGATGGTTTACATCAAACTGTTTACTGTCACTTTCAGATAACACTGCATTTTATGCTTCACTTTCGCGTGATATGATTGGTTCTCCCTTTATCTTCAACAACGAAATCCTAGATATGGATGATGCTTACTCAACGTCTACAGGGAACTTTGTGGTGCCTCGTTCTGGTCTTTACGTTTTTATGACATCGGGACTTATCTTTGGAGGTAGAGAATTCAATTGCAAGTTTACCTTCAGTAACGGTAATTCTCAGCCAGTAGTTTATGTAGACTCGAGTACCGGAAAGTACGACAGCAGTAGTTACATGACATTTGCCTGGATGAACACTGGCGAATCTGTGTAAATAACTGCTAACAGGATGTCAGCCACGTCCATGTTTGCAGGTTGGCTGCTGATCGATGACAGAAACGGTAACTTTGTTTTTTTTAAATTTTTTTTATTGTTATTATTTTTTATAAATGTATTTAATAGGAATCTTTCTCGGGTATTTTGAAATAAATAAATTTAAAGTATCTTACAAGGGTAATTAAATTCACGAATATTGACAATGGAAGGATATATTCAAAACGTAATTTTATAGTCCGTATTTCTCCTTTCCTGACCTGATAAGTTAAAAATTAATTTTAAGTAACTTAAAAATTTCCTAAATTTTATACCGTTTAAAACGTGATTTTGGATCTTTTCTAAAGGGGTGTATTTTAATTTTATCCTCGCTTTTTCCTTTGGATATACTGATATACTTTCATATACAGCAAACGCTTTTGAGATCGCAGAACTGTATTTTAAGAGCCATTCTCTGTAATGACTTGAATTTTTATATAAGAGCTGTGGCACTCATAGTCTCAGAATTTCTCCAAACTCTCTATGATAAAAGTCTTTGATACCGTAAACTCAAATCAGGCAAAAATTGGTTGTCACGTGTCATGGTTACCATAGCAACGTATCCTAAAGTTGGAAAAATGGCATTTTTCAACATGTTCAGAGTCCCACAGTTAACGTTTGCGGCAAAGCAAACAAGTGGCAATGACTGTTTCTGAAAGTTGAAGGCCTGGTGTCTTAAGTGCATGATAAACATGTTTGGTAAATCAATTATAGCATATGTTACTATGGAAACAATGTATTCAAAAGTAATAATTTTGTTCATTTAATTTTATAAAGTCATACACTTAAGAATAAAAACAATTTTAGGTTGAAATGCAAGCAGATAATAGACAAGAGATCCTTGTAACATATACCAAGGACAAAATATGATATTTCTTATAGGTTGGCAATGGTTGCCATGGTTTTAATACCACGAAGGGATTTTAAATTTACTATCTTAGTGTTTTAATCTTATCCTATCTTTTTAAAAAGCATATTTCTATATAACTGATGATCAATTGTTAAAGACGTTGGTGTGACCCTAATTTTCACATTTCAAAAAATTCAATTTCAATTCTTTAAATAGTGCGTTGCTATGGAAACAAGGCGAAAAAACATGCATAAAAATCTGAAAAATACTCTGTTTCCTTGGATACGTACCCTTTTATGTAGATTCCCAAAACTTTAATTATTGATATATGTCAACAACTAACCTGACTTTCAATTTTGGCTACCACCCAATCTCTAACTGGATGCAAAAAGCAGGCACATAGGGTCTAATATTGACATAAAATTAACATAATTGAACATTTTCTCTTCTTGGTAACCATAGCAACAGTGTTGTATTTTTCAACAACCTTTATCTATATATGATATTCAACTTTTGTTCTACGAGATAGGTCCTATTCAAGGTGATTCAAATAATATGTTTCTTGATTAAAAGGTTAGTAAATTCCTAAAACAGCAAAAAAATATCATTTAAACAACTAGTGCATTGTTTCCATGGTTACACTGCAAAGTAACAATTAATCTCAATTTTTCTTATGTTATCGGTGTTGCAAGGTCCTAAGGATGTATATGTGCCAGTCATGAACTTTATTGTTTTTCCTCAAGATAGTAGCATTAACCCAATCATAGCAACATATTTTGCTTGGTGACACTGTGTTACCATGGCAACCATAAAAGTTATTTTTAGAATAATATTGCCAATACCTAATTACATAATGTCAAATATTTTTCATTGTTTTTCTTAGGTTGTTGATTGAGTTTGATCATGTAACATCTATCATTTGAGCGTTTTTCAGCATTTTTCAGCATCTAAAATGTATTCCAAATGTACCCATGGTTACCACTAACTTAGAGATACATTCTAAATAGTTTCTTTATAGCATAAGTGGCAACAAGGTGTCTTGTTTTTGGGAGAATGGTTTGTTTGCTTTTCTTAGTCTTTATTAAGGCTTAATAAAGATTTAAAGTAGCTGAAAATCTCTATTTTTTCAAATTTTCCGGCTGTTACCATGGCAACCAAGACACATAGCAACGAAATTTTATTTGATATATGTTTCTGGTGTCAAGTTGTAATAATTGGCAAAGTTTCATCAAAATCGGTGACCATGCGTGGCGAAGAAGTTTAAGTGGTTACAGAGAATCGCTATTAATTAATATCACTTATTCTTTTAGGGAGTTTTAAAATTATTTAGTATTTGAGATTGAACTTATCAAGACGTCAAGGAAACTCAATTTGTCTACTTTCCTTCATCGAATTTTAGCAAACCTTCATCTGTACCTTTTTGTGAAAAGTTGGGTTTTTTTTCTAAACAACCCATATAATTAAGAAAAGAAATTGTTCAACTGTATTCCCAGACTGCTGAAAAACCTATCACTATTATACCCAGATGTTAAAGATTTTGTCTGATTTTGAAGAAAAAATAGAAATGTAGATTCCAAAATTCATGCCAGTTAGTCACCAATTTTTGTCCAATTTGGGATTCTTAATTTTCTTTTAATTATCAAAAGACAAGCGGAACGAGAGTTCATTGATTGATTGATTGTATGTTGTTTAACGTCCCATTCGAGAATTTTTCACTCATATAGAGACGTCATCATATACCGGTGAAGGGCTTCAAATTTTGATCTTTACTCGGCACTCAGGGCCATTGAGCAGTGAGAGATCTTTATCGTGCCTACGCCTGCCGTGACACGGGGCCTCGGCTTTTAAGGTCTCATCCGAAGGACCCGCAACTTTTACTTCCAATTGCCGAGCGCATGGCGAAGGAACAGTTGCTACCCATTTTTTATCGACTTAGGTCAGTCGCGGCCGAGATTCGAACTCACGACCTTCCGATCACGGAACGAGAGTTGAAGAAAACAAGTAACTAAAGAGCACATTTTTTCCTCTTTTTTTTTTTACTTTGCATAAACCTAATTTCTCCAAAGCTTATGTACATTTTCTTAATTGGTTTTAAGATCAAAGCAATCAATAATATGCTTGCAGGAGTTTTGTTTACAGAAAGCGGCGATGGGATAAAATATATATTTTCTATCAATTACAGTTATGGAATTCAGGCATTCTTACAAGAACAATTAAAATATAGATTGTATGCACTGATAGTAATTATGTGAACCATGAATTTTTGGACTACTTTGCGGTTTTTCATTTGCAATTTATTTCTTTTATTTGACTCAAGTCCTTAAAATTTTCAAATTTGTTATGTTTGTTTTATTTTACTTTCAGAGTTTCTGTTAAAGCGACTGAAAACAGAATGAAACTTATAGAGAATCCGTTTCTCTCATTTGACATAAGATTCCTTATTATCAACTCAGTGATTTAATTCTATAAAATGAATACATAGCAATAAATATTACAAATTTAAAAGATGATTATGATTATTAGCACCATCATCATCACCATCGTCGTTGTTGTTGTTAACATTTTGAAGTCATATTTTCTAAGAACTGTAGAAAAAGAATTTTTAAAAAAATTATTCTTAAAAAGAATTTCCTATTTTCTTCAGACTCAATGCTAAATGTTGTTAAACACCATTAATTTTTTTCTTTTTTTTCTTAACAGTGTCAAAATCAACTTTTCCAGCTTTTCTCGCTCATATAAATGGTGCCTCGTCCAGTACCCCAGTTGTTTATAATACAGCTCACAGTGGCTATCACCATGGTTACTCGACAAGCATGGGAGTATTCACTGCCGATCGTGATGGATTGTATTTGTTTTTGTATAATACAGAAGGTCAAAACAAAGTTGTGCGCACTGCGCTGAGAGTAAACGGAGTGGAAATACTCGAAACGAGGACGGACGGACGTCGTTCTGATTATGACGATACTTCTGCTGTCACTGTTCTTCAGCTATCTTCAAACGATCGTGTCTCTATAGGAATTAAATCTGGGACAGTTGATGACGGACAATCGCTATTTTTTGGCATACTTCTTTTTGAAATCTGATCTTGATGTTTTGATTCAAATTTACATTTTCTTTTAAGATGAAAACATAATATCATGAAGCTTTGGTCTTTCCATATTTGTAATTGTAATTATGGTTACAATCTTTCTTGAGGAATCTTTCTGATTCAAATTTTTTCGTGACACTCCTGACCTGAAAAATAACAGACATACACTATAACATTAAAATAGAGACCAATATTATTTAACATTAAAATAAAGACCAATATAATAAAGACCAATAAAATAAGAGGTCAATCCCAGCAGGCATTGCAACGTTGATTCAATGTTGAATCAACGTTGCACTTCAACGTTGAATCAACGTTGAATTTTGGTTGCATATGAAAGTTGAGGCAACGTTGAGATATCAACGTTGTTTCAACGTCAATTTTCAACGTTGAATAGACGCTGAAATTGGGCTGAACTTGAGTTGATTTTTAGTTGAATTTTGGTTGCAAATGGAAGTTGAGGCAACGTTGAAACTTCAAGGTTGTTTCAAGGTCAAATATCAACATTGAAAAAAGGTTGAACATTGGTTGAAATTAGGTTGAATTTTGGTTGAAATTTTTTGGTTGTACAAATGTTGATATTTGGTTGAAATCACGTTGAATTCATACTGAGTTTTGCTTTATGAACAAATACATTTCACATTCTAATAAAAAAAATTTATTCAAATTGCGAAATATGTAAGTTGTAATTCAGTATTAAGATTCTGAGTGAATTTGTTTTAAACTGTATTTCAAAATCAAACATAAATCCAGGATCCTATCACCGAATCTCAAAAATCACTGCATGTTTAACAAAATTTATCTTCCTAAAGGGGTCACAGTACTCATATCCAGGTTCATCATATCACGCATTCGTCTAAAACTAAAATCCACAAAGTTGCGGATCCATTGATTTTAAATCACGCGCATAGTTACATGTACGTCCAACAAAATGACTCATCGGTCGGAAAGAAATGAACAGCTAGGAAGCTCCATCCTCTAATGCAAAGCCTATTAACAAAAGAGATAATTATGTGAAAGTCATTTATTTGATAACTTGTTATTTCAAATGATAAAAATATACATGAAAATTTAAAAAAAAAAAGACAAAAGTACATGTTCTTATACTTGGAATTAATGAAAAGAATTATATTTGTCCTCGTGTTAAAATTCATAACAGTATGATTATAAATAATTATTACTGAAGAAAAATGTAAAAAAAAAAAAAAAAAAAAAAAAAAAAAAAAAAAAACAACAACAACATGGAGGTGTACATACAAAATGTTGCATTTCTTTGTAATTTTCATGGGCGAAGGATCTGATACAATCATGGCATCAATTACGTCTCGAAATCCAGTGGTTGATGGAACCGTACGGTCAACTGCAATTGAATTGTATATTATATTTTAATTTCATGTGCAAATGAATATCAACAAAACACATAAATACACGAACTAAGGATGTGCATTTCAGGCAGATAAATCTATAAACAATATTTTATTAAGTATAATCTTAATAAGATTGGACAGCAGGTACTGCCTATATAAGTCCTCTCCATAATACAAGGTCAAAGTCATATATGTACAAGTAAATATTAGTTATATAACATTGAAAAAGTGAATATATACATGTGTATATTCAAAAGAAATTTATAAAAGTAAGACAAAATAAATAGTAAAAAGTTAATTATAAGTGAGCTGATGATACAATATATGTTTGCAGTTTAACATATATGACTAATAAAAATAATACAGGTATAAATGTGAAAGTTAATAAGAACACATAAATAGATGTTGGTTCTGTGCTTTGACAATTAAAAAAAAGAAGACAAACAATATCATGCAAATCTCTTTGTAGATGTAATAAATTCATGAACAAGTTTAAATACTGCAATATTTTGGTTGTAAGTAAGGTTATTGTCTCCATTCAAAATAAGTTGGAAGGATAAAGGCGTTGGTAATTGCGAAATTTTGCACACAGATAACGAATATGCTAACAAAACAAGAATAAAATGATGTATGGGTACTAGAAAATCTAAAAATTCTTCTTAATCCATGAAAAGGAAATTATGCTTATTGAGCAGAAGTTGATAATCCAGCCTTAATCCTTGTGCATGGCTTGTAAAATACATTATATATGAACAGCAAGAAGACGCGCACTTTTTGTCCATCAGTTGAATTCAAATTTTGACCTAGATAAGCTGCAAACAACTACTCTGTATCGATCGCTGCCCAGCAAGAAAATTGCATAACAAGGTTATCATGACACTGAAATTGACCAGCTAAGCTAGAACCACTCCTTATCTGATGCCTTGAAGATCAATTTGGGGAGTGGATCTTAAGTAATGTAAACTGACCGGGGTTAATTGTTAGTGCGAAAATTGTTACACCCTTTTGTAACGTGTTTATTTTAATGTTTTTATATTTTGTGATAAGAAAGATTATAGTAATATATCTAATACAGTTTACTTTTTTCCTTCTTAAATGCAACAAAAGCACAATCTAATTAAATCAGACTTCTTAGATCCGCTCTGTATACATTCTGCGAAGAGTATACGGCACGGATCTAAGAAGTCTAATTTTAATTAGATTACATTAATTTGGAATATATATATAACTTATATTAGGCATAAAAATGTTTCTTTTTTTCATTTATGCCAAAAAACTGCATTCATAATTAATTTACAAATTAACCTTTTTGAAACATGCAATTACAGTGAAGAGTTGAATGTAGATGTCATACTTCATGTTAATTAATATCAAACATTTTATTACAGTACTGTAATTACAATTCTTTTGAATGAAATTTAAATAAATAAATTCATCATGCATTTCATTTATTGTGAATAATCATGATATTTTTAACAATGCATATATATAGCAAAAAATTACATTGATTTAGCGTTCAATAACCCTTACTATTTTGACCTTGAAAAATAAGGTGCTCATTACCCGTTGTTTCAACATTAAATTTTCCTTACTTTTTCAACGTTGAAAATATGTTGCATCCTCGACGTTGTTTCAACGTTGAAATATTAACGAACATTCAACGTTGAAAATATGCTGCATTTTTAACATTTTATTCAACCTTAAAATAACAGCAAATAATTAATGTTGAAAAGATGTTGAATCTTCAACTTTGTTTCAACGTTGAAATATCGACGACCATTCCACGTTGAAAATATGTTGCATCTTCAACGTAGTTTCAACGTTGTAAAAAGGTTGAGGATTCAACGTTGAAACTGCAACGTTGAAACAACGTTGAACTATAGTTGCTCAACGTTGCAACTTATATTCCACCTACTTTCAACGTTGAAACAGCGTTGCGTGCCTGCTGGGATGGGCCTCAACATGCACTCACCTGAGTCACTATGGCCGTCTTTTGATTAAAACTTGTGTAAGTTTGTTATTGTCTATATTAGGCACATCCTACCCCGGGGGTCATGACAAAACAAAATTTTTCTACACTACCTGAGGATCATTCATATTAAATGATTAATCATACTTTCACCGTACTTTAATTTTTTCGACGGCGACACCGGCGATGATATCGACAAAGAACAAATTTCGATCAGAAAAAGCTCTAATGAACCCTTGGATTAGGAGAGTTAAAAGTCTTCAATATGTTTGGTGTGCTTGTCATGGTCATTTGATAATAAATTGGAGAAATCAAATATATAATATACTAACAAATATAGTATAATGGCTTATCTCTCAACAAACACTCATAAGATAAAGAACATAAGCCCTTTCCTTCATTTATAATACCACTTACCCCTCACTCAAAATTAATCATTGTTTATTGTATGGCATATATTGGCCAAAGTGGTTAGAAACAGTGTAATCACCACCATATTACATGGGTTTGATTGCAAATCAACAGGGTTCACCCCTACAACAACATTATATCTGTCGTCCAAAACGACAAGTAGCGTGTTAGATTGATCACAATCATGCTACCGACACATCAACATATCATTTAATATATATAGGATATTCAATGTTTTGTAGATGAATATGGAATTAATTTCACGAGTGGGACAGGATTTTTTTATATTTTCACGAGTGCGAAGCACGAGTGAAAATATCAAAAAATCCTGTCTTACGAGTGAAATAAATTCCATATTCATCTACCAATCATTGAATTTTCTGTTTATTACATTTTCTTTGATTTTCCCTTTGCCTCTGTCTTTTCTTAACACAGTGTCATAGGCCTGACGTCATAGTTGAGCGGTTGATACGTCATAGCTTAGAAGTTGTGTGTCAGATTGAAAACATTACATAGCATGGATTTTAGCAACATATTTAGGAAGAAATTTGCAGTTTTAGCTCTATCAAGATGCTTAGTTACTATCTCTATCTTATGACAGGCCAGAAATTATTTTTTTACTTACTTTGATATCCTTTCACACTGTGAGAGAATATCATTTTTGGTATCCTTTCACACTGTGAGAGAATATCACTTTTATTCAATGAATAAATCACAGTATTTCACTGTTGAAAATGTAATAAATAACTCTTCACTTTAAATTGTTTACACGAAACATATATAATTAAAGTGACTTTTTTGCAATCTTTGATTACAAGAGTTTAATTAAAATAGGAGTCTTGATGCTGTAGTTTGAGTGATGCACGAATTGCTTATCAATTCCTGGAGCAAATGTCCGGATTTCACCACATGCTAATAAATACACAGAATTATCAATAAAGTAAACCACCAAATTTTGAATTTATACAATACATAGAATCCCAATTGACACAAAATAAAGTTCAGCATCATAAGATCTTCATGAGGAGTTATGCTTTGGTAGCGATACATGTTTATAGACAAGCTGAATTATCTGAAAATATATGCACTGAAAATGAAAGTTTGGCAACATTAGATAAATGACAAGTTTAGCTTTCCAGAAAGTCAGAAATGCCATCTCTTTGGTTTTATCAATTTTTGTTTGTGTTTGGTTTTTTTTTAATAAATTATTTCCCTTTCGAGAATTTTTCACTCATATTTAAGACCCCACCAATTACCGGTGAAGGGCTGCAAATTATAGTCCTATATTAGGCACTCACCGTCATTGAGCAGTGAGGAGTCATTTTCGTGTCAGCACCTGTTATCACACGGAACCTCAACTCATCCGAAGGATAGGTCTTCACATCCCACAGTGGGATTCGAACCCGTGACGTAAGGTTCAACTCCTTACTTTGCAGCCCTAGAGCAAACGTTCTAATCACTGAGCCTAGCGGGCAACTTTAAATTTTTGTAGTTCAAGCACTTTATTGACACTGACAGATATAGTGCATACAGATAGATATATAGAGTGTATGGTTTATAATTAACAAATAATTTATTGCAAAATTCAGTTGAAAATATGCATTCCAATCTTTTTTCCTTACTGTTTAGTGGCAATATGTTGATCAATACCGTACTTTTGTGTTTTTAATTGGTTCTGTTTCTAGGTCCTTCTGACTATAATGAACACTATGCAAAAGGTTTGCTTTTATTTTATTATAGGATATATTTCTACATTCTTCCGATAATTATGAATACCACTGACAGTTCTTTCAAGATTCTCAACCTTTAACGACAACTCAGCGATTCTTCTGTTGTTGTCTTCAACCAGTTTCTTAAGCACGTGATTTTCTGGAGAAGTTGATAAGTGATTTTCATATACTGCAGCAGATTCTTATCCAGGCTGGCTTCCGTTGTCGTCTGCCAATCACTGTTGGTCATAGTTGGTCACATCACTTGCAGAGAAATGGAAAGGTAATGTTATTAAAAACAGAAAGGTAATGGCACCCATTTTATCGTTTTTGCCGTCTTCTTACGTAACTCTGTGTGTTGTGTTAGTCTTGAGTTCACTGATAAGATAAGAGGACTTCTACTGTAGTGAATCTACGAGATTAAGATCATACATGTAACATGTGTAACAACTGCTTGAGTTTAGAAAGAAATCAAATGGAAACAAAATCTAAACGAACCAAAAGAAACGTAATCGTGCGGGAAAATACTTGTGAAAAATATACCTCTTTTATAGTACAAACTCAAAAGTCTACAGAATTATTGATATTTGTATTATGTTTACAGTTCTGATCGCGGAGTATAGATGTATCTGTACAATCGTACATTATTTGCTTAATATACATCATTTGCTATAAATTTTCGTCACCTGAGAAATATGTCATATTTAATATGTTATCAATATCATTGAGTGTTTTATAACTATTACTATGACTTAGGAGAAAGAATATGAAACATTAAATGCAAACTCACAATAGCCTGGAAGCTGTCACGGAAGTTCAGTCGGTAGAGCATTCGCTCCGTGATAGAAAGGTAGTGTGTTTGAATCTTACATTAGTCAGTAAAAAAAAAAGGAGCAACTGTTCCTTCGCCAAGCGCTCTGCACTTTGAAGTGAAAGTTGTGGGTCCTTCGGATGAGAACTTAAAAACCGAGGCCTCAGGGCAGGGTAGGCGTTGGCACGATGAAGAACCCCCACTGCTCACTACAGGTGAAGGGCTTCAAATTTAGACCTTTACGCGGCACTCAGGACCATTGAGCACTGAGGGTTTTTAATCGTGCCAACGCCTACTGTAACGAAATATCGTTTTTGTGTCGCCTGCAGAGCAGAGGGGCACTACGGCATCACTTTACCCGGCGTCTGTCCGTCTGTCTGTCTGTCTAGCTGTCTGTCCGCCTGTCACACCCTATCTCTCAAAAACTGTAAGAGGTATAGATTTGATATTTTGCACATATTTCCTTGGTTCTATGGCTTTTGCTTTTACCGACCTCTTGACCTCTTGACCTTTGACCTCCTTTCCAAAATAGTTCTTAATGCCGATATACAGCATATTTTTGACATTAAAGAGGTAAGTCTATGCTATTTAGCATGTGCACTGTTTGTCATAAGACAATATAAACAAACAAAAAAACAGCATTACAGCAAAACATCATTACAATCCACTTGACTTTGACCTTTGACCAACTTTGCAAAAATATCTCGGGCAGTTTAATCAAACTTATTACTTTTGAATTTTGAGAGGCTGGGCTTAGATAATTAGCATTTATACATGTTTATTAGCTCACGATAGTGTACTTTGAAACCGTATGATATACAATTACCAGACAAACTTATATTTTTAAATACAATGAAAATACATTGGGATCGGTATTCCACAATGGATCGTGTAGACTTAGAATTTTAGTACAGACAAACTGAATCTCTTTTGAATTGGAAACACGTTTAGCTCATGAAAAAGTACTTTGAAAATGTACGATATTCAGTTACCACACAAACTATTTAAATACCATAAAAATACATCGGGATCGGTATTCAACACTGTCAATTGCAGAAAAGGTAGACTGAAATCTTTCTCTTTTTTTGGGGGGGGGGGGTTGGAAACGCGTATTAATAAAATGTAATTTTCTATTAATTTTAATTTAATTACTCATTTGAGGATTATGGAACCATATTTTCATTGATTGTCAGATTCTATCGCAGTTATACTATCCATGGATGCCATTTTTCTATGCAGGCAAATGCATGAACTATCTGTCTATCATGCTTATAGGAAATAAAAAGCTGACCACTCTTAGATTTATTTACACCTTTAATGAAGCTACAAAGCAGGCGACCCATGTGTTCCTTGGAACACTCTAGTCGTTTTTGTAAGGTAGTCCGATCCTCAGATTCGTAAAATCAGGCGTTGAATAATTGAAAATGCTAACAAAAATGTCCTTGAATTCTCAAAGTATTGTGTATTTACCCATGGAAATGCTTCAAACTTCATCATTAATGCAAATCATATTATATAGGGAAAATAAGTAAGTCTCAAATGTATTTTCAGGAAATCGAATAAAAACACCTACCATGCGTTATCTAATGGGAATTTGATCAAAAACTATATTTTAGGATTGGTATATAGGCATTTGTAGAAAATTCCCTGATTTTTATACTTAAGCCGTACTTTAGTTCCTTCAATTTACTTCAATTACTAGTATTTTATAATGCAAAGTGTATAAAGCGTTTCCTATCATTGCAAAACACCATAAATCAATTCTTATTTCATATCATGCCAATAAACACTGGTATCTAAGGCTAGTTTAAAGGAAATTGGATTTTTTAAAATAATGTTATTTGTTAAATACTTTATTTTTTATGGGATATATATTTCAACTTTTTACAAGACTGTTTATAAGACTTAAAAGAACCTTAAAGCTATATATGGCGTATCTGAGCTAAAAAAAAAAAATAAATAAAAATACGAGATTGGGTGTAGATAAACATGATATATGTTATTTACGTTCAAATTAAAATCTTCACCGATTTTGAACGTGAATAACCTCATGTTTCCATAGTTAAATTGACTAAACTGTGTCTGTTATTTAAATGCGGAGTCGGTAAATAGATCGGTCATTGTTTTAAATTTCTAATGTCTTTGAAATGTGATTGATTTAAATTTTGTAATTTACAGGAAATTCCTATCTTTATATAAGGTAATAAAACAAATAGAAAGATCTTTTTAATTTTAGGTAATCTGAAGTTATAAGAAAATACGCCATATATGACTTTAAATCTTTTGAATTAAATAAAAAAAATTAAAGACTTAGCCTCCCTGGATGAGGAACAGGTATCTTAAATCCTAAAAACCGTGACTTTTATTTCTAATGCCGGATGCTTTACGAAGGAACAGTCACTACCTGTTTAGGTCTTAGTTTTGTTGCGACGCAACAATCGAGAATCGCGAACCCGAGCTTTCCGATCACGAAGAGAATACCATATCTCTAGGCTACTGGTTATACTAAGTTAAAGATGGTAGTATATTGAACAGACGCTGACACAAAAACCAGTGACTGTAACATAGCCCGGGCATCAGAAAGCAGGGGAGAGCGTGGGCGATAAAAAAAACCGACAGGGATCTGCACAGTAAAACGGCAGAGGGTAGATGCTAGAAGGCGCTCGTGGAATGTAGCAAGAGCATCTAGCAATAGATAGGAATGAGTGCATACGTCTGATGTGCCTATGTGTCACCGGACAAGGGGAAAATAGCTAGCAATTGCCCTGGGGCAAAAATATTTATAAGATTCTGAGATGTACCTTGCAAAAACAAAAACGAAATGCAATAACCAATAAAATTGAGATTCGTTGTAATCAATTTTAAAAAAAATAAGAGGGCACGGGACGTAGAAAGTCTAGTGTTATACCCGTTCTGCAAACCAACTTTGCAACAATTAATTTCAGGACTGGAGATATTTTTTCCCGGAATTCAGGAGTTAAAGCCCCTGCCGCAACAAAATTTACTATAGTAAAATAAGAAGCACATGTTCTTTCGCCAAGCGCTCTGTATGTTGAAGTGAAAGTTGCAGGTCTTTCTTATGAGATATTAGGAACCCAGTCCATGCCAGTTACGGAACCCTCGCTTCTCAATGGATTTTGAATGCTGCGAAAAAGCTCTTAATCTGTATCTGGTAACGTCTCATATGAGTGAACTAATTTTGCAAGGGACGAAAACCTATGAACAATAAATAAATCAAATGCATATAACAAACTCTCATAAACAACAGAGGATATATATGCAGAGACGTACTTTCAATGAATTTATTCCAAAACGTTAAAACATTAAAAAAGACGCCATCCCGAGAAAGACGTTCGTGCTCTGCCATTACTGCTTACAACACCACCTCTCCATTTTCATGCATACGAATATATACATGATCTCCGACGTTCCCCTCTACAATAATAAGACCAGCTCCTTCATCCCAGGATCCAGTGTCGCTATCTGCAAATGTCGATCCAGCAATTTGTCCGTTGACGACAATCTCTACAGGGACCCATTCATGGTTTTGAACTGCAACGGTCCATGCAAAGACATAAACTCCTGATCTCGGTAAGATAAATATATCATCATCCTTATGATAACCTTGACCTTTGTTGACCTTCACTGTGTCAAAGATTAAAGTGTGATGTTGACGTAGACCAGAAGCTGTATTTGTTGACATGTAGGCATGGAAAGCTATGTTCTCTGTTGCAGAATCAGGAGTTGGTGGAACTAATGAAATAAAACAAATTACATGTACAAATTGAGTGTAAAACTTGAATTCTGAAATACAGAAGATGAGAATGGTAATTATATAGACACAATGATTATTTTTTAATGAAAATGAAATCCTAGTATGTTTCCATTTTTAAATTCAACAGACAATTATACAAGCATTCATATTGATACTGAAAGTCTACTTATCAAATCAAAACCCTGAATAGAATATTCCAAAATTCAGCCTACCTATTCTTTTTCTTGGCTCTTTGGTCACGTTGGTGGCAAACAGTTGATCTATAACGTAATTCCTTTTTCGATTTTTTATTAGTTCCGTTCGTAGGCCATTCATGCTAACATTACCACTTTTCGAGAGATTTGTTGTTTGTGGACGTATTTGCACATCCTTCCGATTTTTCTGAATAGCATTGATAGTTCTTTCAAGATTCTCCAACTTAACGACAAGTCAGTGTTTCGTCTGTCGTTGTCTTTCACCAGTGTCTTTAGCACATGATTTTCTACAAGGAGTTTATCATTGATTTTCATGTACTTCTGTAAATGCCTCTCCAGAAATGATAGGCGGGCTGCCATTGTCGTCTGCCAATCATCGTTTTCAGAGTTGGGCACATGACTTGCAGAAAAATGAAAAGTTAATGTTATTAAAAACAGAAACCTAGTGGCATTCATTTTGTCGTTCTCTGCTTCTCCTTGCGTAATACTAAGTATTGTATTAGTCTTGACTGATAGGATAAGGTGACTTCTACATAGTGAAAACACATTATTTTTAATGAAACTAATATCAATCATGTGACAAGCGCTTCAGTTTAGAAAGAAATCGATCACAAACCGTGTCCAGATGAACAAATAGAAACGCTATCATGCGGAAAAATATTAGTAAAAAAACAATCACCTGCAGATGGATCTGAATCTCTACAAAGTCATGGGTCCAGTGTCAGCTTGTTGCCGTGGACAACGAGTTGACACAGGAGTCCTGACGTTGTGAGGATGGTGTTTCAATGGCTAAGATGATTAGACCAAGAGAATGTTTTGGTAATACATGTAATTGTTTGTGCTTTAAATCTTCTTTGGGGTTGCAATAGAAAGAGAAAAAAGGAATAATATTACAAGTACACTGTAATATAGATGCCCTCCTCCAAACAAATGAGTACAGGCTGTTAACTTGTGCTCAAAAGCCCTAATTGTAAATAAACAAAGTAAATATTATTCCCAGGAGAATAACTTAAAAAGAAGTAACATTCTTCTACTATTTATTCTTTGACATAATTGAGACCTAAAAGATGTCATTTCAGGTTTTCTGGAAAGCCAAACTTGTGAAATTATGATTAACAATTTATAAATCAAGTTTTACAGGTGTACATGTTAAGAATTACAGAGTTGGAAATTTGGACCTGTTGGCCTTCCATATATATATGAGCAGAATTTAATGTGCATTGAAATCTTTATGCTGGGCTTTCATGTAGTATAAGAACTCTACGCGCTTATCATTCTTTTGATGCCTTGCTTACTAAGAGGGATGCTGATCATATGTTCTCAGTAATGCAATGACACTCTCATGATTTCAGACTTTGGAAGGATTATTTCTTCTATAAATGGATAAGCAATAGTATTTGGGATTTGGCTGGCTGGTAGATGGGCCTTATCTTAACCTTTTATTTAAATATAGATAAATGCAATACTACGTCATGCACATGCTCAGTTTTTATACATATATTGCTGTTGCTTTTTCCCAATTTCAATATCGTTTCTAGCTGACACTTTAATTAATTTTAATTAAAAACAATTGTTCGCTATTTGAGTCATATACATTTTTATTTAACCTTTTACTTCAGCGACCAGGCGACTTCCATTTGTAGGGTACAGAATCTATTCAGTTAAAGAAATCTTATTTTTCTTTCAGAACCATATGTTTGGGACATTTAAATGTGATTTTCGAATACATGCAACCTGAAATGTATAAAAATAGAGTTAAATGAAGATTATGAGCCATATTTTATTTTAAAGTTACAGAATTATGAGAAATACCTCTGAGCACTTTGGTACAAACTTAAAAATGCAATCCAATTGATAACAAAAATTAAAAGTCGGAAAAAATCAAGAATTTTTACAATTATACTCTGATTTAGAATTTTAAAAAATAAGGTTTCAGATATTTTAAGAAGACTTGAATTTTCATTCCAAACATCAATAATGATGTTAAGGTCAGTCAATTGATATCGGTATGTTCTCTTTACGCAGGTATATTAAGGCAGTACCCAGATTTTTTTCGTAAAATGTAACATTGATAAATCGGAAAGTCATAGATAAAACATTTACTATTATTATCCATTGTATAGACGTCATTGAGTCTTAGGCTAAAAGAAGCACTCCACTACGACGTCATCACTTGACGTCTATAAATAGAAAAATTGCCTTAACAAAAAAGTGAAAAGTTCAACACTACCCCGGTGATAATTTATTTCTTTTTGTGAAAATACATCAATGGGCCATGAAAAGTGCTGCAAGAATCCTACTCTTCCGACACAGAAAAACTTATTCCAAAATTTCGCATGAAACCTTGCCAAAATTTTAACATTTTGTACATACGATCAAGGAATTGTCATCAATTCATGTTAACCACACGATTCTAGCAGCACTTTCCAAGTACTATAGAATAAAGCTTTCGATACAAACAAAAAATATGTTTCAAAGTATGCGGGGTAGTGTTGAACTTTTGCATCTTTAATTTGTTGTTCGAACGACAGAGGAAAGGCTGATCGGGATTTCATGACACTGCCTGTATTCATTATAAGAAAACATGATACGTATAAATCAACGTACCTGATTCTTAATCTTTAATTCCTTATGAATCACACATGACATTCACTGTATATGCTTTAAATCTCCCATTTCATATATTTGTTTACATGAATTCTCGTCACGTTTAATTTTCACTCGGCAAATATTTGATCAATAGTTATGACGTCATGGGTTTGGTATTTAACTCCCGTGAAAAATACTAAGCTATTTATACCTCCCAAATAAGACAAGATTTAGTCTATATTGTTTCTTTAGAATGATCCTGTTCACTTCTTGGACCTGAAATTAAACTTTAAATATAGATATTATGAAATCATTTTCTCTAAAATTCACGTCATACAGCTTACTATGACGTCATACTGTATAGGCAATAGGAGATCTGAGTGCATGCAGCCTTAACATACCCGTGTATTGACCATACTTTTTTTAAACTTTTAATGAAATGTGGCAAATTTGATATCGTCTTTTTTTTTAATAGCATTTACTTTTTAAATCTAAAATGCAAATTTTAAGAAGACTTGATATTCATAGAAATTACTATCATCCTCATCATGTTAAGGTTAGACAATCGACTTGCGTTCTCTTAATTGATCATAATTTTATTTTTATTTTTCAATGAAATATTGCAAATTTGGCATTGTTTTTCTTGTAAAAGAATGTTCCTTCTAAATCTTAAAAGATATATTAATTTCCAGACAATTTGAAAGTGGTGGGTCTATATTGTTAAAAAGGAGAAACACGTGATTGGAGGATTATTTCAGGTTATAAATTACTATTCACATAATTATAATTTTGACTTTGAAGTGTTCTCTCATTTATTAAAATATAGGTAATCAGATATCACAAAATTCATCTCAAAGAATGTTACCTTTAAGCATGGCAAAGTCCAACATTAAAGTAATAATCTAGTTTAGTGTGAATCCCAAGATGCAATATTTATGCAATTTTGATCTGATAGGACTTGCAGTTACTTGGGAATGGACTTCAAAAACTTCAAACAAGTCACTTATCCAGTAAATGTAATTCAAATCTAGCATTTAAAGCAAGTTTGAGAGTGTTTATCCCTTGATGCATCATCCATGCAAGTTTGGTTCAGATAAGCACTATAGTTTCTTCGTAATGGACCTGCGCCAAAAACTATAACCGGGTTTCTTACTGGAAAATGTAGGTCAAATCCAGCATCCGGAACAAGTCTGGTAGTGTGCATCTTTAGATGTAACTTTCACGCAAGTTTGGTTAAGGTACGGCAAATAATTACTTTAGAATGAACCTGCTCCAAAAACTTTAACCTGGTCCCTCATCTGGAGAACAGGACATTTATGTTAGTTTAAGAATTGTTGTAAAAATGTGTTTTATAAATAAAATTAATTTCATTACAATGTGTATCGGTAACGATCCTCCCATAAAACTGATGTCCAAATAACTGTAATTCACATCCATTCTCAATGACCGTGTAGTGTAGGGCGGCGCCGCGAGGATTCCATTTCAATTGAAAGCAAGTTTTTTGACTTGCCTAGATGGCCGAGCGGTCTAGCGCGCTATCTGTTCCTGTACTAGGAGACAGATTCCGTATGTCGAGAGGTCAACCCCGGGCTGGGGCAGAAGTGGGTATCCTTAAAAAGTTAATTTCTTTGCGCTTTCTATATTAATTTTTCTTCAAATAGGGCAGTTATGTTAGTTTAAGAATTGTTGTAAATATGTACTTTTTAAATAAAATTAATTTCAATATAATGTGTATCGGTAACGATCTTCTAATGAAACTAATGTCCAAATAACTTTAATTCACTTCCTATCTCAATGACAGTGTAGTGTAGGGCGGCGCTTTCAGAAGAAAATTCAGGCTTCTATAACCCCCCCCCCCCCCCCTTAAAAAGAGATCCCAGACAAGAGATATTTTGTTTTGTTTCTTTCTTTTTTTTAATTTATTTTTTATCTTTTTTTTCAGCTTATTCTTCAATTTCTTTTTCTTTTTTTTTTTTGGGGGGGGGGGGCAATTTTATTGTGCCTTTATATGGTCTATAATTGTAACATCTCGGCGGAAAACTCAGATTCATCTAATACTAGAGGCTTTTATGCAACCCCCCCCCAACCCCCACCCTCCAAGAAAAAGCTTACACAGGTCAGATCAAATTAATTGTTTGTATGCTTTTTTGTTTCAGAAGTTTTATTGCGGCATTTTATGATCGATAGTTTGACAATTTCAGGATGTATCGTGTCGACATATGCATGAAAGTAACTGTTGCTAATTGATAATACGTCGTCGATATATCTAAATGTGTAAAGCCACAGAAAGTGTTTTCTGCTTCTCAAGTATAAGATTTTGATTTAATTCGGCTTCGTATGAAAACAAAAAATATGTCTGCTATAATAACGGGGATTCTGATAACAAACGGCCCCCACCATTTTCCAGAGAGAGAGAGAGAGAGATACAATATATATTATTTCACATATAAATTAAATCTAGCCGTTCGTTTAAAATACTTTCTGCCCTGTTGTTTTATTTAAATGATGATTATTATGTTCCGGAATTTATTCTTTTTTGAAGCAGTTTTGAGGAGCAGATTCGATTGCATCTTTCTGTTATTTTCGCACAAATGACCCGAAGAGCTTAGTAAAGAAATCATCCTCTCTAGCCGCCACTACACTTATAACAGGGAACAGATGAACAAGATTTGCTGAAGAAAGACTGTATTATAGGCGCAAATAATACAGATCGCTGTAATATAATTTTTACGTAGTGAAACTTTTGGCACAGAACTTCGTTTTCCCGTAAACGGAAGGAAGCCCCCTCCCCTCCTTATCTGCTGAAAATGTGCATTTCTTAAACATGGCGCTCTTCCTTGTAGTAGATAGCAAGCTCACAAAGAAATCAACTTCTCTCCGTCCTTATATTTTCCTTATTAAAGCAATTCCAACATCCACCAACATTTATCAAGGTACAGGACTTGCATACGAAGTAAAGTTTTTGACTGATAGCAAGTCATTATATTCTCCATATAAACTAATACCTGTTTTCAGGAATGGAATAATTAATTTTTTGAAAAATAATTGACGTGTTTATTCCTGCTTGAATATAGAACAACTTTGCTAAAATTAAGTCACAATTAAAACCTGAGGCCATCTTAAAAATAATGTTTGCTTGCCCTCTCCCGACTCAGGATAAAGTTATTGGGTCGGTAGGGAGGTGGAAAAATCTTCTTTCCAGAAAACTTCATCATATTTGTTGACGGGATGAGGAATAAAACGAAAAGAAAATATCGTGCCCTGGAATGTTAAAAAAAAGTTTTGAGTCGGGCCATTTTTAGTCAGTCGATCGGGAGAGGGCAACCAAACAATTTTTTAAAGATGGCCTGACCTACATGTGTATTTGTTTCAGCTATGCAGATAAAAATGCATAACCAGAAGTGAATTCGGAATTTACAATGTGGTTGGGGTCCATATTTTTAATGAATAAATAATTATCAGTTTTTAAAAATTTAGAGACCAGTCATGGGATCGAGTGTGATTTCTGCTACTTTCTCCATAAGGCACGCGTTTCGTGCACCCCTCTTTCTGGAGTGACATACTTCTTTTATATTCTAAAGAAATGACATCTGAAGCATTGTCACAACTATACACGTTTAAATAAAACCCGATTTCGCCTTATCTAAGTTTTCCGTGAAATACATCATCAGAAACAATGATCAAAATGAACGATCCTCTCACATTAATTATGGAGAGAGCTAAAATGCGTTTCGACCCTGGCATGAGACAATTCGTGCAAAAATGCAGTATTGAAACAATCCTCTTTTTTGAGAGAGAATGAGAATTACATGTGCGCACTAAGTATACCATGCATGGCCAAATATGTACTGCAAAACATAATAGGTCAATTTGGCATACATGTATGTGGTGCAGAATTGAAAGTGCATAAGAATAGTCCAGTGTATAATGCACTTGTCGCAAATCTGTAGAGAAGGGTGCAGCGGGTTGTACAAACAGCCTTGAATGGTGTTAATCCCACTACATGTCTACTTCCTGCTGGCTAAGCGAGATCATGCTTTTCGGCATAATTCAGAATAAACTTCACTTTGCTGTGGTTGCAAGGTAGAAGGAGGAAAATAACCCGAAAGCACGCTAACTCCAAGAAGTTTCTAATAAAATTGTACAGTTGTGGTTTGATTGGTCGATTAAATGACACATTAAAATAGCTTAAATAGAGTAAATAGCCACATGCTGAATATCACATCAGTTTCAAGTTTATTTGAATCAACAGCATCATGGCCGTAGGAACCGGGGTGGGGGGGGGGGGGGCGTGCCCTCCCCCCTCCCCCCAATATTTTTGCCGATTTATAGAACACTATAGAAAACATCCCTACTATATGCTTGTGCCCCCCCTCCCCCTCAATAAAAATGTCTGCTGACCTTTTTTTGGCTTGTCAAGGAAATTTTGGTAGTTGATAGTGCCTCCAACTGAAAATGCTTCCTACGGGCCTGAGCACTTAATTAATTTTATCTACGACCTCATCAAAGTTATAGTTTGCTTTTACCTACCCTAGTATTATCTAAAAAAAAAAATTAGGATACAACACAATTTAGAGTCTAAATGATTTCAATTTTATGATAATTTTTCATCTTTTCCCAAAAAGGTTGTGTTGTCTTTAACTGATCGAAGGATTCAAAAAATTTCTTAATGTTGCAAAATTATTCCTTTCAGAGTATGAACTAGGTAAAAACTTTTTAAAAATCAGTTTGTTTTAAACTCTATTTTTAACAACTATTTTATAGAATTAAAAAAAACAACAGTTTATATTTTCCCCTCTAAAAATCTTTGGAGGAAGTGGTGAATACTGAACGCTTCCTGTTGCCAAGTACAAATAAACAATTATAATGCAGGTTACTTCTCTTTAATAGCGGTACATGTTAACATCCATGTAGATTATTTCAGGTACGTAGGAAGCAACTTTTTTTTAGGGGGTGGGGTGGGGGAGGAGGGTTCTTGACGAGCAGAATAGTACAAAACGGGGATATTTGACAAGTAATAACAAAACTTTTTTTTCATTTGATACAGTATAAACTTACAAAACTATACCGAGGAGGCACAACTGTAAATAGCTCTGTTAAATTATTATATGTACTGATAAATTATATTCCGGTGACCCTCCCCCCCCCCCCCCGGGGTTCCTTCAATCTTGTTTTTGATTTTTGGTACATGATGTTATTTAGTATACAAATGAATATATATTCTCCCCATATATATGTTTTAGAAGTTAAAAAAATGCTCCTTGAAAATGTAAACAAGGGCGAAGATTATGCATTTGCTACTTCATAAGATTTTCACCTTCAGTTTGCTAGTAACTAATCTTTACAAAAAAAATATTTTTTTGTTCAAAAATCCTAAAAAGTAGGCTTTAATAGTTCAAGTCACTCATGACTACATGACTACTCAATATGTTGTCTAGTCTATGCATCTACTTTATAAAGAAAGACTTTATTTAATGATGCATCTTCACGCTGCACATTTTTTTGCAAAATTCGGCAAACATTTATGACGTCAACTTTAGCGCTCGTTCTCTCGATAACGTCACAATGCACATAAGGGTGGTCATCACATATATATATATATATATATATATATATATATATATATATATATATATATATATATATATATATATATATATATATATATCAACCCTTTTTAACTTAAATTGCATGGTTAAAATTGTGCAAAATTATTGAGCATATCATTTTTAATCACGATACTTTTTTTTGATATTTAAGATAATGTTACTTGTATTTTGTTATGCCAACTTTTTAATGATGTCTCATTTGTCAAAGAAAGAAGAATACTTTGCAGATCTGCACTTTTATGCAGAATATCGTTTGCTGACTCTTATACAAAACACACTTATTATGGAAAGATATAAATGCTTTCAGGGAATTTATGAGCATTTAATTAGCAGGAAAAAAATTTGAATGCTTCAAATGACTTTTATTTTACAAAAAACACGAAACGTGTATCAAAAGAGGCGCCACCCCGAGAAAGATGTTCGTGATCTGCCAGTGCTGCTTATCACACCAAGGCCGGTTTCATGAACACGAATATAGACATGATCTCCTGCGTTTCCTTCCACAACAATGAGACCAGTGCCTGCATCAAATCCCGTACCATCACCATCTGCAAATGTCGATCCAGCTATTTGTCCATTGGCGACTATCTCTACAGTGACCCAAGCATTGTCTATAACTGCAACGGTCCATGTAAAGACATAAACTCCTGATATCGGTAAGATAAATATACCATCTTCTTTGTGATAACCATGACCTTTGTTGACCATGACTATGTCAAAAACTAATGTGTGATGTTGGCGAAGTCCTGAAGCTGTGTTTGTAGACATGTAGGCATGGAAAGCTATGTTCTCTGTGGTAGAATCAGGGGTTCGTGAAACTAAATAAATGAAACAAAATATAATTTTGAGTTTAAAACTTTAAAAATTGCTAAGTTGATACACAAGGTAAGAATGAACATTATATGAAACAAAATTATTTTTTTATTTTGAAATATTACAATCCATAAATGTTTTGATTTTTTAAATTCAACAGAAAATTATACAAGCATTCAGATTCATATAGAAAGTCTATTGATCAAATCAAACCATCGATTAAGATATTCCGAAATTCAGTTTACAATAAGCCTACCTATCCTTTTTCTTGACTTTTCTGTGGCAAACTGTTGATCTATCCCGTAATTCCTTGTTCGATCTTTAATAAGTTCTGTTCGTAGGTCATTCTGACTACCATTAACACTTTTTGAGAGATTTGTTGTCTGGGGACGTATTTGGACATCCTTCCGATTGTTCTGAATATCACTGATAGTTCTTTCGAGATTCTCAACCTTTAACGACAACTCAATGTTCCGTCTGTTGTTGTCTTCCACTAGTTTCTTTAGAGCCTGATTTTCCTCGAAGAGTTTATCATTGATTTTCATGTACTGCTGTAGATTCCTCTCCAGAATAGATAGGCGGGATTCCATTGTCGTCTGCCAATCACTGTTTTCAGAGTTGGTCACTTGACTTGCAGAAAAATGGAAAGTGAATGTTATTTAAAAAAAGAAACCTAGTGGCGTCCATTTTGTCGTTTTCGTCTTCTTCTTACGTAACCTTATGTGTTGTATAAGTATTGAGAAGACTGATAAGATAAGAGGACTTCTATTGTAGTGAAGACACACTGTCCTTCCAAATCTAAGACCTTGCATGTAACAAATATTTACAATTTTTATCGCAGAGCATATACGAGGATTGATCCAAAAGTTCGTGGAATTTTCTTGTATTTCATTTATTTATTAATGGAAATGAATGAAAATTACAAGTAAAAATGTATACCCTTGTTGAATTTTCTGATTAAAAATATTTTTAAAAAAATCATGATATTAACGCTTTGGCAATTGCCATAGATACGGATGTTTGAAAATTCGGGGGAGACATATACTCGTTCATTATCGTTTCTATTCTTAATGCTAACTGTGAGTAAAAACATGCTTAGTGTCATATGAAACGAAAATTATGTCAAAGATATGATTGCTTGAACTCTTATACATTCTTTGTGTAAAAGATTAATCATTTTTACTAGAAATATAGTACTAGTAATTTCTATTGATGATTTGATGTTCGTCATAATAATGTTAGACAAGGTCGGAATTCGGTCAGATAATAAGTTTTTGAAAATCTCCTGAACACTAATGATACAGGCAGGAAAAAGTGTAGTAAGCAACTATATACTTACATTTAACAATGATAGATCTCGTATCTGTACAATGGTGTTTTTATTTGTTAAAATAATCATATGCTAAAAATTTTCATCACCTGTGGAAATATGTTATAATGAACATGTCAACATTATCATAAAAGTGTTTAATAACTATTTCACATGTACTTTGATATTAAAAAAGGGGAGATTTAGAATTAATTCAATGAGAAAACAAGAGTGAGACAAGGTTGTAACATGTCTGATTTTAATTTCTGATAGCGTTGAACTTGAATATTTAGGAGGTCTGTACAGAATGGAGAAACCAAGACGCGGTGGATTTTTAACGGCAACGAAAAGGCACCGACAAAAGAAAAAAACAAAACATTAATGAAAGAAGCAGAAAGAATGGGATTCAGAGTTAATTTTGGGAAAACAGAAGTGATGAAAATAAATTCTACAGACGAGGAGAATATATACAATAAATGAGAGAATTAAATACGGTAGTAGAAGTAGACTCATTTACAGACTTAAGAGGAATACTGGGAAACACTAAATACAAACTCTCAGAAGCCTGAAACACAGTTACTATACTTAACAGTAAGAAAAATGGATCAGCAATAATATTAAAAGAAAAACTAAATTAAACTATTCAAAACGCTTGTAATATTGGCGTTTTATATGGAAGAGAAGATAACAAGATGAAATGAAAGAATGTATCTTTAAAAGAAATGTACTTACATGCTATTTCAAAAATTACTTTAAAAGGAATAAAGGCCAGATACACACATTCCAGAACAAATGCTCAAAGAGCATAATAAAGATAAAATGGGAAGATCGAGTGAGAATTCGAAGTAAAGATCTGTTACAGAGAACAAATATGAAACAAATAGGTGAGGAGGAAAGCAGAATTATTGTTGATTGATAGTTGTTTATATCCCATCCAAGAAGTTTTCACTTATATAGCGACGTCACCATATACCGGTGAAGGGGTTCAAATTTAGACCTATACTCGGCACTTAGGACCATTGAGCAGTGAGGCTTCTTTATCGTGCCAACGCCTACCGTGACAGGAATCGCGGTTTTTAAGGTTTCATTCGAAAGACACGTGACTTTCACTTCTAATATCGGACGCTTGGCAAAGGAACAGTCACTAACTATGTTAGATCTTAGATCAGCCGAGACGCGGCGAACGAGAATTGAACCCGGGCCTCCCGATCACGAAGCAAGCGCCCTACCACTAGGTTACCGTGACCGGTGGAAGTAAGAAGAAGATGGTAGTATATTGAACAGACACTGATGAGACAAGAACCAGTGACTGTAACATCGTACTAACATGGGCATCAGAAGGAAGAGGTAAACGATCAAAAACAACATGCCTCCGCACATTAAAACGGCAGAGAGTAGATGCTGGATGGCGCTCGTGGAATGTAGCAAGAGCATCTAGCAGCAGCTTATAGGGATAAGTGAATACGTCTGTGGTGCTTATGTGTCACCAGGCACGGGAAAAATAGCTAACTATTGCCCTGGGGCAGAAATATGTATAAGATTCTGAGGTGTCAATGCAAAAACAAAAAAGTAACCACCCATAGAATTGATGATGAAAATGAATAAATTAAATATAATCAACTTTAAAAAAAGGGAGGACACAGGAAGTGAAAAAGCTATCGTTATACCTGTTCTGCAAACCAACTTTGAAACACCTAATTTCAGGACCTGAGATATTTTTGCTCGGAAGTCATGATTTCAAGCCCATGCGGCAACATACTTTACTTTTAGTCAATTTTAAAAAAAAAAAATAGGAAGCAACTGTTCCTTTGCCAAGCGCTCTGCGTGTTGAAGTGAAAGTTACAGGCCCTCCGGATAAGATCTTAAGAACCAAGTCCTTGCTAATTAAATAACCGTCGCTGCTCAATGAACCCTGAATGCTAAGTAAAAGCTCTTCATCCGTATCTGTTGACGTTTCATATGAGTGAAATAATTTTGCAAAGGACGAAAAACTATGAACGATAAATAAATCAAATGCATATAATGAACTATCATAATCAACAGACATGTTATATCAACATGAGTTTATTCCAAAACGATAAAACATTAAAAGAGACGCCATCCCGAGAAAGACGTTCGTGCTCTGCCATTGCTGCTTACCACGCCATTTCCGTTTTCATGCATACGAAGGTAAACATGATCTCCGACTTTCCCTTCTACAATTATGAAACCAGCTCCTTCAGCCCAGGATGTACCATCGCCATCTGCAAATGTCGATCCAGCAATTTGTCCGTTGACGACAATCTCTACAGAGGCCCAACCGCTGGTTTGAACTGCAACGGTCCATGCAAAGACATAAACTCCGGATCTTGGCAAGATAAATATACCATCGTCCTTGTGATATCCTTGACCTTTGTTGACCTTGACTGTGTCAAAAATTAATGTATGATGTTGACGAAGACCAGAAGCTGTATCTGTAGACAGGTAGGCATGGAAAGCTATGTTCTCAGTTGCAGAATCGGGGGTTGGTGGAACTAGGTAAATAAAAAAAAAACAATTTTGAGAGTAAAACTTAAGTTCTTGTTATTTGAACAAAAGGTAAGAATGAACATTATATCAAACACAATGATTATTTATGTAAAAAAAAAAACATCTAAATAATTATGTTTTAGAAAACGTGTTTTCATTTTGAAGTCCAACAGACAATTATACAAGCATTCATATTGATATAGAAAGTCAACTGATCAAATCAAGTCTCTAAAAAGAATATTCCGTAATTCGGCCTACCTATTCTTTTTCTTGGCTCTTTGGTCACATTGGTGGTAAACTGTTGATCTATTCCGTTATTCCTTGTTCGATTTATATTGAGTTCTGTTTGTAGACCATTCTGGTTATTATTAACACTTTTCGGGAGATCTGTTGTCTGGGGACGTATTTGGACATTCTTCCGGTTGTTCTGAATACCACTGATAGTTCTTTCAAGACTTTTCATCTTTAAAGAGAACTCAGTGTATTTCCTGTTATTGTCTCCAACCAGTTTCTTTAGAGCCTGATTTTCCTCCAGAAGTTGATCATTGATTTTCATGTACTGCTGCAGATTCCTCTCCAAAATAGATAGGCGGGCTTCCATTGTCGTCTGCCAATCATCGTTTTCAGAGCTGGTCACATGACTTGCAGAAAAATGAACAGTTAATGTTATTAAAAACAGAAACATAGTGACATCCATTTTATCGTTCTCGCTTTCTTCTTAAATCCTTTGTATTGTATTAGTCTGGAGATGACTGATAAGATAAAAGGACTTCTACTGTAGTGATTACACTGTCCTACCAAATTTAAGACCATACACGTAACAAAGAGCTTAAGTTTAGAAAGAAATCGAAACGAAACCAAATCCAGATAAACCGAAAGAAACATTACCAAGCGAAAAAAAGATTAATGATATCCAAACTTTCTTGTGATACAAATCAAAATCAAACTTTTACTGAATTATTGATAATTGTACTGTTATTTTTATGTCCCCGTAATAGAGGATTCGGGGCATATAGTTTTAGCTCTGTCCGTCCGTCTGTCTGTTTATCTGTTTGAAAACTTTAACCTTGCCCTTTACTTTTGATTGGTTGGGGCTACATGTATGGCTTCCATATTTCATATGTGTATTCCTTGTGCACGACAAGTCCTTTCTTAGGGTACCAACATATTTGACCTCCAGACCTTGACCCCGGAGTTTGACCACTTTTGCAAATTTCTCCAAACTTTAACCTTTGCTATAACTTTCGAACAATTGGTGCTAGGGCTTTCATACTTAACATGTATATTCCCTGTGACAAGGCCTTTCCTTGTGTATGAACAATTTTGACCCTCTGACCTTGACCTTTGAGTTTGACCTACTGTTGAAAAACTTTAACCTTGGCCATAACTTTGGAAGGCTAGGGCTATCATATTTCACAGGTGTATTCCTTGAGACAAGACCTTCCTTCGGGTACCATTTATTATGACCCTTTCACTTTGACCTTGGAGTTTGATCTACTTTTGAAAAACTTTAGCCTTGGCCATAAGTTTTGAATAGTTGGTGCTAGGGTTTTCATATTTCACTTGTGTATTCCTTGTGACAAGACCTTCCCTTGGGTACCAACAGTTTTGACCTTTTTTCCTTGACCTTTGAGTTTGACCTAATTTTGAAAAACTTTAACCTTGGCCATAACTTTTGAGCAGTTGGCGCTAGGGCTTTGATATTTCACAGATATTCCTTATGACAAGTCCTTTCTTTGGGTATAAAACATTTTTGATCCCTTGACCTTGACCTTGGAGTTTGACTTGCATTTGAGAAAATTTAGCCTTCGTCATGAGCTGCCATATCAGTGCTTCACTAACACATCTTGTTATAGAGCATATACTTAAAAAAGATACGTGTATCTGTACAATGGTGCATTGTATTCTTGTTAAAATACATCATATACTATAAATTTAATCACTAGAAGAAAGAAGTTACAACACAGTGGTCTGGTTTACCGATTTCTGCGATGCAGTTCTCAATGCCTTGGGTAGACTCACCGCCACACCCCACCCTGACAGTTTCACCTAAAGTCAAAATCATGTTGTTTTTTATGGAGTCTACCTCTTTCTCCCTCTTCCCAACTTCTCTTCTCATTCTTTCATCCTTGTACTTTTTTATTCTTAACTTCCTTTCTTCCTTTAGCTTCTCTTCTAGCTCTGACTCTCCTCCTCCAGGGATGGGCACGATTACTGAAAAATGTAAAAGGAATTTTGTGTAATCGATTATTAATCGATTACACTCATTTTTGTCCTGTAATCGATTGTAATCGATTACTGTGGAAGATGTAATCGATTAATAATCGATTACTTCCAAGTTTTTATCCCTTCAAATATCAAAGCAATATTTAAATGGTAAATCTTGATGTTATCCACTGAAGTTTGAATGTGTTCCTGCAGTTTCAGTGCAGATTCTTTTAAGGTTTTATTCTGGCTAACATTCTCACTAAATCCCTAATGAGGGATTTTCTACCATGGAAAGAGGAGACATGATACCTACAATAAAATATGCCAAGGAATTAATTATTCCTTTCAACCTTAGATCTGTACCTCCATATTTATTAACTTGTTGAAAAAATTATTTAATATTTTATTGTGAATTACTTCATTAGAAGTATTTGGGCTGTCCGTATGTTGACAGTACACATTAAACATTCCTGTACGTGTCTTTTTCAAAAAAATAAGTAAATTAGAACGAACTCTTAGTAATTAACATGTAAATTAAATGTGTCTTTAAGTAATTTAACTAATACATGTAACACAGTTTCATTCTGTATTGAAATAAGTGTTTTGAGAGGTATTAATTCTTTTAATAATATTGTTTGTCTTCAATGGAATGATAGTTAAACACAAGGTAGTTCACAGTTTACACCTCATTATCTGCAATCAGGGATATGTCTCAGTCAATTAATCAGCCAATTAAGATAAGCAAACACAGTGACACTTACTCCCTCTCTTACAGGCACTTATATATAACCCCTCACTGATATAAAAGCAACCTTACAATTTTGAATGAAAACATGAGAATGATTTTCCAAATTTTAAAGTTACTAAAACACAAGTTTGAAGTTGTTTAAACATTTTCAGATATGAATAAGTATTTCCATCTTTTTTTTTCAAGTACTATGTAGTTTATTTACCAAATTATTTATATTTAATACAGCACTTAAATCTGTTTTTGCTATTTATAATTTTCTATCACAAGACAAAGTTTTTCAACATCTGAAATATGAAAAAGGACATGCAGCAAGAGGACAGTGGGTCAAATGTAAAATGCACACGAAAAATCTGTATATTTTATTAATAAATGGTTGAAATATACTTCTGAATTATTTAATACTAGACCAGTAGGTCTATAATGCAAATTTCATTGAGAACATTATTAAACTTATGATAAGAAAAGTTAGGAAATCCAAACATTACACTAGGTGGTTTATATTTGATATTTATGTGTGATTGACTGGAATTAATTCTCCAAAATAACATCCATTTATGTATAAATAATCGAAAGTAATCGAAAAAGTAATTATAATTACATTGAAAATTTTAGCTGTAATCGATTAAATTACGATTACAAGTAATCGAAAATCTCTTCGATTACAGATTACTGTCGATTACTTGAAAAGCAGTAATCATTACAATCGATTACGATTACTCGATTACGATTACCCCATCCCTGTCCCCCCCCCCCTTTTCTGGGTGAGGAAAGAAGGAGTGGCTTTTCCTATCCTTTTGCCCCAATTCCCATAATCCTTTTCTTCGTATTCCTATCGTACAGTGTAAAATAAACACTGTAATTTGGAGGCCAAAACTCTTCATGTTCCCAATCTCCTCGAAAAGTTTCAGAGAATATTTCATGTAGGTTACATTAAACTAAATGTTTATTACTGCAGGAATTAACGCTTGCAACTTAACCTGTTAACTGCGCTGAGAATCAAAAACTGATAATTTAACGTTATATAGAACATTATGTATCGACGTGATCGTAGTGTACTTGTGTACGTAGTACGTAAGGAGTTTCATTAAAATCAGATTATATAGAACTGTAGTAGAAGTAGCGTTTTTTAAAACTTTCACGGAAATTCATGTTTTTACTAACCATGGCAACACCGTTCAATGGCGTTTATTGAAATCAAAAAACAGATTTATGTATCCTAGTGTAGACTACTATGCCGGAAATTAAAAGTCCCCTTTAGATAGGTTTATATTTTAGTTTTTCTAAGTCTCGCGAATGTTCGTGACTTCAAAAAACCGGCATTATTGCTTCATCATAAACAAAACAACGCCAAAAAATGACAGGAACCGTGCGAATGGTGACGGAAGATTCACAGTTCCAACCAGAACTGACCAACGCTGGAACTAAACTCGTCGTAGTGGACTTTTATGCCACGTGGTAAGCAACAGTTTACAGAAGAACCATCCCGCGGCACGTCGATTTACCCAAATGGACCCAAATGGAACCCAAATGGACCCAAATGGACCCAAATGGAACCCAAATGGACCCAAATGGAAATCAAAATGGACCCAAATGGAAATCAAATGGACCCAAATGGAAACCGAATGGAATATTAAATACATATTATCGTATTATCGAGTTGTTACTTATTGATGAAAATAATGAACTTACAAATGTAGAATATTAATTATTCATTTCTTATATTGTATTTTAAAATACTAATTAATTTTCTTTAGTATTCTATATATCGGCAAAATTATGGGGGGAGGAGGGGGGCACAGGTCTGTGCCCCCCCCCCCAACGGTTCCTACGGCCATGAAAACTATATAAACTTTAAAAAGAAATACTTCAATTTTGTATTCAATGATATGCAAATGTTATTACAAATAGAAAAAAGATTAATTCTTATTTTTTAAAAAAATATTAGAGATGAATAATTAATATTCTCCATTTGCAAGTTCATTATTTTCCATATTTTAAATAAGTAACAACTTGAGAATACCATAATATATGTTTAATATTCCATTTGGATCCATTTGATTTCCATTTGGGTTTCCATTTGGGTCCATTTGATTTCCATTTGGGTTCCATTTGGGTCCATTTGGGTTCCATTTGGGTAAATCGACGCACCCCCATCCCGAAATCCTTATTCATTCAAGTAGGCTACATGATTAAGATTTGTGTATGAATCATCTTCAGATTTCCATGTCTTGAAAGTTGTATAATTTTCGTTTTCACAGAATTTATACACCGAGACTTGGTTGTTGTTGGACATAGGTTAAAGTTGATAAAAGAGGAAATTCGAACGGTTTCGTGCAAGTTTGACATACGCTTGAAGAAATTTAGAATAAACAGCTTATAAAAATAAAATTGAATTTGATTATTCCAAGAAATTGATGTTCAGTTATGGGAAAACATTTTCAGCAATTCAATGCAATTTTTTTTTTATTTCAAGCTTCAAAGTCTTGGGAATTTTAAGCAAGTCATTTCTGACTGAAATATTTAGCAAACTATTTCATCCTTAAACAGGTTGGGCACACCCCACCAAATGGTCATTTATCCCCCGTTTGGTGGACAATCTCCCATATCGGAGACGAATTTTACTGACCAAATGGTGGACTTCTTTATTCTATTCCAAATTTTATTAAAATAAAGCAAAAGCGCATTTACTTAGGCATTGGGGAATTTTAGTGAACATATTCGTCGCACAATTAACATAGTTCGGTCGATTTCCCATGTGCAATTTCTCCGTAACTTCCTAAAAACGATACCCATAGTTGTCCGTAACAGCCGAACTTCTTGATCACTCGATCAAAAAAAATTTGATTGTGTCTAGTAGGATAAAAATTCTATTTTATCCAGTGGTTGAACTCTTGATAAGTTAAGTTCCAATCACTTTTTGGATCTTCGTCAATATTTATTTCCATAAAATCCCGTTAAACACGAGCTCCTCATTACTTTACTGGTATGGTGGGCACTTACTGCTAAAAAGTTATATTTTTCTATACTTGAACGCAATATCTGTTGTTATTTTTCTTTTAGGATGAAGTTGCATATTCCATACGACCTTTTTGTGGTATAATATGTATATTACTGATGAATTTGATATACTTGATCAATAATTTTCAATAAAAGATTTACAAAGTGACTTTTGCAATTATTCTTGTATTCGTTCGAAGTACATCGTTTTAAAACAATAATTATATCATAATCTAACTTCATTTACTATTTTTATAGAGAACAAAGCTATTGCATACAAAATAAAATGAAATAAAGGCAAAAACTTATTTTTCTTTTGATTTTCTAATTGAAAATTGACACTAATGTGCCTCCGTAGTAAAATCCGACTTCTGACCAGGTTAAAAAAAGATCACCGTTTTTATTGGTTTGCATTATTTGATTAGTTGCCCGGATAATCGAAATAGAAAGTAAAGAACATGATTGACAGGTGCAGCATCGTAGAAGAAGGAGGAAAGTTTCTTTTTAAGTAAAAGCGGAGAAACGTTGCACTTGTTTACATACGTGACATTTTTTTTTCAAATTTTTGAACGACTCTGCGCAAAAAATTACACGTTGAATTTCCGATTTTTTTCACTCAAAACACCGATAAATATCTATATTTTATTCCACGTGGTTTAAAATTATGCGCCATTCCACGCCATTCTATTGAATTGAACACAACCATTTTTCTCTCCCAAATGGTCAGTAAAATTCGTCTCCTATATGGGAGATTGTCCACCAAACGGGGGATAAATGACCATTTGGTGGGGTGTGCCCAACCTGTTAAACCCCTGTCACACCGGGATTGCGTCCTCACGGCGATCGCACGGCGTCCATAAAAAATGCAAAATGCCGAGGTGAGCCCAGTAGAGTCTCCTACAGCTCCGTGACAACGCGGCGAGATCTCCACTGAAAGCGGGAGGGTCGCGTAGGGTCTCCTAGAACGCCAGGGGACGGCACGCACTTTGGGCATGCACAAAGTACGCGCCGTGTGATCGCCGTCTGATAAGAACGCAGTAGAAACGTAGTGTGATCACCGTAGCAGCGAGGTGAGATCTCCAACAACCCAGTGGGAGCTCCGTATGCACGCCGTGAAGACGCACATGATCGCAGCATGAACACAGTGATAGTAGACTGCGCTTCAACAGAGACCTCGCAGAGTCCTTGGAGATGTCACGGCGTAAGTCGGCGTTTCTATCGCGCTTTTACGGCGCTTCTAATGAGATTAATTGTCTTGTGATTTTTTTGACTGTGATTACACAGCGACAACAAGGAGTTGTCACTGCGATCATTGCGCTCTCTTGGCGTTTCTACCGCGTACGTTGGCGATCACAATGCACTTTCAGGGCGTTGTTAGAGCGTTGTCAGCCAGCTCACAAAACAAGAGCAATGGCCTCATATTTGATCAGCAATAATTCTAACGTATTTGTTGCACTCCTGGCCAGGAGCATGGGAGTAGAATTGGGAAGTAAATATTACACCAGAACCTGTTCTGTTGTTTCAGTGGAGTTGCGATGGAATTACTTAAATTCTATAACAACTTTTCAGTGTGTTTATTTTTTACATTCATAATAAAATTAAAAAAAACACATCTGAATTGATATAATTGAAAAAAGAAGGGTATTAATTACAAAACTAACAGTAATTTAGTACTAAGTTATTCAAATATATCATTAGCTCACCTGAGCCGAAGGCTCAAGTGAGCTTTTCTGATCACTTTTTGTCCGGCGTCCGTCTGTCTGTCTGTCCGTCTGTCTGTCTGTCTGTCCGTCTGTCTGTCTGTAAACTTTTAACATTTTCGACTTCTTCTCAAGAACCACTGTGTCAATTTCAACCAAACTTGCCACAAAGTATCCTTGGGTGAAGGGAATTCAAATTTGTTCAAATGAAGGGCCACGCCCTCTTTCAAGGGGAGATAATAAAGAATTAGTGAAAAATTAATAGCATCTTTTAAAAATCTTCTTCTCAAGAACCACAGGGCCAGGAAAGATGAAACACATGTGGAAGCATCCTCAGGTAGTGTAGATTCAAATTTGTTCAAATCATGCCCCCAGGGGGTAGGGCGGGGCCACAATGGAGGATCAAAATTTTACATAGAAATATATAGGAAAAATCTTTAAAAATCTTCTTCTCAAGAAGAGCAAAGCCATGATAAGTCATATTTATATGGAAGCATCCTCAGGTAGTGTAGATTCAAGTTTGTTCAAATCATGACCCCCAGGGGTAGGGCGGGGCCACAATAGAGGATCAAAGTTTTACATAGAAATATATAGGAAAAATCTTTAACATGTTTAAAAATCTTCTTCTCAAGAACAGCAAAGCTATGATAAGTCATATTTATATGGAAGCATCCTCAGGTAGTGTAGATTCAAATTTGTTCAAATCATGACCCCAGGGGGTAGGGCGGGGCCACAATGGAGGATCAAAGTTTTACATAGAAATATATAGGAAAAATCTTTAAAAATCTTCTTCTCAAGAAGAGCAAAGCCATGATGAGTCATATTTATATGGAAGCATCCTCAGGTAGTGTAGATTCAAGTTTGTTCAATTCATGACCCCAGGGGGTAGGGCCACAATGGGGGATCAAAAGTTTTACATAAGAACATACAGAAAAAATATTTCTTCTCAAGAACAGAAAAGCTACGTTTAGTCATATTGATATGGAAGCATCCTCAGGTAGTGTAGATTCAAGTTTGTTCAAATGATGACCCCTGGGATAGGAAGGAGCCACAATGGGGGATCAAATTTTTACAAAGGAATATATGGGAATTTTTTTTAAAAACTTCTCAAGTACAACAAAGCCATTTGTTATAATGACATGGAAGCATCATCAGGTAGTTCAAAATTCAAGCCCCCCCCCCCCCCCCCCCCAGTAATCATTTCAATACTGAACTGATTTGGGCTTTTGCCTAGCCAATGTGTTCAGGTGAGCGATGTGGCCCATGGGCCTCTTGTTTTTGAAGTCTTTTCGTTATGTGACTACTAGAATCTTTTAAAAATAAAAATGTGTTACACTCCCTCTGGATATATATCCATAGTGAAGAACGCATCGTGGACGTATTGTGAATGCAGCAAGCGCAGTGAGAACGCCATGAACGCGAGGTGACAACTCCTAACACGCCGTAAAAGCTCCGCCGAAGCGCAGTCAATTGCGAAGAGATCTCCGTTGGGAACGCAGTAGAAACACGTGGGTCGCCATAGGGACACCGTGACATCTTCACATTGTAAAAATTTTACAGAAATTTGTGCGATTCCACTGCGATTTTAACATTTTTACATCGCCGTAATGACTCCGTGTGGACGCAGCTTGGTGTGACAGGGCCCTTAGACATAACAAACAATAAAGGGAGTTGGGAATCCACTGCGCATATGCCTTGAATCAAATTGACCTTTTGTATTGCAAAAGATAAAAAATATACATTTTTGATTCTTTTAAAGATGTTCAAACGTTTCCTCTCAATTCAAAAATATTCATTTGTTGATTTAATAAATATATGATTTATTTGGTCAATGTATTTTCATTGAAAAATTCCCCCAAAATGTGCCCTACACCTGAGTTTGACATGCCCCCCCTGAAAAATCTAAGCTGATGACCCATTTATTTTTTGGCATAATTTACTGGTAAATTTTATTGTTAATATTGTCCTTTAATATGAATAAGAATTCTATTGCAGAATTGTTTTCAATGATCACTCTTATACCCTACACTGGCAATTTCCCACCTTCCTATAGTAATTATCGATTTCCATTGCCAACTTTTGAACGCTCCCTATTAAAAATCTACATTGATGACCATATGATTCTTTTATTCATTTTAACTCACCACAAGTCACTTTACCTCATATTAAACTTTGAAATAAAAAATCTATTGCAGAAATGAATTAGGTCCGTCGTCGTTAAATTCTATGAAGTATAAAGATGATTCATACCTCATGTAAATAAAACAAAATCTTTATACTTTAGGTGTGGGCCATGCAGAAGGATAGCACCACTTTATGGGGAGCTGAGTCTGAAATACACAAATGTTGTCTTCCTCAAGCTCGATGTTGATCAATGTCAGGTATATACTTTGGGTAAAGGACTTTAATTCCAGGTATTGATGTATGTTTAATCAGGACAGTTATCATGTTGAATAGATCTTAAAAACTTGCAATTTGAATGTTAAACTGGACTGTACATCTAGGTTAAATGGAACATGATTTTTTTTTTAATCAATAATATGGTCAACGACATGACTTTTAGTGCAGGAGGGGCCTGTTTGACATGCAAATTTGCAGACTTGTTTTGTTCTTTGCCTTAATACATGATGTGGAAGCTAAGTATTTACACATGCATTGTTTTTAGGACATTGAAAAAAAAATCCTATATTGTGCATGCCTGAAGTGTGCTATGACTGCAGCATAAACAGTGTAGACTGTGCATATCTGCAATCCAAATTTCATGAGTTTCATGAAAATGTTTTTTTTTCTTTTGTCAGGAAACAGCCCAAAGCCAAGGTGTCACAGCCATGCCCACTTTCATATTCTACAAAAATAAAGTGAAAGTCGATGAAATGAAGGGAGCGGATCCAGCCGCTTTGGAGGAGAAGATCAAGAAGTGGATGGGGGAGGGAGAGGAGGGGGCAGATGAAGTCACCGTGAAGGGACATGTGTGTTTATTTAACAAATATTATGTTATTGTCTCTTTGCTTTGTAGCTTCAGTTTGATTTCATATATTCTTTGCACTTGTAGATCTTTGTACTAATGTATATTATATGTTACTTTGAGAACTGTCAGCTCATTTCTGATAAGCAGTATCAAAATTAAAGCAGTCAATTAAGATGATTAATATTTCTTTTGTAGAAAAAATAATTATTGATCAATTTTATTATTTGCTTAAAATTTCTAAAGAAATGGGAAAAAGTCTTCTTCAGTGTAGCTATAAAGAAAAATAAACATGTTATTTAAGGTTTTGTAAAAAGTTATCTTTGGTGCATGTAGCAAAACAAGATGGCAAAGGCTACATTTTAGCTAATAGTATTGTTTATTCTTTGTCTAATAGAGATATTTCTTTCTATACAGATGGACCTGTCCTCGTTAATTAACAAGTCCGGATGTGAGTGTCTTAACGAATCTGATGAGCATCCTCTAAGTCATGCCCTCACTACCAAGGGAGGCTACCTAGAATCCGACTGTGATGAACAGGTAAATCTAACAAATTCTACCTGATACTGTAGATTCCTAAATAAACGTGAGGAATAAATTATTGTGTAATTTTCTGAGAAGCACCACTTGCGAAATAAAATTACTCACTTTTATTTTTATGTGCTAAAATAATCTCTAAATCAATCGTCCACTCATGAATTATTGTTCTCGCAATTTGACATCCTAGGGCCATTTCACGATATTAAGTACTCATGTAAAATAAGGAGTTTACAGTATTGCAACATTATTTGTTACAACAGTACCAACAGCCTGTTATTTCACCACTTTCTGCCATTCTTTCTACCCCCCCCCTCCCCACCACCACTTCTAAAGGATGACCCTCTCTCAAATGTTACATATTCTGAATCCACAAAGAAAGGAACATTTTCTTTAAATACTAAAATTGACTAAAATTGAGTGCCCCAAAAATTGTTACCAGTAATGAAATTGTTGTATCTGTTCATCACTTTTTAGCTCACCTGAGCTGAAAGCTCAAATGAGTCTTTCTGATCACATTTTGTCTGTAGTCCATCTGTCTGTCCATCCGTCTGTAAACTTTTCACATTTTCGACTTCTTCTCCAGAACCACTGGGCCAATTTCAACCAAACTTGCCACAAAGCATCCTTGGGTTATGGGGATTTAAGTTTCTTCAAATGAAGGGCCACACCCTCATTCAAGGGGAGATAATTCAGAAACAGTGAAAATTTGGTGGCATATTCTACAAATCTTCTTCTCCAGAACCACTGGCCCAAAAAATAGTTTAAACTTATAGGAAACTTTTGTTATATAATGTAGATTCAAGTTTGTTCAAGTCATGACCCCTGGGGGTAGGGTGGGGCCACAATGGGGGATCAAAGTTTTCTATAGGAATATACAATGTCTAGGAAAAAACTTTAAAAAATCTTCTTCTCAAGAACAGCAAAGCATGATTTGTCATATTGATATGGAAGCATCCTCAGGTATTGTAGATTCAAGTTTGTTCAAATCATGACTCCCGGAGGTTGGGTGGGGTCACAATAGGGGATCAAAATTTTACATAGGAATATATAGGGAAAAAACTTAAAAAATCTTCTTCTCAAGAACAGCAAAGCCTTGTTTAGTCATATTAATATGGAAACATCCTCAGGTAGTGTAGATTCAAATTTGTTTGAATCATGACCCCTGGGGTTAGGATGGGGCCACAATGGGGGATCAAAGTTTTACATAGGAATATATAGGAAAAAATATTTAAAAATCTTCTTCTCAAGAACAGCAAAACATTGTTTAGTCATATTGATATGTAAGCATCCCCAGATAATTTAGATTTAAGTTTGTTCAAATGACCCCTGGGGTTAGGGTTTGGCCACAAGGGGGGTTCAAAGTTTTACATAGGAATATATAGGAAAAAACCTAAAAAAAATCTTCTTCTCAAGAACAGCAAAGCCTTGTTTAGTCATATTGATATGTAAGCATCCGCAGGTAGTGTAGATTCAAATTTGTTCAAATCATGATCCCTGGGGGTAGGGTGGGGCCACAAGGGGGGATCAAAGTTTTACATAGAAATATAGGAAAAATTTTTAAAAATCTTCTTCTCAATAGCAACAAAGCCATGTTTAGTCACATTGATATGGAAGCATTCTCAGGTAATGTAGATTCATGTTTGTTCAAATCATGACCCCCCTGGTAGGGTGGGGTCATAATGGGGGATCAAAGTTTTACATAGGAATATAAAGGAAAAAATCTTTCTCTCAAGAACAGCAAACCATGTTTAGTCATATTGATATGGAAGTATCCTTGGGTAGTGTAGATTAAAGTTTGTTCAAATGATTACCCCTGGGGGTAGGGAGGGCCACAATGGGGTATCAAATTTTTACAAAGGAATATAAATATAGGAAAAAATCTTTAAAAATCTTCTACCCAAGAACAGGAAATCCATTTGTTATATTGATATGGAAGCATCCTCAGGTAGTTTAAAATTCAAGCCCCCCCCCCCCCCCCCCCCCACCATGTAAACTTTTCAATACTGAATTGATTTGTGCATTTTCCTAGCCATTGTGCTCAGGTGAGCGATGTGGCCCATGGGCCTCTTGTTTTTGCACTTATCAAAATCTGTCAAAATGTGATTGCAATATAAGGAGGAGCCTATTGTATGATTTACTAGTTAATAAACTTTTTGTTTACAGTTACTCATCAGTGTGGAGTTTACACAAAGTGTAAAGTTACATTCCCTGAAACTTTACGCCCCAGAGGGTGAGTGATATATATTTTTGGATTACAATATCTGGCAAGACATTGGAATCAAGTTTGCTTTCTTTTGACAGTACAATTAAGGAATTACATGTATACTTCACACTATTCATATTAATGTCAAATGTAATGTGTAGTGAGTCTGGTCAAGGTCAAAGTTGGACTACAAGGTCATATTTGATGCACTTAGAATAATATTATTGTAATTGTATGCTATTGTAAGTTAAATGGTTAATAAACAATTGTTGAATTTAGAACCTATTTCATTAATTACTTTTGATAATATTAGCTAGACTATTTTTATTTTTAATCTGTTTTTCAGAAAATGGTCCAAAGACTGTAAAGATATTTCAGAACCTTCCCCGATCTCTAGATTTTGATCAGGCAGAAAACATGGAGGCTGTTCAGACGTTAGAGTAAGTTGGTATTTTTGATATCCAGTGACTATAAAGCTGGTTTTGCATCAGATTTAGATACAGCAGTATTTCTGTTTCCAATTCGAGTCTTTGATATAACAATCTTGTCAAGTTTTTCAATTAATAATGAATAACACCTGGAATAAAAGTTAACTCTTTTAAAGATATACACGCTATAACTTGCGTCAGTTAAAAATAAAGTTGGAAATTTATTTATTTTGTTTACCAAATAAAGTTATGAAAATATTGTAAATTATACAATTGGAAATGAACGTATTATAAAGATCTCAAATTATATTATTTATTATCCTACTAGGAGAGTAATGCCTATATTTAAATTCATGCATCATGTGACACCGTCGCTACTTTTAGATGGATAAACAAAAATGGCGTCAAGAAAACGAGGTAGACCGTTTGGTATACAAAATAACTTTTGACATGGATGGCATACATTTTATGCTTAAAGATACTTATCTTAGAAAACAACCAGTATTAACCATCTACTCTGTAGTGACAGATATTTACTTTTATTCAAAATCGAAGTCAAAATGCAAAGTACCTCGTTGTCTATGATTTCCCGCGGACATGCGTATCTATATACTATTTACGCACTTCCTTCATCAATATTCATAAATAGGCTGAATTCTTAATTGCAGATTTTGCTTAATTGTTTTGTAATTACAACGACTTATTTAGTAAAACTTTGTGGAAAGTACAGTTAAAACTGCCATAGCGACCCACTGTATTAAGCAACTCACTGTCATATGTGACCGTAAAAATTCCTCCCAACGCTTTTCCCTATATATTATACCTGTATTAAACGACCACCTGCCTAACGCGACCAGCGACTGTGATTTTCCTGACCATTTTTTTGTAATTTCAGGCAATTTTACCTGGGTTTAACAACTATAACAACTATATAAAATTTCCAATTCCTACTTTCGATTTCGGTCGAGCATGCTACGTTTTTTGGTTCAAAACATCTACAGACACGCATTTATTTCATAAATTGATAATTATATAATGCGAGTGTTACGAGTAAAGCAACATTTCAAAATAAATATTTTTACTTACATTTTGATATTTATTGAGTAAACATTAAAATCTAAATTAAATACATAAACATTCACGTTTTTTCTCTCCAATGATTGAGTGCCATTTTGAAAATAGATGTTCGAGGTCGATCCTGATATCATTTCGTGCTGTAAGCAGGGCTCGAGCTGTGATTCGCCATTTGCGCCAATTGCGAATTTTTTCCAAAAGTGGCGAAAAGAAATTCAAAAGTGGCGAAAATGAACTTTTTTTTTTAGATATACCATACAAAAGTGTGTGTACTCCTGGCTATCTCCTTTGTTTATTCAATGTATACAGATTAGCCCCTTTGTTTATTTAATGAAAGCAGACGTGTGAATTCAGGGTGTGAAAACTCCATGAAACTAACAAAGCAAAGTACATGTAGGAAATCACATCTCGCTTGAACGCACACAGCTGATCTAGTTTGTAACTTTAGCCTGGAGCAGTAAGGGGATACAAAATTACTTGAAATAATATAAGATGGATTAAACAAGGAAAGACAAAGTGTTTTGGGGAGATGAAGTTAGTTAATAAAAGATTTTAATCAATAAAATCTGGATCTATATAGATTGTTTTTTTTTTAAACCGAAGTAGGAAAACATGACAAAAATTGCAGAGCATGGCTGCTAATTTTACCTGATTAAAGTCAAAATAGTGTGTTCATTATACAATAAACTGACAAAGAGTGAAAGAGATACTGGCTTGGAAACAAAACAATACTTTTGTCAATTACGCTGAATTATTTTCAGTTATATGAATTTACATGCATATACACCCTGTGTCCTAGTTGTTAAATTAAGCCAAGTTTTAAACCTGATTTTAATTACTTCTTTTCACAATAAATTGTTGATATGATTAAAATTTTCGCCTATTATTTTTTCATTTAAAAAAAAATTTCATATATCTTTAGTAAGTCTGTAACCCCCCTCCTCAGGCTAAAAAGTTATGAACAAGAGGACATCTACTGTCCAGAGTTGGCTAATATCAGTATCAAATTAATTGTATAAATGTAGAAATAATTCCTATATCAGTTTTGTAAGTGGATACAACTTTAAATCTTACAATTCTAAAACAATGCCTGTGATATAAACAAATTGAAATAGTGCTATTAATGGAGTGTTTAACACTGTACACTTGTCGAAACGAGATGTAAAAATGTGATTCCTTTCATCGCGAAAAGTGGCGAAAAATATTTTCGCTCCAGTGGGAGCTCTGGCTGTAAGGGCCAAATGGATATTCAGCTATAAAACCTTAACTTTTAAGTAACAAGTAACTAAATCCTAAATGTTTATTTAAGTGATTTGTGTCACCAACGGAGTATGTAAACACATGCTAGCTAGCACCCATACCAGGAGATAATTGAAGTGACTGAAGTACCTGACGACAAACAGGCAATTAGACGCGGTAGTTCAGTAATGAAAAAAAAATTAATGAGGTTAAATAAATTTTTAGTCATGAATATAATTTAATTTGTTACCAATTGCATAAAAAAAATCATGATACAGTTTTAATTCTTAGTAATGTGCAAAACATTCGAAGTTATATATAGGCTATTTCAGATGTTCACAATATTTCCCAATAATCAAATGACTCATGTGCGGATCAAGCAAACTTTATTACTGAACACTTCAACAGGACAACTGTACCTATAATGTAAAAGCATTTAGAGTTGATCAGTACCTATTAAAAAGCAGAAATAAACAGAATATGTTATAAAATACATTCCACATACAAGTAATATTTTCAGCATTGTATATTTGAACACTACAGAAAATAAGCAACCTGTATTAAGAGACCACCTGTCATATGTGACCTTTTTTCCTTTCTCCATTGGAAGGTCTCTTAATACAGGTTTGACTGTAATTATTTTTCATTACACATCATGTTTCTCAAATCATTTAATCATTTTGTTTCACATAAAAAATCGCGTTTATATAGCGTGTATATCTTTTGAAAAAAAACACACACACCCCCTCCCAAAAAAAAAAAGAAAAATGGTACAGTTCTTATTAAATTTCCCTGAAGTTTAATATTTAAGAAGAAATGACCCTCATATAAAGAAAATAACTCTGCATGTACATTTGATAATTCACTGTTTCATTTATTTTTCGACTCGATACATGTAATGATTTATCTTAAGTGGTACGCTACGTCTAATTAAATTTTATTTAGTCTCCCTCTTCCCACAGAAAACAATCATCATTTCAGAAAAATTCCATAATTTTTGAAGGGAGATAGCTTTTTTCCCATTAAAAAAAGGGAGTGTTATTTTGTCAAGGAAGATAACTCTTCATGTCCTGTTTTACAGACTGACCCCAGCAGATCTGAAGGAAGGGACACTTATACCTCTACGTTTTGTCAAATTTCAGAATGTTGGAAATGTCACAGTAAGTAAAATTATGTGAGAATCATAGCCTTTATCACTTATTTTGTGGGGTGAAAGTTTGGCTGTTTGAGGAAAAAAAATATTGGTTTATTTCAGAGGGGTTCATGAATTTTGTAGTCTCTTCATAACACAAAAGCAAGGAAAATTAACCAACAAAAAAATAAGTGAATTCATAGTACAGTATCTGCTTTTTATTTAGTTTTTCTTGAACTTCTGTGTATGTTGATCAGGGTAAAAACTCAGTAAAACTGGAAATGAAGGGGTATCATATTTATAGGTTCAAACTTGCAAAAATCAAATTAAACTGTGTCACTGTGCAATAAATCTCATTTCTGTAGTCCGTGCAGTACCTAAGTTCATAAATTTCATTATTTCCTCTATTTTAGGTATTTATCAAAGACAACCAATCTGGTTCAGAAACCACACAGATAGATTACTTTGGTTTTGTCGGTTCTCCGGTAGACACTACAAATATGGCTGAATTTAAAAGGGTAAGTACTTAAGTAACATTGTAAAGCATGGGACAATATGTGGAGGGTCACGAAAAGTCAGCTTGAATAATTAGGCCAAATAAACAAGTGGTTCTTGGGCCACCTTGATGCAGGCAGGTTTTTTTTTTTATTTTATTTTTTTCAAGATGAATGCATACAACATGTATCAATTCACCAGTTCTCCTGGGAATTTTAATGTATCTTTTGATTTAAACCACAATGTTAAAGCCCTGCTAGGGTGCAGTTAATTTTGATATTTACAAAAATATTAACAAGCAACCCTGTACATGTACTTTAATTTGAAAAAAAGTCCCAGCAATAGCTTTTAAAAGAGATCTCTTTACAATCTTATGAAATTTTCACACTCGTTTTACTTTTATCTGTTTCACTCTTGCAGTCAGCAGTCAAATTCAAATGGGGTGAAATCAACAGAGATAGAGTTATTTCTCTTTTAACACAACTGTGTCTGCAAGTGTGATGAGGCAAAATAACCTTGTATACATTATTCAGATGTTGTGTATAAACTTATGTATACAGAATTACCGTATTTTTGCTTTGTGTTATTTTCACTCTTTCACACTTCCAAACAGTTTTGCCCCATTTTAAATTCGTTCAGCCATAGCATGGCCGCAGGACCCGGGGGGGGGGGGGGGGGGGGGGGGGGGAGCAATATATATAGTACTATAGAAAACATAGATACTGTATGCTTCAATAAAACCTCAATGTTGCCCCTTTTTTTATTTTTTTTTTTTTTTGCTTGTCAAAGAAATTTTGGTAGTTGATAGTGCCCCCTCAACTGAAAATGTATGGCTGTGTAACCCCCCCCCCCCCCCCAACTGAAATTGCTTCCTACAGGCCTGCTGATAGTTCTGTTTAAGAAATTATACTGTATTCTCTGAATTTGCCTTGTTTAAATTCACCCAACTAAGGGTAGGGCAAAAGGGGCAAAAATAAAAAGGAGGCAAAAATTTCCCTGTATACAGTAATGTAAGGAAAAAGTACTGTAAACAGTTACAATTGTCTAATCCACTTTAATTGGCCAGAATTGCAAACAATTAAATTTACTGAAATGGACTTAAAAGTTTACTTTGGAGTTATTGAATAGGCAAGCTCTCGGAATGTACAACATCCAGATTAGACAAGTTTTACTGTATATACATGTATGTAATGGTTTTTTTTTTTGCAGGTTGCTGGCAAAAAAGGAGAAAGCCATTGACAGTGGATATATCTTAGATTCTATGGTGTACAGGGAAGGGGCTTATACTGCAGGTGTAGGAACGCATCTACTTTATCATCAATTACATCATCTAAAACATACGATGATTGGATACTTAATTTAAAGAAATGAAGCGTATGAATTATATACTTCAGTATGCTGTAGAACAAAACAATATGTATGTTAAAACTTTCAAATTACTGTGAAATCAAATCAGAGACTTGTATTAATGAGTTGATGTGAATTATGACTCTTTATACTGTGGACATTTCAAAGACAAAAGTACTGTACACATTTCGACATATGGCCTCTTGTAACATGTAGAGTATATATATATAGATTATGAATCATTTAAATTTATTAAGATCTATGAAAATTCAAATATGAAATAGATAGAAATAATGGTGCATACATAAACAATTATTGAAATATAGTGAAATGTGTTACAATGTTTTACTCCTTGCGGTTTACACATATGTGCACCAATATTTTAAATTAATCTATTCTGACACTTTGGATTTGCAATTTTGTTAACAGTGGAAGAGTACATGTATGTATGATTTTAAACATTGCCTAGAAATGTCAAAAATTTTGAATATTGTTCTAACATTAAATTATTTTAAATATGAAATAACTTCAGTCATTCCTTTTAGATTATTATTATTTTGATACTGTTTACAGGGAAATTTTGCCCCTTCTCCCTACTCACAGGTGGGCGAATTTAAAATGGGGTGAATTCACAAAACAGTCTAATTTCTTAAACAGAATGAGATTGGGCAAAATTAAAACAGCAAAATTATTTGCACGCGTGAAAAGCGAAAATAACCCTGTATACAGTACCTGAAATCTGATTCCACTTTGTGTGGATTGACTTGGGAATGGAACAGGATCATTTCCAAGTAGCGGAAACTATAATGAGAAAGGTAAAGCTAATGAACTATGATCTCTACGTCATAAATCTTGTACACAATACTAACAGTGAACAGGGCAGAAACAGGGACCCTGGACCATGCCAAGGTAAATATTGACCAAACCCAAAGATTTAACTTGTAGATCTCAGATGTACGCAGATTAGTAGAACAATTGTTTTGTACCAGACTTTGCCTTATTATATTTCTCAAGATAAGCTTCATTAATCTTTGATTACCTTTGTTTTTAGAGAAAAGAATCTACAGAATTTAACTGATGTTACCTTGAAATTTTGAAAAATATCGAGGTTGTCGGATAACAATGAAGTCAGTGCCCCAAAGTTGCTTCCACTTAACCTTGTAGACAGCCTAACAAAGTTTGAGATTACCTAATTCACAAGTCATTAACTTGGAAGTGCTTCTGCATTTTAATATGATGCTTCCCCATCACCTTACTACTCACATCTGCATTTACACAGCTTCAGCTCGAGTCGGGGGCTGAAAGGTAATACAGTTGAACTTCAGTATCTTGAAAACTGGTATCTCGAATACCATGAATATGTGGAAGTGATTTGCAAGTCCCAACCACTTACTCTTTAAGTATTTTACCCTCGATCCTCCTCGGATATCTCGTTTTTTCATGGTCCCTTTGAGTTCGAGACAAGGAGGTTCGACTGTATTACAGTTTGTACAAGGTAGTTCCAGAGATCTACGAGTTGTATTGATAAATATCTGAAAACCTGCTAAATATGAAAGACTATTTTATCTACTTTTATTAAAGACCCTTGAAAAACAAGGGTACATTATTCATTTTAAGTACATTACAACCACAATATAATTCAACAATACAAAAACAAAATAAATTTGATCGGAGTTTGTCAAAAATAAATTGCCTTTCATTCATCTCAAACAAGCAACTTCTATACCGAACTCATGCCATGGATATAATTTTAAATGGAGAAAATTCAGTTATGACAAAAAGTGTGACATTACATGTATAATGATTCATTTGAAATGCTCTCATCTCATCTTGCAATCTTTCAACATAAGAAATAAACCTTCACACACCACTAACTTTAGTATTAGCATACATTCTGCTCATTTCACGCGTACATGTATTCACAATGAAGAGTCAAATTTATGCACAATAAAATATCTTTCTTTGGCATTGCAACAGTTAACAACAAATGTTTTAAAAATCTGCAATTTGTTAAAAAAAAGTACAAGTCAAAACAAATAAAATGCCGATACTGTACAATAAATTAAACAAATTTCATCGAGTATATTATTGCATAGAATATCTTAAATGAGCTCAATATTGTCAAATTGCATTTAAAAGCCCCTGATGCCTTATATTGTGCAGAAAATACAACATCCAGTAAGCCTGGCCCCCAATACAATTTATAAAACAAACAGGCAGATCTTAGCACTAGGTACTGTCTACACATGAACTGTAATGCCTTTTCTACACACCTTGACCTAACACACATTCAACTCATCTGGATGACATGTCCTTGACCCTAAGGTCAGATAAGCTAAAAATATCTTTAACCTTGACATGATGTTATGGACTTGTGTTGAATGTAGAACTCCTGCATGAAGCTGACTAAGAGATTGGCTTCCTCTAGAGAGAGTGCGTTGTATAGCGAGGCTCGAATTCCTCCCACTGATCTGTAGGGAAATAAATACAACATTACTGCTAAAGTATTGACCCTTAAAACACTGACTTGTAAATTTGCTCAGAAAATTCCTGCTTGGAATTACTTGATATCATTAATAAATGCATAAATTTGAATGAATACTTAAATGTATAATCATACGCATATACATGTATGCTCTTAAAAAGGTAGAAAATATCGAAGCATGTCCATGATGAAAATTGCAACTTACGTTTTTCCTTCCCTTACAATTTTGACATTTAAACCCCGATAAGGCCTTAAGACCCTCTGGAAGGTCCCTTTAATACTTAAGAACTCTGACCCTTTAATTACCTGTGTCCTTTAAGTTGAATCATTCCTTTCTTGCTGGCCTCTTCTAAAAATTTCTTTTCCAATGCTTCATCCCCATCTGGCCCCCCTATTCTGAATGGGGCGTTCATACGACTGCGACAATGAGCCTCCACTGTGGCACTGAAAAAAAAAAAAGCATTCAAAATGATTAAAATTGACATCAACTGATTACAAAAGTACAGAATTACCTCAAACATGGGAGCTCAATTGCCCCAAGTCCAAAAATTATAATAATCATAGGTAGAACATGATAGTAGTTTTCTTCATGTTAATGAACACGCCTCACATACAAGCTCACAGAATTTCTACATTCAGTATGAAACAGTCAGGCAAACCAATTTATAGTTTTTAAAGAATAGAATAAATGTGATGGGACTTGTAGCTTTTTCTTTTGAAGGATTTGTGTAAAGACTCTTACTGGTAGAACCCGTTAGATTTTTCTATGGCGTTGTACACCGCCTCCGACTTCTGTTTGGAGTTTTCTGCCATTTTTTGAACACCGCCCTCATCTTTTACCCACTGTAGAACCAAACCCAGGATGTAGATGCTGAAAAAAACAGTCAAAACATAAAATGTCAATCTTAGAAAATGATTTTATGTAAATCCTAACATATATTCTAGATTCATTTAGTAATTGCTGTTTCATTAAAATTTTTAAAAAATGTGACTTTGCAATTTTTTAATAAAATTACAAACAAAATTCAAGTCGACTCATTATATAATAGTGTTGTACTTTGCATGCACTATGCCTAAATAGTAGTCAGGGTTTGACACATGGTGCACGAGCCGGAGGCGAGTGCACTATGTGTCAAACCCTGACTTCTATTTAGGCATAGTGCATGCAAAGTACAACACTATTGTTATTATTATGCTGACTGTTGTATAAAAACGACAATATTTTCTCCCTTTCCAATGTTTCATCACCTCTTACATTCATGTTAGTACACCCCTATTATGACGTCACGTTGTGCTACATGTACGTCATAATCTTTTGTCTTTAATATTTTGAATGTTCCATGTACAAATAGTTGAGAAATTTAGTTGTGTGAAGGGTAAAAAATTGCAAGATCCTATTTTATAAAAATTATTTTGTTTATTTTTTTTTCTTTTAGTGTAAAATCTTTGAAACTAAGTTTATATATATTATAATACAGTGTTATAGATAACAGCGTCTCTAGCGTAATCGGTAGCGCGTCGGACTGATAATCCTGGGGTCGTGAGTTCGATCCCCGGCGTGGGCGCTGTCGGATTTTCTTCAGAAAAAGAAGCCGTGGTCTATTTCGGCATAGTATGCTTACGCTATATAAATCCTTAGACCACTATGCAAAAATAGTTGGGTTTTGACTATGTAGAGACAAACTGACAGGAAGCATAATAATTATTAATAGTCATTGTGAAAGCGACAATTAATAGTCAATGTGAATGCAACAGCTGAGGTTCCAACATTTTATGGGTAGGAAATAAAACATCAGAACTCAAACATACTTGTAGGTGGGAGCTGTGTTGTAGAGTGAATTGTTGCCCACTTGTATTTTGTAGTCCAGTGTGACAGGACATTGTGGCATGGCCTTGCCCAGGAGATCCTCTCTAACAATGACAAGGGTCACACCCGCACAGCCCATATTCTTCTGGGCACCAGCAAAGATCACACCAAACTGCAACACATTACAAACAAGAGATTTACATTTTTGAAACCTTCTAAGTATTTTACAAAGATTTGATAAAAATTGGGATTATACTTCAAATTTTTTTTTTACAAGATTCTTCCCCCTTCTCCCCCCAAAAAACTCACAGACAGCTTCATGAAACTGCCAACCTTCAAAATTATAAAGGACATTGTGTTTATTTAACACAATTATTATTACAAACACTAACCTTTGATACGTCTATTGGTTTGGACAGAATATTGGAGGACATATCACAAACAAGGGGAACACCGTTTGTTTCTGGGATATCAGAAAATTCAACTCCGTGGATTGTTTCATTAGAACAGTAATACACATATGAAGCATCTGGACTAAGTGACCACTTACTGGCATCAGGAATATCTGTAAATTAAAAAGTTACTAAAATCTTTACAAGTTTCATACTTCAGCTTTCAATTTGGTGAAGTGAAATTGATTATGTTGATCTATCGAAAGTGGCAGTCAGACTCCTAAATAATAAAATGTCTTTGTAATTAATTCAGTCAGCTTTTTCTGAGAATTATAAAGAATTTTTCTTGAGTATTTTAACAAGAAACTGAACAAAAATCAAGCAATTCCTGAAATAGTCCATTTTTGCAGTGTGATAGAAACATCCTTTATAACTTTTTTTTCTGAGCATAGCTCCTACCCAGTTGTCTAATATACCAATATTTATAATTCTGTACTGAGCATTCACTTACATGTATAAGAATCCAGCTTAGGAAGCACATGGTTCACAGTTCCATATTTTTCAGCCTCTTTTGCAGCTTTAGCTGACCATGACCCTGTGATGATGTAGTCGGCCTTAGCCGCAGGCCCCAAGTTCATTAGATTCAGGGGGACTGCTGAGAATTGACCAGTGCCACCCCCCTGTTTAAAAATGACTTTGTAATTATCGGGAACATTTCTGAAATTAGAAAACATATGTTTAAGTTTAAAGGCCACATATAATTTCGTATAAATTAAAGGTGTGGATCTATGAATTTGGGGCATTAACTATCATGATCACTCCAAACAAATTAATAGACACACTTAACTCATAATGATTGTTAATTTTGGTAGAAGCAATTAAATCTTACAATAATTCTCTAAAGTTTCTCTCAGCAGCATTTATTATCTTCGTAAAATCTGCTGATCTGTGACTTAGCTCTGAAATATAAAGTTAAAACTTCCATACATGTAAAACATGGCAAACATTTACTTTTCTACTGTACTCAATTCATGCAGTTGTGAATTTAAAAAAAATGGGCATTTTTTTTTTAGTTCAAATTCAAAGTCAATATTTTTATAGACTTTATGAGCAAATTAGACTAGTTAAAAATTAATTTTCCCCCATGTCACACAGTTAGGGATTAAAAAAAGAAAAGTCTAGTCTCAGTTTCACTCAACTTGTTGAGTTTTTTCCTCAGGTTTTAATGAAATTGTTAATTACACTAATTAATTACTCACCCATGACACTAATTCCTGTGTTGTTATAATTGAGCATTTCCTTCTGTGCAGTTTCCAGCACCTGTCAAATCAGAATTCATTGATTAAGTCTGAGTAATATTGATCAACGATATCCAAAATTCGTTAAGATTGCATTTGAACCTGTTGAAGTTGTTAGATCATCAAAATAATTTCCTTCCAAATTTTTGAATTCATAAAATTAAAATTAACGATATGCATTTAAATAAATTAAATAAAGTGTGCTATAATTAATCTCTAAAAGTATTTTTTTTAAGTCATAAAAAAATAAGTTTATTACTTTTCCTTTTTTTCTAAATACACAAAAATGAAGATATATATATATATATATATATATATATATATATATATATATATATATATATATATATATATATATATTATTATTATTATTATTATATATATATATATATATATATATATATATATATATATATATATATATATATTATTATTATTATTATTATTTATTTATTTATTTATTTATTTATGATTCTAAATAAGTGCATTTTAAAAATAAAAATTGTTTGTACATTATTTTCCTTTCAGTCTCCCCCTTAAAAATCAATTATAAATAAATCTCAAAAACTATTATTAAATTCATGTCCTTAAAACTGTCCCCCTCTTCACTGAAGCTGCTAAAGGGGAAAATTCCCAAAAATAACATTATTTTACTACAGCGGCCCTGCACCATGCATATATAGAAAAAGCGTAAATTATACCTTCCTAGGGAGTTTTGCAGGTCCAGCTGAAAAATTGATAACTCTTTCCGCCATGACTATTTCCGTTTGTTGTAAATAAAGTGTCTTTTGAATGAACTATTCGAACCGATCCTCATCCAAACTTCGATTTGCAACGAGTGAGGAAGAAAATTTGTCTCTGCGAGATTTTATACTATCCGCAATGGTCTCTCTACGTTGTGATTGGCTGAGGTATAAGGTCGACCAATCAGAATGGAGATAACTGGGGTCATCAGTTGATCCACGTTTCTAGCGAATGGTGTTTTGTGACATAATAGCTAGACAAGCGAGTTCATTGTTAATGAGGTCAACTCATTTCATTTTATTGAAAATAAATTTGAGTGCAATAATTTGCGGATAAAAATTAGACACTGAATAGAAATTGCATGCAGAATTTCAAAATGTTCTAGACATTTTTGATGCCTCACCGTGATGCAGTTAATCATGAGAAAGACCGTGCATGATGCAATAGATCTATATTAATATATGGAAGCCATAGTATTGTTCGAATTTCATTCATTACTACACGCGTCTACTACAAGTACTACTACTGCTTGAGTCAAATAGTAAAACAATACTGCATAATTTTTTGTCGATGTCATTCAATCAATAAGTTAATTCGTATGATAATACAGCCTAGTACATGTTTATCAATATTATTAATATTTTTTTTAAATAGTTTAATCAGTAACCATAATTAACTAACCGGTTAGAACTATAGTTAAAAAAATGTATAGTTTAATGCCCATTCAGTAGCAGATCCAGCAGAAGGAGGGGTTATATACGTGTCAGCCCCCCCCCCCTCCCCCGGGATTTTCACTGAGAAGTATATGTTACATTGTTGTATACAGTAAGGAGCCAAATAATGCATTGTGCTCCCCTCCCCATGAAACGCGAAAGTTGGTGTAAGAATTAAGAGTGCACATGGAAAAAAATTATTTGTAAAATTCCATATAATCCCGGCGCTCAAAAGTCAATTAAGTTACAATCATTTTTGGTTAAAATGTATATATATCATTGATTATATCCGTACAGAAGAAATGGGTGGAAAAAACAATGGATGTAAATTAAAGGTCCTCGACCACAGCTAGGAATTTATTTTTGATTTTTTTTTTAAATTATATTTTTTTATTGAAGACACCCACCCACACTCTCACCCAACACACACAATATTTTTTTTTCACAGAGTATGAAAACAAGGATCGAGATATACTTTATCTTTTTCTGCTTTACGCAACCATTACAGGTATATTTTATATGTAAAGCTATAAATTTAATTCTGAAACAATTAATGAAAAGTTTGTACTTCAATGAACCGCGCATTCCTATAATATACAAAACACATATATGCACATGCACTGTTTCAAAAATAGCATTTAATTTTATGGACGAGAAACCTACGGACTTTGTACTTTGCTATTATAAGTGATGTATTTGTAAATGACCGAAATATGAATTTTTACTCGGGTCAGATGACCTGGCCACTCCGTTTCTAGGTCAAATTCTTTAAACTGGACACTTTGTCAAGAAATTGCATTGAAAACAGCTATAGTATAAAAAAAATCTTATTGACGAGAAGAGTTTTGAAAATAGTTTTAATTTGTTTTTAGTCTGTAATTTTTTTTGTATATATATATATATATATACGTTGAATTTCGAAAATAATTTTATACATGCACTTTTAATATTAAATGTAATTAGCAGTTATACTGTAATTGGAAATCTTTCAATTTTTTTTTTAATTTAACATGTGTAAAACCCGTCTAGCTTATAAAATGAAACACGAGTCGCTCTCTCATGTCTTTTATACACGCACTAAGCAAATACATGTGTAGAACTAGTCTTCCATTAATGTCATTAAAATACATTGCTCTAGGCGTCTCCCATATTAGGATTACTTGACCTTATTTGGAAAAGATTGATCATGGAGACTGCGCGTGATTAAGTGCACGCCAAACTTATTTTGTGATTTTTGACGATATTTTTTAAGTTTTCCTGTTTAGAAATGTCAGTCAAATTTGTTAGCATAATGGGGTAATGCGACGTGCAAGTACACATACAAGATAAACATTGTTTTATATTGATTCATCAAAACTATACAGTTTCTCAAAGCTTGTTTATACACACGTTTATTAAATTCAGCAATTAATCGTGCTTTTACATGCTCTATGAGAATTTATTGTCCCCACTTATACATTAGAAATGCATATAATACAAGATATCCAATTATACTATTCTAATTGCAAAATATTGATTGCACAAACATCAGTGTTAAAGGAAATCGATCAATACACGCCTGATATGAATACAGACATATCTTTTCTTTGGCCTCGATTTAGATGTTTCCGCCTGATGTGTAACAATCTGTCTCGCCGACTTCACGGTTCGGTGCACAGCGAAGGTCACTCGCCCTTATTAGGAATTTGTAAACAAGTCCTATGGGTGATGCAATCTCTTACAATGCACTCATTTGACTTTATTTCAATTTAATTTTAATTGGTATCATATTAGTATATAGACATTATCATTTGCAATAAAGTTTTATTACTTAAATCAATAAATTTTAGTTATAAAACATCAAATTCCCACCATGTGCCATATTTGGAAGAAACATGGCTTCCATATTTGGACAAAGAAATTTTCCTAATATGGCAGATGCCTTATCCTATAGCATGCTAGCTATAGTACGCTTGAATTATTACCGTTAAGTGTGTGTGAATCAACTAGATCAAAGGATTTAAAGCAGTATATAATTTCAAAATAATCATGATAATAAATTTCTAAGTGGTAAACATTGAAAACATTTTTCAGTCGAAATGGCGGCGGCATGTATGCCAAATTTTTGTTATTTTACACCTAACCAACACGTAAGCGATGAAATTTTGTCATGAAACTGCATGGAGGCTTTCAAATGCCTGCATACGTCTTCCTTACCCTTTTTATAGAATTAGATCGATATAGAAGCTCGATCAAGTAATATTGTTGGATATAAATTAAATGCTTTAACACTGTTTAAGGAGACATGTAAAAGTGTTCCAGATGTTTTTCAATTAATGTGCTTTCATCATTGTTCATTGGTGTCTCTGATGCTTTGAAATTAAGAAACTATTGTCTTGAATCAAGGGATGTGTACGTCATGCATATCAGTAGTTAAATTTGTAAACAACGGTACACCTACAGTGTTAAGAATCAAATCAATATCTAAAGTCGAAATACCAGGACACAAGATATGGTTATTATGTGTATAGATGAGAACACAATTTAGGAAAAAAATTAATCATAAACTCATGCATTTAATAAGACGAATGCACAACAATTATACATGGGCTAAACTGCATGATGTTTACATGTATACTTGTTAAGGATATGACGCTTAGATTATGTAACTCCATCCACAAACGTCAATCTTGAATTGAAAATTCAATCCTGTATGTGTATAGCGTGAACATTGTACGTTGTATGAGGTTATGATTAATACATGTAAAAACTTTCAATATTTAACATTGTATTTTGCTATTTAAAAAAAAAGTCACAGATGAATCCCATGACAGGACGCGTTCTGCATTTATAATGAATGGAAACGCCATATTTGGAGGTCACCATATTTGGTAGTCAAAATTTTCCTAATATGGGACACCTATTTAACATATACTACTTTCCATTCCCACAGCCAGATTTTGTAAAAATAATACTTTACAATAGCGTAAACATTGTAACAGAACGCAAGTTGGATATGATTTTTCATAATCTCTTGAAATATGGCGTGGCACGCACCTGTTTTTATTACTTTAGCAAAAATACGCGTTATAAATAAAAACATGCAGTATGCTTAATCGGGGCCTCGTTTGTATACAACAGGGCGGTAAGCCGTGAATGGTATTTTCCCGACCTTCACACATGCTGTTTTATAACGAATCGATGGAAACATAGGTTAATTTGACATCAAGCTTTAAAAATTCAACAATTTCAAACTGTGTGTAGATCCATTACGCCGATTTTTGTAAAAACAAAATTTATCAATGAATCCTTTTAAAATTATTTTCTGTACAAGTTTTTACAAATATTAAATTCCAATTAACCCAGCCAGAAACCTTAATGTACATGCAAACTGCATATGCATGCAATTAATTCAATATGATAGATGGAGGCAGTGACTAAAATTAAGAACATGAAATCACTCAAAAAACTTCTTAGAGCGGATAGTATATTAAACATCAAATATATATGTTTTTAACCTTTACATTTTTTAATTTGCATGATATTGCAGGAAAGGGGGGGGGGGCTTAAATATTAATTACCATGATTACCCAACCTACATGTATATATCTCATTGAGAAGGTGGTTTGCATACAGTTCCCTCCCCTAGGTTTATGTGACTGTCAGTGTGTGTGGGAGAGGGGGGAGGGGTAATTATCACTTTCATCAGTAAATCTTCTAAATACTGAAAGTTCTAATACATGTTAATTCACACATCCCATGATTATGGCAATATATATATATATTCGGACCACACTGGAATTACAAGCAAAAGAAATTTCATTGAAAAAAAAAATCATCACACTCCAACAAAATGTTTATGATCTCTTTATTATCTTTTAAATAAATTGAGGAAATACAGTTTTCTCTATTAACTTTGATATTACATAGTGCTGTCAAGCTTAAGTCTCATAAAAATTTTAAACTTTGAGAAAGCAAAGGCTTATAAATTCATTAATATGGTACGTGATGTAATACAACACTTATGTTTTGATCCTAGAGAAACTAGTCGAAAAAAAAAAAAAATGGAGATAAACAAGGTTTTGATAAATTAAAACCTACATTTGAATTCCTAAGGTTGGGACATCAGACTCGTATTCATTATTTACATATCACAGTATTTTGTAATGGTACATATATATATTCACATCCTACCAATAATTAGCATTATTAACCAGTAGAATATCAATAAATAGTGTATGACAGTACGATGCCTTCACCCTTCTATTAACCATTCATAAGAGAGCAAGGAAATGGACAATGAAAACTTATTCCATGCATAAAAATTCATGTTTAGGATTCATCATTATATTCTTCTATTGAAAATTCAATCAAAGATAGTTGAAGAAAACATTTTTCCATTCATCGACTTCTTGATAAGGCAAATTTTTAAAGGCAAAAACCCACTTCATTAACATGAAAGAATTAACTAATCATCATAAAAATTGGACATCATTTCATATTTTTGGGATGGAAGACATTAAAATTCCAAAATGGATTATGACTTCTAACTGTGATCAGTATTAAAATGTATTTTGTTTAAGATACAAATACTCTGTACACATCACATAAACCATTTTCAATCACACAAATATACATGCACATGTATCACTTCCATGCATATAAAAAGTTCTATATCTAATTATCTTGCAATCACATTCACTATGGTTTATTTACCATATTCATTAAATCATTCATAAAACATATCTGTCAGTTACAAAATTCCCCCCAAAAAACAGGGATCATGAAGCAATCTAAATTATCTGTAAAATGTAAATTAATCTCTTAATTTGCTGATAACAATAGTTTAATGATGCAATGCTGAATAACATTTTCATTATGGATTGTCAACATAATTTCAGTTCAATATATAGATTTTGACTTTAGCTGATGTTTCATGATTCTGGAGCCAGTGTACATGTATGGTGTGACAAGGAATGACAACTCTAGTTAGGGATTTCTACTTCATTATTAGCATGTAATCATTCTCCTTCATTGAATCAGAAAAATATGCTGAAATTGCCAAAAAAGGTACTAAAAATTTTTTACAATCATTTACTTCTGGCACTCAGTCCCATGAACTTCCATGTCATTTAGTCCTAAGAGAATTTTCAGTAAAATGATGGTTCCTTTCAGTTTTATCAAAATCAGCCATCAAATTTTACTTTACGGTCAGCATTTATGTGATGACCCATTTTATGGTCAGCTACCATGACCCCACTGAAAGGTCTGTAAACTCCTCCCTGACTCCATGGGGCACTGCCTCACTATGTAGAAACATCAGGGTCATGAGATCCAGATTGACCTGTACTCCATCATCATTTTACGGTCAGCTACCATGACCCACTTTTAGGTCTGTATAACATCCCTCCCTTACTTTAAGAGGCATTGTCTGACTATGTAGTACCCTAGGGGTCATGAGATCCAGGTTAAATTGTATTCCATTATCAAGACTCTGGAATCTTGGTTCCAGATTCTTTTGGAGATATCCACAGTAGAAATCCATGGCACTCTGTCTCTTTCTTATTATAACACTTCCAAACCCTGTCCAACCATCCTGCAACAGAAATTCATATGAGAAAATCATAGATTTTTTATCATTAGCTTGTGTTTTAAACTGTGTTCATAAACCGTTTGACTAAAACACAATGTCCATTGCAGTACTACATGTAAATCCTACGATGATAAAATTCTTTTCTTGACTTCTAGGTCTAAGTTAAAACTTGAATTTGACAAGCTTTTCAATCTCAAATATCTACAAAACTATTAATTTCTTTGTGGTTTATATTTTCCAATTTTCCTATACATGTACTAACAAAATCTATTTCCACTTGAGTTTTGCATTTTCTTCTTTATTTCATTATACATTAATGTATATCAAATTCACTATTTTTCACTTGAAAGTTTTATTTCGCTGTGAAAATACTGTAAACAAAACTGCATTGAAGACAAGGGCACTGCAACCCCTTGCAAAGGAGCATATTGATCCCTGTGTGAATTATTACTTGTGAAACTTCTGTTATGCATGCACTGACACTCTCTCTCTCACATTCATAAGAGCATTGGTATATATGTACCCCCTCCAACTTCGTTGTAAGGGGCTAATAAGCCTTTATACTGTAGTTAATATTAATAGCCCATTTTATACTGCACTTACCCTACATTTGACCAGCAGTAGTTTGTGTGGTTTACTGTAAAACAGTGACCCTGGTGGTACCTCAGAGCTGGGACTGTTAAATCTCCTCTGTACTGCCTCCTCCACACTTGAATCTGAATATAAGTAAATATAAGTAAACATTAATTATTACAGTCAAACCTCACTATTTTAAACTCAATGGGACCGAGAAAAAAACTTCGAGATGTCTCATAATTTTAGGTATCAAGGTTAAAATGCATAAAGAAAAAGCAGATGGGACTTCCAACTCTTTTCAACACATATCCATGGTTTTCGATATATTGGTGTTTGTGATACTAAAGTTCAACTCTTTCATTCATGTGTCCATGGAAAAAAAAATTACCCATCCCCATCTACACTTTCTTTCCTAAAGGACACCAATTTATAGAGGAATAAACATTGTAGTAAACATCATGAAATAATTATTTTTATAAATCTTTTATCATGATTCCAAAGAAAACCCATAAATTTACTACTGATATCTGAGCAATCTTGTGAAGTCTCACTGACACACTCACTGATTTCTCTAATGCAAGTATGTTACAAACTGTCAACACAGACAAAATCTCACACACAACTGAAAGTGGATTCACAGGGCTTCAGGAGGGCATTCAACTGACCTCAGCCGATAACAGTACATGTACTGTTGGATGTATTCAGCCAAGGTGTGTCAAATGTCAGGAGGACTGACCAAGCCAAGAGAGACAACTCTACACTGGATAGCTCATTAAATTTTCAACAATGCTTTGTATTGAATTTTGCTCCATGTGATTTATTAAATTTGATTGCAATTCAATTATCTTTTTTACTGTTGGAAATTTGTCAAATTTACAGAAAAAAAACATTATATTAGATTATTACTGAACAAAGGATCATTCTCCCTTTCAGAACATGTCAATATGAAAAAAAAAATGAAATTCAAGCACCACCCCCCCTCCCCCCAAAAAAACAACATAGGTAATCAAAGATTACGAATCTTGACGAATGTTACCTATAAGTAATGCAAATTTCACATCATATTTTTTTTCCAGTTAGTTTTTCCAAAGATCAATATCCATGCAAGTTTGATTTAAGTAGGACTTATAGTTACTTGGAAATAGACCTGCTCAAAAACTTTTAACCTGTTTACTACTCAAGAAAATTTTGGTCAGTTCCAAAATCCAAAGCAAGTCTGGAAGTTTTCATCCTTAGATGCACCATCTATACAAAGTTTATCATAGCAGGCCATAATATTATATTGCTACTCCAAAAAATAATCTTGGTCACTCATCTGGAAAATGTAGGTCAGATTCAGAATCCAAAGCAAGTCTGGAAGTATCCATCCCTAGATACATCATCCATGCTAATTTGGTTAAAATATGGCTAAAATTCACTCATGTGGATAATCTATGTTAGATCCAGCATCCGAAGCAGGTGAGTTACTATACATCCCTAGATGCATCATCCATGAAAGTTTGGTCCAGGTAGGGCTTAAAGTTACTTGGGAATGGACCTGCTCCAAAATCTTTAAACTGGTCACTCATGTGGAAAATCTTGGTCAGATCCAGCATCCCAATCAAGTGTGGTAGTGTCCATCCCTAGATGCATCATCCATGCAAGTTTGGTCCAGGTAGGGCTTATAGTTACTTGGGAACAGCCATGCTCCAAAAACTTTAACCTGGTCATTCATGTGGAAAATCTAGGTCAGATCCAGCATCCGAAGCAAGTGTGGTAGTGTCCATCCCTAGATGCATCATTCATGCAAGTTTGGTCAAGGTAGGACTTACAGTTACTTGGGAATGGACCTGCTCCAACAACTTTACCCTGGTCATTCATGTGGAAAATCTAGGTCAGATCCAGCATCCAAAGCAAGTGTGGTAGTGTCCATCCCTAGATGCATCATCCATGCAAGTTTAGTCAAGGTAGGACTTATAGTTACTTGGGAATGGACCTGCTCCAAAAACTTTAACCTGGTCACTCATCTGGAAAATCTAGGTCAGATCCAGCATCCGAAGCAAGTGTGGTAGTGTCCATCCCTAGATGCATCATTCATGCAAGTTTGGTCTAGGTAGGGCTTATAGTTACTTGGGAATGGACTTGCTCCAACAACTTTACCCTGGTCATTCATGTGGAAAATCTAGGTCAGATCCAGCATCCAAAGCAAGTGTGGTAGTGTCCATCCCTAGATGCATCATCCATCCAAGTTTAGTCAAGGTAGGACTTATAGTTACTTGGGAATGGAACTGCTCCAAAAACTTTAACCTGGTCACTCATTTGGAAAATCTAGGTCAGATCCAGCATCCGAAGCAAGTGTGGTAGTGTCCATCCCTAGATGCATCATTCATGCAAGTTTGGTCCAGGTAGGGCTTATAGTTACTTGGGAATGGACTTGCTCCTAAAATTTTAACCGGGACGCCGACGCTAAAGCCAACGCCTGGGGTATAGCATAAGCTCATCTCGACTTCGTTGAGGTGAGCTAAAAAACCACAAAGTTGGAATAGGAAATTCAAAGATGTACATGTATGTGATAGAGTGATATTTTAATTTATTTTATTAAGGGAACTTTATATTATATAGTCCAGTGACTTAATATTCACATGTATATATTTCATTTTTAGCATCCCGCAGCATTTCGTTTTCGCGGAGTTTTGCGCACACCGTTAATAAAATTAATAAAATATTACAACTTCATTTGGTTTTAATCTTTACTTATGTTCTAGAAGTTCTTACTTATCCTGAGGGTATATAATGTTATTGGTCAGTTTTAATAACCAAGCTTGCGATTGGTTAGGGACGTTTTCCCGCCGATCTCTTTGTTTGATCACTTAGACATCTAGAGACCATTGAGAAAGATATACATATTGTGGTCATTATTATTATTACTATACCTAATATTGAGATGAGACCTCGGGACAGAGACTGTAAGTTGACTTCTACTTCTTTTATCTATACTAATTCTTATTATATACTTTCCGATAATTCATTGTCTTTGATTTTTAATGTAATTTTGTGAAGATATACTGAGTTCAACTTTATCATTATTAAATGAAGCTTAAAGTATAAATTCTTTGAGTATGTAAATAAAATATCAATTATGCAGAAGTGTATATAGAATATAATTATTGTTTAATAGGAGTCTATATATCAAGACCCGTTATTTTTATCGGGTGGCCTATTGTTTGAACCCTGATCCACAATCAGGTATACCTGCTATTATTTTCTATTTATTGTGTATATATTATCGTAAATAGATTTGTGAACTATTCATTTTATTGTAATAGTTCTGTTTATAATAGTTCAATTTATATTCTCGTTTTCAATACGTTGGTGTAAGGGAAATAACTCTTATTTCTCCATGTATTTATTTCAATGCTCAGTATAATGTGTAATATTTTTATGATCGATTATTATAAAGTAATTCATGCCTAAATTCATGAATATCATTATAAATGTAATATGTTTGTTTGTTTTCTAAATACTTATAATTTGTTATGATATTTTCAGGGCTTTTGTTTGTTGGTTTATAATACATTCAACATTCACAATAAACTATATATGAGAACCTTAGCCGCAGGAGTTTGTCTTCACTAAGAAAACCCTGTTACATGTACATAGTATATATCTACTTTTTCTGCATTTTTTCTGACAAGGAAATTTTTTCTTTGAGTACCTGCATTAAGAACATCAAAATCACAGGGATCCAGAAGGTTGATTTTTGTTTTGTTGAAGACCGTTTTCAGTGCTTCCTGTAAAATAAAGTTTGTTTTAAATGACATCATAAATAACAAAAGACATAATACATGTATGGCTTGGCAAAAATTTAAATGATGAAAAATAATACCAGGGATGTGGATAGGGACAGAACGCAATTTTTTTTTAATGGGCGAAGCTTTTTTATTCAATTTATTATTCTGGTAGGTTTGGGTGTACCATTTGATGTTTTAGTATAACTGCTAGGGAATCAATCAAACTTTTACCAACAGAAATACTAATTTGCTAGGTAATGAATCCCAACAAAATTATCAAACTCCACAAACTCTTTGGATTTGAATTGTAATGTGACAAAGTTCAACTTATTTATTCTATATGTGTGAAAAATCATGTACCCACTATCCAGTGTGCACCAAAAACTTTTTTCAGCACTAGCCCAGCCGGGCTAGCAATAATAATGGCAAAATTTGACTTGCCCAAATCACTTATTACTAACCCCTTTAAAAGGGTGAATAAAATGACAGATTTGTTTTCTAATCAACAAGGTTCATTATTTAATTTCAAAAATTAAATTTCTATTAACCCTCTGCTCTCTTGTTTTATTGTCAGTCATTTGGTCCTTAAACTGCTTTGTACGTTTTACACATGGATGCTGTCTGATTCACTATAAACATTTCAACACATAATGTCCATATATAACCAAGTCATGGCCCACTGCCCACCAATTTTCCATTCTTTAGAAACTCTCAGACCTGTGCGTTTTAAGAGCCCTCTATACACTGAAAATTAAAGAGTTCTGATTTTGTGGTATTTTATGCAGATAGAGTTATCTGCCCTTTGATTAAGAATAAAATAAATTGAAATGTACAGTTTATTACTTAATGTGTGATCAAATCAAGCATTTATAACATTTTAATAGGCCAAGATGAATAGATTGAACACTTCGTTTGCAGGTATTTTGCTGACTTAAGTAAACGACAATGATTTCTGTTCATCAGTACTTCATTGTCTTTGAACATTTTTCCAGGGGGTAAATGAAAGGTACCCTATGTTGAAAATGTGATAGATAAGCTCAATATTTAAACTTTAACACACTATAATTTTCTCACTGTCCCAAAAATATCTTCCTCTGGTGTACAGAGGGTCCTTAATTCAAAGACAAAAGTGTTTCTTGGATGTCAGTGACAGTTTCCAACTCAACTTTTTCTTCGCATTTATGAGCCATATAAACATGGCAACCAGAAAAAACAAATTATTTATCACCAAACCAAGCTTGGACAGAAAGATAAGAAAATCATTCAGAAAGTCAAAAATTTTCAATCAAGAATATTAACTAGCCCGACCAAACTTTTACTAGTGTTCAGTTAGTGCTTCTGGCGCACACTGCTAACCCATCTACTCCCTATCTCATCTACTTCGTATCTCATCTACTCCCTATCTCATCTACTTCCTATCTCAACTACTCCCTATCATATCTCTACTCCCTATCTCATCTACTCCCTATCTCATCTACTCAGTATCTCATCTACTCAGTATCTCATCTACTCACTATCTCATCTACCCCCAATCTCATCTACTCCCTATCTCATCTACTCCCTATCTCATCTACTCCCTATCTCATCTACTCCCTATCTCATCTACTCCCTATCTCATCTACTCCCTATCTCATCTACTCAGTATCTCATCTACTCAGTATCTCATCTACTCCCTATCTCATCTACTCCCTATCTCATCTACTCACTATCTCATGAAGAGCTCGGTGCTGTCGGTCTATACATTGGTAGGTCTGATTCTCCCAGTCTACATAGGAGGCATGGCGAGATATTTTGTGAGCTGAAAAAGAAATGTGTATTTAAAGGGAGGTAACTCTTGATAGAAGCTAATCTACAAACTCCACTAAAATAACAGATCTTCTGTAGTTCATTATGTTGTTAACTGCGCAAATGTTGATTTGTTCAGCTGTTAAACATTCATTGTACTAACATACCCCATGTTGGGGGCTTTAGTGAAGTAAACAGTTTCAAGTTTTCAAGTTTCAAGATTGCTGCAATCTGCTCAGATAAGAATGGGAAGATTTCCAATCGTTAGACACAGATAAGATTATTAATATTTTATTAGTCAGAGAGCACATACCAATTAAATGATAGTCCAAAACAATATCAGATAATCAACTGTCTTCATGTCAACTATTTTTATTGACAATACATCATTTAATAGTTATTTTGTGCAAGTCAACAAAAAGTCACAGATAAATCTATGGTATGACTGAATCAGGACTTAATTAAACCTATCAGTATGAATTGCAATGTTCACATGTAACTGAGGTCAGTTTTTAAACCACGTCTTAACACTCTACTTCCATGTACAACAAAGTGAACATTCTACCATGTTTTATTTACATGAAGATCCAAAGAACCGCAGACCTACCATCAGGAGTTTCACATGAACTACAGAAGCTTGAAAAATTAAGTCAGACTCTGTTATTTACTAAAGGTAGCTAGATGGGAAATATATTGTCTCTCAACCCTAAAATTTCCTGTAGTTAAAAATTCCATATTTCTACAGCTAAATTAGATGACATATATGTGTTAAAATTCTTTGAAATTAAATTAAATCATTAAAATACCTTACAATGAATAAAGTAAATCAGAACTGTTCATAGAGTCACTTTTATGAAATCAGAAATTTGAACTTCAAGTCATTCTGTAGTAAGTTGCATAGCAATGGGTAGAAACTAAATATTTCCGCAAAAAATCCACACAAACAGGATGGAAAAGAACAACTAAAATTTTACCGTATGTGACCCCAATCTCACTCTGTTCCACGACGCGCCGTTCTAGCTCCGGCAGATTAGACAATGCCTCCATCATCTGTAAAACAACAGTTCAACATGTTCAATGGATTAAAGCCCGGCCCAAACCATTATATCTGTTTAATATCAAAATTACTGTGAAAATAAGAATTTCAAAAATTTGTTTGAACAATATCATAGAATTTGACTCAAAACTGAATTTTGATCATCAACTCTGTATGTGTATGTGCACTTTTTTTAACAATCAAACTGCTTTTCAGGACTGTTGACTACAAAGCACTTTGCCTATGTTGGCTCTGGTACATTAATTAGTGGGGACCTTCATGTACATTCTACACTCACAAATACATGTATTTTGATTTGCAGTTTACTGTGGAATTACTACAGAATAATTTGAATTTGAATAATTAATTTCACTCTGCATTCACTTAATGGAGAAGTTAATATCTAGCTGGGTCTTCAAAGTCTGAGTTTTGGCTGATCTGATCAAATTACTGTAAATCAACTATTATTCTTGACAACTTTTATTCGCAACTTGTAATTTTGAAATCTATCTGCATCCACTAATTTTCGCAAATGGTTAACAATTCTATATATCAAAATACACAATGAAAATAATAGTTTGCAGCGAGAAATGTAAAATAAGGTCGCAAAACTCGCAGATATATTTTGCACGAATAAAAGTTGGTTTACAGTATCTACCAATAAGTGCTTCAATTGCAAGTTCTGAGATAGAGTTTATTGAAGTTACTTTTTTTTTATTCTTGAGTGACATTTTTGTATCGAGACTCACCACATTGCACCCCCTCTCAGCCATTATTTGTCTCAATTCAGGGGCTGTAACTCTGTCTGGGATAGAATACTGTTTTTGTAACAGGATTGGTCCTATATCAAAGCTACAAACATAAATGTTACACGTACATACAAAACATTATAGGTAAATATCTTAATTACAAATTATGGGTATGAAGAATAAGTAAGGATGTATGTAGGATTCATGCTTTGCAATTCAATGGCCTTAAAGTCTATTTAGTCTCTTCATAATAATTCAGATTAAAACAAAATACTTTGACAAGTGCAGCATATACTCCTCCAATATCACCCACTCTTTTGGTCTAATCTAATGATAGAGAAGGTATTCTCTAGACCTAACACTAACAATATTGGTCTCATCTCTATGATTGAAAGAGAGGTTTGTCTCTATACCTTACACTTACAGTTTTGATCTGATCTCTTCAGTTGACAGTCTCTATACTTAACACTTACTGTTTTGGTCTGATCTCTATGATAGAGATGCCTGTCTCTATACCTTACACCTATAGTTTTAGACTGTTGTAATAGAGATGAAGCACATGGCTCAGTGGTCATAGGTGTTTGGTCAGTAACCCAAAGTTCACTGGTTCAAGCATCACTTTGGGCACTTGATGTGTGTCTTTAGACAAGGCACGTTATCTGCATTGTCTTGGTCCATCCAGCTGCAAAAGGTACATGTACCTGCTTACGCTGGGGATTAACCTGTGATGGCCTGGTGTCCCACCCAGCTGGGGGAGTCATTGATTCTCATCTGCTTAACACCACAGAAAATGGGTAAAAGCAAAGGCCTCATGAGCCTCATGGTTCAGAGAAGGATTTAATGCTATAATAGAGATGCCTATCTCTATATCTAACACTTACTGTTTTGGTCTAATCTCTATAATAGAGATGCATGTCTCTATACCTAACACTTACTGTTCTGATCTGATCTCTATAATAGAGATGTCTGTCTCTATACCTAACACTGTTTTGGCCTGATCTCTAAAACAGAGATGTCTGTCTCTATACCTCACACTTACTGTTTTGGCCTGAACTCTAGAACAGAGATGCCTTTCTCTATACCTAACACTTACTTTTTTGGTCTGATCTCTAGAATAGAGATGCATGTCTCTATATCTAACACTTACCGTTTGGGTCTGATTTCTATAATAGAGATGCCTTTCTCTATATCTAACACTTACTGTTTTGGTCTAATCTCTATAATAGAGATGCATGTCTCTATACCTAACACTTACTGTTCTTATCTGATCTCTATAATAAAGATGTCTGTCTCTATATCTAACACTTACTGTTTGGGTCTGATCTCTATAATAGAGATGCCTATCTCTATATCTAACACTTACTATTTTGGCCTGATCTCTATAATAGAGATGCCTTTCTCTATACCTCACACTTACTGTTTTGGTCGGATCTCCATGATAGAGATTCCGGTCTCTGTGTCCCCATAAAGGATTGTGTGTTCTATTGGGGAAGCCCCTCTCCATCTAGGCAGAAGACTAGGGTGGACATTCAAGATTCCACTGAAACATTGTGTTTAAAGAGTAAATATACATGGACTGTCTATTCTAACAAAGGCTCAAGATTAAAAATATCACCATGCTCACATGCACAATTTAATCATATTAAACATGTATTATCACACGACCATCTTTCATCTAATGAACATGAAAATCAAATATTATGTTCCTCAAGTATTATCTTTTCTCATATCTAAGTACAGAGTTAAGGCCCTTTCTATGGTACAGAGTAAACAACCTATTGGAAGAAAGGGGAAGGGGTGGTGAATTTCTCAAAATGTTTTTAGGGACTGTGATATTTAATCCTCTCACACATGTCTGTGACTCTAAAAGGATACAGTAGTGGACAAACAAACAATAACACTTGTACAGCTTAGATTTTAGATTTTATTATTAAAACCAAGAGACATACATCTCATAGGTACATGTGTATAAATACTTCAGAAACATTAAGCCACTTACTAGGGAAACATGTCTATAACCTTTGATGGGATTAGGAAACCAAAGGATGCCAGGACCCCCACGTCATAAGTCAGGGGGTGTAACTTTGGCTGCCAGTCCAGGACCCTTAATCCCTGCTCCTCTGCATACCGACGTACTGGAACCTTAAAAAGTGAAAAAAATTCATAGATGAGTACACATATACTTACTGTGCAAGCATCATTGACTGTGGGGGACCTATATTTGTGGATTTAATATCAAGTCAAACTTAACCACAAATTTATTTCCATAGTCAAAAGAAAACTTTTTCAATGTGTCAGTTCACTGACTCTGCTATGCATACAAGTTACCTACGAAATTATCAATGATGTCCACAAGAACATTCAAATTTTAGTTACTCATGAATATTGTCCCCCCCACAAATTAAAACAATTCCACAGTATTTCAAATATTAAATTTACAAATGTTCTAAAATTCAAACATATATTTGAAGTGCCATTTTACACTTTGCAAAAATTTTCGCACAAAATTTTAATTAACAAACCTCTGATCCTTTTTTATTGGCCTTTATTGCTACCACTTCAAGAGTATCTACTAGTCTGCCCTTTCCCTGGCTTAACCTACAGCACAAATGAACAGGGATGTAAGTAAATTATTTTGCTCACAATGCATTACAATCCATTACATACAGCTAAAGATAACTTATAAATAAAAACTTTTGTTCATTATGCTGATATGCAATTAACTTTTGCCAGGATAGCAGTTAATTAATTATTTAAGTTACATCATCTCAAGCCATGGTCCGGAGTCTGCTCTAGCTCTCTCCTAATCGTTGCTGCTTGATGACATGACATCATGTTATAAACCAATGAATGATAATGTAATTGTTTAGATATAAATGCAATTGAAGGATAAGGTATGGTTTCAATACAAATCTGGCCCTGTATTTTTCTAAAATATGTAAGTAATGTAAGAAATTAAAACTCATGTTTTCTGAATCGTTGAAATCCCATGCAGTAAGAACAAGCAAATTGTTTTTCTCATATGACCTCCAAAATGCTAATTGTGACGTCATGAACTTGTACATTTTCCCGTATTTTCTTAAAAGTTGCAGAAGACGTCAATTTTCAACATGTTCAATGGAATTTTCTCTTAGTCTAAGATAATATAGAGCACATGCATTGCCCACAAAGATTTTGAGGAATGTGATTTTTCAAATGATTTTACACAACATATACGGAAATTGAAGTGGGCGACAGCTGTGTACACTATTTTCTTATTAAGGAAAATAACCCCAGAAATAAGTCAGTTTGAGGATTTCATGTTAAAATCATAGAAATATACCAATTTAGTGACTTCATATTTCCAGATTGGTTCTCCTTCATTCATGATTTATCATTTTCATATACTCAACTCATATTTAAGCCAATTCCATATTACCTTTTTGAAAACATTAAATTTGGCACAATAAAGCCCAAACTGTACCTTCTTCTTAAATGATAAGCAACAAATGTTATGTAAACTGCAATTGGATAATGAAAGGTTGCATCAAAAGTTATTTTAAACCATGCTTTACTTGCACTGGTCAATATTTTAATGAGCTAAGAAATATTCTAGCCTCATTCAACCAAGGCCAGAATGGGAGAGGATCGTACATATTTGGCTGTGGTTTGCAAAAATTGGTAAATTACAAAAATTTGAATCTGTATTAAAATAAGGAATACTCAGTAGGTTAGTCAATAAAAATACAGTTATATTGCATATGTAGTGTTCAATTACTTCAGGAACTGTTTTCTTCAAAAGTCAAACAACCTTTGATGATAATTAACCTTTAATCATACCTTATAACTGATGCAATACCTACCTGTTTTCATTTAAAGTTTTCAACATCCTCAGAGAGAAATTATCTGTACCAAAGAACAGCACCCTCCATGGAGGTTTAGGCCTTGGCAGGTGCTTTGTCACAGACATTCGTCCAAAACATGATTTCTTGAAAATTTGCTGCTTATCAGTAGACTGAATGGGAGAAGATGAAAAGAAACTTGCACATATCCACTGGAAGTTACCAGAATCCTTCTGAAATATCATTAAACCATTGTTGCATTTTCTTGTTGGAAATGCAAAGAAATACTTTGGCTGATTGTCCAGTTTTTGGAAACTTTGATGTGTGCTTATTGATGTTGAGAAGCAAAAATTTTGATGGAAAGATGTATGTTTCAACACATGTGGCAAATATATCTGTCTTTTCGGTATAAATGTCATTTTGCTAGTCTATCATCGTTCCATTAGGATATTGTAAGCTGCTTCTATCAAACCATTCTTGACCTTTTCCCTGGTAATTTTATCATTTGTAACTTGTTTCAACCTGAAAAAAATATCAAACTTATGGTTTGAAAAAGTTTTTATCAAATAATTAAATATACTCCCATTTACCAGTTATAACAGCAGTTTTTCTGCATTGTCATTTGCTAAAAACATAAATATGTAAGACTGGTTGATAAGCATGTTTCATAACAGATTGAGGATATTCGGACTAAGGTCACCATGCCGGTCTTGCAGAACGATAAATCTGCCTGCCACTAAATGAATTAGAGAAAATGAGAGCTTATATCAATTGTGATAACAAAAACACGTTAACCAAATAAAATAAAATTCTAGCATCCTACTTTTCACAGTGAATTCTCGGTGTCAGAGTACTTCTGCGTTCTTCTGCTGCACATGCGGAACTCACGAAGTCAAGGAAGTAGAAGAGGTGTTCCGACAAAATACGAAATTAAATTTTAACAAATAAAAAAAATAGATTAAATAAATATAAAGTTTCTTCAGACCACTTCTCTTATATTTTTTTACTTACTTTTGAAAATTTCTACTCAACATTACAAACTTTTTGAAAGGACATAAATTTAAATACGCAATTGTGACTAGCACACTAAAACTATTTTTAGAGTGACAGGTGTTTTGCGCGTTTGTCACTTGGTGTGATTTTGATCGACGACTTGACATTGAGAGAATGTGATGTAAAATTGCTGTAGATGTGCGTTTAGTATTCCTTAACTTTATTAACTGTTATTCAGTTGTGACATTAAGAAAGGTAAACTTTATAAGTCACTATCATTCTTTTTTTATGACAGCGGAAGTAGGGGGATTTGACAGAAGTCGAAACAGATGATTACAAAAAAGAAATGTTATTCCGGTTATTGGTTAGTTTCTCTTGATTCAGTCTATGTTTTTTACAGTATTTCTTTAAACAGTGCTCCTGGTAAGCTGTCTAATGATGAATGTTTTGGCTTTAGTTAGAAGTGTGATTAAGATTTACCTTACATATAAAATCAATAATTTTGAAATTCAGAGATAGAGGGGGCAATGGAAAAAGGTTTACATTTCAGAACACAGTATTGGAGAATCAACAAACAGCTAGACAACATTGCTTTCATGAAAAGTTTTATATCCATTGATCATGTTCAGGGCTCAACATTAACTTTTTTTTATAAACTACTTGTATTCATATAGCTGGAGAACTGTAGCTTTCTGAAAAAAATATTGACAGACCGCAGAGCTACAGTGCCACCCACAGAAATAACTATATTTATTTATTACAAAAAGTTGCACTTGGTTCTGTATTTATTTCTCCAAATTCTTGCCTCAACTGCACAAAAGCACCATTTCAAAAAAAATCCTAAGACCTCTATCAACTACTCTCATAGGTGACATCTGCACGAAATGCGTTTGGCTGAAGTGTCTTGCCACCCAAAATGGTGGTATAAATAGGCGAAATTTTGAATGGTCTCAATCAGGAAGGCTATTAACCAGGGTTCTCATTAAGTACTGGCGACCGGCGATTTCGCAGTCTATTTAGACAAATATAGCGCCGGTTATTTCACTTTCAAAAATCAGTATGATCATTTAAAGAAAAATCAGTACTACAGCAGAGGTCTTTGGTTATCACGTTTGTTTTATTAAGCGTAGTGAATAAAAACAGTAAACATAAAATCGTTGTCATTCGATGCTTTTCTTTTCAGATAATGATCCCTTTTTTAAAACATGGTGATTATTTCAGAATCGCAATTGGTCACCGTCTGGTTTGAGTTTTAAACTCAAGGAAGTTAAATGGATAGGCTGTGTGCTACTCCTGTGATTTTTATGCCCCCGGATCGAAAGATCCTGGGGGTATATTGTTTTTGTCCTGTCTGTCTGTTTGTCTGTTTATCTGTTTGTCTGTTTGTCTGTTTGTCTGTTTGTCCGTTTGTCTGTTTGTCTGTTTGTCTGTTGTCAACTTTAACCTTGCCCATAACTTTTGATTGGTTGGAGCTATGACTTTCATATTTCACATGTGTATTCCTTGTGACAAGACCTTTCTTTGGGTACCATCATATTTGACCTTTTGACCTTGACCTTGGAGTTTGACCTACTTTTGCAAAATTTTATGAGACTTTAACCTTGGCCATAACTTCTGAACAGTTGGTGCTTGGGGTTTCAAACTTCACATGTGTTTTCTTTGTGACAAGGCCTTCCTTTGGATACCAACAACTTTGACCTTTTGACCTTGACCTTGGAGTTTGACCTACTTTTGAAAAACTTTAACCTTGGCCATAACTTTTGAACAGTTGGTGCTTAGGGTTTCAAACTTCACATGTGTATTCCTTGTGACAAGACCTTCCTCTGGATATCAACCACTTTGACCCTTTGACCTTGACCTAGGAGTTTGACCTACTTTTGAAAAACTTTAACCTTGGCCATAACTTTTGAATGGTTGGAGCTAGGGCTTTCATACTTCACATATGTAATCCTTGCGACAAGACCTTCCTTTGGATATCAACCACCACTTTGACCTTATGACCTTGACCTAGGAGTTTGACCTACTTTTGAAAAACTTTAACCTTGGCCATAACTTTTGAATGGTTGATGCTAGGGCTTTCATACTTCACATATGTAATCCTTGTGACAAGATCTTCCTTTGGACACCAACCACTTTGACCTTGACCTTGACGTTTGACTTTTATTTAAAAAACTTTAACCTTCGCCATAACTTTTGAACAGTTGTATCTAGGTCTTTCAAATTTCACAGGTGTATTCCTCGAGACAAGACCTTTCTTTGGGTATCAACATTTCTTATCTTTTGGCCTGGATTTTGAGTTGCATTTGAAGAAACTTTAACCTTCGCCATAAGCTGCCATACGGGGGCATCAGTGTTTCACAAACACATCTTGTTTTTTTGGCAAAATGGGCTCCTAAAAAGTTCATATTGAGAACAAATAAAACAAGTCAAATTATGCGTAGAGAGGTCCCAGATGCCACCTCTTCCAATGTAAATTTTAAAAAATATCTGGGGAAGGACCACTGGACTCCCCCTATTGCCAAAAGGGGGAAACCTCCCTCTCATACTCACCCCCCCCCCCCCCCCCTTGGGCCGGTTGACCTCAGTGCAGTCCTTCGGCTCTCAAGTCAACAGTGCCCCCTACTTTTTCTTTTTCTCCACCTACTCTAAACATTAATGAGAACCCTGATTAACAACAGTTAAGGGAAATGTTTTTTGATGTGGAAGTAGTATAATATGTTAGGAACACACGATAAGTACTATTTTGCGATGGCAGTTTAAATATAGGGAGAAATAAATCTTGAAACAGCACACTTTTTTGTGTGCAATAAATATACACTTTTTTCAATGGGTGGCAAAGTAGGCTCTCTGGTTGTCCATCCCAATTTTTTCAGATCAGCGAGCTACAGATCTGCAGCTAGTCTATTTGGACAAATGCCTACAGAATTTACTTGGCAGAACAGACAAGTGCCAAGTAATATTCTTGTATACATAAAAAATTTCAACTGGTACATGGTAATCAGAGAAATGTTAATGTTGAGTCCTGATGTAAATATTAAAGTAATCAGTACTCGTCATATTGTTCAATTTTTCATTTTTAGATTGACACAGATCAGGAGTGGCTTCAGCAGATTTAGGTATAATAGGTTATCTCCATTATGGGTGCAGAAGACCAGTACGACTTTATATGGAAAGGTATTTATTGAGTTTCCTGCATGACAAACATGTACATATGAATTCTTTTCACCATCTCTATTCTGAACAGTAAGCATAAAGATATGAACTTTCTTGATTTTATTCAGTGGTTCTGGTGGGGGACTCTGGTGTAGGGAAAACAAACCTACTGTCCCGTTTCACAAGAAATGAGTTCAATGCAGAGAGTAAGACAACCATTGGAGTGGAGTTTGCCACAAGGTATGCGGATGACTGAATTATGTGTCCTTATGTATGTTTTAGTAGATATTTCTGACAATGCAGTATTCACGATTGAAAATTTGACAATTTTTGGTATGAAATTCAAGATTTTATTATTTTTTTTTTTTGCAAAATGAAATTTGTCTTAGAGTGATAAAGTGACCCTGCCATATATTTGAAATGAATTTGTTTAATATAGTAAATCTCTGTTTACTTAAACATAGTAATGAATCAATCAATTATTTTTTTCCGACAGACAAATTAGATAGTTTATTGACATTCTGTAAGTGTTTAACTATTGTTTCATTTAGAAATGTCCAGATCCGTGGTAAGACTGTACGGGCACAGATCTGGGACACGGCCGGACAGGAGAGATACAGGGCCATAACTAGTGTGTAAGTATCAATTGTGCTCTTAAACCAGGATTTGCCCTCTTAACCAGAATATCAATTGTGCACTCTTAACTAGAGTAACAATCATGCCCTGTTAGCCAGAGCATCAATTGTGAACTATCAACCAGACTATCAATTGTGAACTGTCAACCAGACTATCAATTGTGCCCTTTTCCCGTCATATTGCCCTGCTAACCAGAGTATCAATTGTGCCCTGTCAAACAGAGTATCAGTTATGCCCTGTTTACCAGAGTATCACCCTCTAAACCAAGAGTATCAATTGTGCCCTGCTAACCAGAGTATCAATTGTGCCTTGTCAGAGTATCAATACTTGATATCACCATTACATATCGGAACCCTTTTGGGGTGAAGGTAGGAAGCATCTGTTAGTTGTGGAGAATGTGCTGTTGAATACAATGCAAGATCAATCATTATGGAATTTAGAAGGATAGATAAGAAAGAAGTCCTGGTGAAATATCTTTTTGAACATTCACTGAACCACACTTATAGTCTAATAAAATCGTTACATTTGAAGCAGATAAAATACTCTAAACATTCTTAATTACATGAATTAGACTATCTACAGTTCAGAGTTCAAGCCTTGGCAATACATTATACTTTCATCCATCTGATTGTTTAAAGTGGGGGCGGCAGTAAATTAGATAACCATGAGGTAATCGGGATATAAAGTATAGTACCTTGTAAATCATAGTATGCTAAGTATTGTGCCTTGTCAATCAGAGTATCAATTGTGCCCTGTTAGCCAAGTATCAATTGTGCCCCGTTAACTGAGTATCTATTGTGCTCTGTTAACCAGAGTATCAACTGTGCCTGTTAACCAGTATCAATTGTGCCCTGTTAGCCAGAGTTTTAAATGTGCTCTGTAAACAAGAGTGTTAATTGTGCCCTGTCACAAAGTGTATCAATTGTGTACTGTTACTTCTAGAAATAATTTTGCCTTGTAATACAGAGGACAGATTGCGCTCTTTAATAATAATTATTAATATAATTCACGTAATGTTTTGGGTATAAATATGACATAAAATATTAGAACAGGTGCATGAATTTGCATATGTAGAACATTGCATCTTGATATCAACCCAGCCATATTGTAGAGTGGAGCCTTGTTAATCCGGATGCCAATAATCCGCATGCTTCACCTTCCGGATGAAATTGTGGGGAACAATGTATATATACTGTATATATCCAAGTCTGTTTCAGTTATCTAGATGTTTAATTATTCTGGATGATTAGGTTGGGAACACAAGCATCCAGATTAACAAGGGTAGACAGTACATTGCTATTTATCCTTATATTGACCTTTAACCTTTGAACTTGTAGATACTATAGAGGTGCAGTAGGTGCGCTTGTCCTCTATGACATCACAAAACCCCAGACTTTTGAAAACCTAGATAAATGGATCAGCGAGCTGAAGGAGCATGCAGATCCCTCTGTATGTATAATGATAGTAGGAAATAAAACAGACCTGAAGACACAGAGGGTGGTGTCAACAGAGGAGGGCCGAACCGTAGCAGGTAAATACATTCTGTGTGTATTATTATGGTGGGCAATAAAACTGACCAGAAGTACAAGTAACCGTGAACAGAGGGTCAATAGAGGAGGGCTAAATTGTAGTAGGTAAATACATTCTGTGTGTATTATAAATAAAAGAAGGAAATAAAACTGATCAGAAGTCACAGTGCATCTTCTCGACAGAGGAGGGTAGAACTGTAGCAGGCAAAATTTAACAGTCTTCTTTTAAAGAACACAGCACATAAAATATTATTGCTTGAGAAATTTTGCCATTACCAGATAAATACACTATAATATTACATACTATGTTATTCAATGCTTTAAACAGTTAAACTTTGGTATCTTGAAAACCAATATCTCAGATACTATGGATGTGTCAAAGTGTGTTGTAAATCCTAACCATTTAATTATCTTTATGTATCTTTGACCTCAATTCCTTGAAATTTTGGATATCCAACTTTTTTCTCAGCACCAGATAGTGAGGTTAGACTGTACAGGTGTGATAAACACAAATATAGGAGATATCTGCTTAACTTGAAGTAGATTTGTATAAAGGTTCATCATGAAAATGAATTATTAACAAGCAGAAACGTAGTTATTAAAGGACCTTTAGTATGACCCTAGGGATTCACATTTAAAAGAAATGACTATTTGTTAAGTAGAGCTTTAACAAAGTTAAAGTATCTCTTCTTAAGGATTCACCTTATAACCACATTACACAGAACAAGTTTTCTCCTATACACAGCTGATACAAGCATTTTGTTAAAAAAAATCATTAGGTCATGTTTGATGGTATAATCATTGATTTCTCTTTCTCCTTTCAGAAAAATACCATTATTCTTTCATAGAAACCTCAGCTTTAGATGCCTCCAATGTTGTAGAGGCCTTCAATAATTTATTAGTTGGTGAGTGAACATTTAATTGCTATAATTATTAAAAATTTATTTTGGGCCTCATAGGATGTGACAAATCTACATATTAACAAAAGTGGTGAAATATTCAGAATAAGAATTTGCTACATTTTTAAAAAAATTTTATTAATTGTAGTAAAAACTTATTAAATGCCAAGGAGAATGGAAAAATGTTAATTAAATTTCCTAGTTTGCCTCTATTCATGCTAGTGATCAAACACATATGCTTAAGTTACTCCACTTACTCATCTCTCCTGTTCATATTTAAGTTAAAATTTATGTTAGAGTTATTGTTTTAAAACGCACTAATTTACAACTGTGCTATTATACTGTGGATTCCTAAATGTATGGGAGGAATCTATAATTGCATACTTTCACAGGAAGCACCACTCAACAAATAAAATTACTCTCTTCAATTTTCATATTGCTGACATTACGTGTAGAATCTTCATCAACAGCCCCCAGACGTGAATTCGTTTGTTCAATTTGACATCTGAGTCATTTTATGATATTTTTAAAGTATTTACGTAAAATAAGGAATCTACAGAATTATTCTTGGAGCTAGGGCACACAATATTGATTATTTTTAGGTATATTTTATCTAGCACAATGTCAAAATATAATTGTGTCTTAGCCATCTGTAATAAAATAATTGAAAAAAAAGTACTTCACAAATTTTGTGCATAAAATAGTCAGTAAAATTTCATTTAATTTCCAGTAAATCATTTTTGCTTTTAATGTTAAGGAAAAATCTGTAAACAATAAAGATACACATTTTTCAGACATATTCAAGATACAGACAGAGTCTGAGAAGTCCGACTCCTCATCTAGGATAGTACCCCAGGAAAACAAGGGACAGGACCAGGGTAGTCGATGTGCGTGTTAGGAATGACATCAGATTCTCATGGTGCTACAACAAACAAATAAACAAACAAACCAACCAAGGCCTGGGACCAGAGTCAACAACAACAACAATAGATATACAGACAGACAAAATGTTCAGACCAGATTCCACATCAATTATAACACATCGTGCAAATATCATCCAGGGTTTGATGCACAATGGCATGAACTACCATCAAGCTAATTTCATCTAAAGTTCGACATACAATAAGATGCATTGCTTTATTTTAATGAAGTATTTAAGTGCTGGTGTCCACTTGACTTTCCTCTGTGATCTGAGAGAGATGTACATGTAGTTTGGATGGATTTTAGAAGTTAATAGTCTTTTTTTAGTCTTGCGCCATTTTTTTGATTTGACATTTACATTAAAAATTCTCCTGAGCTTCCTCATGTAAACTTTACATTTCTTAATAAGCTTTCTTTATTTTGAAGATTTTTTTTAAAAAATTTTTTCTAAACCTCGGTTGTGCTCAGAAAGAGAGTATGGGTTGTGAGAGAGTTAGATCCCTTTTAATACTCTGTAAGATTGAATTCAAATGTCATATTTTTAGCTCACCTGAGCTGAAAGCTCAAGTGAGCTTTTCTGATCACCCGTTGTCCGTCGTCCGTCCGTCTGTCCGTCCGTCCGTCCGTCTGTCCGTCCGTTTGTAAACTTTTCACATTTTCAACTTCTTCTCAAGAACCACTGGGCCAATTTTAACCAAACTTGGTACAAAGTATCCTTGGGTGAAGGGGAGTGTAAATTGTTAAAATAAAGGGCCAAGTCCCCTTACAAGGGGAGATAATCAAGAAAAGACAAAATAGGGTGGGGTCATTAAAAAATCTTCTTCTCAAGAACCACTGGGCCAGAAAAGCTGAAACTTATGTGGAAGCATCCTGGGATAGTGCAGATTCTAAATTGTTAAGATCATGACCCCCAGGGGTAGGGCGGGGCCACAATAGGGAATCCAAGTTTTACATTGAAATATATAGTAAAAATCTTTAACAATCTTCTTCTCAAGAACCACTGGGCCAGAAAGGCTGAAACTTATGTGGAAGCATCCTGGGGTAGTATAGATTCTAAATTGTTCAAATCATGACCCCTGGGGGTAGGGTGGGGCCACAATAGGGAATCCAAGATTTACATTGAAATATGCAGAAAAAATCTTTAACAATCTTCTTCTCAAGAACCACTGGGCCAGAAAGGCTGAAACTTATGTGGAAGCATCCTGGGGTAGTGTAGATTCTAAATTGTTCAAATCATGACCCCCGGGGGTAGGGCGGGGCCACAATAGGGAATCCAAGTTTTACATTGAAATATGTAGTAAAAATCTTTAACAATCTTCTTCTCAAGAACCACTGGGCCAGAAAGGCTGAAACTTATGTGGAAGCATCCTGGGGTAGTGTAGATTCTAAATTGTTCAAATCTTGACCCCCGGGGGTAGGGCTGGGCCACAATAGGGAATCCAAATTTTACATTGAAATATGCAGAAAAAATCTTTAACAATCTTCTTCTCAAGAACCACTGGGCCAGAAAAGCTGAAACTTATATGGAAGCATCTTGGGGTAGTGTAGATTCTAATTGGTCAAATCATGACCCCTGGGGGTAGGGTGGGGCCACAATAAGTACTACAATGGGGGGATCAGGTGAAAAACAGCAAGGCCAAAGTTACTCAGGTGAGCGTTATGGCCCATGGGCCTCTTGTTATTATCTTTTTTTCCTCAATTAAACCAATAAAATAAGATGGTTGAAGGGAGTTCAATAGAGTGTAATGATTTTTTAATGATTATTTCCAAAGGCTAGGTGTTTTATAGTCTAGCTGTAGCAGTTAAAGAGAGAGAGAGAGTATAAAAAAAATTGACACTGCCCAAAATATTTACCAGCAAGAAAATATTGTTGTGGTTAACATTTTACTGGTTCTTATTAAAAAGATTGTAATGAACAAAGTGGTAGTTTGTAGGTAATGTGCAAAATTTTACAAAAGATCAAATACATTTCAATTTTTCCTCAATTTCATTCTGAATGTATTATTGATTAATTGATTTTAATGTGTGTGATCTGATAGAATATATTTCTTTCGGCTTAAATTTACCATATTTCATTTACCCATGTTAGGTTGGAGTTTATTTTAAAACTTTTCCGAAATATTATGTCATCTGTGATTTCCTCAGGTTGTGAAGTAATTCAACATGCAAATTATTTCATTTATATGAATTTAATGTGATACTTTTTGGTTACTTTGGTAAAAATGTAATGATTTTTATAATTATAATGACAGATTTTAGCAATTATGTATATATATCTAACACTCCTATATGTTTCTGAACAAAATGTTATATGAATCTTTGCCTGAATAAACATAATAATAATAATAATAATAATTAAACAGGTTCACTTAAGAAATAAACAACAATGTTAAAAAGTTCTCTGGGAAATGAACTTGGTTGGTCATGTGATCAAATCCTGTGAAGCCCGAAGGGCTTCTCAGAAGATTTGATCACGTACCAACCAAGTTCATTTCCCAGTGAACTTTTTAACATTGTTGTTTATTACTTTTATTTACATTTGAGACGAATATTCTGAATAGAACTGCATTTATTACACGAACGGCCCGCCGTATTGCTATGTTGTGACGCGCAATGACCTAGAAGTTGTTTGGTCTTGAGAGTTCGCCTCGCTCCAACATTTGAATACTTACATTGATGTTTAGCAGTCCAGTTCAGGAAATATCTGTTCATAATGCAAAAACAATGATCGCTACTGGGAATTATCTTACTATTATTGTACGAGTTCTTTATATATAAAGTCAAAAGCGGTGCTATCGTCTTCAGTTTACATACCTTCAAAGGAATTTCGGGTTAAAAAGGTAAGCGTGATTTTAGGCTAATTAGAAACATTCTTCACACCGAAGAAAGATCTAACGATCATTTGTTGAACGAAAAAAAAATAATTTATATGTTTCAATAATTTTATCTTTTTCATCGCTTTGACGGTTCAGAAGTTCCGAAACCAGTGTCACTGTGACAGAAATATGTAGACAAGATATCATCTCGCTGTGTGATTCGGTCACGCCATGACCTCTGACCCCCTAATAAGTTCATACAGAATTGAACATATTTTCTCTTCTATAGGTTCATCTAAGAAAAATATTTGCAAATGTAAATAATAACAATTAGTTGTCTATTAGAATATTACATAATAAAATCTAGTTGAATATGTGTCATATATTATAGCATAAAAAGTGTTAGCTCTTGATTCCAAGCAGTAAGACCCCATGTGTTAACTCAAACGAAAATATCATATCATACAGAAGCAGATCGAAGGATGTAATTTTAAATACATTGATTTGGTGAGTGATTTTTTTTTCTTCACACTGTAGATTCCCAAATATACGTGAGGAATTAATTATCATGTAATTTCCTGATAAGCACCACTCGCAAAATATAATTACTTGCTTTTATTTTTATGGTGCTGAAATGCTTTTAAAATCTTTAGATAAAACATCTACTCGCGAATTATTGCTCTTATGATTTGACTTCTAAGGGCCATTTCGCGATATAAAGTACTCGCGTAAAGTATAGAATCTACAGTATCCTTTTGTTAACACCTGTCCAGTTTTTAGGCTGATGTGCTATGACCATATAATATTAAAATTTATTTGAAGTATAGATGAGCAAATTATTTTTTCTATATCCAAAGGGACCAAAATTTCTGTTTGACAACAGACTGCAGTTCAAAAATAATCGATGTCGGACCAAAGTGTATACATGTATATATTTGATTTACAACCAAGCATTATATTAATATTTCTTTTATAAAGTGATAAAAGGTATGACAATTTTACACTATTATGTAACCAAACAGCAATCATAAAAATCTTTAATTTTAATGTTTTTGTTTGATACAATGGGGAAAAAATTTACTCATAACAACCTAAAAATTTGACTTGCATTTGTTCACTTTTTCAAACCTTATGAATCAAATGAAAAAGTAACCATTGGCTTCCTTCTACGGCAACTTTTTCTGTCATAAAACTCCTATGATTTTGTTTACCTTGACTCTATGTGACATATAGATACGTGTGTGTTTTTCTTGAAAATTTTAAAATTTTGAGAATGGTTGTGAATAGAGAAAAGGCAGATTTTTTATGTTGCCCTTGAGCATGCAGTGTGTGTAATGTTTTGGAGAGTATTTATTGTAAAATCATCAACATACCATTAATATCATAATATTTATGTTTATATGTCAGAGGTTAATTTTTACAGAATTGCATAGTAAAATTGGCATATAGAATAACCCCCCCCCATATAAATAAATAAATAAATAAATAAATAAATAAATAAATAAATACAAGTGTCTAAAAATGAATATTTTTGAGGGAATTATGTAATCAATTCAATTTCATGAAGATAATATACCAGGTAGTTTTAAAGACAAATCTTAGAAAAATTTCCACATTTAAAAGAAAAAAGTTCAGGAATTGGAAATTATTTTTTATTATATAACAGTTATTTTTGTGATCAGTGTATTTTTGATAGTAACCAAATTGAATGAGAAAGATGATTATTTAAAAGTAAAAATATCACTAAATACTACTACATGTATATCCTGTACAATAGTTCACTATAATGATATATTTATATTCCAAATACTGAATATTGCTTTAATGTTCATTCAGTAATATGTACTTACATTAACATCATAAGGTAGAGGTTAGAATGATAAGATAATTGTTGACTCGGTTTTGTTGTGTGATATAAATTCTGTTCACTGTTTCACATTTCTATGAATGTGATTTTTGCATAATAAACTGTACTACTATGTGTAACAATATTATTTTTATGTAGAATCTAATTTCACTCTTAACCTGATCAAAGAGTTTTTATTCATGTATTAAAGGGTAGATAACCCTTGTATAATTGATAATTTTTGTTATTTTACTGGTGTGTGGAAAGTGTATAGAAATCCACCGTCTCAAGCTGAGTCTGAGTTCACTCATAGCTCTCTCAATGGGAAATGGGGAGAATCTCTTGAACATTTTGGCAGTGATAGAAATTGTCAAATAAAAATTTACAGTCATATGCACCGATTAAAAAAGTATTTAAATATATTTACTTTATTGTGCTTAATTCTGAAAATTTCTTTAAAAGATTTAAATGCAAAGAAAAAAAAATAAAGAAAATTAAAGTATACTAGTATATTGACAAAATATCTTTTGTCTATGTAATTAATTTAGAGATAAAATTATTTTAAACATGCTCATTTATTTCAAAAAAACGTCGTGATTAGATTAACAAGCTAGAAATGTCCAGTAACACATGGGCAGCTGAAAAGTGTCTCATTTTGTTATGGTTTTCCTGTGAGATGTACTATAAACTGAAGGGTCAGTCTGTCTGTATGTAATGTGTGTTGTCTGTAAACTTGTTAAATATATCTCCAGAAATAACCAAACTTGCTATTAAGCATCTTTTGGAAAGGGGGACTCAGATTTATTAAAATGAAGCTTTACTTCCCTTTCAAATGGCATTAATGAAGAAATAGAGAAAATTTGGCAACATCATTTTAAAAAATATTTTCCCCCAGAACTGATGATCGAGAAAAGAAAGTTCTGCAAATTCTTGAGTATCAAGTTTTTTTTCCAGTTCATAGCATCTGGGGCTAGGATAGGCAATAAGGAGTAAAAGATTTCATTATGTATATGCATATCTAAGGAATATCATTAAAAATTATCTCAAGAACAGCAGGTCCACAGTAAGCTATAGTCATTTTAATAGGCAAACATCCTCATGCAGTTTGGATGTCATATTGTACAAATCGTAACCCCGGGAGTAGTGCAGGGCCATGAAAGTTTTAGATAGGGATAGGAAAAAAAATCTCGAAAACATCATTGCCCTAATTATTCATATTATTATGCAATCGTCCTCAGTAAATAATCTGATGAAGAACAGTGGAGCCAACTTTACTGAGGTGAGCATTTTGGTCCATTGGCCTCTTGATAACCTATGAAATATGACAATAACGAACAGTAATCAAGTTCAAATGTCCAATAAAACTGTATATCCCAACATATAACTCTGGATTCGTATGCATAAAAATTCTAAGAATTTTCTTAAGTATATTCTTAAATTTCTTAAGCATATATTCTTAGCTAAGTAAGATGCTTAAGTTTCGTTGCATAAAACTTCTAAGCAACATGCTTAGTGATTCTTAGCTAAGCATATCGTAATCTCTGCTTAAGTACACCGTTGCCATGTCAATAAAGTTACTTCCGCTTTCACTTTCATGTAAATAAACACGTCATGGTGGAGAAACAAAGAAATAAAATTGTTAAAAAAAATATAATTCATATTAATTTTAAGATTCACATTCCTGTTATAACTAATTTTTTATATCTTGATCAATTTGATCACAATATTTTGTTTGATATCGATGACGTGTTTAGATTATCGTCTGCTCAAACAAAACTGACAAAGCAAGAAGGTATACACTGTACATATGACCGAAGAAGGTAACGGGGCGAAGAAAAGAAAACTCTGTCGAATTTCCACATGTAAAATGTGGAACCTTCTTTTTAGTTACCCAATTGTTCTTTCTATAGCTGTGCGAGTGCACTTGTGTGACCTTAAAGCGGGGAAGAGAATTAATTAATTTATTTTTTTAATTGAAGTGATTTTCAAGAAAAAAAAGTCATAATATAATGTACAATTTTCTTACTATAGAATTAAAGTTTCGTTTCGTTTTCGCGTATATAATTACATGTGTAAAAATTTGCGCGATTTCTGAATACTAGGTCGTTAGTACCTATGCCCACACCCCCTCTCTCTCCGTTACTTAATAAGCTTTAAGGTACTTATATTTTATTAGTCATTTTATTTTTCTTATTTAAGATTACGTGAAATATGGGATACATGTGGCTCAAAATAAAAATTAAAATAACGAGTATATTACATCCCACTGCACTTCCGATTACACTGATTGCAGTCATTCTATGACAGAGACAAAAAAGCCATTTGAACAAACGAATTTTTTCTCTGAAAGATATTTAGTGTACATGGGGAAAAAGAATTAATGTCAAGGTAAAATTACGGTGGAAATATCGTTACGAAAGTCTCGGCATAATTAAATATCGTTACGAAAGTCTCGGCATAATTAAATTTTATTTGGAAGCATTAATCATGAAGTGTTTCACTTCCAAATTAATGAATATATTTATATATATCATTTAAATGCCAAAATGTTCCTTTATTTGTTTGTTGTTATACATCAACTATTTTTGTATTGTACTGGCCATGTGGATACAAATTCTGTGATGGGCATCTGAAACAATCTGCATGTTGATACTGTGGAAATTGTTCCGGTTTACAAACTCTACTTCATGCTCACTAGGTGCAATAATTCTAATATGGGTACCATCAATGGCCCCTATTACCCCTGGAAATTTAGCTAAACCAAAAAAATCTGCCTGGTGCTTCCTGATGGTCTCTGCTTGCATTGGAAAAGAAATAAATTGTTTCACAATGTGTGGCTGTACGAGAGCAGTTGTAACTCTTTGAATAATTCTGGAAATGGTAGACTGATGCAGTCCAAAATTGTCACCGCTGCATAACTGCATTTTGCCAGTCATCTCTAAGTAAATCTGTAATAAATTCTATTCCTTCATGAGTAAATCTAAATCTTGCCTGTGGCTCAGCAGCTGTGAGTGTAGATAATGGGTCCAGTCTAGGTTTGAATGTCCTCTTCTTTCGCGCAACTTGCATGCCAGCCATATTGAAACAATGCCTTAAGCAATATGCTTAAAAAGTTAAGACAGGTATAAACCATACTTAACTTTAAGCATATACTCAGAATATACTTAAGAGTTAAGAAGTTTTATGCAACATTCTAAGCAATATGCTAAGTAAAATTTCAATCTGCTAAGCAAGAAATTAATACTTAAGAATATGCTTAAGGACTTAAGAATTTTTATGCATACGAACCCTGATCCTTTGCTGGTCCAACCATATACCTCCAGCTAGGGACCAAGATTTGAAAAAATTCGAATCGGAATTGCATAGAAATATGACATAATGCCCATGCTGTCTTGAGAGCGTTTTGTTTTTCTTCTCTACATATACTCATGTAAAATATTAACGTTGACCTCCTATTGTGGCTTGGTACTCCATGATTTAAACAAAATTGAATCTGATATACCTGAAAATGCTTGAAAGCTTTAAGATATGACTAATCAGGACCATGCTACTCTCAGGAAGAAGATTTTTAAGAGATGTTTTCAGGTTATTTTGGTCTCGTGGACCCTATATCCCTAATCCTAACCCTAAGTCCTTTGCTCTAAAGTCCCAAACTGAGCCCATAACCAGTTGATCTCAGGTATTGTGGCCCAAACATGTCCGCGGGGGCTATGGTTTTAACAAACTTGAATCTGCGCTACCCGAGGATACTTGTACATTAAAATGATAAAATCATGACCATGCTGTTTTTGATACGAAGATTTTCAATTTCTTTCTAAATATTCTCTATGTTAAACTTGGATAGTTTAATGTGGTCCCTTCTTACCGATGGGGCAATGGTCTGAACAAATTTTTCTTTACAATTTTTAAGGAAGCTTTCGTTTAAGTTTTGTCTTTTCTCAACGGATGGTTCTTGAGAGGAAGATTTCTCTTAGATGATGTAAAAAAAGTTACTGATGTTTCGAGGTTTTTTGACATTGTGGTGATTCTACATTTATCTATTCTATTCATGGCTTCTTGGAATAGTATAGGCCTAGAAATGTATCACAATTGGGAATCAACTTTAAAATTCTTTTCAAGAACAGCATGACCATGATGTCATATAAATATGTATATAAGCATCTACAGGAGTCTATATTCAAATTTGTTCAAATTATACCCCTAGCTTATGGGTAGGATCGGCCTCAATAGGGGTTTATTTTTTCCATGGTAATAGGGGAAACGTCTTCTATAGAAAATCTGTCATGATTAGTCATGTTTACATGCAAGCATCCTCTGTATTCAAGTTTCTTAAAATCATGGCCCCGGAGACTGATATTGAGAAACAATTCGGGATCAAATTTTACAGTAGAATCTAGGGGGGGGGGGGGCTTTAAAAATAATCTCAAGAACTAGTGTGCCACGATTATGATATATGTAAACGTCCCAAAGTAAGGCGGATTCATATTGTTTTCAAATAATGTCTGCTGGTGCTCAAAAGAGGTGAAATAGGGGTTGAAATTAAGGATTACAGGAAAATTAATATATAGAAAATTAAAAATGAGCAGCTGTATAAACATGTCCAGGTTATTTGGATTAATTTTGTTCCGTTTATCGATGTAAAGGTTACGGTGAGGCTTTATTTTATACAATGCATGTATACAAGAATTTTTTTCCCCTAAATCTTCTCCAAAACAGCATGGCCATATCAGTCATATTGATATTGAAGCATTCCAATGTTGTGAGGATTCAATTTTAGTCAAGTAATTTTTCTTTGGTGCTAGGTTGGGGGCCCAACATGGGGTCAATTTTTTTCCTGGGAATAAACAGGGAAAACTTTTTAAAAATATGCGACATGAAAAACTGCAGGGCTAAAGTTTCTAAGGTGAGCTATGTGGCCCATGACCTCTTTTATACATTGTTTCAAGAGAGATACTTTGATTGAATACTGACTGGCTTCTATCCGTCTATGTGTCTTTTTAAACATTTTTGTCTCAACTCGAATAGATATGGATATAGATCTTACCAAATATAGATTCTTGAGGAGGCGGGATTTAACTGTATTGTATAGGACACCAGCTTATTTGTTTTCGAGACAGAAAATAGTGAACACTGAATGGAGTAATTCTGAAAATTATCTCTGGAGCCAGGGATATCGGGGAAAAATTATCATGTTTATAAATATCTTTTATTTAGTTTACTTTGATATTCACATCCACAATTAGGACTTCAAATCAAAAAAGATTTAAGGACATATCATTTACAGAATAACAAAGTTTAACATCTTTAAAATCACTCTATTTTTCAAACATTTTCAATATGAAATATATGGAGATAACGAACAGTATTCAAGCTCAAAAATCCATTAAAGAATACAAATTTTGGAGCAGAGCAAACACGGGCCTCTAAAACATATGAGGTGGGATCAGGTGCCATGGAGGAGTGAGCATCCCCTGCCGACCGCCCACACCCGCCGTGTGCTCCTTGTCATGATAGGGAAATAACGGAAAAAGCCGTCGACAATTCAGTGTGTAAATTCAAGCACTCTTTATGTGCGGATCTAAAGGGATGTTGGAGAGGGGATGGAAGGGGAGTGGGGGTGAACCTCTCTCTGCGAATTTCAGAAATATTTACTTTATATATAATATAGTAAATGAAAAGTGACCCCCTTTTTCTAGGAATCACAGACACCTAGATCGTGATAAACTAAGAGGAGTAATACGTATTATGGATTTACTAACTACTCTTTGTAAAGTGTCCAAGCCTACTGGTAAATCTGGAAATTTTTTTTATCCGTCATCGTACAGCAAATTACACAAGTGCATAATTAGTGTACACGAGACTTTATGTTACTGGCATTTGGATTGATTCTTGTAATGAATAAACAAAGAAATATAATTAATTTACAGCATTATAAATAGTATTATTTGTTAAATAGTGACATTTTAATCAACATTCGTCACGTTTAGTTTTGAGGGGGGATGGTTCCTCATGATAACTATGATTTAGTTTTTTGTCGGACATTGAACTTTTGATCTCACCCCTTAGACAGAGTTTGTTCAATTTATAGCCCCCGCAGTAGGGTGGGGCCACCAATGCAAAGATCTGTGGATTTTTTCACAAATATCTAACGACTATACAAAAAATCAATTCTTTGTTAAGTATATTAGCAATTAGTAAGTAACAAAAAATCTTGTACTTTTTATATATCTACAGTAGAATATAGTGTGAATAATCCTTTAGAAAATATCAGTATTTTAATTAAACAAAGATATAACAGAGATGTCGAATTTTAATCTTAGTCTTATGAATTTTTTGAAAGGACAATAGAGTTATACGTGGGAATATGTGGGGTAAAAATTTTAAAATCACAGTAATCTTGTCAAGAAACTTTGGGCCAGGGAAGATGAAACTTATGTTTAGAGGCTTTTAAACATAATGTTGATTCTAAATTTTACAATTCACATCTCCTTGGGATAGGACAGGACCATAACAGGGAATCAAATTTGCATCGAAATATATATGAAAAACTCTTTAAAAAAACAGCATGATTAGACATGTGAATATGTTTGTATGTTTTTTCAAGTATTATACAAATGCAGATAGGATGGACTACGAAAGGGAGTCAAATATTTTCATGGAAATATAAAGAAACAATCCTTATCCCCAAAAAACCAGATCACGATTAGCCATATATATATAAATAATCTTCTCAAAAACCAGTGTGCCATGATTATGACAAGTAAGCATCCCAATGCAGTGAGGATTCATATTTTTCAAATCATGGTCCCTGGTGCTCAGTAGAGGTTAAATAGGGATTCGGTGTTATACATGTAAACTGTATGAATTTAAAAATGACATCTTTTCAAGAGTAATCATAATTATGTACAAACATTCCAAAATTATTTGGATTATTGTTTCTTCAAATTATCGACAATATGGTCATGGTAGCGTGGAGCTAAATTATGTATACTTGTAATTTATGTTTACAGTATCTAAATCTTCAGAACAGCAAGAACGATTACTCATACTGATACTGAAACATTCCAATGTTGTGTGGATTCAAGTTCGGTTAAGTAAATGACTCACTGGCGCTAGTATGTGGTCATAATATGAGATCAAAATAGTATATATAATGGAATAAAGAGGGATAAACTATAAAAAATGTACTGAAGAACTGCAGGGGTAATGTGACTCAGGTGCGCGTTGTAGCCCATGACCTCTTGAATAAAGTTTCACAAGAGTTACTTTGATTGAATACTGACTGACTTCGGTCCATCTTGATGCGTCTTTCAGACCCTAGATCCTCTTTAAATGTTACATAATTTTGTTTCACAAGACTCAGATAAATAAAGATACCACATAGATATAGATTAACACAATATACACTCTGTACGTTCTTGGGAAGAAGGGATTTAAATGTATTGGAGGACAACAACCCATCATATTGGAGATAGAGAAATTGTCAACACTGACTAGAGTTATTCTGAAAATAATCTGTTGAACCCTGGATTCGTAAATTTTGCACCTAATGTAAAATCTTCATGGTTGTAAATAGCTTTGATTTAATTAATGAGGTTTGCTATTCACGTCCATAATTTGAGCTTCAAATTAATATTGGGGTAAGAACGTATCATCTACAAGAACAAAGCTGAAGTCGGTCTATTCAACAATTTTTCTACGCTTTTCATGCGCAAATCTAAGGGGATGGGAGGGGAATTCGGATTTCCTTTGATTTTCAGATACATATACACATAAAAGTAAATAAAATGGCCTTATACCAGATCCCTCTAGGAAACAGAGACCTCTCCTAAGTTGTTAAGAAAAATCAAACCTATGAATAAAGAAGCTTTTAAATGAAAAGAATTCAGCCTCCCCCCTTTCCCAGGAAAAAAAATCCTCGATCCGCCCATGCCTCTAGGTCTCGTCTTTCAAAATTATATATGTATAATACCGTATATGATTTATAATATATACCAATAGTCCCTCCTATAGTTTTAAATAGAAATGTGCTGTAATCCACTGTAACGATCATGTATATACAGATTTTTATAAATGATAAATCATTATATATCAATGTGATTCTATATATATTTTTTCTATTAATTTTTGGTCGTGTTCGAAATCCGTACCGTATATTAAGTTTCTTTGAATGTAATGGGCAGTTCTCTCTAATTTCAGTCATACGGCCTTCCCTGATTTGATCAGTAGGTAGGGTTTACGAAAACTAGATGTGCGTCAATTAGTGTAAGCCGTAATTGTTTTAAACAACATTTCAATTTTTTATTAAATTCTTAAGCACTTACCAGAATCAATGTGAAGTATCACGAGAATTTGGGTGCAAAGATCGAGGAATTAACGAAAATAACACATATATTAGAAAAGTACAAATGTTGTTTTATATATAAAAAAGAAGAAGAAGAAGAAAAAAATTGACATGCACCGCATCGTTCACAAAATATGTTACATCATAGGCACTCCCCAGCTTAAATGTTAAAAAATATATATCTACTATATGCCTTGTTATGTTTAAAGCATAGTCTAGATATATATTTTTTAACAATTAAGCTGGGGAGTGTCTATGTGTTACATATATAATTTTGCATAATTCACAAAAACTAAAACTTATCCAAATTGTTTTTGATAATTTTAAAATCTGTGGATACACTGATATATTAAAAAAGAGAACAGAGAGATCAATTATTAGCAGGTTGAGACTTAGTGCACATTATCTTGCCATAGAAAAACGGAGACATTTGTCTATACCCACAGATAAAAGATTTTGTAATGTTTGCAATGGAAAAATATCAATTTATTAAAAAATGTCATATATCTCGAAATTATTGTATGAGTTATAAGATCAAGTTAGTATTTCGTTCCGCTTCATTGATTTTTGCAGGAATTAAGGCAGTTTCAATTTTTATCGGGAACCAGATTACACTAGCCGGTAGGGGACTATATAGTATTGCTAATGCAATACTTTCAGAATGGTTGTTGTAATTGTGTTTGCGCCAATAAATATTGCATTGTATTGTATAATTTTGCAAAATCAGGAAAATTCAGATAAAGGGAAAAAAATATTAGTATTTGATATCTAAGAGTTCGTCTAATCTTGGAAGAAACACATGGGAGGGATAATAAGGCGGAAGAGAGGAGAAGAACAAAATACGGCGGAAGAAAAGGTCGGCGAATGGCAACTGAGATAAAATAAAAAACATTTTAAAATAGTAAAATCTTGAACGTTATCTTTAATATCTGACGTCCGTGCGATCTCGGAAGAAACCCAGTGTGTGAAACAGCAAATGACGTGTAAAAATGATTTAATGAAAAAAAAGAACAATAAATATGTTTAAACGGTAAGTTACGAAGGAAGTAAATTCATTGCAAACCCTAAGCAATATTACATGGTATTTTGATTCTATTCAATGAAAGTGTTCCAAATTTGACTTTACAATACTTTATATGCTTTATGTACACCTAACAGATCACATTCTGGACAGGGATCCAACTTCATCGTGCATGAATTGGTCTTTTTTAACTCTCCTCCAGACCCCCAAAAACGTAACAACCCCTTAACACTGTATCCAAACTAAAAATCATGCTTGAATCATATTCTGCGTATTTTCTGAATTTTGAAACACTGCACATACATATTGTTATTTCTCTCCCTGAATGTAAAATACATATGCACGAGAGTGTATTCAAAAGAGTAATGTATATAACTCAATTTAAACTTCACGTCATCAAAGTTATAAAAATAATGTTTAGACACGCAACTGATACATTTCACGATTTTTTTTCTGAAAAAAAGGAAGATAAATCTACTAAGTGCCCCAACTTTCCCTTAAACGTATATTATTTTTTGCTATATTTAAAAAGAAGAAGGAGAAAAAAGACGCACCTGGAAAGATAACATCAGTGAGTTTTCGGTATATTTATCTCTTTATTGCTGTCGATAAAGGGAAACTCTATAATACATATGATAAAGGGAGACTCTCTCAAGGAAAAATAGGTGTAGTGACGGATTTAGCCCCTCCTTCTAAAATTTGATTATTTTTTTTATCAAACTAGCACGAAGTGTGTGGATTACAAATATGTACGGAAAGAATTAAAAAGCAATACACTCTGACTCATTACAGCCCATTAGAAAATACGTCAAGTACATGTATATGTACCTTCATAACTATATAATTATATCCAATTATCCCTCTCCACTTTCCCCTTTCCTAATGAACGTGTCCATCCCACTCCCATTTTCTAAGCTGATTACATATTTTATGAAGACTTTCTGAATTTTGAGAGGGTGGGTCTACCCCCCCCCCCCCAGTCCGCCATTGTTTTCCTCAGTATGCCTTAAAATTCAGTAGTAGACTCACCAGAGAAAAGTTCCTGGGTATAAGAAAAACTAAAAATAAACCATCTGAGTATGCACTGAGCACTTTGCAACCAAGACCATCACTTATCTGCAACTCCTCTTACACCACGGAATAAAATTTAATGAGACTTTCACAGAATCTTGACTACATTGTGCTATTGTGCACCTCTTATTTTACGTTTTGATCGGACAGATATTTGGGGTTTTTCTATAGCAGAACATGGACACGGCCATTCTTTCTATAAAATTTGGGTATCATCTCTTATTCGCAACTCCTCCTACACTAATGAATTCTGGCAGATTCAATTAATTATCACAGCCTAGCACTAAAACTCTAGTTAGTTATATATTTATCATGTAATGAATGTATGTTTAAAACAAACATGTTTGTATATCAATATTTTTGTTTTCTATATATAGGCTTTGACAGTTGTAGCCATTTATGGTGAGAACCTCGTAAGTTGTTAGAACTTGTGTTCAAACCATTTGTATATTATTTATACAATAAATTATGTTCAAACCACCAATGAATAAGCTTTCACAGATTATTATATATAGTGTCATTGTGCTCCTCCTATTTTACGTCTGATCGGACAGATTTTAGAGTTTCTCATGACAAAACCTTATACTCATAGGGAGCAGCGCGGGTATCATCTGTGCGTTTAGTGCTCGCAGTAACTCTTTTTTGTGTGTTCATGTACTTTGAAATCTTAGTAATATGCAAAAAAAAAAAAAAAAAAAAAAGAATTTCAAATAGCAAATGTTGCTTGGTTGGATTACCGAGTATATTTAAAAATAAAATTGTATTTATATATATAGTACAGTTGAACTTCGGTATTTCGAACACTGATCACTCGATTACCATGCATGGATATGTCGAAGTGATTTGGAAGTCACAACCCCTTATTCTTTAAGTACTTTACCCTGGATATCTCGAATCCTCGGATTCTCGAAGTTTTTTCTTGGTCCTTTGAGTTCGAGATAACGAGGTTTGACTGTATAAACCTGTTGAAAAACCAAAGTCTAATCGATTTCTGTAAATCCTTGTGATTGTGACGTATACAGGATACTGACACAGAAACTGGCTTCTTTCATGATGTAATAAATAAAGTGTTAAAACAACGATATCAACCCACTTATCCGGCTGTTAATCCCGTTTTTTTTAAGTCTACGTTTAAAGTTTTAACCTTTACAAACAAATCTGACACATTTAAACTTCCCTGTGGAAAATATAGTACATGTAAATTAAAATACCATATTTCATTTTTCAAATCAGCGTTCTTTGCATAGTCAAATCAAGTATACAGTTTTCTAATGATTCAAGTGGGGTAGCTAGGATTAATTGTTCCTGAATCCCTGGTGTACAACTACAAACGTAAAAAAAGAGAAAAAATGGAGAGAGAGAGAGAGAGAGAGAGAGAGAGAGAGAGAGAGAGAGAGAGAACATGTAATATGAAACATTTAAAAGTTAACACAATGTATAAAGATTAGCAAGTTCATGTATCATTAACTGGAATCGTATATTTTTAGTGCACATTGGGCTTCTAATATAGATTGTTGAAAAAGGCATTTAGACATTTATGCCGTGGGAAAAAGAAACATAGGTAAAAAGTTTTTAATATTGAGTAGGTTTATTACCACCACTTGCCCTCTGTACACAAATGGTGCTAAAAATTCACCCACGGATCGATTTTAACTTTGAGATAAGAAATTTCAAATAGTAAAACATTTATTATTTTCCTTGCGGTCATAAAGACATTGGCAATAAATTTCAATCAACTTCAGATTCGATTAATGATTAATGTATATGCAATACATAAGATTGGACAATCTTGCCAAAAAAAAAAACTACTCCAAAAACATTTTTTTTAAAAATTTTAACATTAAATTTTACACAAAATTCAAAATCTCTCTTTCTCCCTCTCTCTCTCGCTATTTATAATTAAATAAAATCTTTTTCCTCGGTAAAAAGGTAAAATAAAATCCAAATTTAAATAAAAAAACTCAACTATAATTTTTTATATGTGTAACTAAGCAGTATATTGTCAAACTCCTGCAGATTAAAAATGAAACCAGTAGAGTTTATTTCGGTGTTGTTGTTTTTTGTGTGTTGTTTTGTGTGTCTGTGTGTGTGTGTTTTTTTTTTTCGGTCATCATTTTTTTATATATAAACATACGCAGTATAGACAGTGAGGAATAGATCATACTCTCTACTGTCCGGAAATTTATTAAGTGTCCTAACCTTCCTGAGGACAAAGTCGGTGACAAGTGTTACTTGTATTTAGATAGAATACTGAATGGGGGCATCAATTCACTTAGCAAAGATATTTATTCCTTATAAGAGGGAGGGGTACATGTTTCTGCATTGAAAAGCATTGAAAATTTTTAACTTGCTCAAAATTTGACCATTTATAAGTTGATCCGAACAAGTGGATTTATATATCCCCCCCCCCATCTCCCCGAAAAAAAATCCCCTTATTTTCCTCTTTTGTACACTTATCCGGAAGTAAGTACTGAATTTTAAATCTATGTTTATATAAAAAAAAGTGAACATCTATTGTGCTTTAAATGTTTTATATTATAATGCTAATTCTACATCTCTGAATATAAACACCCGTGGTCCCATTTAAATATCCTTTACTTTCAACGTATATACCTGAATTCACCCCTATATAGCTTGTCAATTCTGGATCGTGTGAATTTAAAAACCCCCTCATTAATCTCGACCGTAAGTGTACACTGTACATCTCAGACCTTCTGACGTGGTCACCTTTTAAATGGGCTCTCAGCTAAAACCGCCGTGAATTTAACTTCCTGGATTTTTAAGTGAATCTTTATCAGACACTATTATACATGTACAGCATGGGAGACGGGCTTGTGCTGTTTAACTTTGTTGGTGGATTATTTTTGATTTTTCATGTTGCCAGTGCTTATGGTAAGATATTAATTTTATTATTCAAGGGGGTGTTTATTACATAATCTTTATCAAGCCACATACCTGTTTCTCTTTGCGACTCTCTCTCTCTCTCTCCGTAAGAAGTATATATTCGAGTCAGTGGTAACACTGGTCAAAATTGCCCTTTGACACATTGCAACAAAATTATCTATAAATTACAATCATTTGGAGCAAAAACATGAATATTATAAGTTCTTAAGTTTGAAATTAATCAAATTAAGTCTCTTGATCGCTTATATAGGTAGAAAATACCTCGACGACCATCCTAAGAATTTCATGATAATTGTTGTTTATTTACAACGGACATACCATAAAGGAGTACACCTGACGTTATCGCATGTAAACACACGCGGACTATGGTGGTTTAAAGCAGGGGATCGTTGTCCTGAAATCGGGGAGCGGATTAAGATTTTTTTTCTTTTACCTGCGAACAGGATATGGATATAACATGAAAAAACGTTATATTGGGTTACAGAAATAAAATACAAGAAATGTTTGACTCATTCATTTTTTGATTGACTTATTTACTTTTAGAAAATAACAGAAAAATTAAATACAAGGAGGATTTGATTATCTTTTTCCTTCTTATTTTCTGCCCCCCCCCTTTTTTTTAACATGTCAAAGTGGCTTCTGAAAAATGTCAATTTTTGTATAAAATTACGAACAGTGGAAAACACTTGAATATTAATACCAAGGATCTTTGTAGCTGTATCAAAGGCAAACTTTGTTCTTATCAGTTGAACAGATAACTAATATTTTATTCACTTCCGTATTCTTGATAAAAGCTTTTACAGCAATAGAGGGGATTAGGCATGTTATTCTGTAGAGAAGAGAGAACCGTATTCTATTCTTTAAATTCATTACTTTAGAGACTTTAATTGAATTAATCCACAACTAAAAAGGAAGAGGTGATTTGTGTGTGTGTGTGTGTGTGTTTTTTAATTTAAGATGCATGCCGATTGAGACCGAAAACCCAGGTTTTGGATGTTCAAGCGGCTATTAATTACCTCTACTTGTATTTACGCAACGTGTTATGAATAGTTTAAAACACAACTTTAACAATACGTAGGATATCACAAGTACATATGTATTCGATAATTTACCTTTATATGTTTACAAATATTTTTTATTGTCTTGTTTAACTAAACAACGCTGTACATTCATTCCTATCTAATAATAATGATCCTCCCAACTTAAAAAAAAAGAAGAAATCGATACAATCTTGCAGAGAGAAAATTTATGCTTAATTACAATTACATGTGCTTTAAAATCAAGATTTGCTTGTGAATCACTGATGCCCTTGTATGAAAGCTTATGGCGAGGGTTAAAGTTTTTCAAATGCAAATCTAACTCCAAGGTCAAGAGATAAAAAATGTTACCAAAACAAAGGATATGTGTCAATGAATATATCTTTGAAATATGAAAACCCAAGTACCAACCTTTTAAAACTTATGAACAAGAATAAAGTTTTTCTTTAAGTGGGTCAAACTCAAAGGTCAAGGCCAAAGGATAAAAATCAATGGTACCCAGAAGAAGACCTTGTTATAAGAAATATACAATATAAAAGCCCTAGCACCAACTGTTCAAAAGTTATCTTCAAGGTTAAAGTTTGGTAAAGTTTTGTCAAAGTAGGTCATACTCCAAGGTCAAGGATAAGAGGTAAGATATGTTGGTACCCCAAAAAAGTCTTGTCACAAGGAGTACCCATGTGAAGTAAGAAAGTCATAGCCCCACCCATTCAAAAAGTTATAGACAAAGTTAAGTTTTTGCGGACAAACAGACAGACATGCAGACAGGGCAAATTCGTCGTTTACGGGGGCATAAAAATCATATTCTACTCTAGAAATAACATCGATCTGTAACCAACCGTCACGGTAACTCAGTCGGTAGAGTGCTCGTTCCGTGATCTGAAGGTCGTGTGTTCGAATCACAGCCGCGACTGATCTTAGTCGATAAAAAATACGTAGCAACTATTCCTTGACCAGGCGCTCGGCACTTTGTAGTGAAGGTTGCGGGTCCTTCGGACAAGACCTTAAAAATCAAGGCCCCGTATCACGGTTGGCGTAGGCACGATGAAGAACCCTCACTGCTCAATGGCGCTGAGTGCTGCGTAAAGGTCTAAATTTGAATACCTTCACCGGTATAAGGTGACGTCTCTATTTAATTGAAAAATTCTCGAACGGGACGTAAAACAACATACAATCAATCAATCTGTGACGTAGATGCATGCCGATATAGAGAATGAAAATTCATGATTTTTGGATGGATATGGAGCCATATTATTTATCATCACCCGTAGTCACGCACTGATGTCTATTAAATCATTAAAACACTACTTTAATACGAACATTATCAGAAGTACATGTACATGTATTCGATCTTTTACCATAATGAGTTTTAAAATATTTCTTTATTGTTGTATTTCCGTAAACAGCACATTGTGCACCAATTCATATTAATAGTAGCCCGCGGGTTCGAATCCACTGCGGGTCGTGGAGACCGGTCCTTCGGATGAAACCGTGTTAACCGAGGTTCCGTGTCGCAGTAGATGTCGGCAGGATAAAGATCCCTCACTTCTCAATGGCCCTATGTGCCGATTATAGGTATAAATATGCAGCCATCCACCGGCAAGTGGTGGTTTCTCCATACGAGTGAAAAATTCTCTAGAGGGACGTTAAACAACAAACAAACAAACATATTTAATAATTGTGATTTGCCATTTAAATGTTTTATCTGTGTTTTTTTTTTTTAATCTTCCAATAGCACATGCCCCAGAATGAGGGCTTCGTATCTCAAAGAATTGGTACTTAGCAAAATATTTGAAACACGTCCTTGCTTGTGATAAAATGTTGAATTTAGCCATAAGCTATTGGGAAGCAAAATGCGCACCCCCTCCACTCCGTCTCAAATACACATTTACACATTTGGGCGATTACAAGATAAAGAATGTAAGAATTCCATTTAAATTTATTTTTTTCGATGTTCTATATTTGAATTAAAAAAACAGTGTAAGAATCATTCCATAAATTGTTATCACCAATTTTGTTTATTTTCTGCCCTTTGAAATGACCTTTGTCGGTAATGGATACAGAGTTATTAATGAAACATTACTAATACTGCTGTCATAATCAAGCGATAAACAACTTCAGAACTACACTGACATGTACCGAATATATCATATTATGAGTGTATTTTCTTTCCTAAAAAACACTCCATCATAATGAAATTCCGGATGCTATATTATATATGAAAGTCCTTATATTAAGATGATACTTGTAATTAAAAATTAATGTAATGTTCATTTCAACAAATAGCTATTCATTTCATTCTTATTTTAAAATAATTGAATTCGGTTAAGTAAATGCAAGATTTAATACAAATAGGAAACACTTCTATTATTTGAAATTAAAACAATTGTAAATGAATAAAAATAGCTTTTCTTTTGAGTGGCACACATTTAAATAAAAGGAATATAAAATTTACATCCGTTTACTCTCTAGATTTATGCAAAAGTTTGCAATCAAGCAGCCGGAAAGGAAGAATTTACCAAAGAACATCAAGTATTCCTTTTGGTAATATACATTACACACGAAATGTTTCGTGATGTATTCATGAAAATGACCAACGGAAGATTTGCTGTTCAAAGCTCGGTGTCTACTCGTTCAAAGTCCGATGGTGACGCCAAAGTCCGATGGTCTCGCCAAACCCCGATGGTCTGCGCCAAACCCCGATGGTTTGATGTCGGTACGGACGCCAAAGTCCGATGGTCACGCCAAAGTCCGTTGACTCCTTTCCTATGAGACGCGCTGCGCTAAAGTGCGATGGTCTGACACGCCAAAGTCCGATGGTGATGAGAAACAATCAACGTCAATGACGTCACAATATTCCGACGTCAATCATTGACGTCGTTGTCCTGCATTCAAAAGCCATCAGTTTAGTATTCGTCCTCGCATACAATTTTACTGATTTTGCTTATTGCTTGCACCCACCAGAGATATAAGGGTTAGTCCTTGCACACCACTCGACTGATTAGGGTTAGTCCTTGCTTCGCACCAACCCGAGAGATTTAGGGTTTGTCCTCGCACCCAAGATATCTAGGTTATAGTTGTTACACACTTTTCGAGCGATTAGGGTTAGTTTCGCACATATCCGAGAGATTAGGGTTAGTTTTCGAATAATAATATTTATTTATTTATACTTATTTAAGATCTTGGCATGGCGCAGCATTGCAGTTTGGCGCAGTAGTACTATGACGTCACAAACGTCAATCGTTTTTCCGCACCATCGGACTTTGGCGTGTCAAACCATCGGGGTTTGGCGCAGACCATCGGACTTTGGCGTGACCATCGGACTTTAGAGTCCCATCGCACTTTGGAGTCCTACATATATATATATATATATATATATATATATATATATATATATATATATATATATATATATATATATATATATATATATATATAAAGCACTAAAAATGGCCAACGATACGAACAATAGAAATTGTCAAATTTTCGGGACGCCCTGTCCCTTCCTCAGGACAAAGAAAAAAGTTAAGAAGTCATAAAAACAAAGGAAACAGAAAAACAAAAAACAACTAGCACTACTACTAAACTACCAAACACTATGTATTTACAATGTTACATGTTTAATTTGAAGTTTCTAAGCAGTTGTAAAGAAAGATTTCCGGACCGCTATGAAATACGTCCGGTCTCTTTGGTGTACTCTGGTGAAGTGCGATTTACATAATTGAACGAATTAATTATGGCTAATTAATTACGGCCAAGAAGTAAGTCGTACACTGTCTAAATCTCTCAAAATAGCGTAACTATACATGATAAAAAGAAACCAAAGAAAGATAATATGGAAGGGAAATTTTACAATATGAATTTGGATGTATTATATATTTGGAAATGTTTTAGGACTGTTTATCGGATAAAAGAAATAATAAAATGTAAGCAATAAATCTGTGCGTGGGTTGTTCCAGAATTGATAATGCGAATTAACGGTAAAGTTAACACCATATAGGCAATCGGATCACCTGGCCCTTTTCTTTTTTCTAGCGTGCGACGGGAAAGGGCGAGGTGATCCGATTGACTATATAGAGAAAATAAACTTGTTTGTTACAATCAGGAATTGCATGGGTCTAGTTCACGTTCATCCTGGTGAAGTCATTTTTATTGTTGATACCCTTAGGGCGGAATGACTTCAGTCTGTGCATCCAGAACTTTTCCTTGCTTTTTCTCTGCGCATCGGTCCAATTCGGATTATGGTCAATAACCACTACTGTCATGTACTCCCATTTCCAAACAGATATAGCAAAAAATTACATTAAAAATATACCTGTATTCAAGCAATTAAAGCGTTTTACTCCTTGTGAAAGTAAATATACCGTTATGCTTTGTAATGCTATGTAATGCCAGCATTACTGTGGATTTGAGAAAGTAATGCATTACATTACCATTACTTGTAATGCATTTTTTTTGGCATTACACATTACTAGAATTACTTCGAGTTCAAGTAATGCATTGCAATGCATTACCATTACATTTAGCATTACCCCAAGTCTGATATGTACTTTCTAGAAACATTTAGAAACATTTAGGATATATCTGTTGTTGGTATCCCGGTCCGCCCGTACGATTGTCACAATATTTATTTTCCTCGAACTCCAGCCAGTTCATTTCTTGGAATATAATAATTGTGGTAGTCGAAAATTTGAAATTATTATTTTTCCGTGGGACCAGCCTGGTAATGTTTGTTTGTTTGTTGTTTAACGCTCCTTTCGAGAATTCTACACTCATATGGAGACGCCACCACTTCCCGGTGGAGGGCTGAAATTTTAGACCTATATACTCTGCACTTAGGGCCATTGAGCAATGAGGGATCTTTTTCGTGCCAGCACCTACTGCGGTTTATTCGGCCGCATCCGAAGGACCGGTCTCCACGTCCCGCAATGGGATAGATGGGAAATGAAAACTATGTTTTTCAATACAAACACTGTTCCCAAATCTCCTCTTACGTTTACGCAGTAGCTATGATGTTGTATTTTGGAAAATGATTTTGGGTATATCCTGTTGACGTGAAAAAAATCTCAGACTTGAGGCCAATTGGAGTTGATAAAAGGACTTTTTAGTACTGGTTTCCATAATCTTCTTACATTCTATGCAGTAGCCAAACCAATGAAACCATCTCTTAGAATTTGATTGATCGTGTCCTATAGATGTATAATACTGTTTCGGAATTTGATTATACCCTCCTTGGAGAACAGGTTTAGGTAGAAAATTTAAAACACCCATATTTTTTATGAACTCTGCTAAATGAACATGAGTCTTATACACTGAGGAACACTATTAATATTTGCCACTAATAACTCGTGAAAGAAAGTAAATATTATTTTTTTACTTTTAAGGTAGTACACATGTCCTAATGTCAACTCATATCTTTTCAAACACACTAAATAAATAAAGAAAAATCTCAAAAATGTCATTATAAAGTGATTTTCTAAACAAGAAGCTATAAATGGTAACATTCATTTGTCACGTTCTGCAAAAATTACATAGACATCCGATATATTGCACATTTGGGACCTTGCATATACATTTTGTATGTGGTTTTAGCTCACCTGAGCCAAAGGTTCCAGTTATCTTTTCAGATCAAGATTTGTCCGTTGTCTGTCGTTGTTGTTGTCGTCGTAAACTTTTTACTGTTTCATCTTATTCTCCAGAACCAATGCACCAATTTCAACTTGACATAGGATATCCTTGGGAATATCGGATTCAACTTTCTTCAGATGAAGAGCAACGCCCTCTTTCAAGGGGAAATAAGAAGTAGTGAATATTTATTTGCATCTTTCAAAAATCTTTTTTTCCAAGAACCATTGGGCCATAAAAGTTTAAACATATATGAAAACTTCATTACATAGTGGATATTCAAGTTTGTTCAAATCATGACCCTCGGGGGCTGGGTGGCAACATAATAGGCGATCAAAGTTCAATATTGGAATATAAGAAGAAAATCTGATAAAATCTTCTTCTTAAGAACTACTGGGCCAGAAAAGTTGAAACGAATATGAAATCTTCATAACATAGTGCAGATTCAAACTTCTTCAAATAATGACCCCGGGGGTAGGGTGAACTAAATGGGCGATCAATGTTTTACATACTAGGAATATATAGAAAAACAAGACACTCTTCTTATTGAGGCCTGATATGCTATTTTAGAAACTATTTGGGGAAAATGGGAAGTCAGATTTCATTAAAAAAATACAAAGTTAAACGTTGTATTTCCAAGAACAAAATAATAATAATAACTAGATGCAATCTCGTTGCAAGCAACGAGTGGGTCTTCCGTCCGATTTTTGATAAGAAGAGATAAGAATTTGAATGAGATTTTCATTCAAATATAATGACACAAATAAATTGTTTCGACGAACAATTTTGCTTCAGTAATGTGTAACAATATATTGACCATTAAAGGGTTATAGATTAAAGACTTAATTTTTGCCCCTTTTACTTGTGGTCAGCCCCTTTTTCTTGATATCATCTTAAAGCTTTCATGATTTTGAACACTCTTTGTTTAAAAAATATTCAGAAATTCTTTTTCGTTTCCGAGATATTTGCAAAAGAAATATTTAGGGACTGGCCCATCAACTCCTTAATGGGGATGTTTAGGAAAAATTGCAAGGTTGCATATTGTTCAGAACATTATTTTGAACATCTTTTGTTCAATATTGCTTATCAAAATATTTCCCACTTTCGAGATATAAAGTGTCAAAGATTTAGCATTCTGGTCCCTTATGGCCCCTAATTATGTAACATATGATGTATATAGCATGATATATGGTTGTGAATTGTTGAGATAGACATTTTGGCTTCAGTAATGCATTACAAAATATTGATCGTTAAAGAGTTATTGATTAAAGATTTCAGCCCCTCTCGGCCCCTATTTTGAGGGACCAGCCCCTTAACTTTTTCTTCATACCATATTAAAGCTCTCATGATTTGGAACAATTTTTGTTCAACAACTAATCAGAAATTCTTTTTCGTTTCCGAGATATTTGCAATAATAAATATTTAGGGGCCGGCCCTTCAACTCCTTAATGGGGATTTTTAGGAAAAATTGAAAGTTTGCATATTGTTCAGAACATTATTTTGAACATCTTTTATTCATTATTGCTTATCAAAATATTCCCTACTTTCGAGACATAAAGTGTCAAAGATTGAACATTCTGGCCCCTTATGGCCCCTAATTATGTCATATATGATGTATATATAATAATATCTGGTTGTAAATTGTTGAGATAAACATATTTGCTTCAGTAATGCATTACAAAATATTGATTGTTAAAGAGTTATTGATTAAAAACATTTGGCCCCTCTCGGCCCCTAGTATGATGAGTCAGCGCTTTTTTTTTTTGATATCATGTAAAAGATCTTGTCATTCTGCACAACTACTGTTCAGTATGTTTTCACAAAATAATTATAGTTTAAAAGATATGATACAAAATGTTGTTGAAAATTCACTCATGATTCGTGTCCTAAATTTTGACCCCTACCGAGCTTCCATTCTAGGCACTTCCGGAAAATATCTAAACCCAGGTGCAAAATGGCAACATGTCCTCTATCATCACTGAAAATTTCAGCGCTCTAGCTTAAGCTGTTCTTGAGTTCCATCAGAGACAAGGAGGTCCTCTGAATTTTGATAAAAGGGCGATAACTTTCGACAAGAAGTGATTTTCGGAAAACTGTTCAGCCGAAATTAACTTCAGATAACCTAGCAACAATCCTGAAAATCTGAAGCAAATCCATCAATCCATCTCCGAGAAATCGTCTGCACAAAATTCGTGCAGAAAAAAAGAATAATAACTAGATGCGATCTCGTTGCGGGCAACGAGTGGGCCTTCCGTCCGATTTTTGATAAGATGAGATCAGAATTTGATTTTCGTTCAAATATAATGATATAAATAAATTGTTAATAGGAACAATTTTGCTTCAGTAATCTGTAACAAAATATTGATCATTTAAGATTATAGACTAAAGACTTTCGGCCCGTCTTGGCCCCTATTTTGAGGGGCCAGCCCTATTTCCTTCATATCTTCTTACAGCTCTCATGATTTTGAACACTTTTTATTCAACAACTATTCTAAAAAAAAAATTTTGTTTCGAGATATATGCAAAAGAAATAATAGGGGCCATTCCTTCAACTCTTTAATGGGGATTTTTAGCAAAAATTGAAAGGTAACATATTGTTCAGAACATTATTGTGATCATCTTTTATTCAATAATGCTTATCAAAATATTTCCCACTTTCGAGATATAAAGTGTCAAAGATTTAGCATTCTGGCCCCCTAATGTAGCCTTATAACGTAACATATGAAACCAACAACATGTTATATAGTAAAGGAGTATGAAGATGATATATTTTGCCTTAGTAATGTATTACAAAATATTGATCGTTTAAAAGTTATTGATTAAAGACTTTCGGCCCCTATCGGCCCACTTTTGCGGGGCCAGTCCCTTTTTCTTGATATCACCTTAAAGCTCTTTTGATTTTGAACACTTTTTGTTCAACAACTATTCAGAAATTCTTTTTCATTTCCGAAAAGAAATATTTAGGGGCCGGCCCTTCAACTCCTTAATGAAGACTTTAGCAAAAATTGAAAGGTAACATATTGTTCAGAACATTATTTTGAACATCTTCTGTTCAATATTGCTTATCAAAATATTTCCCACTTTCGAGTTATGAAGCGTCAAAGATTTAGCATTTCGGCCCCTTATGACGCCTAATTATGCAACATATGATGCGAATAACATTGTATATAGTTGAAATTTGTTCAGACAAACATTTTTGCTTCAGTAATATTTTACAAAATATTGATCGTTAAAGAGTTATTGATGAAAGACATACGGCCCCTCTCGGCCCCGATTTTGAGGGGCCAGCCCCTTTTTCTTGATATCACCTTGATGCTCTTATAATTTTGAACACATTTTGTTCCACAACTATTCAGAAATTCTTTTCCGAAATATATGCAAAAGAAATATGAAGGGGCCGGCCCTACAACTCCTTAATGGGGACTTTAAGCAAATATTGAAAAGTTGTATATTGTTCAAAACATTATTTTGAACATTTTTTGTTCAATATTGCTTAACAAAATATTTCCCACTTTCGAGATATAAAGCGTCAAAAATTTAGCATTCTGGCCCCTTATGGCCCCTAATTATGTAAGATATGAGATAATTATCATAATATTTAGTTGTAGTTTGTTCAGATAATCATTTTTGCTTTAGTGATGTATAACAAAATATTGATCGTTAAGGAGTTATGGTTTTAAGACTTTTGGCCCCTCTTGGCCCCTAATGTGATGAGTCAGCCCTTTTTTCTTGATATCATATAAAAGATCCAGTAATTCTACACATTTCCTGATCAATATGTTTTAAGAAAATATTCATAGTTTTGAAGATATGATAAAAAATGTCTCGAAAATAAATTCACTCCTGATTCATGTCCTAAATTTCGACCCCTACCGAGCTTCCATACTAGGCACTTCCAGAAAATTTTAAAACTGAGGTGCACAACTAATACATGTCCTCTATTATCACTGAAAATTTCAGCACTCTAGCTTTTGTCGTTTTTGAGTTTTTGTGTATACAAAATGGTCACTAAAAATTCGATTAAAGGGCGATAACTTCCGACCAGAAGTGATTTATCAAAAACAGAATTGCCGGAATTAACTTCAAATAAAGACCCATCAACCCTGAAAATTTGAAACAAATTGAACGAGCCATCTCCGAGAAATCTTCTGCACAAAATTTGTAAAGAAAAAAAAAAGAATAACTAGATGAGATCTCGTTGCGAGCAACGAGTAGGTCTTCCGTCTGATTTTTCGATGAGATGAGATGTGATTTTGATTAAGTTTTTGTTAAAAGATAATGATATAAAGATTTCCCTCCTAAGATTTCATTCTTTTGATTTATATAACATAAACTTGAACATCTTTCGTTCAATATTGCTTTTCAAAATGTTTCCCCTTTTCAAGATAGAAAGCGTAAAAGATTTAACATTCAAACCACTTATGGCCCCTAATTACGCGATGTGGAATCAAAATTTTACAACATATTGTTGCATATTGTTATGTTAAGCATTTTTACTTCAGAAATTTATAACAAATTCTTGATCATTGAAGAGTTACATTTTGTCTTTTGACCTCTCTGAGCCCCTAATTTGAGGAGTCAGCCCCTTTTTCTTAGTATCAAATGAAAGGTCTTGTGATTTTGAAGACTTTTTGTTCAACAACTATTCAGAGATTTCTTTTCGTTGTGGAGATATGCTGAATGGAAATATTTAGGGGCCACCCCTCCAAGTCCTTAATGAGGTCGTTTGACAAAAATTGAAAGCGTACATATTGTTTAAAACATTATTCTGACCATCTTTTGTTCAGTATTGCATATCAAAATATTCCCCTTTTTTTGAGATATAAAGCGTCAAAGATTTAGCATTTTGGCCCCTAAAGACCCCTCATTACGTAACATATGAACATAATCTTATATTATATTGTTCCAAATCGTTAAGATAAACATCTTTGCTTCAGTAATGTATTACAAAATATTGATCGTTAGAGAGTTATAGATGAAAGTCTTTTGGCCCCTCCGAGCCCCTAATTTGGGGGGTCAGCCCCTTTTTCTTGATATCAAATGAAAGGTCTTGTGATTTTGAAGACTTTTTGTTCAACAACTATTCAGAGATTTCTTTTCGTTGTGGAGATATGCTGAATGGAAATATTTAGGGGCCACCCCTCCAAGTCCTTAATGGGGCCGTTTGACAAAAATTGAAATCGTACATATTGTTTAAAACATTATTCTGACCATCTTTTGTTCAGTATTGCATATCAAAATATTCCCCATTTTCGAGATATAAAGCGTCAAAGATTTACCATTCTGGCCCCTTAAGACCCCTTATTACGTAACATATGAACATAATCTTATAATATATTGTTGCAAATCGTTAAGATAAACATCTTTGCTTCAGTAATGTATTACAAAATATTGATCGTTAGAGAGTTATAGATGGAAGACTTTTGGCCCCTCTCAGCCCCTAATTTGAGGTGTCAGTCCCTTTTTCTTGATACCAAATGAAAGGTCTTGTTATTTTGCATGTTTTTTGTTTTATGTGTTTTAGATAATATTTGCAGGTAAAAAGATATAAAGGAAAACGTGTCAAATTTTGTGAGATGCTTGTGAGCCAATTTTTCGAGCCCAGGCGAGCTTCAAGGCATTTTGAGCTGGAAAAATACAGATGCCAAATGGCACATCTATAATCTTTCCTCTATCTTCACTGAAAATCTTAACTCAATATCTAAAGTCGTTTAGGAGGAGTTTCCAGGACAAGCCGACCATGTGAAAATCAGAAAATACTCAATATCTCAAGATAGGAAGTGACGTCATCAATGAAAAAAATTTCCAATAAGGTTCAGATCAATACCTATCAGATCTGAAAGTTTCATGAAAATCGGCCAAGTCGTTTATGAGAACTCGCGTGCACAAAATCGGTAAGAATAATAATAATAAAAACTAGATGAGATCTCGTTGCGAGCAACGAGTGGGTCTTCCGTCCGATTTTTGATAAGATGAGATAAGAATTTGACTCAGATTTTCGTCAAAACCTAGTGATATAAATAAATTGTTAAGAAATTTTCCTTCAGTGACAAAATATTGATCATTAAAAAGTCATGGATTAAAAACTTTCGGCCTTTCTTGGCCCCTATTTTAAGGGGCCAGCCCCTTTTTCTACATACCACTTTAAAGCTCTTATGATTTTGAACACTTTTTGTTTAACAACTATTCAGAAATTCTGTTTCGTTTCCGAGGTATATGAAAAAGATATATTTAGGGGCCAGCCCTTCAACTCCTTAATGGGGACATTTAGCGAAATCAAAAGGTTAAATATTGTTTAAAACATTATTTTGAACATCTTTTATTCAATATTGCTTATCAAAATATTTCCCACTTTCGAGATATAGAGTGCCAAAGATTTGGCCTTCTGGCCCCTTATGGCCCCTACTTATGTAACATGTGATGTGAATATTATAATATATAGTTGAAAATTGTTGAGGTAAACATTTCTGCTTCAGTAATGAATTACAAAATATTGATCGTTAAAGAGTTATTGATTAAAGACTTTCGGCCCCTCCTGGCCCCTATTTAGAGGGGCCAGCCCCTTTTTCTTCATACCACTTTAAAGCTTTCATGATTTTGAACACTTTTTGTTCAACAATTATTCAGAAATTCTTTTTCGTTTCCGAGCTATATGAAAAAGATATATTTAGGGGCCAGCCCTTCAACTCCTTAATGAGGACGTTTAGCGAAAATCAGAAGGTTAAATATTGTTTAAAACATTATTTTGAACATCTTTTATTCAATAATGCTTATCAAAACATTTTCAACTTTCGAGATATAGAGTGCCAAAGATTTGGCCTTCTGGCCCCTTATGGCCCCTAATTGTGTAACATATGACATAAATATTAAAATATATAGTTGTAAATTGTTAAGATAAACTCTTTTGCTTCAGTAATGTATACCAAAATATTGATCGTTAAAGAGTTATTGATTTAATACTTTTGGCCCCTCTCGGCCCCTAATATGACAAGTCAGCCCTTTTTTCTTGATTTCATATTAAAGATCTTGTCATTCTGCACCAATATTGTTCAGTATGTTTTTACAAAATAATTATACTTTAATAGATATGATACAAAATGTCTCAAAAAATCACTCATGATTCGTGTCCTAAATTTCGACCCCTACCGAGCTTCCATACTAGGCACTTCCGGAAAATATCCAAACCCAGGTGCAAAATGGGAACATGTCCTCTATCATCACTGAAAATTTCAGCGCTCTAGGTTAAGCCGTTTTTGAGTTCCATCGCAGACAAAGAGGTCCTCTAAATTTTGATAAAAGGGCGATAACTTTCGACCGGAAGTAAATTTCAAAAATTTAACTTCAGATATCAACGCATCTACCATGAAAATTTGAATAAAATCGAACAAGCCATCTCCGAGAAATCTTCTGCACAAATTTTGTAAAGAAAAAAAAGAATAATAATAATAACTAGATGCGATCTCGTTGCGAGCAACGAGTGGGTCTTCCGTCCGATTTTCGATAAGATGAGATAAGAATTTGACTGAGATTTTCGTTAAAAATAGTTATATAAATAAATTGTTAAGACAAACAATTTTCCTTCAGTAATGTGTAACTAAATATTGGTCATTAAAAAGTCATAGATTAAAAACTTTCGGCCCGTCTTGGCCCCTTATATGAGTGGTCAGCCCCTTTTTCTTGATACCATCTTAAAGTTCTCATGATTTTGAACACTTTTTCTTCAACAACTACATGTATTCAGAAATTCTTTTTCGTTTCCGAGATATATGCAAAAGAAATATTAAGGACCGACCCTTTAAGTCCTAAATGGGAACGTCTAGCAAAAATTGAAAGATTGCATAATATTAAGAATATTATTTTGAATGTCTTTTGTTAAATATTGGTTATCAAACTATTTTACCTTTTCAAGATTTATTGTGCCAAAGATTATACAATCTGACCCCTAATGATCCCTTATTGCATACGATATAAAGAGTGTGAAGATGAACTATTTCACTTCAGTGATATATTACAAAATATTGATCATTAAAGAGTTATTGATTAAAGACTTTCGGCCACTCTCAGCCCCTATTTTGCGGTGCCAGTCCCTTTTCTTCATACCACTTTAAAGCTCTCATGATTTTAAACACTTTTTGTTCAACAACTATTCAGAAATTCTTTTTCGTTTCCGAGATATATGCAAAAGATATATTTAGGTGGCAGCCCTTCAACTCCTTAATGGGGACCTTTAGCGAAAATCGAAAGGTTACTTACTGTTTAAAACATTATTTTGCACATATTTTATTCTATATTGCCTATCAAAACATTTCCCACTTTCGAGATATAGAGTGCCAAAGATTTGGCCTTCTGGCCCCTTATGGCCCCTTATTATGTAACATGTGATATGAATATCATAATATATAATTGGAAATTGCTGAGATAAACATTTTTGCTTCAGTATTGAATTGCAATATATTGATCGTTAAAGAGTTATTGATGAAAGACTTTCGGCCCCTCTCAGCCCCTATTTTGAGGGGCCAGTCCCTTTTTCTTCATACCACTTTAAAGCTCTTATGATTTTAAACACTTTTTGTTCAACAACTATTCAGAAATTCTTTTTCGTTTCCGATATATATGCTAAAGATATATTTAGGGGCCAGCCCTTCAACTCCTTAATGGGGACGTTTAGCAAAAATCAAAAGGTTACATATTGATCACATCATTATTTTGTACATCTTTTATTCAATATTGCTTACCAAAATATTTCCCACTTTCGAGGTATAGAGTGCCAAACATTTGGCCTTCTGGCCCCTTATACATGTAGCCCCTAATAATGTAACATGTTATGTGAATATTATAATATATAGTTGTAAATTGTTGAGATAAACATTTTTGCTTCAGTAATGAATTGCAAAATATTGATCGTTAAAGAGTTATTGATTAAAGACTTTTGGCCCCTCTCAGCCAATATTTTGAAGGTCCAGTCCCTTTTTCTTCATACCACGTAAAAGCTCTTATGATTTTGAACACTTTTTGTTCAACAACTATTCAGAAATTCTTTTTCGTTTCTGAGATATTTGCAAAAGATATATTTAGGGACCAGCCCTTCAACTCCTTAATGGGGAAGTTTAGCAAAAATTGAAAGGTTACATATTGTTTAGAACATTATTTTGAACATCTTTTATTCAATATTGCTTATCAAAATATTTCCCACTTTCGAGATATAGAGTGCCAAAGATTTGGCATTCTCGCCCCTTTTGGCCCCTAATTATGCAACATATGACATAAATATTATAATATATAGTTGTAAATTGTTATGATAAACTCTTTTGCTTCATTAATGTATACCGAAATATTGATCGTTAAAGAGTTATTGATTTAATACTTTTGGCCCCTCTCGGCCCCTAATATGATAAGTCAGCCCTTTTTTCTTGATATCATATTAAAGATCTTGTCATTCTGCACAAATATTGTTAAGTATGTTTTAACAAAATGATTATACTTTAAAAGATATGATACAAAATGTCTCAAAAATTCACTCATGATTCGTGTCCTAAATTTTGACCCCTAACGAGCTTCCATACTAGGCACTTCCGGAAAATATCCAAACCCAGGTGCAAAATGGCAACATGTCCTCTATCATCACTGAAAATTTCAGCGCTCTAGGTTAAGCCGTTTTTGAGTTCCATCACAGACAAGGAGGTCCTCTAAATTTTGATAAAAGGGCGATAACTTCCGACCGGAAGTAAATATCACTTAACGAAATTGCCGGAATTAACCTCAGATGACAACGCATCTACCATGAAAATTTGAATAAAATCGAACGAGCCATCTCCGAGAAATCGTCTGCACAAATTTTGTAAGAAGAAAAAAGAATAATAACTAGATGAGATCTCGTTGCGAGCAACGAGTGGGTCTTCCGTCCGATTTTTGATAAGATGAGATAAGAATTTGACTGAGATTTTCGTTCAAATATAATGATATAAATAAATTGTTAAGACGAACAATTTTGCTTTAATAATGTTTTACAAAATATTGATCATTAAAGATATATAGATTAAAGACTTTCGCTCCTTCTTGGCCCCTAGTGTGAGAGGTCAGCCCCTTTTTCTTGATATCATTTTAAAGTTCTCATGATTTTGAACACTTTTTGTTCAACAACTAGTCAAAAATTCTTTTTTGTTTTCGGGATATATGCAAAAGAAATATTAAAGACTGGCCCTTCAAGTCCTAAATTGGGACGTCTAGCTAAAATTGAAAGAGTGCATATTGTTCAGAATATTATTTTGATCGCCTTTTGTTCAATACTGTTTATCAAAATATTCTTCCTTTTCGAGATATATTGCGCCAAAGATTATGCAATCTGGCCCCCTAAAGACCCCTTACTGCGTAATATATGATATCAACATCATGTTATTTAGATAAAGTGTGTGAACATGTACTATTTCGCTTCAGTAATATATTATAAAATATTGATCATTAAAGAGTTATTGATTGTATACTTTCGGCCCCTCTCAGCCCCTTATTTAAGGGGACAGACCCTTTTCCTTGATATCACCTTAAAGCTCTCATGATTTTGAACACTTTTTGTTCAACAACTACTCAGAAATTTTTCTTCGTGTCTGAGATATTTGCAAAGGAAGTATTTAGGGGCTGGCCCTTCAACTCCTTAATGGGGACGTTTAGCAAAAATCAAAAGGTTGCATATTGTTTAGAACATTATTTTGAATAACTTTTGTTCAATATTGCTTATCAAAATATTTCCCACTTTTGAGATATAAAGCGTCAAAGATTTAGCATTCTGGCCATTTATGGCCCCTAATTATGTAACATATGATGTGAATATCATAATAAAAAGTTGTAAATTGTTGAGATGAACATTTTTGCTTCAGTAATGCATTACAAAATATTGATCGTTAAAGAGTTATTGTTCAAAGACTTTCGGCCCCTCTCATCCCCTAATTTGGGGGGCCAGCCCCTTTCTCTACATATCACTTTAAAGGTCTCATGATTTTGAACACTTTTTGTTCAACAACTATTCAGAAATTCTTTTTCGTTTCCGAGCTATATGCAAAAGATATATTTAGGGGCCAGCCCTTCAACTCCTTAATGGGGAAGTTTAGCAAAAATTGAAAGATTAAATATTGTTGAGAACATTATTTTGAACATCTTTTATTCAATACTGCTTATCAAAATATTTCCCACTTTCGAAATATAGAGTGCCAAAGATTTGGCATTCTGGCCCTTTATGGCCCTTAATTATGTAACATATGATGTATTTATCATAATATATGGTTGTAAATTGTTAAGATAAACATTTTTGCTTCAGTAATGTATACCAAAATATTGATTGTTAAAAAGTTATCAATTTAATACTCTTGGCCCCTCTCGGCCCCTAATGTGATGAGTCAGCCCTTTTTTCTTGATATCATATTAAAGATCTTGTCATTCTGCACAAATATTGTTCAGTATGTTTTAACAAAATAATTATACTTTAAAAGATATGATACAAAATGTCTCAAAAAATCACTCATGATTCGTGTCCTAAATTTTAACCCCTATCGAGCTTCCATACAAGGCACTTCCGGAAAATATCCAAACCCAGGTGCAAAATGGTAACATGTCCTCTATCATCACTGAAAATTTCAGCGCTCTAGCTTAAGCCGTTTTTGAGTTCCATCGCAGACAAGGAGGTCCTCTAAATTTTGATAAAAGGGCGATTACTTCCGACCGGAAGTAGATATCCCTTAATAGACTTGCCGGATTAACTTCAGATGTCAACGCATCTACCATGAAAATTTGAATGAAATTGAACAAGCCATCTCCGAGAAATCGTCTGCACAAAATTTGTAAGAAGAAAAAAGAATAAAAATAATAATAACTAGATGGTTCTCGTTGCGAGCAACGAGTGGGTCTTCCGTCTGATTTTTGGATAAGATTAGTCAAGATCTTGACTGAGATATTCGTCTATAAAAAATGAATGGATGAATATTGTTTAAAACATAATTCTGAGCATCTTTTGTTCAATATTGCTTATCAAAATATTTCCCCTTTTCGAGATATAAAGTGTCAAAGATTTAGCATTCTGGCCCCTTTTGACCCCTTATTACGTAACATATGATCAAAATTTTATAATATATAGTTGCAGAATGTTAAGATGAATATTTTTGCTTCAGTAATTTATAACAAAATATTGATCATTAAAGAGTTATAGATGAAAGACTTCTGGCTGTTCTGAGCCCCTAATTTGAGGGGTCAGCCCCTTTTTCTTGATATCAAATAAAAGGTTTTGTGATTTTGAAGACTTTTTGTTCAACAACTATTCAGAAATTTTCTTTCGTTTAAGAGATATATAGAATAACAATATTTAGGGGCCAGCCCTCCAAGTCCTTAATGGGGATTTCTTGCAAAAATTAAAAGGGTGTATATTGTTTAGAACATTATTCTGAACATCTTTTGTTCAATATTGCTTATCAAAATATTTCCCCTTTTCGAGATATAAAGTGTCAAAGATTTAGCATTCTGGCCCCTTTTGACCCCTTATTACGTAACACATGATGCAAATTTTATAATATATAGTTGCAGAATGTTAAGATGAATATTTTTGCTTCAGTAATTTATAACAAAATATTGTTCATTAACGAGTTATAAATGAAAGACTTCTGGCCCTTCTGAACCCCCTAATTTGAGGGGTCAGCCCCTTTTTCTTGATATCAAATAAAAGGTCTTGTGATTTTGAAGACTTTTTGTTCAACAACTATTTAGAAATTTCCTTTCGTTTAAGAGTTATATAGAATAACAATATTTAGGGGCCAGCCCTACAAGTCCTTAATGGGGATGCCTTGTAGAAATTAAAAGGGTGTATATTGTTTAGAACATTATTCTGAACATCTTTTGTTCAATATTCCTTATCAAAATATTTCCCCTTTTCGAGATATAAAGTGTCAAAGATTTAGCATTCTGGCCCCTTATGGCCCCTTATTACGTAACACATGATCAAAATTTTATAATATATAGTTGTAAAATGTTATGATAAACATTTTTGCTTCAGTAATTTATAACAAAATGTTGATCATTAAAGAGTTATTAATGAAAGATTTTTTGCCCCTCTCAGCCCCTAATTTGAGGGGTTAGCCCCCTTTTCTTGATATCAAATAAAAGGTCTTGTGATTTGAAAGACTTTTTGTTCAACATGTTTTAACAAAATACTTTTATTTAAAATGTTATTATAAGAAATGTCTCTAAAATTCACTCATAAATCACGTCCTAAATTTTGACCCCTACCGAGCTTCCATACTTCGCTCTTCCGGAAAATTTGAAAACCAAGGTGCACATCTAGAACATGTCCTCTTTCACCACTGAAAGTTTCAACACTCTAGCATTTGTCATTCTTGAGTTTTTGTGCAGACACAAGGTCTATCTAAAAATCGATCAAAGGGCGATAACTTCTGATCGGAAGTGATTTTTCAAAAACTGAAATGCCGTTATAAACTTCAGATAGCAGCGCATTAACCCTGAAAATTTGAAGCAAATCGATCGAGCGATCTCCGAGAAATCTTCTGTACAAAATCGGTAAGGAAAAAAAAAAGAATAATAACTAGAGCAAAGCTCGTTGCAAAGCAACGAGTAGGTCTTCCGTCCTGTTTTTACCGGAAGTGACGTCAACAAGAGAAAGGAATGAGTTTAGACGTCTCCAGTGACTTTAAAATTACAATTTTGCATCAAAACCTGCAAAATAAGCTATTTCTGGCTACTTCCGGTTTGACCGGAGGTGTTGTTGAGGGATGATAAATTTGGTTGGACGCTTCTGATTACATAAATTAACTAATAACATGTCGAAAACGGCAAAAATATGCATTTTTTGACTACTTCCGTTTTGGCCGGAAGTGACGTTATATGACGACTTTCGGCAATCTTATTCACTTCTACTTGTCATTTTAATTTGCTATTTTGATGTATCACAAATTCTCAATAGTTTTGGAGATACTGAGAAAACACTTTCAGCCCCTGTAGATCCCTTTGATATCAAATTAGAGATCTTGCCATTCTGCACAACTTTTGTTCTATATCTTTTAACAAAATATTTACAAGTAAAGAGATATTCTTGAAAAAATGCTAAAAACTTTTATATTCTCAATAAGACTATTTTTGGAGCATACCAAGCGTCAAAGTGCGGCACGTCTGGAAAAAATGAACTACCTAGTACATATTTATGAACATTGCTCTTTCATTGTTGAAAATATCAAGTTCCTATTTTAAGTGTTTTTTTAGAAAACGAACGGACAAAGTGACCCTCTAAAAATCACCTAATCGCAGAAATCTCCGAACTGGAAGTGAGGTCATTAAAATAAAAAAAATATCTAGATTTTTTTTATTTTCTACCAGACCTGAAAGTTTCCTGAAAATCAAACAACCCGTTTCCGAGAACACGCGTGCACAAAATCGGTAGGAAAAAAACAATAATAAAATTATGCCTGGACATGTTTTCTTATTTCTCTGCAAGTGACCTTGAACTTGCCAGAAAGACCTTTGATCAAGGTCATGACACAGCCTCCGTTCATAAGCAATCTCTGTTTCAAGTAAGAGCTTCCAGTGATTTTCTATTACTAAATCATAGCATGAAATAGAAATTAATTTTTTTCTGTCAGTATCCTTGAACTTGACGGAATATCCTTGGGTCGGTGTCAAGACAAACCCTCAATCTCAAACAACCTCTGTTTTAAGAAAGAGGTTCTAGTGATTCCCCCGTAGAAATTCATATCCCAGACAGGCATTTTACAACTTTTTCTGCCAGTGACCCTGAATTTGCTGAAATAACCTTATTTTAAGTCATCTAAAATCGGCGGACCATAAGCAATCTTTGTACCAAGTGCGAACATAAAAAATTACAGCCTAGATCGTAATAATACAATTTTCTTTGTCAAAGTCGAAGCAAACCTTTTTGTCACAAGCAATCTCTGTATCAAGAATGAGCTTCCAGTGATTCTCAATTACAAATAAATGGCTCGGACAAAACATTTATTCTTTCTCCACTGACCTTGAATTTGCTGGAATGACCTTGGATCAAGACCATGACACACCCTAGGATCATTGGCAATCTTTGTACCAAGTATGAGCTTCCAGTTAATCCAAAAAGTCATAGCCTGGGCAAACTTGGAGGGACAGACGGGTCCTGAGAGATGGGGTACTGATTAAAATTTGAAATTATTTTTATATAGTCAATTTTTTTTACGATCGACGTTTTGATGCACCCCCCCCTCCCAAAAAAAAAAAATGATTGAAAACTTCGCCTCTGAAGGGAAGCATTTTATCTATTTCCGGGGGGATATACGTTTACTGATGAGAGGAAATTTAATCAACTATCGGTCCTATAAATATGAATGATTGCTTTGGAATATTTGGTTACAATTACATGGGTCGCCCACGTGGCGCAGTGGTTAGAGCGTCTGCTCTAGAGTCGCGGAGTAAGGAGTTGATCCTTAAGTCGCGGGTTCGAATCCCACTGTGGGACATGGAGACCGGTCCTTTGGATGAGACCGTATAAACCGAGGTCCCGTGTCGCAGTAGGTGCTAGCACGAAAAAGATCCCTCACTGCTCAATGGCCGTAAGTGCCGAGTATAGGATAAAATTTGCATCTCTCCACTGGCAAGTGGTGGCGTCTCCATATGAGTGAAAAATTCTCGAGAGGAACGTTAAACAACATACATACATACATACATACAATTGGCTTTTATATTTATTTATACACGTAAGTTATTGTCAGCTAAGAACTAAATTAACATCTGCTATAGACAAAACCAATAAATTTTTAGCTATTTAGGGTTATCTACATGTACATATATAAATCTCTATTTGTAAGAAACACTTTTTATAAAACAAATTTTCGCCAATGATATATTTGGCACTCTATTTAATTACCATTTTATTTGGATGTCGATCAACACATTTTTTTTTTCAAAAACCCCGTAGTGCAAAATAAGCGAAACTGTCCAATGAAGATGTTTAAAAATCCTGATTCCGCAATCGCATCATCTCGGGCGTTTCCGTCAGAGGTCGGAAAAACAACCCCGAATGTTTTAACATTACCGGATGTTAAAATTTTATACAAGATGGAGTCGCTTCCTATTTATTAAGGATAGACGGAGTTGAAAGTCCCTTCTAGCTAATTAGCATATTTTAGGTAATATCTTTACATTCAATAAAGTTATACGCAACAGATAAAATATCTTCCCTCATTGAGAGAAGATCTTTTATAGTCATTTATTTCAAAGTTTGGGAAGGAGGGGGGGTCTACGTAATACATTAGAGGTTTTTTTCCGTAAGTTGGAAAGGCCCGAGAAGTTGCGACTGACTTATCTTGGTCTAAAAACACTTTGACAAACCCAAACCACGCAGTTTTATTCAGGACACGTGTACAGTGAAATGAAAAAAGTATATTCAATCCAGTTAATTTGAGAAAAAAAATAGTCCGGCGTTTTTTTCAACCTCGTTCGGTTAATTTATTAATTAATCTTTTTTCCGTGAAGGAGGAAGGCATGGACAAAGGATTAAATAAAAATTATTTCCAGGTGTACAAAAGCACCCGTGCATGGACTTCATTTTAGTACTACATATTGTGATTGAAGTTGAAAATAATCAACAAATAGATTTACAGAATAGAGAGATTATGATTGATATTGTAAATAAAATTAAGAAAATTGAACAATATTTGATAAAGGAACTACCTAGTATATATGTACATGAGCAAATGAGTCTCTCTCTCTCTCTCTCTCTCTCGATCGTATTTTTTAAAACTAATCCAGAAAAGTAATGTACGTAAGTTACAAGTCAATTATTTGAAAGAAAATACTCAATTCTATACGGTAAAGGATACAAATAGCTTAATAGTTTATGATACAAAGGCTGCCGATTATGATTTTAATAATTGAAAAAAAGTTGTCAGAGTGTAGTAATTAAGAATGATAAATATGTGATATTCAGTAGCTGCACTGAAATTCACTGGTCTGAAAAAAAAAATGGGATGGATAACCAGAGACTCCGGTCCATCAATATTTTTTTTTTTTTGGAAAGCTACATGTACAGTTCTGCAGTTAGATATTCAAGTGATACTAAAATGTTCCCGGTGTGTACCTTTTCCGTCCCAATTGATATTTGAAAAAAATATGTTATATGCATTCTGAAATTTACAGTTCTGGACATACGATATAGGTTTATTGTTATCTACATGTATAACCCGCTACCGATATTTAATCCCACAACAAAATTATGATGTTAGCATACTTTACTTAAAAAAGATCATTTACGGGTTTTGAATTAATTATAAAAACAAAATTCATTGCTTTAAAATCTTGAGGTATTTTATTAAAACTTTACTATCAACCCTGTAATATAAATAGGCATAGTGCAACACAGAAGTTGCTTATGAAGTTCAGACCTTGGCCACGTGACGGAGTTACCTATCAATGTTTAATCCATATCATCCATATCATTGTTTACTTTTCAAAAAAATAACGAATCATTTTTAAAGTAAGACTGCTCACCCTTATGATTCGGAAGATTCTCTTTAAAAGTTTAAAGTTGGTATAATCATGATAAAAACCTGTGATGAAAAAAATATGACTAGAAATATTTGTGTTGAAAACGGATTAATTTACTGTTTCAAAAAGTAGAGAAAGCGCAAAGCTTGTGCGTTTAATGGTTAAATTAAAGTAACCGCAGATCGCTAGTCCATGCGCAATGAATCACCAAATTAAAAGTAAAATTACACACGGTTGGGAAATAAATTGTTGGTAACTTTAAAACAATTGAAATATGGAGATAACGAACATTTAAAATTCAAGACTGATTAAATGCTTAGCGTTTTGTACTTAAATCAAATCTAAGATATTAAGATAATTTATTTGAAAGATTCGATTTACTTAAAGAAAATAATATTTTCCCGTGTAAGTCGTTGTGTTTGCAAATTAGATTTAGAACAACAATGTTTGATGACTGCGCACTGGTTTACATGCACACGATGGATTGCTTTGACCACAAGCGATCGAAGGAACGGTTAATGGTTGCGTAATTGTAAACAAACACAAAACCTGGCCAGACGTTTTGGATTAAGGCTACATGTATCATGATCACGTTTAAAACAAAGATAAACCAACATAATCTCAAATATTCCATATTAATAATTGTCCATTAATTGTTTACAAAATAGACTTAATACGCCGATTTTTATTTTGTTTACGACTGTGGGTCAATGGTTCACACGCGGTGGATCGCTTTAGATCTTCTCGGCCGCGCGTGATCGAGGGATGGGTTACGTAACGGTAAACAGAATAGAATCTGGGGTTCAGGTGAATGTAAGAATCACGCAGTAAATGATTGTGAATTATTTGACTCTTAAAAGTTTTTTCGCGTTTATATTGTTTGCTTTCATATTTAAACAAAGAAAAGATACTTGTACTTTTTTCTGTTTCTCTCTCTTTCTCTCTTGGAAGGTTCTTTATTTTAAAACACAATAAAAAGAGAAAGTTGTCACCGAATAATCTGAATAGGAACCAAAGAGCACGTTTAAAACTTAATTTAAAAAAATTAGGATACAGCGTTGAAAGATATATTATTTATGGCAGGTTTATTTCAGTTATACGCATAAAGAGTTCTTCTTCACAAATGAAAACGGGTCCTTGTTTACGGGTCTAGCTTTTCTTCCCTACCATACACAAGACTGAACAAAATAATATTTTCATGAGACAAAGAAGGTATAAAGGAACAACTTTTTATCGACAGCCATATCGAAATATTTTCTCGTTTTTGAGTTATAAAGCAAAAACTTTCAAGGGCCCTAGATCCCTAATTTAAGGGGCCAGCTCCTTTTTAGTGGTGTCAAATAAAAGGTAATTAAATTGTTTACAACTTTTATTCTACATGTCTTAATAAAATATTTCTTATTTAAAAGATACAAAGGAAAACATGTGTCAATTTTTGCTCTTTCATGCGTCCTAATTTTTGACCCCTATCTAGCGGCAGTTTGAACGCAGAAATCAAAAAACAAAAACCAATGTTCACAACTTCATTGCTTCTGTTTCTTATATTCAGTAGTATTTATGTTCCAACTTTCGTAGTCTCGGAATATTTGTCTGGAAATTATAGACCCTAAATTTTCACTTAAAGGGAAATAACTCGAAAGCGGAAGTGGATTTTGGAAAAATATTATATTATTCTGATAGAGTTTTGTAACGTCTATAAACTCTGAAATTTTTATTAAAATCCCTTGAGAAATAAGCAAGATATGAGGCATCAAAGTTAACAAGTAGGAAAAAGAAGATAAAAATTTGGGCAGTAGCGGACGTTGATGTTTGGTATTTCGGGTAAAAATGAACTTCCAAGTACAAATCTACATATGTTGCTGTATCATCACTGAAAATCTCACGTTCCTGTGTTAAGTGCTTTTCTTGAAAATGCCCGGACAAACTTACCCTCTAAAATCACAAAATCTCGAAAATCTCCGGACCGGAAGTGACGTCATCAAAATTAAAAAATATATATCTAGATTTTTTAATTCTCTATCAGACCTGAAAGTTTCATGAAAATCGGGCGAGCCGTTTCCGAGAACTCGCGTGCACAAAATCGGTAGGAAAAAAAAACAATAATAAAAATAGTGGAAAAGAAACCTAAGAATAACAGTAAGGTCTTCCGCTGAAGTCGGAAGACCTTAACTAGATGCGTTTCTTGTTGCTAGGGCAACAAGTGGTCTTCCGACCGAACTTTTCTCCAGATCGCTGTGCTACCTCACTTCATTTAATACTTTATTGAAGGTATTTTTTGTTCGCGTTTATGTAACACAGTCTTTCAACATAGATCATGATTATTAAAGGATTTCTGTAGAATCTCTGTTAAAAAAGCTTTAAAAATTAAGCAAAAACTGTCATACATGTCTTCACAGAGAAAAATATCATTTACAACTGAAAAAAGAGAGAAACAATCTCCCGCCCCAGCAGGATTCGAACCCGCAACAAAACGAGAAAGTTTGGATCGGTCATATGAAAGATATGGAGATAACAAACAGTATTCAAGCTCAAAAGTCCATTAAACAATACAAAATAGGAGCAGAGCAAACACGGACCTCCAAACATCAGAGGTGGGATCAGGTGCCATGGAGGAGTGAGCATCCCCTGCCGACCGGTCACACCTGCCGTGTGCTCCTTGTCATGATCGGGAAATCACGGAAAAATCCGTCGACAATTCAGTGTGTAAATAATGGCCTAACAATTAGTATGAAAAACGTTAGTCAGCATTTGACTCAATGATAAATTGTATTTGCTGACAAGGCCATTGTATCGACCATAGAACTTACGAAATGATGACTTTAAAACGAGACAGCTGATATTCTTGTTTCATCAACTTATTTGTCAATAATTTACCTCGTTTTAGAAATTATACATACGTAGAGCATGCTCTTGCGTATCGAATCAACTGAGAGATATATACCCCGTACGCAGGTGATGAAGGTATATTGCTGCATAAGTAAGGGAAGTTGACGATTGAAAAGTTAAAGTCATCACGTTTATCATAAAGTTTGGTTGTTAGATTACCATTAACATCTTTTTCAAGTAAAATATACAAATATGAAACAGATGTGTCAGACTCTGTAGTATCTTTTATCTCAAGTTCACCAGGACATATCGTATCGACATAAGAATGGAAATAGCCATTGTTAATTGACAATACGTCGTCGATATATCTAAATGTCGAGTTGAAGACCACAGCAAGTGTTTTCTTCTTTTCACGTACAAGATTTTGGACAAATTCTGCTTCATATGAATACAAAAAAAGGTCTGCTAATAACGGGGCGCAATTGGTACCCATGGGAATTCCAATAGATTGTTGGAAGACCTGGTCTCCAAAAACCACATAGATATTGTCAATCAGAAACTCAAGCATCTTTTTAATGTCAACTTCAGAGTACTTGTGTGTACAATCAGAATGTTTTTTAACAAAATAATTTTGCAAATGACGAATGACAAGGTAAGTATATTTACGAGTTCCATTTTTATTGAAAAAGCAGCTGTCAATGATATCAAAAAGCCTGGAATTTAATTTATCGTGGGGAATGGTTGTGTATAAAGTTGAAAAGTCGTAAGTTTTAAAGCTGTTGATTTTGGTAAAATCTTGTGATTTCAAATTTTCCAAAAGTTCCTTGGAATTTTTAAGTATCCACATCTGATTTACACCACTTCTCGAATATATTGCTGCACAGTACTCTTGAAGTTTCCCCTTCACCACTGTTAATATCTTAGTGAGGAGTAAAGATAGAGGCTTGGTTGAACATATACTGGAACCCGCTATGTATCTTTGTTTGTAAGGATTTTTATGAAGTTTCGGAATCCAATATAAATATGGTAATTCGAATTCATCTTGGTTGTTTGGAATATTAAAAATATTCAAAACTGACATATGATTTTAAAGAAGTTCTTCCTTAGAAAGGGAACTATGAGTATAAGTTGGATTACCACTTGTAGAATTAAATCCAAGTTCCTCTAAAATACATTTAATATAATGAGTCTTACAAACAAAGACAATATTGTTACCTGCTTTGTCAGCAGGGACCAGTACGTACTGATCATGTAATCTATCTTTGTATTACATATCTTTGCAACAAATGCATCAATCAAAATGATAAAAACATACTTAGAACTCTTAGAAGACTCTCGATTAACCCTGTAAATCCCAGAGAAAAATATTGAAAAACAAAAAAGTTACAAATTTAACATTTTTTAATTCACTTCCGTTTGCGACCGGAAGTACGAACGATGGAAAATAATGGTCGATCAACATATCTACATTTGATGCTCTATCATCTCAGCAAGTTTCATATTCATATCTTATCATATATATCGAAAGACCTTAATAATAAAAAGTAAACTAATTGTTCAGAGAACAATTAGAGGCCTTTCCACCTTTTTAAGTGTTTTCGTGTCGTTTAGGCCGAAAAAAAGAAAAATGCCCAAAAAAAAGCAAAAAAAAAAAAAAAAAAAAAAAAAAAAAAAAAATCCTCCTCCAGCTGGGATCGAACTCAAAACCCTTGGTTTGAAAGGCAGGTGCTCTAACCACTGCGCTACACATTCCGATAAAATTGAGTAACTTAATTGTATAAGACTATAGAATAAATACAAGCGTATTTTTAGAATCGGTAGGGGAAGAAAGAAGTTCCGTAAAAGGAAATAGTTCCTGAACTTGCAAGCAGTATATAAAATAACAAGGGACGGGTGTGCGTGAGAAAACGTTAACACTGTTCCCTAATGAAAATGTATTAATGGACTGTAGCCCGATTCATCGATATTGTGAGCATGCTGAATTTTCGGAAAATAGCTTAGTTGTAAGCTTAAAAGATCGGGTTCGGATTTTAACATTTCTGACTGAATATCCTGAAATAAATATGAAACATTTAAATAAGCATTTCTTTGGGTTAAATTAAATATGTGTAGCACAAATTAAACTCCCAACATGCATTTTTAGAAGGGAAACACGACAATGAAAGCGAGAACTGTTTTTAATATACCGAAAATCGCTATTTCTGGAAACTGATTAATTCTAAATAAAAATCAAATAAATTCCAAATGTAAAAGAAAGAGAGAATGCTTGGTATTAAAATGTCGTATCATATCAGGAAAATCGAATGCTACTAATGACATCTGAAGAAATAGCCGATAAAAGGTTTAGATCATTTCTTCGTTCACCTGCACTTTAATTTCAAACACAACAGAACTTGTAGTTCTTGCCGTGAAACTTCATGACTTCTATAAACTTATAAGACTCACCGTAAAACTCTCAAGAAAGTTTCTCTGAGGTCTATACTACATATGTACCAAGTATGTTGTCGATCCGAGGTCTGGTTTGAATTTTACAGAAATATTCTACGTTGTTGTTGATGTGATTTTTTTTTATGAAGGGGGGGGGGGAATGAATTATTTATTTTATGCCTCTTTTAAACTAAGAATTGTAACTACTTTCACATCTTTAAGTCTGATTGTGACCTTTGGGTCAAGATCAAAGGTCAAGGTCAAAGGTCAAGGTCATTTCAAAAAAAAAAACAAAACAAAACAAAAAAAAAAAAACAAGGAAATCTTTACTTTCTATGTTTTTACCTGATACTGGAGCTGGATGCATGTCCTTACTTTTCATTTGACCCAATGTCAAGGCTAAAGGTCAAGGTCAAAGTTCAAGGTCATTTGGTGAATTGCTATATTTTACACATATATAAGGAATTTCTTATGTTTTTAAATGACTTTGACCTTGACCTATATTTCAAGGTCAAAGTCAAACATGCCGATGCAGTTGGTCCCATGTCTCTAGGATACACCGTTTTAAAAAAGGTTCATTAAATGTAAGCAGCATAAACTTTCAGGGGCAGTAACTCATACAAGGGACCAAAGAATGCTTTTGCAATGATAGAATGAAGAGAGTATTAAATGAGTCGAAGACACTGCTGAAGGCTTGGAATCTCTACGTTTTACGGTTTCGGAGGAGTAGCGATAACAAGGTTTTATTGCAAAAGGGGTGACAACTTTTGAATGGGTCAAGCTTTGGGGACAAGAATGAAATCCTTAAAATAGTTTTAGAAGGACATATTATAGATGCAAAGATATTCAGTATATGTCGAAAGGTTTTCTACAGAATCTCTGACAAAAAAGCTTTTAAAAATCAGCAAAAACTACCATACATGTTTTTAAAGAGAGAGAAGCCATTAGCAACTGAAAAAAAGAGAAAAACAAAGAAAAAAAAATTAACTACCTCCAGCAGGATTCGAACCCCAGACAGTGGGACAAAGTTTGGATCGGTCATATCTTTGCAATAAATGCACGCATCAAAATATTGAATACATATTTAGAATTCTTGTAAAACAGTCTATAAACCTTGTAAATCCTAAAGCAAAATATTGAAAAACAAAAAAGTTGAAAAATTGAACTTTTTGAATTCACTTCCGTTTGCGACCGGAAGTGCCGACGACGAAAAATAAAGGTCGTTCCCCATATTGGAATTTGATGTTCTATTTATTCATTGAGTTTCAATTTCATATCTTTAGCCGTTGTCGAGAAAAATTCTGGACAAAATGCCATTTAAAAAATACAAATTTCCCCAAAAATCGCGAACAGAAGTGAATTTTGAAAAAATGAAAAACACGTCTGGAGATATTTACATGATGCATCTTCCGCGAAAAAATCTCTGAAATCTGCTCACTCACAGCTGAGATATCGCCATAACTATGAAAAAAAGAATAATAATAATAGAAAACAGACGGAAAACAATAAGGTCTTCCGAAGGAAGTCGGAAGACCTTAATAACTAGATGGTTCTCGTTGCGAGCAACGAGTGGGTCTTCCGTCTGATTTTGGATAAGATTAGTCAAAACCTTGACTGAGATATTCGTCTATAAAAAGTGAAAGGATGCATACTGTTTAAAACATTATTCTGAGCATCTTTTGTTCAATATTGCTTATCAAAATATTTCCCCTTGTTCGACGTGTCAAAGACTTGGCATTCTGGCCCCTTTTGGCCCATTATTTTGAAGATATGATCAAAGTTTTATAATATATAGTTGCAGAGTGTTAGGATGAACATTTTTGCTTCAATAACTTATAACAAAATATTCATCATTAAAGAGTTATAGATGAAAGACTTTTGGCCCTTCTGAGCCCCTAATTTGAGGGGTCAGCCCCTTTTTCTTGATAGCAAATGAAAGGTTTTATGATTTTGAAGACTTTTTGTTCAACAACTTTTCAGAAATTTCCTTTAGTTTTAGAGATATATAGATTAACAATATTTAGGGGCCAGCCCTCCAAGTCCTAAATGGGGATGTCTTGCAAAAATTGAAAGGGTGTATATTGTTTAGAACATTATTCTAAACATCTTTTGTTCAATATTGCTTATCAAAATATTTCGCCTTTTCGAGATATAAAGTGTCAAAGATTTAGCATTCTGGCCCCTTGTGACCCCTTATTACGTAACATATGATAAAAATTTTATAATATATAGTTGCAGAATGTTAAGATGAACATTTTTGCTTCAATAATTTATAACAAAATATTTATCATTAAAGAGTTATAGATGAAAGACTTTTGGCCCTTCTGAGCCCCTAATTTGAGGGGTCAGCCCCTTTTTCTTGATATCAAATAAAAGGTCTTGTGATTTTGAAGACTTTTTGTTCAACAACTATTTAGAAATTTCCTTTCGTTTAAGAGTTATATAGAATAACAATATTTAGGGGCCAGCCCTCCAACTCCTTAATGGGGATGTTTTGCAAAAATTATAAGGGTGTATATTGTTTATAACATTACTCTGAACATCTTTTGTTCAATATTGCTTATCAAAATATTTCGCCTTTTTGAGATATAAAGTGTCAAAGATTTAGCATTCTGGCCCCTTATGGCCCCTTATTATGTAACATATGATAAAAATTTTATAATATATAGTTGCAGAGTGTTAAGATAAACATTTTTGCTTCAATAATTTATAACAAAATATTCATCAATAAAGAGTTATAGATGAAAGACTTTTGGCCCCTCTGAGCCCCTAATTTGAGGGGTCAGCCCCCTTTTCTTGATATCAAATGAAAGGTCTTGTGATTTTGAAGCTTTTTTGTTCAATATGTTATAACAAAATACTTCTATTTAAAATGTTATTATAAGAAAATTCTCTAAAATTCACCCATAAATCACGTCCTAAATTTTGACCCCTACCGAGCTTCCATACTTCGCTCTTCCGGAAAATTTGAAAACCAAGGTGCACATCTAGAATATGTCCTCTATCACCACTGAAAGTTTCAACACTCTAGCATTTGTCGTTCTTGAGTTTTTGTGCAGACACAAGGTCTATGTAAAAATCGATCAAAGGGCGATAACTTCTGACCGGAAGTGATTTTTCAAAAACTGAAGCGGCGTTATAAACTTCAGAAAGCAACGCATTAACCCTGAAAATTTGAAGCAAATCGATCAAGAGATCTCCGAGAAATCTTCTGCACAAAATCGGTAAGGAAAAAAAAAAAGAATAATAATAATAAGAAAAGTGAAAAATCAACAATAGAATAATAGAAGGGTCTTCCGCAGAAGACGGAAGACCCTAATAAGAAAAGTGAAAAATCAACAATAGAATAATAGAAGGGTCTTACGCAGAAGACGGAAGACCCTAATAAAGGTGAAAAAGAAACCGAAGAATAATAGAAGGGTCTTCCGCTGAAGACGGAAGACCCTAATAAAGGTAAAAAAGAAACCGAAGAATAATAGAAGGGTCTTCCGCTGAAGACGAAAGACCCTAAAAATAGAAAAATTGTATTTAAGGAAGAAATTGGTATATCCTGTATACCTTAAATGACACTTTAAAAAAAAAAAAGAAAGAAGAAGTTATAATTAATAGCGATTCTCTGTAACCACTTAAACTTCTTTGCCACGCATGGTCACCGATTTTTATGAAATTTTGCCCATTATTACATCTTGACACCAGAAACATATATCAAATAAAATTTCGTTGCTATGTGTCTTGGTTGCCATGGTAACAGCCAGAAAAGTCGGAAAAATTGAAATTTTCAGCTACTTTGAATCTTTATTAAGCCTTAATAAAGACTAAGAGAAACAAACAAACCATGTTCACAAAAACATGACAACTTGTTGCCACTTATGCTATAAAGAAACTTTTAGAATTTATCTCTAAGTAAGTAGTAACCATGGGTACATTTGGAATACATTTTAGATGCTGGAAAATGCCGAAAAACGCTCAATATTCACTAATGATAAGTGTTACATGATCAAACTCAATCAACAACTGAAGAAAAACAATAAAAATATTTGACCTTAAATAATTAGGTATTGGCAATATTATTCTAAAAATAACTCTCATGGTTGCCATGGTAACACAGTGTAACCATGCAAAATATGTTGCTAAGATTGGGTTAATGCTACTTTCTTGAGGAAAAACAATAAAATTCATGACTGACACATATAAATCCTTAAGACCTTGCAACATCGACAACATAAGAAAAATTTGAATTAGTTGTTACTTTGCAGTGTAACAATGGAAACAACTTACCAGTTGTTTAAAGTGATATTTTTTTGCTGCCTTAGGAATTTACTTACCTTTTAATCAAGAAACATATTATTTGACTCACCTTGAATAGTACTTATCTGGTAGAACTAAAGTTGAATATCATATACTGATAAAGTTTGTTGAAAAATACAACACTTTTGCTATGGTTACCAAGAAGGACAGATGTTCGATTTTGTAAATTTTATATCAATATTAAACCCTATGTGCCAGCTTTTTGCATCCAGTTAGAGGGTGGGTGGTAGTCTAAATTGAAAGTCAGGTTAGTTGTACATAAATATCAATCATAAAAGTTTTGGGAATCTGCATACAACGGTATGTATCCAAGGAAACAGAATATTTTTCAGATTTTTATGCATATTTTTTCGGCTAATTTCCATAGCAACGCTCTATTTAAAGAGTTGAATTTGAATTTTTTGAAATGTGAAATTAGGGTCACACCAACGCCTTTAAAAACTGATCATCAGTTGTATAGAAATATGCTTTTTAAAAAGTTATGATAAGATTAAAACACTAAGAGAGTAAATTTAAAATCCCTTCGTGGTGTTAAAACCATGGCAACCATTGCCAACCTATAAGTAATATCATTTTTCGCCCTTGGTATATGTTACAAGGATCTTTTGTTTATTATTTGCTTGCATTTCAACCTATATTTGTTTTTATTCTAAAGTGTATGACTTTATAAAATTAAATGAACAAAATTATTACTTTTGAAACTTTGTTTCCATAGTAACGTATGTAATAGCTAATAATACCAAACATGTTTATCATGCATTTAAGACAACGGGCCTCCAACTTTCAGAAACGGTCATTGCCACTTGTTTGCTTTGCTGCAAACGTTAACTGTGGGACTGTGAACATGTTGAAAAATGCCATTTTTTCAAACTTTAGGACATGTTGCTATGGTAACCATGACACGTAGCAACCAATTTTTGCCTGATTTGAGTTTACGGTATCAAAGACTTTCATAATAGAGAATTTGATGAAATTCTGAGACTATGCGTGCCACAGCTCCTATACAAAAGTTCAAGTCGTTACAGAGAATGGCTCTTAACATCCTTATTTCCAAAGTGTCTACATTTGTTTTCAATAAAGCAACTGAAATGGAAGAATTAGTTTATAGGAACAGCAGTATCAAAACCAAGTTTCGTTTTTAGTTATAAACAAGTTAGATAGAGAAGTTCTCCATATTGTCAAAAACTTATCGTTATTATTATTCTTATGAATTCTTCAAATCTAGGAGTACGTCGTTGACTTTTTGAAATAAACTTTTTAAGTGACATCTTTGGATATTACGTGAATTATAATTAAGGTAATTCAAATTTTAAATTAACGAAATTTATCCATATTGATTGATTGATTTAAATTTTATATCTATCTATCTATCTATCCATGCATCCATCCATCCATCTTTCTTTTTTTTTACAATTTTTACAGCATATTATTTATGAGTTATAATATGGGCAAATGTTTCTGTAATACATTTTTTATCTTATGGTATAATAATAATACAAAATATCTAACTCCATATTACATGGTGTACTCACCTCCTCAGAGTCACATTCATTATTACGTTTTCAAAGAAAAACACACTGGAAAACTGTTTATTACCATTCTCTTCTGCGAAAATTCATCTACAAAACCATATGAGATGCTTCTGTATTTCTTCATACTTTTTTTTCTAGAAGTGGAGGGGGGGGGGTATTCCATGTAATTTGGAGATATATTTAGATTTTATCATAAAGATATTTCAGCTCTTTCCCCTTAATTTTTTAAATTAAGGTTTTAAATTTTGTTTTTATTTAATCGATTTATCTGATCGTATATACTCAACGATTGATGACTCTATATCTCAATGACGTAGTGGTCATTTGATAAAAGATTACATAAATGTAATCAATACCTCAATGACTTTGATTAAAAAGCTGAAAAAAGCAGCTTAAAAGGAAGAATGAAGAGGCGCGCATATAGCTATTGGTACATTAGCTTTATTAATTGATCGTTACCGATACACTTTGCAATGAAATTAACATTATTTTCAAACACATTCAATTTATAATAACGAACTCTCGACCTGCGAATTTTTCTCCTAGCAGTGCAGGAATAGCGCATTAGACCGCTCGGGTATCTAGGCATGCTTTCGATGCTGAAAAAATCCCTCGGCACCTCCTTTATTACACTATATAGCAAGTTTACACCCCCCATTTCCTGCCTATAGGCGCCCGAGGAACTTGAAAGGATATGGTAGTAAGAACCAGATTGGACAACAGATTGGACCCCCTAACGGGGGGTTAAAAACTTGCTCTGGCAGAAGATGGTTTCTCTGTAAGCACAGCTCCAACACAGACAGCTTTAACAGCCCCGTTACAGGCCACAGCTAGAGAATTCTAGGGAATTTGTCTTGTCAAACAGAAAACTGCATATATCTCATCAGTTGTAAAGTTTGTTTCAAACAGTACGTTAGGGAATCGGGAGATTTCCACAGGAGAATCAATAATCACCGTTCGACCGTTAAGACCAAGAAACTTAACCTTGAAAGTCACAAATGGGAGAACATGATAGTAGTGGGTATTGGCCATAACCAAAAATGGACCGATGGTCAGAGAAGAAAAACAAAGAAGAAATCTGGATGCACAGTCTAAAGTCATTCCGCCCTGATGGTATCAACAAACTGAATGACTTCACCAGGATGAACTTGCATTAGGCCAAATCTTTGACAATACCAAGCAAGACTATTCTCTCAACATAGATTGTACTACCCAATTAATTCATATTATTATTTGTAACCATACAATTTGTCATTTTCTTTTTCTTTTTTTTTTGTTATTATTTCCTTTTTTAAACACCGTTCCTTATTAATACTATTATTCGACACATATTTAGAATATTGTTTCAAAAATTAATTGGGCTCAAAATTATCAGTCTTCTGATTCTGTCATGAATACTGGGTTACATGACGTAAATTCAAGTAATGTTTGATTCATTCAATTGTTAAATAACTTACTTTTAGTGTAACAGAAATTAAATACAAGGGGGGATAAAATGGGTCTTTTATTATTTTTTTTTTTATTTTTCTCATCAGAAAAATGTCGCTGCTGTTATGAATTGTTTCTTTTTTGACAAATCATAGCTTTAATATTGATTTAAAGGACCCTTGTAACCACTTTATCAAATACCGAAGCCTTTCTTATCAGTTTTACAGATAGCCAATGTTTTTTCACTTTCGTATTTCTTATAAAAATGTTAAGAATACTAGCTTTCAAGTCAATAAAGGATTAAGTCTGTAAACCTGTCAAAAAGGCAAAAGAACGACATTACATTCTTAAACTTCATAACTTTAGAGAATTTAATCGTAAAAGAAAGAGGTAACTATGATGCAAGATAAAAAAAATCGTGTTCTTGAAATTTAAAGATGCTGATTGAGAAAGAAAATCCATTGAAATAGTTACTATTAGTTGAGCAACATCTTACATTCTGGAAAAAATTGTATTTCCTTTCCTAAAAATGAAACTCCGCATATTATGTTTGAAAATCCTTATATTAATAAATCATTGAAATTAAAAAAAAATCATTTTAAGAAACAGGCATTCATTTCAGTCTTGTCAAAAAAATAAAATTGATTTAATATGAACTATGCTAAACAATCACAGGTCGTATGATTATTGAAACACTTCTAATATGAGACATAAAAAAAACCCTCGTGCAAATACTTAAAAAAAGTTTATAATAAAGTTGCCGGAAAGAAGGAACTACACACACACACACACACACATACACACAAATCACCTGGTCCTCATTTTTTGGTATTAAGCACTATTAACTAGAATTTCATTATATAAAGATGTATTCGTGCATATGCCCAAATGTAGTTAGTGTATAGTTGTAAAAGGGTTTCCTCCCTCGTTTAGATGAATTGGTTGCCATGTGCAAGACCTAGTGCAATTACCTGTCACAAATTTTGATTGTTCACCCGTCGTTTAAATCAAACGATCCTTATAATTTTTTTAAAAAATTAGATTGAAATGTATTTTACTGGAGATGTCACCTTATAATTTACAATTAAGGGAGCCGACTGGAGTTTTATATTGTGAAAACTACTATAGAGGAACTCTTTAATTTTATACCATATGTACCTTACACTGACTTCAGTATACATTCCAAGTTTAGTGAAAATCTATCGTTTGCTTCTTTTTTAGGGACCATCTCAAAATACAGGTACATTTACTATAGGATTATATAGGAAAATACCATTTTTTACGCACTTCGGAGCAAATTATACAAATACTACTACAGACTTTTTGCTCAAATTATATTATTTGATAGTTAATACTATATTGTACATTTTTGCAAGAAACACAAAATTCTACCGTCTGGTTTCCAGAGGAGGCATCTCAAAATGTCAAAATTCATGCTATTTTTCTGTTTCCTGTTGAGGGGCAATATGAGAACCATCTATCCTTCTGTATTCAATAATCCAGAAGTGAAAAAAGAATTAGATAGATTACATGATCAGTACATACTGGTCCCTGCTGAGAAAGCAGATAACAACATTGTCTTTGGTTGTAAGGGTCGTTGTATTAGATGTATTTTAGAGGAACTTGGATTTAATTCTGCAAGTGGTAATCCAACCTATACTCATAGTTCCTTTCTAAGGAAGAAATTCTTCAAAATCATATGACAGTTTTGAATATTTTTCAAATTCCAAACAAGCAAATTGAATTTGAATTACCATATCTATATTGGATTCCGAAACTTCATAAAAATTCTTACAAACAAAGATACATAGCGGGTTCCAGTAAATGTTCAACCAAGCCTCTTTCTTTACTCCTCACTAAGATATTAACAGTAGTGAAGGGGAAACTTCAAGAGTACTGTGCAATAATGTATTCGAGAAGTGGTGTAAATCAGATGTGGATACTTAAAAATTCCTAGGAACTTTTGGAAAATTTAAAATCACAAGATTTTACCAAAATGAACAGCTTAAAAACTTACGACTTTTCAACTTTATACACAACCATTCCCCACGATAAATTAAAATCCAGCTTTTTGATATCATTGACAGCTGCTTTTCAATAAAAGTGGAACTCGTAAATTTACTCACCTTGTCATTGGTCATTTGCAAAATTATTTTGTAAAAAACATTCTGATCGCACACAGAAGTACTCTGAAGTTGACATTAAAAAGATGCTTGAGTTTCTGATTGACAATATCTATGAGGTTTTTGGAGACAAGGTCTTCCAACAATCTATGGATTTCCATGGGTACCAATTGCGCCCCTTTATTAGCAGACTTTTTTTTTGTATTCATATGAAGCAGAATTTTTCCAAAATCTTATACGTGAAAAGAAGAAAACACTTTCTGTGGCCTTCAACTCAACATTTAGATATATCGACGACGTATTGTCAATTAACGATGATTATTTCCATTCTTATGTCGATACGATATATCCCGGTGAGCTTGAGATAAAAGATACTACAAAGTCTGACACATCTGTTTCATATTTGGATATTTTACTTGAAAAAGACGTTAATGGTAATCTAAAAACCAAGCTTTATGATAAACGTGATGACTAACTTTTCAATCGTCAATTCCCTTACTTATGCAGCAATATACCTTCCTCACCTGCATACGGTGTTTATATCTTTCAGTTGATTCGAGCATGCTCTACGTATGTACAATTAATTTCTAAAACGAGGTAAATTATTGACAAACAAGTTGATGAAACAAGAATATCAGCACTCTCGTTTAAAGTCATCATTTTGTAAGTTCTATGGTCGATACAATGACCTTGTCAGCAAATACAATTTATCATTGAGTCAAATGCTGACTGACGTTTTTCATACTAATTGTTAGGCCATTATTTACACACTGAATTGTCGACGGATTTTTCCGTTATTTCCCGATCATGACAAGGAGCACACGGCGGATGTGACCGGTCGGCAGGGGATGCTCACTCCTCCATGGCACCTGATCCCGCCTCTGATGTTTTGGAGGTCCGTGTTTGCTCTGCACCTATTTTGTATTGTTTAATGGACTTTTGAGCATGAATACTGTTCGTTATCTTCATATATTTCATTTTATGGAGTACAACAAAACATGACAGATACCACAGATTTACCTAAAAAAAATAATAGAAATGATAGTTATATTCTCAATTTCCTATGTTTAAAATTTCAAGAGCATATATTTTATACTTTTTATTTTATGGCATAATTAATGACTCCACTTAAAGAACTTCGGTTATTCATAACGTCAGAAATATACTATTACGACGTCTTCTACCAATCATTTGAAAAATCGTTTAAAAAATTTGTAATTTGAAAACGTAATTAGATTTTTTGATTTTTATAAATTATGTAAAAATAGTTGCTTAAAAAGAGTAAATACGCTTTATTTTACTATACTGCGCGAAGTATTGAGCTATGAAAACCCCAGTCGGCCCCCTTAATATTAGTGCTCTATCTATCTATCTATCTATCTATCTATCTATCTATCTATCTATCTGTCTGTCTGTCTGTCTGTCTGTCTGTCTGTCTATCTATCTATCTATCTATCTATCTATCTATCTATCTATCTTTCTTTCTTTCTTTCCTTCTTTCTTTTGATGAAATACTCGCTATAATCCTGAATTGAAGGGAAAAAAAATCAGTGAGTATGTCATACATGAACAACATTTTCCAGTCTTAAGTATTAAGTAAATGGTTAAGTTCTTTTTAATGAGTCTATTGTTGTTTTATATATTGCTACCAAAGGTTTAACATCTGCCGCGAATGCGTTATACACAATACTTTCAGAATACTTTTTTCCCAACAAAAACTCATTAGTTTTTAAGTTATATCCTTCTTTGCACCAAAGGGCAAAAAAAAAAAAAAAAAAAAAAAAAAAAAAATTCTACCTAAATGTTTTCCTTTCAGTATATTTTTATATTGATTTACAGAAAACATTGCATTAAATAAGCCTGCCGGACAGCAGCATCCATATGTTGGTCAGCCATGGGGAGCGGATAAAGCAGTGGATGGGCGGTTTGATAATCGAGGTGCACTGGGAAATCAATGTACAATATCGGCCAATGTTGCAGAAACTGCAACCTGGTGGGTTAATCTAGGAGGAGTACTCAGTATCCATCATATAACTATCTACTACAGGACAGACAATTTACCCTGGGGTACGTATTAATAAGTGCTTTCTGACAAATACATGTACTACGTACTTCAGGATACGTTCCAAAAAAGGCTGCACGACCAGTCATAACTCTACGCCGGTCTAAATTCGGGGCTATTGTAAAAGAGGGTATCTTTACTCCAGACTAAAGCTAGGCCAAACTTTACCCCTTCTCATTGATAGGAGTAACTTGGGGGTGGGGGATAGACATAAAATATGGCGACTTTATTGAATGGAAAGCAGTACAGCCATTTGTTCAGGAGAAGTAGAAATTTCAGAATTTTTTTTTTAAACACAATGATTCATTATTGTGAAGAAGGGGAGTGGGGGTCATCAATTGTTGACGTTGTCAACAGTATTTACGTAACTCACTTTAATAAATTTCTTCATAAGAATTCCTTTTTAGGGATTCATTCAATCAGTATAAGATTATTTCTCAGGTTTTGACATTCCTGCATTTATACACATTTGTTTGTTGTAATGGGATCTAGGTATTGTAACTTATGGATTATCATATACAGTGCAGGGAACTAATTTTGTTACATAAACCAGCATCAGCATAAGCATTAGTAGCATCAGGATCGAGCTAGCATCAGCATTTAAAAAACAGCATTACCAGGATCAGCATCAGCAAGCATGGATAAAACAAGCATTGACCTACATAAAATCAGCATTATCCTACTAGCATCAGAAAATCAATGAGTTTTAATTCAGTAAAAAATTAAAAAAGAAAGAAAGAATATTGGTTAAAGTATTCACATTATTAATACATAGTGAGTCATTATGATCAAATAATTGTAAAAGGCACTTTTATTGCTTTAAACGGCAATGCTGAAATTCATTATCTACTTCCGGTAGCATGATGCTACTTCCGGTAGCATTGACCTAATTATAAAACAGCATCAGGATAAGGATAACTAGCATTAAATCAGCAAGCAAAGGAAGCATTCAAATCAGCATTGATGCTGTAACAAAATTAGTTTCCTGCACTGTATATATATTTTGTCTCATTGACTAAAAAATATACATTCTGAAAAAGAGCAGTTTTCCAAGAAAAGCACTTCCTTATGGGATTTTCAAGAATTTGTTCTATAATAAAGTAGGTGCAAATGACCTGTCCCTTCTTTACTAAATTTAAAATTTTCAATGTTACCCTCAACTACATGCAATGTTTAATATATTATACCGGATATTTTTTAATACAGATTCATATTAATGATGTACCTTATATGCATAAATTATGTGCAGTCAAAATCGTGGAATATCACGCGCAATATTGACTGTTGCTACGTTCCCTCACACTGTAGGGGTGGTTTCATCATTCAGAGAGCATCAATGTTTTTTAACAAATGTTTCTCGACAAATCAGTAATTGTATTTGCTGCCATACGGTAAATTTATAATTTACAATATGGCATATATTACTTATTCAAATAGGTAATATCATATAATGATTAGGTGATATCAGCTATTTAAATGAGTGACATACCTTATTCAAAAAAGAAGATGGGCGAAGAAGGTGACCAAAATGCCTATAGTGCGACAAAGATTAATGTGAAAAATTAAATCTCAATTATAACCAAATTTTCTTTGACATTTCATCTAATACAAAAGGATACTTTATGTAAAATCTCCTAAATTTGCAAAAAATGTCACAAATATTGAAATTATTTGCCTATTAAATAGCTATGAAAGAGGGCAAAAAGGATCATTTTCCCATACTTTATCATAATTTTTTGATATGAGTCGGTCTTCGCTCCATGTTTTTGTTTATCCTTAAAGTTGTCATAAAATATACATTTCTTGGTTCACAAAAACATGGTGCAAAGACCTACTATTCCTTAAAAATACATTTTCATGACACAGCATTCGCATTAAACATGATTAAAATGCCACCATTCATCAGAAGTTGGTAGCGTAGTGATTAGCGTGTAAGTCGCAAAGGAAAATTATACTCAGGATTTTTATTTCTAGGGTTCCAACTCCACGAATATCACGTTATTTTTAAATAACAATAATTTTTGCCGAGAAAATTTTCCTCAGAAAAGTTATATTTATCATAATTTCATAAATGTAAAAAATGAGAACATTACTCCAAACACTAAATTCACAAATTGAATATGATTTTTACATATCTGAATTTATAGGCATTCTGCGCGCCTTGTTCACAATTCTCCTTTTGAAATAACAATAGCTCCAACAAATATACAGGCACTACATGCATATGATCATCAGAATAAAGGAAAATCAATCTTTCAGTCTCTTTGAAAATAAGTAACCATGTAATAACAAAAGAAGGAAAGTTTATATCTATCAATTAACATACTAAAACTTGAATATATTAAACTAGAATATATAAATTTATATTGCTTTACAAGGACTGATAGGTGTTTTAAATTGCATCAAACTAAAACAAAGGGGAAAAGGTCAGCCCGAATTTTCCCAGGATCAAATAAAAAGAAATACGGAAAATTATTGTAAGGATCTTTTTCCATTTTTGTGCGTAACATGCAAACACTTTTCCTCTTGAGTTGAAAGGTTTTTTGTGTTACAGCGTATCTTCATCTTATTTGATTATCTAATGCCGAATAAGTAGACTGAGGATATGGCTCTTGAGGTCAAGAAGTTCAGAGGAGAGTCTTTAATAAAATTCAACGATCACATTCCATTTTCTTATTTTGTAAATCGGTACACAATCAACATCGTCAGTATTAAGGCAATGCTAAGGAATTAGAGTTATTCTTTGAATACATTAAAAAAAAATAATATCAACTGCATGGGTGACAGCAATTTTTTTTCAAAGCTACAGTGTCTTAAAGGACGGACCATTCATTGTAATTATATAGTAAGAAAACATAGTATGCAAACATATAGGTGATATCACTCATTCAAATCATCCGTGAATTCGAATAGATGATTTCGTATTCAAAACGAATATTTCCAATGATATTTCGTATTAATTTATGTGTCATGTTCTAAATTTTGAATTTACCTGGTGGTAGTAAATACCCCCAAAATTAAAACTTCAGAAAATGACATATGTAAGAAAAAGAGAGTGTATACACTCCTGGCCCAACATTTTACATACACCCATTGTACGTTAGGTTTTGGTCGATATCTTTGAATACAATTATTTTTAAGGACAGATAATATATGCATAAATTTATAAAGATATTTTGTGATTATAAGTAATAAAAATATTAATGATAGACAGACACTTTGTCATGATATTTGATCATTCGCTCAAACCTTCGGAATCGTTTAGAGGTATTAGATAAAAATAGCAAATGCACGATTGATTATACGCCACAGAGTTTGTACATGTGTCTCATATTTCGATAGAGAAAGACACTGATGACAAACAACTAAACTGTCTATTTCCATCCTCTTTCCTTATATAAATATAGCAATATACCATTATTTATTGCATATGGTGTCAATATCTCCTATTTGATTCGATAAAGAAGATAATTTTCTACGTCTAAATTTCTAGACTGCATGTTATAGACAAATTAGTTCATAATACATGGGTATAAACAAAACTGCTAAAGGTAAATATCTCGCAAATACTATGGAGGGTACAATGACCTTGTCTGCAAATATAATCTGTCTTTAGGTTGAATGTTGACAGATGTTTTTCATACACATTGTTGAGTTACCCGATCATGAAAGAAGTTTCACGGCGATTATGACCGGTTCACATGAAATGCTTACTCCGCCATGGCACCTGATCACGCCTTTGATGTTTTCAGAAGTCCGTGTTTGCTCTGCTTACTATTTGTCTTATCTAATTGGACTTTTAAGCATCGTTATCTTTACATTTCATTTCTAAATGAATGTTTCTTTTCCGTAAGAATATGCTCATCGGCGAAATATATCCATTAATTGAGATACTGGACAACGGACACACCTCTACCACCTTCCCGTCGCTAAGAGAGGGTAAACTGGGTAAACAATAGAGAAAATACCCCCTATTTTTGCTGTATTAAAAGTTGTAACTTGTTATGAACTTATTCTTAACGTATTCAAAAGTACACGAAGTGTTTGTCTTATTTTTGCATACGTTGATTCTATATATACGTCCTACTGTGACAGCCGCTGTTTTCCAAATCAGAAAAATATACAATTATTTTTACTTTGTCAAAATGCCAATCAGGAAATGACATATTATTAATAAATCTAAGAAAAAAGCTTAGATCTTGTGTCATGATTGTTATTTAAGATAAAATCCCAAAGGTCATCACCGCGTTATGTGTAGTCCATTAAGTTCTACCGAATTGAATATTTTATAACGTGTCCCTGCAAGTGGATTAGAGTTGTTGGAAATCATTTCTTTAGAATCAAAAAACATATGATCAACTTATCTCTCATCGACAAATTAAAAAAAAAATAAGTTAAAGACAGCAACATAATATAATAAATGGGTTATTATATCTCTACAGGCATAACCAATGGATATACAGAAAGATTTCTTGGTTTCTCCGTTTACATATCGAACACAACTAACAAAGATGATGGAATGCTGTGTTTTAAGGATACGATGTACACCAAAGCAACAATACCAAATGTAACTACTATAGAATGTATAAAGCATGGAAGATACGCCATCTATTACAATGAGAGACTCCCATCAGCTGACTACCCAGATGGATATTCCCCGACCGCATTCAATGAACTTTGCGAATTTGAAGTTTATGGTAAGAGGACACAACATTTTTCAAAGAAATGTAACTTTAGATTTTCCTGTGGTTTTCATAATACTCTATGTGGTAATGATTACAGGGTGTTTCATTATATATGTTACATTTTGAATATACAAATTGACAAACACAATAAAAAAGATACAGTCTAGTGTTTTCATCAATAACATGTATGTATTCATTAGATTCATAATATAGAATTACCAGCTAAAATATTAAACATTGAATGAAATCTCAACCATTATGTCTGAATTGCGTTATTTTTGTTACGTTGAATTTCACAACGTCAAAGACTCACATTACATGTTCTAAATGATTTCTGCCTTTTTCAACTACAAGAGAAAGTTGCTTCTAAAATATTTATAGCTGTTGTCACATATTTGTGTTGAGATACTCATCATTTCAGGTTTTATTTTCTTCTTGGGCTCATTCAGTATCTGGGATCTAGGACTGTAGAGCCTGTTTTAATGATCCCCACAGAAAAAAGGCCCCAAAATCGAGATCAGCGAATATAGGAGACTCTTAATTTCAGGTGTTGCATTATTGAGAATTTGTATAATGATAACTTCATATCATATTTCAAAGTTCAATACACACTGAAAATGTTGATATTACAGACTCAATTTCTGAAAACATCTATCTGGCAATTTTCTAAGGAGCTTGCCAAATTATTTATTTATCCACTTCAACAAGAAAATCTCTTCTTGAAGTAATTAGTCTTTCTTGATTATTGTGTCAGTTCTCGCATATTGCCCATCCCTATCCTGTCAAACTTTGCTACTTGCATTCTGATTACCATCTTAAAAAAGCTTCTTTTCTTTTGGAATACTTTCTTTCATCAACTTCAGAATGAATTTCGGCGATTTTTATTGAAAAAAAAAACAGCTTTAAAATTCAGCAATTCGTTGACAATTTATATCTACTTCAAAAAATATTAAAATTATGACATCTTCGTTTGTGTTACAATTTAACTTAATAATACTACGATTTACTTGATTTTTTTCACATGGAATAAAAATGCAGAATTTCATGTTTAAAATGATAGATGGTTTATATTAGAAATATGATAGGTAAGAAAAATATTTAGTTTTAAAAAATGTAACATGTTATGAAACACCCTGTATATCTTAAAAAATTGCAGGTAAGACGAGTTGTTCAATTTATGTTCAAAACTTGTTTAAGTTATAGCTTCCTAATTCGGAAAAAAACAGGGATCACATAAACTATTATACTAAGTGAAGTTCTGCTTACAAAAAGTATAATACAATGCCATCCATTATGGATTTGCGTCTGTTCAAATAATGAATGGTATACGAATAAATTTAACTGTGACCACAAGGCGATAACGAAGTACGTGCATTCCAGAAGTTTATGAAGCACTTTACAAACTTTACTGCTGAAATATAAGTGCTATCAGACAAAGTAAAGAAGAAGAATAAGAAAACAAGAGGCCCATCGGCCAAAACACTCACATGGGTTACATTTGCCAAACAATTTGAAAAAAAAAATCTTTAGTTTCATAAATATTTTGAATCCATGTTGTGGACCAGAATCTAGACGCAAATGAGCTATGATTTATTCAAACATAAAAGAGAGCAGCATTGGGATTTTCAATGTCAATACATCCAACATAGCCCTGCAGTTCTGGATAAGATTTTTTTTATTTTTCCTGTACACATGTATTTTGTAAAATTTGGCTCTCTGGTTTCTGTTCAATCTATCCCAGGGCCCAAAATAATAATAAAAAAAACTATACATTATTTATAATATTAAGTGTAATCTTGAAATTCTTGTTAAAGGTTTCATCTTATATACTCCCTTGTAAAACCCTGATCCCTTATTGTAGTCTCAACCTATTCTCGAGGGCCCTATTCTGAACAAACCTGAATCTAAACTACTTGAGAATACTTGTATATCAATGCCTTATCATGGATTTCCTGTTTATTAGAGAACATATTTTAAAAGTTTTTTCCTATATATTCTTAGAATAAAAACTTAAAAACTTAGATATCCTATTGTTGCCCAACCCTACCCCCAGGGGGTCATGATTTGAAGAGACTTGAATCTACACTATCTGGGGGGCTTACATATAAATATTACTAATCATAGTTTTGCTATTCTTTAGAATATTCTATGTAAAACTTTAAATGACTATTATAGCCTGACACGACCCATGGGGATGTTGATTTGAACAAGCGTGATTCCACACTACTGAGGATGCTCCCACGTAAATATGACTAAAATGGCTTTCTTTCCTGTTCTCCAAAAGATTTTGAAGATGGTTTCGTATATATCTATGCTAGCCCTGGGGATCATAAGTTAAAAACCTTGAATCTACACTACCTGCAGAGGCTAGGGTTGGATACCGGTTCTCGGTACCGATACCGTACCGAATAGTAACTTAAAAAATACCGGTAAAATACAGTTTCATTTAATACCGCTACTAATAACGGTATTTCTTTATTTTTGAAACGTTTTGATACATTCAAAATCATTTAAATAAAACGAATCCAGACTCACTAAAATCGAATTCTCCACGCATTCAACGGATAGGCTAATTAACAAAATGGATGCTTCCCTAAAAAAAATACCATAGTTAACTATGGTTTACTATAGTTAACTATAGTATCAAAGTAAAAACTTTGGAACTTTGATTTACTATAATAGTGAAAACTTTGGAACTTTAATTTACTGTAGTGAAAGCTTTGGAACTTTATTTTCCTATTGTAAAAACATTGGACCTTTGATTTCCTATATTTAACTATAGTAAACTATAGTTAACTATAGTTTACTATAGTATTTTTTAGGGTTAATACGATACTTCCTTTCGACCGCCGATATTCGAGGTAAATCAATACGTCTAATTTTTCTTAATTAAAATACATCCACATTAATCGTGTTTTAATTTTATTAATAAAAACTGATAGATGTAAATTAAAAAGGCATACTGTCGCAAAAATGTGATGTGCATCTCTATCCATTGCCTAATGTTGCATCATTTAGTGCGACCAAACAAAATGGGCCCTGTCAACCGGGTGAAGCGGTCAGCCGATTTGTGCAAATTAATTTGTTTTGGGATTCAATTTATATGTTGATCATTATCAAAAGGTTGAAATACATACATAGTTTATGACATTGAAAGGTTAGTTATTGGTGAAAGCACATTTTTTTTTTTTTAAATATAATGAACCCTCATTCTCATTCATCAATGTATAGTACCGAATCGTTAAAATATCGTATCGTTTCCAAAATACCGGTATGGTATCGTACCGTTTCATCCTTAAGGTCAGATGATATGTTCCTCAAATATCTGTTTTGTATATCTTGGTATTGTGTGGAACATATTCAAAATTTTAATTACCTTCTGATTTCTAAACTGGTTTCAAATTGTCTTTAAAAAATTGAAACACTAAAAAGTGTGTTATTGGCTAATCAAGTTTTTTTCCAAAAGGATTTTATAGGAAAAACATCCTCTTGTATCTTGCACAAATGCCTGGTAAGGTACCTCAATTTTTTGCGAGTAAACATGTTAAAGTAGCAATACTTCAACGACAAAATCTTAGAAAAAAATATATATTATTGAGGAACGTATCTTCTGTCCTTAACGGTATTCAACGCTACCTGAGGCTGCTTCCAGGTGAATATAGCTATTCATGGCTTTTCTGTTTGTGAGAAGATTTTTAATTTTTATTCTTTATATTCCTATATAAAAATTTAATCGCCATGAGTCGTGATTTGAACAAACTTGAATTTACACTTTGATGAAGCTTTAACATAAGTTTCATCTTTTCTGCCCAAGTGGTTCATGAGAAGATTTTTGAAAAAAATGTTTCCCTAATTCTTAATTATCACCCCTTTGAAAGAGGGTTTGGCCCTTCATTTGAACAAACTTGAATTCCCTTTATCTAAGGATGCTTTGTGGCAATTTTTGGTTCAAATTCGCCCAATGGTTCTTGAGAAGAAATCCAAAATGTGAAAAAGTTTACAGACGACACACGACATAAAATTACTCGGGCAGAAAAGATGAAAATTATGTGGAAGCTTCATTACATAGTGTAGATTCAGATTAAGTTATACATAGGAATGTATCAGAAAAATCTTTAAAAATCTTATCAAGAACAGCAGTCATGATTAGTCAAATTAATAAAGAAGTATCCACAGTTAGTCTAGATTCAAGTTTGCACAAATCACGATCCCCATGGGGTAGGACGGGACCACAATAGAAGATCAAACTTTTATATAGACATATAAGGGGAAAATCTTCAAAAAATTCTAAATTTATGATTTGTTAAAGAAATATAGAGGCATCCATTCCTCAGTTAGTGCAAGTTTGTTCAAATCATGATCATGACTGCCTGGGGGAGGGGAGGGGGGTAGGTTAGGACCACTTATATATTAAAACTTGTCAAAAATGAACTGATTTCAGCTTTTCTCTAGCCAAAGTACACAGGTAAGCCATGTGGTCCATGGGCCTGAAGCTACCGTTCCTTCTCATCACATTTCATTTGTTTTTGCTGTTTGTATCCCTAGCTGTGTTTCACTGGCATTCCAGCTTGGTCAACCAGCTATATTCCTTTCCTCTTGGATTGTTCTTCTCCAGGTAGTCTTCGGTCTTTTCTTACCAGTTATCTTTCTAGCTGCCTTACCAAGGCTATGTCATGAAAATGGTAAAAAAAAAATCTCAATTTGTACCTTTCTAAGCACAATCTTTGGTGTTAATTAGAATCCAACTTTTCCCCTTTCCCTTTCACCTGGGATTTAAAACTCTGACTTCATTATATTTTCCTTTTTCGTAGCTTTCCAACGACACCAAGTTCGTCTTAATCGGATAATAAATTAGAAAGTTATGAGCTTCGGAATATTCCACTATTTCCTTTACTATTACTTCTAACCATGACATGACATACAATCAAAATTGCCTTCTCATCTTAGCATGTGTTTTGTCAAGTTCCATATTCTCCTTCGTACTTCCCAGCAGATGGTATCCATTACTGTTATATCCATTATTCTTGTATTCCTTATATGTTGTTGAATGTTGCTATCTAATTCTTAATATTCTTCTCAGGCATTTTATTTGGAATACATTTAAATGTTCTTTGTCTAAGGTGGATTTTCATGTTTTGCATTCATGCAAAAGTACCGATCTTATTAAAGTTTCCAAAATGTTTACTTTTGTTTTCCTTCCTTTTCATTTGGTGTTCCAGATTCTCCATAGTCTTAAATGCCACCTTTACTTTCTGTAGTATGTTCTTAATATCTTTAACCTAGGTCACATTTAAGCCGATGGTCGGGTGACCAAATTTTTTCTCGTATGGTCGGCTGTAAAACATGATCGGCCGACACTGGTATCCGGAGAATCAGAGCACTCAAGTAATTCCAAGTCGGCCAATAGTCACCCGATCATCATTCACTAAGTCGCAGTTTGATTTTCACCATTGGCCGTGGATTACGAAAACCCATTTCCTAAATGTCGACGAAGTTGGTCGACGGACTATTCAACGACTGCTTCAATTGAAGGAATCGGACACCGAGGCAGAAAAAAATAACATGGTCCAACAGACACAAAATTGGTCGGCCGACGAAAAAAAACGTCAAAATCGGGCAAGACGACGGCAGATGAACAGCCGACTCTCGCCCGAAGAATTTTTTTTTTGCTTCAAAAATCGTTGACCGTTGGTCGTTTTTGGAAATGTGACTGGGTTTTTTGTCTCCATGCCGTCCCTGTCTACCATAGCACCTATTCGAATTCCTTACATGATGACATCTTTATTCTAATATAATCATTCCTCAGTGTTTTTCATTTCTTTGCATCTAAGGGTAAGCTCATTCTTGCTGTTTCGAGTGTTTATTTTCTGGATTTTTCACTCAGATCTAAAAACCTTGAAGCTAAAAGAGCAATGGCAGCTCTAAAATCTAGGTCTTCTTTGGATTCCTCTTTTCAATCAGGCTGTTTTTCACCACCCAGTCTATCACAGGATATAAAGGTTCTCTCCAATCTTTGAGGGGAAAAAAATCAGTAAAAAAAGTCTGTAGAATTTTTCAGATAATTTTTAGGAATTTGGCATTGACCCGGCGTTTATAAGTTGGAACATTTTTTTGCTGGAATCTGTTACTAATTGCAAATCAATTAGTTGGATTTATCTGTATTTCAAAGTATTTTCTTGGGTATGGCATCGATATTTGATCTTTTATTACTAGTATCCATGTAAAGAAAGATAATATTATAAAAATTTGTTAACTCCTGTATGTGTTATGCATGTTGGTAACTTTAAATTTAAATCTTCCTTTCCTGCATTAAAGAATCTTAGATTAAATCACGACCTGTAAAATCAATTATCGTTGGAATTTTCTCAAAAGTATTGTATATCCTCCTCCAGAAAAATACCGATGTTTTAGGACTCGCTTATAAGTTGTACATAGAGTATTCCCAAAGTTTAACTCCCGAAAATTCCGACTTATAGGCGAGTATATTCGGTACTATCAAATAGCACAATTCTACGAGTTAGTGAGTAGAAAAGATTTAGTCGTTAGTGAACATGACCGAACGATTGTCGAGAATTCGAATACTCGTTGACATCCCTAGTTTTATATTAAATCAAGAATTGTTATGTATGCCTTCTCGACATCTCACTTATCTATGATTAATTCTGTTCATATCGGAAATCGTGTTAATTTTGTAATTTGTAAACCAAACCCTGCAAATACTTCGATACTTTGATACGACGCTGCATATTTCATTTGAAATGAATTCAAATGAAAATTGCAGACTTTAATTTAGTATGGAAAGGGACGGGGGGGGGGGGGGGGGGGTATTTGATGTATTGGATGTAAGATGCTACAACAAACCTTGAAAAATCACATCTTAGTATGCAATATGGATAATATAGACTTTAATATTCAACTAGGATGCCCTACTTCGGATGTTTATGGAGAAAATTGTGATTTACCCTGTCCACAGAATTGTCAGGAGGGACATTGTAACATTGTGGTTGGGAGTTGTCTTGGATGTGTTGCCGGATACAAAGGACCACGATGTGAACAACGTATGTATATGCAATCCGTTTTGAAAAGGAGAGAGAGAGAGAGAGAGAGAGAGAGGTTTCATTCTTTCATGTCAATTGGCTCACATTAACTTTTGTGACCTTAACGTGAAATTAAAATAAATATATCTAATTTTATTGTAAATACTAATTAATTGTAGTAGCATGTAGTAGCATATGGTGTTTAATTAATATGATTCATCATTGTACTGGATGAGGTCCTTCGGATGAGACTGTATAAACCGAGGTCCCGTGTCGCAGTAGGTGCTGGCACGAAAAAGATCCCTCACTGCTCAATGGCCCTAAGTGCCGAGCATATAGGACAAAATTTGCAGCTCTCTACCGGCAAGTGGTGGCGTCTCCATATGAGTGAAAAATTCTCGAGAGGGACGTTAAACAACATACATACAAACAAACAAAATGTACTGGATGATCCAAAATATCTGATGCCATTTTGATGGATATTAAAGTTTTCACGTGGTATAATAAAATTTTATGGAATATTTCAAAATGTTTTGACGGATTTTTTCACAGTATATGTCATGTAATAAATATATATATTATAACCCACGAACCTATCGTATGAAATAATGCGTTCTTTACAGTGCATGTTATACATGGCGTCTCTTTTAATCAAGTACGAGATAAAGTCTCCTTTTAACGTTTGTGATAACATTTCTACACATATCAGGAGTAACTTTCCGTATTTTTCCGTATTTCCTGTGTATTACAAACTTGAAATTCTCAAGAAAAATTGGTTTGTCCTTTAGGTATCCCCACAAATAAAGCTCAATGGGCTTAAATAAGGGAACGATCTACTGGAGGAATTCTCTTTAATTTGATATAACTATTTCAAAAATAAAAACAGTTTTATGAATTCATTACATCATAGTGACATCAACGTTTAATAGTACCATTGCTTATCCATGTTAATGCTGAGCATAGCTCTCTAAAATGTTGTATAAATGAAATATGCACTATGACTGATGATAATTTGATTGAAGATGTAAGAAGTGAAAGTTGCGGGTCATTTGGATGAGACCTTAAAAACCGACTCCACTGTCACGGTAGGCGTTTGCAGTTTAAAGAACCCTTACTGGTCAATGGCCCTGAGTGCCGAGTAAAGGTCTAAATTTGACGCCCTTCACCGTATTGTGTTGACGTCTCCATATGAGTGAAACATTGTCGAACGGGACGTAAAACAACATGTAATCAATCAATCAATCAATCGATCTTGAAGGCAGCGGACGTCCTTTTCATGATGACTATAAAGGCTTTTCTCTTTGGGATCTCACTTCAGTTTCTCAAATTATGAATTGTTAATGAAATTGTAAGTATATGAAACATGTTCTTGTTATAAATATGATTTTAAGTTTTCGGTGTGCAATAGCGGGCGATGTTTTGATAATTTTCAGAATGTGATAATAATAGATATGGCCTTGAGTGTATCCTGACCTGTGGTAACTGTAGCAACAGAGTACAATGTAATCATGTGAACGGAAGTTGTCCAAATGGATGTGACGCTGGAGCCAAAGGAGATAAATGTGACCAAGGTCAGATGAAGTTGTGCATGCCTTATTTATAAAACTAAGAGGTCCCTATTTGGAAGAAATTTTTGTTTTTCCTATTCCACAAATTAAAAAGTTTTTAATGTAATAGTTCAATAACTAGTTCCAGTGGAAGAGGTTACTGTTAGTGATGGAAACTTGTAATAAACATTTTTTCAAATTTAGGGCACAAAGGAGAGCATATAAACAGTGTATAAAAGTTCAGCTCGAAACATTGTAGCCTAACATGTATGCTTTGTGAATTGCTTAAATACACTCAAATGGAAATAAATATATTGCTAGCTACTAAACATTGGCACATACAAAAGATATGATTGAAGTTTGCAATTTTATTAAACTTTTCATTCTCAAAAATGTTACTTTACTTTGTAGTATTTGTTTACTCTTCTTTTTGCTTGAATAGCAACCGCAATGCAATTGGGCATGCGATGAACTAAGTTTTCACAGAACCCCTATCAGAAATTAGCACCGTTCAAAGTTCACCGTTATAATATTCATAATATATTCATATTCATGATTTTAATTAAGCACCAACGCTCTTCAAAAAAATTGTCTTTCCGAGAAATTTTATTTTTCTACACGCTTGAAAGATAAACAATACTTGTCTGAAATAAACATTTGTTCACATTTCCAATTTGTGTGCAATTGAACTAAAGGGAAAAAAATTAAAAAAAAAATTATAAGTAATGTTAAGCTTTTATATGTTTCTTAGGGATTCACACATGAATATTTTTCGTGAAGCACTACCGTACATCATACAAATAATTATCATAGATGTCAGCAACTTACCAGGTTTCATTGAGTTTAATGGCTCTCTTCTAACCTTAACATACACAAAAGTTAATTGTATGTTTATCTTTGTTATCATCTGACAGAATGTCCTCCTGGTGAACATGGAAAGAATTGTGCCGAACAATGTAAGCCAAACTGTAGAAGTTGTAACAGATTCACTGGTGTTTGTGAGTCTGGTTGTTTTCCTGGATGGAAGGGGACCTTCTGTGAAAATGGTATTTAAAGCTTTCCTGTTTTTTTTTATCCTAAACACATGCTTTGATAATTAAAGGAGCATTCCTATAAAAAGTCTACTTAAAATATTTTGTTTTACTTGATACAATTATTTCGAAGGACATAACAGAGGCAGCAAAATGAAAGCCAGAGATTTATGTCAATGCATGTTATAATTCATAAGTATCAAGTGATAATTGAAAAGTGCATGTACCTTTTCTTGGAAGTTGTTAAACGCGTAATCTTTAATTGCAATAAAGGATGTTTTACTGGATACAACTGTTTCGAAGAATATGATAAAAGCAGCAAAATGAAAGCCAGAGATTCATGTCAAATGCATGTCACAATTCATACCTATTGAGTGATAGTTAAACATTACATCTAATTTTTCTTGGAATTTGTTTAACTTCTAATCGTTAATCGCAATGAAGAATGTTTTCCGCAGCATTTGATTATTCATGTACCATATCCTTTGTTTTTACAGATTCTTGCAATTATCCTTCAACAACTAGCTATTATTTATTCTCATTCTAGATAACTGCTAATAACTTTAGATCTAGAATACATAGTATATTGAATGTTATAGAATGTGATGGAGAGATGTACGGTGAAAATTGTAATACCTCATGTGGCTCATGTTTGAATTTGGAACAATGTCACCATATTAACGGAACATGTTTAAAAGGGTGTGACAGAGGATTTCAAGGAGAGAAATGCACTGAAGGTGGGCATGTTTTCATGTTATCATATCACAAACCCACTTTACAACAATTTAACAAATAAAAATACAATCGTGTAAATGTTTAGCAATGCTCGAAATTCTAATAAAAGTAATCAGACAACTGGAATTTTGGAATAAGAACATATCATGTACTAGTTTTTCTTTTTGATAAATTTGCTGATAATTAATGTTTGTTCTATCTTGTCATGGCACACACGTATTCATAAAAATAATTAGATCCCTTTTGAATTTTCCTGGCATCTTGTACAGAGCATAAACGAAGAAAATCCTAAGAAGTAGTAAGACATGATATTAATTTCATTACCTTTTTTATGTCTTTCTAGAATGCCCTGAAGGGCTATATGGCTACAACTGCCAGGATACATGTAACATCAACTGTGGAGTTCCTAGTAGATGTAACAAAGTAACGGGGCAATGCGATGGTGGGTGTCAGGCAGGATGGAAAGGCACGAAATGTGACCAGAGTAAGCCAATATATTTGTATTTTTTTATACTCATATCTTTACACTGCTTCAAGAATTTCTGGCCATCTTTTTTAAAAAAGGAACCAATGACATATTGAACATATCTAAAATCCGATTTTTGATTGAAGAAAAAAAAATGAGATGCTTTTCTTTTCTATAGAATGTAATGGTGGCAAGTTTGGAATAAATTGTGCTCAGTCATGTGGTGTTTGCTATGAAAAGGAACAATGTCATCACATAAACGGGACATGCATGAATGGATGCGATAAAGGTTATCAAGGAGACAATTGTACAGAAGGTGACATAAAACATTTTTCTATAATTAAATATAATGCATAGAATGCAATTCCATTATTTATATTAAATGTTTATAAAAGCTTGAATACAATTCATTGCTAAAGATACCCATAGTAATTACTTTGTCAAAATAATACCTGTGTTTTTACATTAAAATAATAAACAAAATATATTATTGTTCGTCAAAATTAAATTATAGGGGTTTACATCTCTGGCACGTATACGTGGGTATAATACAAATAAAATCAGGCAAATCAGCAATCATTTTATCTTTGTTATATATTGCATAGAACGTGTGGAATACTACTAAAGGATGTCTGCACTTAAGGGCGTGCGAAATTGCAACACAATAAACTTTCAAAGCAAGCATTTTTCTTTTAATTGCATGAATAGACAACATTCAATCTGAAACTTTACGAAATTACATTAAATAAAAGTATGTATTTACGAAGTACGAATCTGTTTTCAAAGGCGGTGTTATCACGATTTCTTGACTCTCCATATGATAATGACGCCAATTCTTTTACTGACCTTATCCATATTGTTCTCCGTTTAAGGGTAGTTGTATATTTGCGTTAATAAAGTGCATTAAAGGAGATTATTAAACAAACATGCGATCATGGTTTAAAAGAGAAATAAGGGCTTCTTCTTACATTTGTTCTCTCTGTTATAACCAAAGTTTGTGACATGTTGAATATTATAATTCCTAAGATTTCTCATCTTAGGTAACTTTGTAAATACTAAATTTCGTCACGTGACTTGTTATGTAGCATGTTATGTGCTAACTAGGACATTGTGTTCGAACACTTTAAATTAACAGGCATTGATTTAAAAAAAATCTCTACTTACATGGACGAGGTCATATAATTTTATTTATTTCTTTTTTAATCCTTTATAAATAGTGTACTTGTGCCGTATAGGATAGAGAGGGAGATGGGTAAAATGGGTAAAATAGATCCATCCTTGCAATTTTAGCTCCACCTTTCATGAATTTTCTTGTCAACCTAATGTTCAGTCAAGGGAAGGCAAGTGAAATTCTCTACATGTAGAAAGCAGTAAGGACTATAAATAAATAAATAGATAAATAAAAAATAAATAAATAATGTAAAGATACATATTTTCATGGGTCAAATTTTCGTGGTTTGAGGAAAACTATAGGTTTGTGGGGATTTGATTTCCTGGATGAAGAATTGCTGAATGGTTATGTATTTGATATTTTACATTTCTTGGTGGTCATGCATTCGTGGGTCTCTTCATACCTCGAAAACAAGAAAAATTAAACCCCCCCCCCCCCGAAAATTAGTGATATCACAGTAAATAAAAACATTGAATTTTTTATTGTTTCACAGTCTAAAATCATTTTAACATTTAAATTTGGTTCCAAATGGACAAGATTCTCTAATAAATAAAATAAAGTAAAATTAGACCCCAAAAGGCGCTAAGTGCAGTCATCCTTTCATGGTCTGTCTTATATTTTAATAAGCCATTTAGAAAAAAGATAATGAATAAGATTTCATTCGCTAATTCAGGGTGCCCGTGGAAATTTTACGGATACGGGTGTAACGAAACATGCAGCACAGAGTGTTCTAATCGAACATGTGACGCCAAGTCAGGGGAATGTACGCTGGTAAGTAGGATTGAGTTTGAGCGTATGTGCATGTAATGTGGAAGCGATTTTAACGAACCAAATTTAGGCCATATCTGTTAAGTATATTTTCTTATCTTTATGTACTTTTTTAATACTATAACCTTTAATCTTTACATAGGAAAATACTACATACGAGGGTTGTTAAAAAGTTAGCGGATAAGTTCTATTGTGAGTGCGCTGTTTCCATAAAACCGGTTAAACTCTCCAGATAAGAACCTTACCTATTTTCCAATAAATATACAAAGATTTGGTGTTTTCTGGTGATCCTTAAAAAATATACAGCTATATTATTTTGATAAAACATGCTTCACGGAGCATGCTAGTTTTTCGCACGTTTACATAACATAGGCTTTTTATTGAAATTAAAAATTGCACAGTTATAGCACAGAAAGAATTGTTATATTTTACCTGTCGCTAGAGAAGGCATAAAACGTCACTTGTCGAAATTTTGAATTAAATTGGAGGGTGTATGACTGTTTTATAGCCATTTATAAATAATCAACGCGTAAAAACAAAGCCAATTAAGAATGGGAACGTCATTGAACGTCATGGAGCACCAAGCTACTAAAGAAGTATGTGTGCAGATCGACAGGAAATATCTGAAAATAGACTAAAATGCTTCTAGATTGCCTACACGTACAAGAGACAAAAGTATTCAGATGGTAGTAGCTTTATAAGAATGGAAGGATTAACATTTTTAATGATCAACTCCATCGATAACTCAATACCCCACTTATCGCATGGACTTTGCGCCTATGGATTTTGCATTGTTTCCATACATGATCTCTTAACTGCGTAGACTATTATTTTATGATCTCACTAATATCCGAAGCAGCAGCACAAAATACATTATAGAAGAAAAGTAACGTGTCTTGATATAGATATTTAACTTTTAAGTAGGAAAAAGACAAGAAAAGTCGAAAGAAATGAAAGATATTTAGAGCTATGAAAAGCTTAACGGGTTTGAAATCTGATTGTCGCGTCACTTAACGTCAAGTGATTGCTCAGTGAATGCTATAAAGGCTTAGTAAAAATTGTTGTAAATTTTTCAAATTTTATTAAATGGACCTGTTTTTTTCTTTTTTTTTTTTTTTTTTACATACTAATAAACAAAAGATAGGAATTTAATCAGATATAAGTAATACTTCACAGTACACAACAGATTTTCCGTAAATCAATGTGTCCGCGAACTTTTCTAACAACCTTCGTATGTTAAGTACAGTGCATACATGAATATTCAAGTTTATTACATTTTCAACAGTGAAATACTGTGATTTATTTATTGAATAAAAGTGATATCCTCTCACAGTGTGAAAGGATACCAAAATGATATTCTCTCACAGTGTAAAAGGATATCTAAGTAAAAAATAATTTCTGACCTGTTATAAGATAGAGATAATAACTAAACATTTTGATAGAGCTAAAACTGCAATTTTCTTCCCAAATATGTTGCAAAAATTTATGCTATGTAATGTTTTCAATCTCACAACTGCTAAGCTATGACGTCTCAACCGCTCAACTATGACGTCAAGCCTAGCTATGACACTGTGTTAAGAAAAGACAGAGGCAAAGGGTAAATCAAAGAAAATGTAATAAACAGAAAATTCAATGTTTTGTAGATGAATATGGAATTTATTTCACTCGTGAGACAGGATTTTTTGATATTTTCACTCGTGCTTCGCACTCGTGAAAATATCAAAAAATCCTGTCCCACTCGTGAAATAAATTCCATATTCATCTACAAAACATTGAATATCCTCTATATATTGAAACCCAACCGATTTTACAGTTTGATATTAAGTATATGCTTCCTGTTTAAAAAAGTTTCTAATACCTTACACATTTTAGATAACATAATACCATTTAAGTATTACAATCACTTCAATTTAAGTTCAAGAGCACGATTATGTCATTGGCCAAAGATTTATGAATCAAGTTTCTCTTTAAACGGGGTTTTTATACACTTTCCTGAAAAGTAAAGACACGTACTAAGTATGATATTATACATTTATTGCATGATAGTGAGGGAGACATGAAGATTTCTTCGCCCATGAAAAATCGTATTCCCCGAGGGCAACGCCCGAGGGGAATATGATTTTTCATGGGCGAAGAAATCTTCATGTCTCATGAACATTCATGCAATGAATTGTTTATTATACCAAATCAAGCACAATGCAGGAAATATAAAGAAAATCCTATTAATAAAGTAAACATTTGATAAGAAGAATGAAACAGAAGTAAGTTACACCACTAGTCGCGCTTCATAAAAAAACCCCAAAAAACATTCCTTCGTGACAAGTCAGTGTAATTTACACACCAGTAACATTAAAACCCCACCCATGAAAACACTTTTCTAAATATTTATTTTACACGTTTAAATTGACACAATCAATCAACGGTATAAACAATCTAACTCAGTAGTAAACTCAGTCGCCGCATTGTGATGTCATAATCGTGAAACACGACGTGAAACACGAAGTTTTTGTTGCAGGACAAACACGACGGTCACGTGACTGTATCGGCCAATCAGATTCTATTTTACTAGTGATTATTTATATGAGGTATAATAATATACAGAGTTCATTTCAGTTAAAGACTATTTAGTTCAGATAAAATACTTAGTATTCGAGGAAATTAGGATGTAAAGTGATTAGATGATATGTAATTATAACAAGTATCTTCTTATATTGCAACTAAGAGTGTCAGACACTTTTAATATACAATGATTGATGGGGATTTTAGATGTATAATATTTTGAAAATAGTGCAATGTTTTGTTGTTTAATTTAAAAACTAATTTATACAAAAACACTTTTAATGTATACCATTTAAAATAAACATCGCATTGAACTGTTCTTTCAGATCCTCACCTGGTTTGATCTAAAAAGATTAAAATAATATTGCTGTTTATAAAATTCTCGAAAAGACGAAACATAATGCTTTTCCCGACTTAAAACTAGTAACGCATAAATGAACATATTCTCCCCATACTTTACATTATTACATATAATTTGAATTTAGAAAGAAAATTATTTTTAAAATACTGTCATATATTGTTTGTTGTTTTATATTTAAAGTCTACGATTTATTCAAAACACAGTTTAAAAGCCATTTGAAATAAACATCCCATTGAGATTTTCTTTCAAGTCCTCCCTTGCATTGATCTACAATGAATTAAATAACCATGATGTATGTAAAATCCTTGGAAAAACTGAAACATTATACCTCCCCCCTCCCCCCCCCTTAAAAATGAACACATTTTCCTATAATTACATTGTTAATATGTCTTAATTTGAAATAAATGAATAAACACCAATCAGCAGATTTCAATCTTAATATTTTTTAGAAAAATATCTTAATGGGAAAAAAGGGAGAAAACTGCGTTATATAAACATGAATCAAAATGCAGAATTATGTATCATAATAAATTTATTCAGATGACTTTTCACAACTATGGTAATATCTTTAAATTTGGTTAAGTGTTATCTTTCATAATAGCATACAATTTGTTTTTGAACTAGGGTATACTCACATAAACTTTTTAATTATTAATTATGTCAAATATAAACAGAATAGCATCAGAAGTATGTGTTTTTACGAGTGTTGTCCCAGTAAAACGCCAATATTTACCTTTTTTCTTTCACTAATATGATAAAGTTGAGAATAGGCATGCACCTTAATCATCCTATTTTGTATGCCACAAAGAAATTTTAATAAAATATCGTGGTGCCAAAAAAGGGTAATTAGCATATCTCGTCCTTTCACAAATTTGTATCCTCAGATTAAAGATGACATATAATTGCCATATATGATGTCAAACTTATTAAATTTAACACATTTGTACCTCTTCCCCCAGATCATATAGCTTTCATCAATGTAAATTTTGTCACAATATGTTTCCGTTTCATCCGGTATCCACTAAGGTAATATGTCCGACGGTGAAACCGTTAGGGCGAGCGCAGTTCATTTTCTAAAACTCTACACATCTTCTCAAATGTTTTACATTCTGCTTATTACACTTTTATCGCGCGTTTACTGTGTATCGTACATAATTTTTTTTAAAACCGTTATTGAAGAATATATTCTCTAACGTTGCAGACTCCCCATGCATCGGGATCGAAATTCCTAACTTCTCGGATATTTCCGACAAAATCGGAAATACCCGAGTTGTTAAAATGACGAAAATCTGACGTCACATACAAAGTCGTGTGTTCCAAGGACGCAAACGATAGTTTTATGGGCAGTTATGGCATGGAAATTGAATTAAATCGTTGTTTATTATTTTTATCAAGTAAGTTGTTGCTATGCTTAAGCCACCATGTTGCTATGCACCGCAAAGGATTATTGGGAGTATAGAATATTTTCACGTGGGACGATAAAAATTTCTTTGAACAATGTGCAGATTTCAACCCGAATTTCCTCCGTCCGTACACGTTGTCTATGGAGCTCGCTACGCGAGCGGCGCTTCGCGCCGCCTCGCTGCGCTCACTGTACAATTGATTCTTTCAATTACGCACACAGTACTTTAATACAATCGTATATAAGGCGTTAAGTTCTTAGAATATTTGTAGAAGGTGGACAAACCTATTGATTTAAGTTCTTAGAATACTTAAATCAATAGGTTTGTCCACACTTGTGAACTCTTATCTCATATACAGGTTATTTTTTCCTTTTCGTTTAAGGATTTTCATTCAAACACTTTAACGGTTTAAATCAATAGTATTTGCTTTATCTTTTTCCGCTCTGTGTTTTACTGTACTATTCTACTGCACTGTGCAGATGCAGGCCGCAGATCCACCCGCCACCAACACTGTCCCTATCATTGGAGGAGTCGTGGCTGCCATTATTGTGAGCCTGGCAGTTGTCTTATTTGTTGTTTTGTTCAGGAGGTAATTTTAAAGCATGTAATGATGAAATGAATTCCCTGCTTAATGAGTAATAAGTCAACGATTTTGACATTGCGAATCTACGAATTTAAGTCATCCTTTAAAACGATAACTCGGTAAAGCATTTTTATTACTGGACCTTTAAATAAAATAAAATGTATATAGCCCTATAATATTCCAATGGTGTTTAAATGAAAATATATGTAATATTCTATTAAATGTATATCTAAGTATAGTATTTCATTACTGGATCTCAAAATAAAGTAAGAAAAGACAAATGTAAATAGTAATAGAATATTTCAAAGGTGTTTGAATGAAAAAAAAAAAGTAATATTCAATTCATAGTTTTGAAAAGAGAAAAAAAAGTACCATTAATTTTTTTAAATAGCTTCTTTTTTTAAAGCTAGATGTAATCATTGTTATTAATTTCAGACATAGGAGGAATAAACATGAAAACGACTCACCTCGCCATGAAAGACGTCAACAACAACGAGAGAGAGAGGAAAATGTATACTGTAAGCTCATATACGTCAATCAAAGTTTGATTTATAAGCAAATAAGACAGGAACTATTTAGAAAAAAGTTGTTTATCATCAATGGATATGATAAACTTACCCGTAGGTAAAATGGACATTTTAAATATTACATGCTTATAAAGCCAAACATTATTTGTCGCGTAATATTTAAAATTATGCTACCCTAGACCTGTACTATATATAGATTCTCAGACACATAGATTGCTTTTGACCAAAAAATGTGCCATGTAAAATATAATTAGAAAACTTAAGGTTACAAGTATGTTACCTCACAGTTTTAAAATTTCTTGTAAAATAACTTTTTATAATCATTTTTTAAGGCATAACAGAGTAACATATTCTCTTATATAGCTTAAGATGTAAAATTATATTAGAATTCGTATTGCCCTCTCTAGGTGTCGTTTTTACTTATATTAGGATATAGCTCCAACTCATTATTTTCTAATGCTGGTAATTAGTACATGTATGTTAATGAAACATTTATTTTAATTCAGTAAACAACGAGTCAAATAATCAGACCTTCAGTAACATATACGAAAATATGGAGACAAAAACAAAATCTGTTCCAAAGTCAGAAAAGCAAGATACTACAGTGAAAATCCCAAATGGAAAGAAATACGAGGACAGGGATTACGACACAGATGACGAAGGCATCGAGAATCCCTATGGTGATATGTATATAAATGAGGAAACCATACCGGATATTCCGGTTAATCAACTCGAAAACATCATTGCAGAGAAAAGAAAAGATGAGGAGGAAGGATTTAAAAGAGAATATGCCGTAAGTTTTTTAAACTCTGAATTTCATGATTTAGAACTGTAAATATACCTGGAGGAACAAATAATGTGCATCATTCTGTTTTAATTTCAACCTCTTTCTATACTCAGATGTTGCCACATGGAGAACAACACAAGTGTGATGCTGGCAAATTGCCAGAAAACGTACCGAGAAACAGATTCAAAACAACGTTCCCCTGTAAGTCAGGATTATACATTGATCTTTACTGAGAATTCAATATTCCGTTTATTTTGTTCTTTTTGATTGGTTTTATTTATTACATATTATATTATAATAATTAATTATTGTATATCTTTTACAGACGATCATTCAAGAGTTGTTTTAAAAGACAACAATGGAAACTCAGACTACATTAACGCTAATTTTATAAACGTATGTTCAACATAGAAATTTACTTTTAAAAAGTAGTTGAAACTGTCTTCTAAGTACTTATTAATTACGAGTATCCCAAACCAAAACCTTAAATTGTCATAACATCTTTCTTATAACTTTTTAACTGTGATACGATTAATATCATAATTAAAAAAAACACTTCAAAGATGAGTTTTGCATTAATTATAAATGACTGTTAATTATATATCCACTGTGCTGGTGATGTTTGTGTGTCAATTTTATTGAAGGGAACGGATTCAGAGCGGGAATATATTGCATCGCAAGGTAATACTACGTGTATATTGCCATCATGTCGATTGATTTAGCACTTGAACATTTTGTTTCTCAATATTCTAATGAATACTATAGTATTTAAAAGCTTGCATATTTTGAAAATACTTAATTGTAGGTATTGAATATACCCTTTCTATTCATTAATATCAGCACACATAATAGAATTAAAGTTCATGATATCAAAATTTTATAAATTTCAAAGAAAAACTGAAGAGGGTACACATGATGAAATACAGAAGCTTCCAAAATATATTCACTACATGTTCCCTAACAAATAAAAAAGTACCTTAAGCATTTTTTTCGTTAATTTAAAGGTCCAAAGCAAAACACATTGAACGACTTTTGGATGATGATGTGGCAAGAAAATGTGTCACAGATTGTGATGCTCACAAATCTAAAAGAGGGAGCAAAGGTAACGATCAAATAACAAGTTAAGGAGTTCGCGATATTTATTTAATTTAATAAATAAACAGAAAAATGAACCAAAAAGGAAAAGAACAGATTTTGGTGCTGATGAGTTTGAAGGAGGAGAGATATCTGGAGAGAATTTTCACTCTTGTTGAAATGTTGATCCCCTCCCCCTCCCCCAACATACACACACAAGTACGAGAGAAGATAGGCATGAAGGATTATTAAACAGAGCCTATTTGTTAAAAATCTGATTGATTGTGTGTTGATTTAAGTCCAATTAAAGGAAGTTTTACTCATATAGGGACGTCACCATATACCGGTGATGGGCGTCAAATTTAAAACTTTACGCGACAATCAGGGCTGTTGAGCAGTGAGGGATTTTTATGCTCACGTGACACGGGGCCTCAGTTTTTAAGGTCTCATCCAAATTGCCAGCATTTTTCACTTCAAAGTGCAGAGCGGTTAGCGCATTAATAGTTGCTATAATGTAAATATTTATCATGTTATTACACCTTCAGTAATGTAAATCTTATATGGCACCAATTTTGATGCACAAGATGCGCATTTCGACAAATTATGTCTCTTCAGTGATGCTCATGCCGAAACGTTAGAATTCCGAGATATTTAAATAAAAAAATCTTAGAATTCGAAGAGCTGAAAAAAGGAGCCAAAAACTGGAGCCAAATACGTCGAAGGATCAGAGCTATGCATGAGAGAGATAATCCTTAGTTTTGAAATAAATTTCTAAATTTTACCACAGGAATTTGAATATATATCCGTATTTTTAAGCTAGTACCGAAGTACTTAGCTACTAGGCTGTAGAGAACCCCAGGGACCAACAGTCCATCAGAAGAGGCCTCGACCCAGGGGTCATGATACGGAAGAAGGGATAATGGAGTTAATTAAGAACAAAAGACTATAGTAATATAGTAATGGGAATAAAAATAGTACCACCTCGTACGTAATGTGGTCGTCACAAGAAGTATTTACAATACATAAATGAAAATTGCAGCTTTAAACATGAATGATATATATAAATTTAATAACATTAGGAGTGATGAAAGGAAGGAAACGGAAAATTATATATGGTGGTTACAATAACACCTCCCCCTTTTTAAAAGTGTAGATATGTACAATTTTTATTCGGAAATTGCTCAACTCTACATCTTTATAAAGTGTTGATATTAATCTATACATGGGTTTTTTTGTCAGACAAAGTGCACGCAGTATTGGCCAGAAGAAATGAAAGCCAGAGCTTTTGGAAACATTATTGTAAAATCCATTGAAGTAAAAGAATACGCATTCTATATCACTAGGAAGCTGTCTGTTTCACACAAGGAGGTACGTTTAAGAAATATTTCTTTGTAAATAAACACGATGTAGGGGTAGAAATATTGTAGTCATATTCTGAAAAATGTTTAGTAAATCACGGAGAGTATACAAAGAAAAGATGTTTCTATATATAATGCCGATGTTGATCTAAAAATATTTTGTAATAAAACATTTGCATTCAAATCAGAACTCTATTAAGCTGCTGACCTTCATCCAAAAATTAAACCGTCTATTTCTGATGATATTTTCTAGTAAATATAGTACTATCTGTTCACTATGGGAAAAAAATAATCTTTTATAATATGAAAATACATATTGCATAACTATAATAGCAACGTCCTTGTTCTTGTGCATTTTCAGCTTAAAAAGTCACGTGTTGTTACGCACTATCATTATACCACTTGGCCTGACCATGGTACACCAGATCCGCTTTGTCTGGTAATTTTTCATGATCACGTGACAAGAACACGATCCAATCAGAAGAAATCACCAACTGTTGTCCATTGCAGGTATTGGCATTTTTACGGATTGTGCACAATATTTTGTTTTACAAAGTTTAAGTTTATTTTAATAATCCAAATCATTTTTGTTTAGTTTTAAATGATATTATTTCTTACCTACATCGTAAGGCCATGAAATATATAACGTTAAATCTTCTTGTTTATAGTGCGGGAATAGGTCGAACAGGAACGTATATTGCACTGGATGCCTTATACAAGACTGGGAAAGCATCGGGCAAAGTCAATATCGCAGAATATGTGAAGACCATGAGGGCAAACAGAATGAATATGGTTCAAACCTATGTAAGCTACTGTTCTTTATAATAAACGAAAAACTTAACGTTTCGTGTAATAAAGAAACAAGTGTAATCTACCTACTACTGTTCAAGATTAACATACGATTTTATTTACTTTAGATTGATATGTTCTAGATGTAATATAATCTTACTTTTTATTAATTATAATGATTATTAATGGAAAATGAAAACCGTGTGCTCCGATGTAAAATTAAAATAGCTCCCTTTAATGGGATATGAATGACATAAATGTCGTGTATTTTTAACTTGCAGGAACAATATATGACAATTTTCCTGGCTCTGAACGAAGCTTTTAAAGCCCCAGTAGAAACACAGACTGTTTCAGATTTCACGCAGAAAGCAGAAAAACTGATGGGAGACACACCGGCCAACCAAGCTGCTATAAGAAAGGAATTTGAGGTACATGTAAAATCCGTTATTGCTTAATTATTCTGAATGTTTGTTAGGCTTCTCATTATTTACGTAAGCCTCTTTTGTTCTTCATTGGTTGACTTTTTGGCCGTGTTTGTTCTTCATTGGTTGACTTTTTGGCCGTGTTTGTTCCTCATTGGTTGACTTTTTGGCCGTTTTTGTTCTTCATTGGTTGACTTTTTGGCCGTGTTTGTTCCTCATTGGTTGACTTTTTGGCCGTTTTTGTTCCTCATTGGTTGACTTTTTGGCCGTTTTTGTTCCTCATTGGTTGACTTTTTGGCCGTGTTTGTTCCTCATTGGTTGACTTTTTTGCCGTTTTTGTTCCTCATTGGTTGCCCTTTCGGCCGTTTTTGTTCTTCATTGGTTGACTTTTTGGCCGTTTTTGTTCTTCATTGGTTGACTTTTTGGCCGTTTTTGTTCCTCATTGATTGACTTTTTGTCAGTTTTTGTTCCTCATTGGTTTACTTTTTTAGCCCTTTTGTGTTCCTCAAAGGTTTACTTTTTTAGCCGTTTTCGTTCCTCATTGGTTGACTTTTTAGCCGTTTTTGTTCCTCATTGGTTAGTATTTGTAACTCTATTACATGTATTTTTCATCGTTTGACATTGTTAACTTCTGTTCCTCATATTTTTCTAGTTATTGTTAACTTCTGTTCCTCATTTTTTTCTAGTTATTGATGGAAGTTCGACCAGTTTATACCCCAGCTGATTATAAAATTGCCAGGCAACACAATTCAGACAAAAACGGGAAAGCAATATTACCACGTGAGTATTTACAAATGAATTTTACTGCATTATTCGAGTACACTTTATTAAAGTTTTAAAAGTAACATAATTATAGGAGAGTTTACTCTTCCGGTTATGAAAAAAAGAAAAGCATCAAAAATGGCTCAGTGGAATTACAATAAAATATGACTTGTAAGATTTGATGATAGAGTTCTGGTTAAATATCCACAAATTCTACATCAGAAATAAAATTAAGTGCAATTAGAATTTTTAGAGAAATGTTTTAAACAGATATCTTTTGAACAATTTACCTTTTTATGTCATTGTAGTTGACAAGTACAGTTTGTACTTGACGTCTTCAATTCCAAAGCGAGGCAGCTTCATCAATGCAATTAACATTTCTGTAAGTACCAGTCTTTCCCAATAGTCAGTATATCTTAATTGTGATATACAGAATCTAATTAATTTAAACCCCGTATTCCATAGTCATACACAAGAGAGGGCGCCTTCATAGTGACGAAGTATCCAACGACAGAGGACGCTGTCGACTTCCTGCGCCTGCTCATTGATCATGAGTCTGATAATGTCATCTGCATGAATCCTTTAAGTGAAATTGAATCGGTTTGTATATGTAAAACAAATTTTATTTTAATTTTTTTGAACTTCGATTATCAATTAACCAGTTTATGTTATGTTTGTAACTTCTAATACAAATGAAATTTATTTAGAATAACATTACTAATTGTTGCAACGTTTTACCATCAATGTCTTCATTCTGATTTTTTCCCCCAAAATTTTGCTTTCGTTCATAATTATCATCATAATTGGTATCCATTGATTTTTCGAATAAGCAGTCTGAAGCCATAGATATCAAAAGTTAAAAGATTGATGCACATTTATTTCCAGACTAAAGCGTGGATGGCGGATCCTACCTCTTCAAGATCCGTCCCTCCATTTACTGTACAGTACGAAACACAAGCAGATACAGATGTTAAGGCCACGACCTTAAAGATTGTGAAAGATGAGGTGAGGAAAAGCATTCTAAACTATGCGTTAATGATGATGGGGTTCAATAGAAAATGTTTTCTCAGAAAAAGAAAAAAAAAAGAAAAAAATTCAAGTGATGTAATTTTAGAAAATCTTGACATGCCCCAGAGATGAGTTTATATTTTTTGAAACAAATTTGAAATATTAATAGGATCTTATTTTGCCAAATATTTCAAAAAGAAAAAAATGTCACCAAGTTGGTGGGCTCACTGTTAAACGAAAAAATAAAGATTTTCTTCAAATTGTTTAAAGTATATAACAAAATGCCAACGCACTATTTGATATAAGTAAAGTTCTTTCGAAATTTCAGCTTTGGACAAAGTATTTGCGTTTTTTATAATTAATATCTTAGCTGTATTGATAATCAATTTGATTTCATTCTAACAAAAACGATTGGTTTCTTAGATGTTTTTAACTTGAATTGGATCTTCATTTACAGCGTTTCAGTTATCCATCGATTATGAATGATTTTAACACAATAAATAAGAAGGAAATAAACAATAGTGATAACGTGTCACAATACAGAGTTTAACGCATTAAAATATGATGAATGAAATTGCAATCATCCTCGTTTTGTACTTTGTTTAAATTGTAAGTCTCCGTCATTATATAGGAAACACATACTGTAACCATAGTAGAACCCAAAGGATCTCTGAAGTCAACCGGAACGCCTCATGACACATCGTCTCTCAGAAGTTTAGTCTCATTTGCTAAGAATATTTCGTCTGAAAGACCAATCACCGTTGTCAGCAAGTAAGTCAACTATTGTATAGGAAGAATATTAGTGATATTAATTATTTTTTTAGCATTCAGAATTTATAAAGTTTATGGCCGGAAAAGAAAGTGGTGAATAGGGAAGTAAATAATGAATTATATCAGGATTGAAAGCATTAGAAAAATAAAAACAATCCAATGAAATTAAAATAGTAAAATAAAATGCCAATGACGAACGTTTAGAACAGAGTATACAAGAGTGAACTTCTGTTATTAAAGTCACTAGAGGCATATGTCTAATGTTATCTTTCGTAAAGGGTTTTATGTAATCTGTTGTCTGCTAATCTGTATGCATTCATCTTGCACAACAAGGTCGAATTCTTACAAAACTTACTTACCAGGATTTACAAAAACTTGAGAAAAAAAAATCAGTAGATGCCACACAATTAAAGCCTCGTTATTTTCGTAAAAACGAAGTCCATATCATAAGGAAATGATTAGGTTAGGATTGACATCAATGTATAACATTTCAAATTCATATACATGAGTTAACATGAGATACTGTCTATCAATTAAAATAAGGGCACCGCAACACGGAGCATCCTCATGCAATTTAAATTATAACTTGCATAACTTCCGTTACCACACATTTACTCACCCACTCAGCCACACATACACACACACAAGCGCGTTACTATACCCACTTCAATTTCGATGCGATGGGGTAATAAATTATATACAATACTTGGATGAAGTAGGGATTCAATTGGGAATTCAACTGGCAATTGGGATATAGTTTTCTACGCTTTAATAATTTAAAGTTATATAGTAGAATTTCAATGTTTTGAGAGCTTTAGCCTAGTAGAGATTGGAAAATAATGTAAAAAAATTTTATGCTTAACAAAAGGTAATTTATGGCAAAGATAATCGCCTATGAATAGAAGTCTGTATTGGTCTGGACTTTTACATTTATTTTCATCATTCTTACAGTCATTTAAATGATATATGGATTAGGAAAATTTAAACTTAATTCTTTTTTACCTTACAGAGATGGGGCCACCTTGTGTGGTGTCCTCTGTTCTGTATATAATGTGATACAACAACTCACTATGGATGAAAATGTTGACGTATTTACTGCTGTCAGACTCTTACAGAAAAGAAGACCAGAATTCTGTTCAACACAGGTTAGGACATTTCTCACTGTATTTTCTTGTATCATCTCCGAAAAAAGGCATTAAGAGGTATTATTGTCCATCTGAATGTGTGCGTTTAGACTATATTTTTATAGGGAAAACAAAACGATAATACCTGTGTTTCAAAAGAGCAAAAAATTAAAACAGCGAGGAAGTGTTTTGGGCTTTACTGAACCAATAAAGTTGTTAGTTATTTGATGAGGAATTTGTTATTCATTTTTGCCTATAAAAATACACCCCCTTTGGAAATTGTTGTGATACACGTAAATATGTGCCAATATATGCATTAAAACTTGCTTATTAGAAACTCGGATATAAGAAAACTTAGAATAAAATAAGAAAGCTTATAGAGAAGTTTTATCTCTTTCCCAGTCCCTCAAATTGAACCATTTTCTAATTTGTATATACATGTAAATATTTTTGCTATCATACAGTGAAATAAGATGATTGAAACAGTCAGCAAAACTTCAGTTCCTCAAGAGCAAAGCCTAATTATCTCGGTTTTGCCACAGGGTATAGGGATGCTCATTGGAAATTAGAAATTTGCTTACCCACATACTCAGAGATACACTTAAACTGTTTTATTATACAGATACTAACAATAGATCAGAAAAAAAAGAAAATTGATATAACATTTAATTTTGACTCTTTATGTTCCTTATCACCAACAGAACCCCCCCCCCCCCCTCCAAAAAAGATATATCCAAAATCTGGGAACTTACCATATTTGACTTTGTATGCTACTGTAAACTGGTTTTTACAGAAACTTGTCCACTCATGGTGAAATCCTAATTGAATATGAATATTCATAAATTTATTTGAAACAGATCGGAATTTTTCATAAAATGAAATGAAAGTGTTCAGAGTTTGGAACAAACTGAGCCCCCGCCCCTTTCTTGTTAGGGGATCACTCTCTTTACGGTTACTGACAGGAAAATATATTGACTTACTCTCATACAGTGAAAAATCTGTAGAGGTATAACAAAAAGAAACATCCAGTCATGCGGAAAGGCCTGCCATACAAGCAATCCTGTAATCCTCACACCCCTTATATATTATAATCATGTACATGTATTTTATTTTATGACTTTTATATAATTTATATTTTTACTGACTTTCAGGAAGAATATCTGTTGATATATAGAGCTGTCTGTGATCACATTGAGACTACATCAGAAAACGTGTACTACAACCAATAATGGAAGCAGTGTCATTATACTTTGCATTTCTTTCATGTTAGAATAAGATGAGCAATGTTTTGACTATTTACAAAAACATAACCAAGTTCAGCAATTGAGTGAAGTTTTTGATGAAATACTGGATTATTGATTTTCTTTGTCTTTAATTGTTAAGATATATGGAAATGAAGACAGTATAAAAACGGATAAACAGTGAATGTAAAGCGATCGACTAAATGAACAATTTTTTGTATTTGTATGCGTATTTTGTTTAACTTTGTTACTTCAAATATTTAAATGAGAATTGTATAATTCGTGATTAAACAGTAATAAGCATTTCATGTTTCAGTATACAGGAAAACACTGCGATGTACTTATTTTCTTTCCCTTTTAGAATATCAACATATACATGTATTTCATATCGCACTGAGACTAAAGTGAATGCCAAAAAGATGAAATCGGACACTTTTATCTACAGAGTTAATTAAATGAAGTTTTTAACTTTACTGTTGCTAAGCTAGTTCACATACTTATAAAACTTTAAAAAGTCTATTTCTTTAAAAGTTTTTAACTCATCACATTCTAAAATCGTTTACATTTAAGGTTCATTGATACTCTGATAAGAGAGATAACTCTTAATGACACAAATGTCTATTATTCCTTTATAAATTTGTCCAGTTGAAGTATCTTTTCTGTCAAGTTTTGCCCCGCAAGCTATGCAATAATTGTTTGTATTTTACTTAACAAATACATTTCTTTTGGAAAATCATAAGAGTTAAAGAAACATTTTATATTAGTGAGCAGAGGGGTTATGAACCTAACGTGCAGAGTTTAGAACGAAATAGTTAAAAATGATAAACACAGACCGACCTGAAAATAATCTAAAAACAATACTATTCTGTGAATTGGGCATAATAATCAAACCTCTGGAACGCTGATTTAATCTTAACAGTTTTCAAAAGGGCAAGAAATACAAAGGAAATATCGATAATATACTTACTTCGACGGAAGCTTACTCAAGGGTTTGAAGCAACTATCAGTTGTAAAGATAGAAATTGCTAAAACAAAGGAGGACGAGTTAAAATGAACGAAGATGAAGTTCTTTATTGTAAAATCTTTATTGCAAATGAAACCTAAATAAGGAGTATTGAGCAGTACTGAAACCTGTACCTAAACTACATTAAATTTTCTTCTATTTAAGATATGAACAACTTTATTTAGTTTTGATAAGGTATTGTGTCAAGATCTGTCCCTCTCTGAATGTCGTCACAATTGGTAAAAAATATTACACAGGATGAAAAAATATAATGATCGTTGTTTGGAATAATAGAATTATTGTTAATCTTGATATAATAAGGTTAAATGAGATGCATTATATCACTGCATTTCTAAATAAGGTTTTGACATGGACCTTATATTTACATTACGTAATGTACGTACATACAATGCATGTTATTTCATTCATTCATTATAATTTATACGAATATTAAAACAGTTTTTCCTTTCAGATTATAGACATTTCTTGTATTTCAAAGCAACCAAACGATGTAACTTAGGTTTTTTTTTAAAGCAATACGAATGATTCAACGACGACTCTTAAAATGAAGATGATTAATCGTATGTTGTATTCGAGGGTTGTCCAGTTTAATCGTATACATTTACACATAACTAAAAAAATAATGAACGCATTCCTCCAAAGTCTTCGTTTTTTTGCATTAAAGCCACCAGGCGCAGTGAAATTCACCATCATATCGTTTCTGGGATAGTTTAGAGAAATTTCTCTAGCATGCCACATGAACAATATGTTTTTTTTTTGGAAGTTAAAGACATCTGTTGCACACATTTTAAAGCCCTATCGAATTTAAACTCACATTAAATGGTATCATAGCTAATTATATCATCTCTGTCTCTTTGACGAAATTCATTTGGAAATGATGTTACGGAATCGACTCCTTTGAGCTATTTCTCTTTTCAACTAATTTTCCAGCAGTTAACGTCAACCACTTGTCGAACGGCCTTAACAAGGTTTCTATCTCCGTGTTTCATAATAGAATAAGAGGAGCAATGTGTTGACTTTTTTGTATAAACATAAAGAAGTTCAGCAATTGTGTAAAATTTTAACGTAAAATATTGAATTTTTGATTTTCTCTGCCTTTATTTGTTAAGATATATTAATATGAAAATAAAGACAGTATAGATATTGATAAAGAGACAATGTAAAGCGATCAAGTAAATGAACAATTTTGTTTTTGTTTTTGTTTTTTGTATATCTAAAAAAAAAAAGAGGAATGAAGTGTGTATTTTTTGTTTTCTTCCTTACTTCATTTTTTTTTTAAATGTGACAACCGAATGTACGTACATGTGATACTTAAATAAACAGAAATAAACATATTCATGTTAAAAAACCATTGCAATCTAGTTACTTGTGTTACTTTTAGTATAATCATCTTCCATTATGAAATTTGACAACAATAAATGTCAAAACTACAGAATCGGAAATTTGTATCTGTGAAGTCCATACAGTTTGTTAACTTTAAATGTGACTAAACTAGTTTATATACATGAACTTATAGAAATTGTATTTTTGGAAAAAAAGTATTTAGTTATAGGTTATAACCAACCACCTTCTAATACTTAAAAAAAAACTTTAAATTTACAATCATCTTAAAGATTAACTAATGTTTGGGAGATTAAAACAGCGATTTGATATTTATATTCATCTATCAGTGGGGAAGGCATGCAAAGGCCAAAAAAATCATAAGAACCTGGACGAAAGTTTACTCAAGGATTTGAAGTATTGATCTCGTGTGTAGATATGGAGAATAAGAAAATGATAGGGTTATAGAAATGATTAACTAAAACAGTACTTTATCGTGTACGTATAAACAACTTCATACTCATCTATCAGGAGTACAAGGCAAGCAAAAAACAAAAAAAAAATCATAAGTACTTCGGTGGTGGTTTACAAGAGGATTCGAAGCAACTATCAATTGTATAGATACGCAATATAAGAAAAGGAGGAGGGTTAAAGAAATGATTCACAGAAATAAAGGACTTTATCGTAAAAACAAATTCATACAGAGGGAAATAAAGGCAAATCTTAAATCTGTAACTGAATTACACAACATATTTTTTCTGCATGAAAAAAGAATGTCATTTAGTAAACATGGTAGTGTGTTAGCAATAGCTCTGCTGGAATATTCCATGATGCACTTTTACGAAACATGGAATTTGCCAGCAGAGCAAAAACTTTTCATAACATCATATTCACCGATCAACATTGTTGATACTAGTTAAGGCTGACAATGATTTGTACTGCCTGTCTGTTAAATAATTGATGAAAATTCATCTGTATACCTGATTAGTGAACATTCATGGCATCTGAATTAATTTTTATGTTCACTATATTGACTTCTTATCACCCAATCTACATATCCGATTACATTAGAAAAAAATAGAGGACATTGAATATTTTTGTAGTTGGATATGGGATTTATTTCACGTGTGAGACATTATTGTTTTTTGAAAATATTTTCACCCGTGATTCGCACTCGTGGAAATATTGAAAAATCCTGTTCCACTCATGCAATAAATTCCATATTCAGCAACAAAATGTTGAATTTTTTGTTTAAAAAATGTTCCATGATTTTCCCCCTCTGCCTATGTCTTTTGTCTTTTCATAACAAAGTCGTTGGCTTTGGTGTCATAGTTAAGCGGTTGAAGCGTCATAGATTTGCGATTGGAAGATTGAAAATATTGTAAACATAGATTTCATATATATTAAGAAACTTTGGCAGTTTTAGTCTCTGTCAGGATAGCTTATTTACTCTTTCTCTCTCTTATAACTGGCCAAGGAATGTTTTTTACAGCACTCTGTGAAGGCGAGGGAAATCGAGTTTTGCCAGACATCTTATATATTCTTTCACCCTATGACAAAATATCGCTATGACATTCTTTTACACCGTGAAAAAAAAATCACTTTTATTGAATAAATAAATCACAGAATTTCACTGCTGAAAATGTAAAACAATACATTTGTAAGTAACAGATAGAGAATCTTCCTTGTAAATTCCACTATAAATATAAATTCTCATTAAGATATAAATAACTCTATGTACACGTAATTGACCTTACTGCCTCATTCAAAAAAAGTTAAATTCCTTGAAAAAATCTTTCTAGCTTTCCTTCCTGGATTCAAATTAATACATGTCTAACGTCATGGACAACAGAGTGATGTTGTTTCATTTTCTTATTGAATCAATATTTAACGGGAATATTGTAACTGCTTATGGTAAGATCATTTAAGGCGAAGATAATGAAAGTTGTTTTCTTTATAGAATCTAAAATAGAACACATGATTCTACACCTAATTTAACATTTAATCGAACGGACTGTAGTAATTTGGGAAACCGATTTCGACTCTCTACCAATAACATTTCAATGAATTTAATAATGTAGGAAAATGACAAATCAATGAAAATACATTTTTACCATACTGTGTGATTCAACATAAACGAGTTGCAATCAGTATATTGCAGCATGACTACATAAGGTAAACGATATCTAGTCAAAGAGAATTTGAAACACCGCACCTGGACAAGTCTTGACTAAATCTGAATTTACGTATTAACCAAGAAATGCAAATAAGCAACATTCTACCGTATTTCATTAAAACTATAATCACTTTAACCACTGTTTAAAAATAAAGAAAAGATGTATATCTTGATCGTGAACCTTACCGATATTGTACTTGACTTTACTTGTATAAGTACGACTATTTATACATATATTCCTAAACCCAAAGCCTCATGTTGGATTTTATCACATAGATACATGTACACAAATATACAGTAATCATTTCCTGTAAGTTCTGTAGTGAACTCAGCTACCTTATTTGGCCAATCACCCTTTCCCCTGCTTTCCGTGACATTAAATCGTCTGTCTGTGCATCTGTCAGTAAAAAAAAACCTTTAATCCTAGTCATAATATTCGAATGACAAACGAAAGGGCTCTCATATTTCACATGTGCATTGCCTTTCCATTTTTCCCCTTGTTATCTTGACCCTGAAGTTAACCATTGGTAATAAAGTTTGAATTAGAGACATTAAAACTCTGGAATTTCACAAATGCATAACCTATGACATTTCTGAATAAACTTCGTTTAAGTCTTGAATTTTCACCTTCTTTGTAGAAAAATTAACCTTTGTCTTATCTTTTGCATCTGAAAAGGCATTGATAGTTTTACTTGTGTATTACCTGAGTCAAGACCTTTTCAAATGACCCTCAATTTTTGTTTCATGACCTGAAATTTGATCTACAATTCCAACATTTCTAACTTGCTGATTTTCTCACCAAAAGAGACATGGCTTTCATGACCTTGCAACAGAATATATTAATTCAAAAATATAAAACTTTTTTCCCGCATTGTTGGCATGCAAAAGAGTAACAATATCCCATAGACCATTGCACCCAAACCATTAACACCCCAAAAGCAGTTAACCACAATTCTCTGGAATATGCCTGCTTAATAATTCTATTAATTTTTTTTAACTAGCACGGTAATTCATCTAAGACTTGCATGATGTTAAATGAAAATAGATTTTACTGGAAAGATCACCTAACATTTTATGATTAACATCGGTTTACTCTTTTTGCTAGAGTGCAATATATCATGTTTATTATTCGAAATCATTAATCTCACGAAAGGTACAATCCTGTGATTGTTATATTTTATGTAACAAACGAGGCAAATTAAATATTTTTAACAGTTGATTATTCTAAGATTAATATTAAATCCTGATTTTTAAAAATTAAGTTGTGTTTCCATATCTAGCACATATTAATTGTAAACTGTATTATTCAGAAAAGGTACACATTGTCATGTATACAGTTATACATGCATACGTAAGATATAAATACCAATGGGTTTAACATCACAGTTGTTTTTTTTTAACCTCAAAAGCTGGGGATGTATAGTCATTTGGGTTCCGGCCATATGCACGTCCTTCTATACGTCCGTAACACCTAGGTTACCCATCTCTTACCCGCCACTCCTCATATACATGTGTACCACCGTATAAACTTTAATCAGATTTTCACTGAATCTTAATTCAAAATGCATCTGTGCACATTCTATTTTATTTTTTGATCGGAAAGATATCCATAGCAAGGCATGGAGACTGTCATTCTTTCTATAATATGGGGGGTACGCATCTCTTATCTGCAACTCCTCTTATCCCAAAGAATAAAATTTAACGAAACTTTCACAGAATCTTTACTACATAATGCCATTATGACCTCTATTTTATGTTCTGTTCGGACAGACATTCAAGGTTTTCCCATTGTGACGCATAAATTTAGTCACTATACTCATATGGGAGCGGGGGTATCATTTTGTGATGTCCGTGCTCACGGTACTTCTAGTTTCTTTTGTGGCGTGAGGAAACACTCATATTTTGATTTATAAGCTAAATTTGAAGAATATAGATATTTAGAAATACATTGTTGGCTCTGGAAAAATATGGAATATTAATAACTATAGAAAAAAACTAGGGATGCCAAAATATTTTTTTTCCTCAGTCGATCATTCGATTGCATTATTTGAACGATAGTCGAATATTCGGAACATTTTCTGAAAATAAAATTTTATTTCAAACTTCATTGGTACATACTCAAAAACCTTTTTACTTAAATCTATTTAAAAAGTAACATCAAATTAATGCAACGTAACGCGTGGATAACATGATTCTATGAAATAAATTTAGAAACCTAATTCTACAAAATTTATTATTTCCCCGTCAATAGAATTCATAAATCGGTCTGTACATGCAGTCATTTTTTATTTAGCAAGCATTAAAAAATACCAGCCGATATTTATTTAAAGCTTATTATAAAATAAAATGGAGGGGGGGGGGCTATCAAAATGTCCTCAAACAGTTTAAAATGTAAGCGCATTGTTTTAATAATTATCGAAGTATCAAAACAGGTTTATTCCTTGCATTTGAGCAAACTGAAGATAACAAAGATAATTGGTATATGGTATAAGATCAAGTCCAATTAATAATTTTACAAACAAAGCCCATTATATTGGTTGGTAATTTATCACAAAAACAACACAGGCAGTTACTGACAATTAATTCTCGCAGTAGTGAAGCACTTATAATTGCTGTACTTTCTATACGTACATGGAAAATCTACCGTTTTTTGTTGAAGAAAATTATCGACTGTCTATGAGGAAAGACTCTTTCTCAATTTTTTGATGAGAATTCCATCTCATCTATCACTCATTTATTGCATTCATTTAGTTAAAATAATATTCGAATGTCGTTTCATTATTCGATCGTCGGTCCATTCTACTGATAGTCAAATAGTCGACCATTCGTTGACATCCCTAAAAAAAACTGTTCAAAGCGGCCTGGTCTGTTCCCAGCTGGCCGTGGTCTGCAACTAGAATTATGCATATCACATGTCGTTAAACATACATCACTCTTTTAATGTTTTTACTCGTATTTAAGAGGATATAGGTACATTCTCTTCTCTAGACTTCTCTAGACTTAATTTGAAGACTGGTCACTAATGCTAAGATTGAGTTAAATGTACCTCGTCACCACTAATGTTGACTTTAAACATTTTCCGTGCATAAACATCAACCAAAAAGGTCCCTTTAAATGGGCTTTTCTCTTTATATGTGATTTGTAGAAGAATTAATATTTAGAAAGGTTGCTTGATGACTACTTTAAATGTAGCTTTCGTGTTTCATCATATTTTTTCCACAGAAACCCCCCCCCCCCCCCCAATTATTTACTTGCAAAATAAAACACTTTGAAGAGATATTGTCAGAGATTTTGCATCTATATCAACATTGCATTGAATTTAGCTTTGAAAAAAAAATATTCTTCCATTTACTATTAGTAAGTTTATTTATTTCCTAAACTTTCGCACAGACCATGACCTGGTATATTTAAAATCCAAAGATTTCCTTCCATGGCTATGCTACGTGACCTCATTCAGAAGTTTAAACTGTTGTAGGTAGTCGATAAAAATTTACTTCCCGGATTCAAATTACCCATATTAAACGGAATGAACGGTTCAGTTTGGCTGTTTTATTGTTTTGGAGGATTTCTATTGTCCGGAAATATTGTTTTTGCTTATGGTAAGATTTGTTGTCAAATGAGTTCCTTCGAAACTTCTCTTTCTCTCTCTGTGAACGGAAACAGCGTAAATTAAATACTGCAGATCGCTAGATTTTAGAGTCCTCATTTTTGCAAAACATTACTGTAACTCTAACAGTGGGGCGAGAATAAATGTAGTAATGGTAGGTACACGTTGTAACAATATGTACCGTCACAAGTACATACATGTAAGAGGAATATTTTTTAAAATCCACTTTAAGGATTTATTTTTCCTACATTGAGTTAATAATAAGTTGAAAACAATTCTGAAAAGTTATTTCACCTGCATCTGATTTCCGCTCAAGTGAACATAATATTCAGGCACAAAGAATCGGAGAAGAGAAAGGGATTGTTCCCCCTTTTCTGAATGTAAATTTTACAATTTCTAGTTTGAAAACGTTCATTGGAAGTTCGTAACAACCCCCTCTTTCTTATACAGTGTAAAAAATCTCACCTGCTTGAGTGGACAAGATGAACATAGCATTTAGACACATAGAATCAGGGCTGGGGTGTCCTTCCACTTCCCTTTCGATTAACGTATTTTTAAAAAATATTTTGTTGCGCTTGAAAATGGTCATTGCAAGTCTGGTTGTCCTACCGCCAACTTTTTGATACAGTAGAGTAAAAGGAAACCCCCCTTACATCAATATTTTTTTTGAGGGATTCATCAAGATATTTCTAAGGTAATTTGTTATTTTGCCTCTTATAATGCGCCATTTCCCCTTTCGATGCTATGCCTGACATTTATTTTTTCTACATTGCACCAAAACTAGATTTCAAATGAAAAATTAATACTGGTTATGCTTATGTTAACTCCGATTCTTTCACTGTGCTTGGCTAGGACTGGAGCAAATGTAAACAAGAAACTTGATATGTCTGCTTAATCAGTTTGTATCAATTTAATCGTTGAATCATATAATAAAACAATTATTGCTGTTTTTTCTGTCAGGACGATCAGTGATTTTCCACCATCGAAAAACAATGCTTCCCTCGCCATTTGAGCTCGATAAATCGATTCTGAATCATTGCATTGACCTTAAAAACAGCAATAATTGTATAATGTAATGAGATCAACATATCATCGATTTATTCCCAATTTAGCTCATCAGTCATTCTACGATAAATGGACCAATTCAGAGTAAAAAACATGAAAAAAAAATTATTGTTTCAAATAGCAAAATGAACATCATAATTCTCTAAAGGACATATCAGTGAACTTGAAAACAAAGAATTGTCCACAAATCTGGTATCGTTAACTCTTTACAACAATTTCAAGATACCATTGCCTTTAAGGTAATGTTACGGAAGTTAATGCTTGATCAAGCATTATTATTTTTTTTAAATAAAGCTGAATTTGACTAATTTCTCGTTTCTGATGTTCAGTAAAGAACGCTGAGATATGATTCATGAAGTCTCGCATGAATCCGAATTTAAATTAAATTTTCTGGAAAAATATCGTTATGGAAGTTAATAGTTACGGAAGTTAATTCCCAGCAATAAAAGTTAAAAATTCTCTTCAATAGTTAAAATCAAAGTTTGTTTTAGAATATTAAACAAATGTATGAAGCATTTCGCTCCCAAAATGATAAATTTTTTTTATACCTTTTTTAATGCAAAATCTTTCCTGAATTACCGTTACGGAAGTTAAATTCTTTAGAGAGACAACTGTTTTTGTCCAATTCATTTTGTTATGTCTACAAAGTAATCGTCTATAATAGCTGACTCGCAACTAGAATCGATGATATAAGGTTCCGTGGTCACTTTCAGATAAGTTTAAGTTCTTTTTGAAATCATTCTATGCATGAAATTTAAAACAAAATCGTTACGGAAGTTAATCGAATTTTAGCGACATGCTTATGATTTCACATGAAAGGAGTGGTTTGATTTCTTTTTATACAGGATAAAAAACTTTTTTTAACATTCATTGCAATCTAGTCGGAAAGCTTTTACGGCTGAAAATTTCATCTTGAAATTTGTACATTAATGAAGCGACATTAAGATCTGCAGTGGAAAACGTTTTTCAACATTACCTTATGTTCATATCAAAACTTTAACTGCATATATATCGGTTAATATTTACTAAACCATGTGTGTATATTAAATCTTAGAGTTGAAATCGACCTTAATATTTATAGTTAAGATATTACAACGGTTAATTTGTAAGCGACATAAAAAAATCTTAATTGGTCATGTTTTTGTAGAATGACTGCCAAGTGAGCATTTTGGCCAACAGGTCTCTTTATTTATTATTATTATTTTGCCCCCTAAAAAATTCAACTTTAATCCGCTTAAATCCACAAGGGGTCATTATTCTACGGGGGCATTTTTCTTCACGGGGGGTATGCAGATTTTTAGGGTGATGACACTCTTTCTACGGACAAAGGGGTCATTTTTTGACGTCGAATAATGACCGGGGGTCATTTTTCGCTGTTAAATAATGACCGGGGTCATTATTCGACGGCGAGGAATAACCCCCGGTCATTATTCTATAGGAGTCATTATTCGTCTTTACACCGGCGACAATACGTGTCGATAGACAATAATATGTGAAGTGAGTATAGGTGCATACAGTCGCCAACAAACAATATGTATAAAACGACAATGTGGACCGTCAAAAGAATTTTTTATGGCAAGTTTGGTTGAAATTGGTCCAGTGGTTCTGAGAAAAAGTTGAAAATGTAGAAAGTTGACAGACGACACACGAAAGACGGACACCAGACAACCTTTAATAAGAAAATCTCAGGTAGCTAAATCCATTACTACTTTCACTCAGAAAAATATTATTTATATTTATTTTTGTGCTTCCTTTTTCTTTCGAAGATGGAAAATTCTCAATTACGCTTTTTTTTAAATAAAAGCTGAAACAGGCGGATACATAAAAGGAATTTCACTTTTTGGTAAAATACAATATGATCCATTGTCTCTGATAGTCGAGCGGATTTTTTTTTACTAGCAATAAATTTAACTCAAACATTTTGACCATATAATTTACATATTCAAAGATAATGTAATTATGAAATATACAATTTTGTATACAAAATATACAATTTCCTGTTTGTCCTGATAAGTTTCTGTCCTGTCGTCCGTTTCGTCCATTCCACAGGCTGGAGGAGGACTCTGCGGCCCAATAGTGGCCTCACTACTACTCACCATGATTGGAGGGTGGACTCAAAGCACTTGGTGGCCTCACTACTGTAGATTAACTTTGAAGTATGGATGGGTGGAACATCAGAAAAGCTGGACCATTACATACATCATTTAAAAATGGAACATTAGAGCAAGCACTGCAAGTTATACTCTTAACTCGTAATGCTGGATATATACAAAAACAAAAACAAAAAAACAACAAAAACAACAACAAGAAAAAAAAAAAAAAAAAAAAAAAAAAAAATAGACGTCAGAGGAGCTAAAGGCGACCTTCTCTCTGGATTGCCTTGTCAAAACTAATCTTGTACGAACTGGCGGGTTTTAAAGTCCAATGAATTGAAGTTCAGTAAGGAATATTTACAATGATACTCATTTTAAAAAGAAAGGGTTCCCCAGTAGATATTTACATGAAATTCAAATTTCAATGTGACATCCATTTAAGGGTTTTTTCCCTTAATGACTGTACAAAAATGTTCTTTTTTTATTTTGCAGAAATTCTTCTTAATTTAACTAGTTATCTAATTTAACTAATTGGAATTTAACGTGGTTTCATTACATTTCATCATGTTGGCTTAAGTATAAATAACACATTTTGTTTTTCAGAAGTCAGCAATAGATTGAAAAGATTTACCTTCATATGGATAACTTAAAAATGTTTCCTACCTAAAATGACCGTTCACGGTAGCTCAGTCGGTAGAGCGCTCGCTCCGTGATCGGAAGGTCGTGAGTTCGAATCTCGGCCGCGACTGACCTAAGTCGATAAAAAATGGGTAGCAACTGTTCCTTCGCCATGCGCTCGGCACTTTGAAGTGAAAGTTGCGGGTCCTTCTGATGAGACCTTAAAAACCGAGGCCCCGTGTCACGGCAGGCGTTGGCACGATAAAGATCCCTCACTGCTCAATGGCCCTGAGTGCCGAGTAAAGGTCAAAATTTGAAGCCCTTCACCGGTATATGGTGACGTCTCTATATGAGTGAAAAATTCTCGAATGGGACGTAAAACAACATACAATCAACCTACCTAAAATGTAGAAATGTAAAAATGTTGTAATAATGTCATAAAATGTGTGCTAAACTTTGTATAGATTTATACAGAAAATAGCACAATGTCGCATTTGAACACCAAAAAATACATGTGCTTACAATTTCTTTTTTATTTTACGAATGTATTATATATGTTATTTATTTTCAAAATAAGTCAAATCCATACATCAAGTTTTTGTTTGTGTTATGTTACCTTAACAACTTTCTTCTTAAAACCCTAAGATAAAAAAATCACAAAAGATAATTTACATCAAATATGGTATGAATTTGTAGTTTCGATTTTCTAGATATTTTTTTGTTTAATATATACATATATGATATGTTTTACTATGTAAAAGAATAACTAAAAAGAGAAAAAAAGGCAACCACTTTCACCTCTTGCCCCCTCCCATTTCCTTCTAAACTGGCACAGCCTCTTGTTTGATGCTTGTGTTTGACAATTATAGAAATAACGTTAATATTTATTGAGGTACATGTAACATAGTGGTAGGGCGTTCGCTTCGTTATCGGGAGGCCCAGGTTCGATTCTCGTTCGTCGCGTCGCGTCAAACTTACGACGTAAACATAGTTACAGTAAAGTGACTGTTTCTTCTTCCCCAAGAACCCGACACTAGAATGAAAGTCACGGGGTCTTTCGGATGAGACATTAAAAACCAAGATCTCGTGTCACAGTAGGCGTTGGCACGATAAAGAATCATCACTGATCAATGGCCCTGAATGCCGAGTATAACTCCAAATTTGAAGCCCTTCACCGGTATATGGTGATGTCTCTATATGAGTGAAAAAATCTCGAATGGGACTTAAAACAACATACAATCAATCAATCAATCAGTCATATTTATTGAGTATCAATTGTGTACATTATTGTGCGCCATTCTACCAAGCCTTAAAAATATAAGCAGCCAGCAGTTCCATATATACTGGTTTACAAAATTGTATATATCAGTGTACACGTAAAATCCTCATAGAGGAAAAGAAAGCATAAAGACCAGCGCTTCCTTTTGAAAACTGAGTCTATGATAAATGTTAAAGAATATTTTGCTTTCCTAAATCCTAAAATTCCTTATACTGGTCTCAACATATATTATAGTTAATGTATTGGGTAATTTTTAACATTGGATTTGAAACTTTAAAAAAATATATGTTTTTGGAATAATTCTTCACCTTGTAAAATAGTAAGCATCAGGGGACATAAAACGTAAGGTATTCAATGTATATAATGAAGGAATTTTCAACAATTTTGAATCATCTTAAACTAGTTAAAATGAATTGCTAGATAACGATGAAAGTGAAATGAACCAAATTCAAATGACAGATAACATGTAAGAAGCCGGTCATTTTGCACCTTAAAAGTTTTTGAAGAGTTATCTGCCCTTGATGAAAAGAAGAAAATTTTAATTGTTTCAAAATATCTATAGTGAATGATTTATTTTATTTCATATTATAATAAAGAGAGAGTTTATACATATATTTACCAAGAGATTTGTATGAACTTCAAATTACTTTAATTTACAATATCTTAATAGCACATGCGCTGACCATAGACTTCAATGTTAACTTCAAGGTACAATTAATTGTACAGTAATCAGAATATGGTAAATTCCTTTAATGGAGTATTTTTGTTTGATAAAACCTTCAAAATGCTACCATGACTAAAAATATCGGACCATTCATTTATTAGGTATAAAAAATGTTCGTTATACATTGAATACCTTAATCCAATAATAGGATGTTTTTCTACAGAATAGTTTCATTTTTATTTACAGACAACATTGCATTAGGTAAGCTTGCCTGGCAGCAATATCAGTATCGTACCCAACCATGGGGAGCGGATAAAGCAGTGGATGGGCTGTATTCAGTCAGGTCAGCTGCAGGAGGACAATGTACAATATCGGGGAATCAAAAACAAACTGCAACCTGGAGGGTTGATCTAGGAGGAGTACTCAGTGTACATCATATAACTATCTACTTCAGGACGGACGATGTAGCGTGGAGTACTGTATAAAGCGCTAGTTTAAAAATTAATTTTAAAAATAAATATTGTAATGAAGTTGCACAAATCCATTTTGCATTCCCTTTCTTCTTAGAGACGTCTAACACTGTAATCCACTTTTGATATGTGTATCTGTGAAAATTAGTTTTTATTGTGTGTCTCCCTGTATAAAACATAATTATCAATTTTTAAAATTAATTTTATATACTGTAAATTAGTGAAATAATCAATGTTGAATTTCTTGAATATAAGAAAAACTTTTTTCTTATATGCGTTTTCTGCGATAATCTTGAATTCACGATAAATATGTGTAAAGATTTACATTTATAGTGAAATGAGCGTTTTCTGTACCACACTTAGCAATATTTGTTAGATAAATGTCCGTTGGAAAGGAAGTACTCAACAAGTTATACATGTGGATATTTCTCTTTTGTGCTCGCTATTGAGCTCAGTGGAAAGTTCATAAGTAATAGATATGATTAAAAAAATCAAAACGGCTTTGGAAACAAAGAAATACGAAATAATTCTAGTTTGGTTGAATTTTTGAGCTTTTTAAAATAAAAGTTTAATGTGTCAAGTATGACTGTAAATTCTGTAATTTTGGTTTTAGGCAGTCAGTGTAAAAAAAAAATTCTTAAAATTTCACATTATTTCTCGAAAAAAAAAACAAAAAACAATTTGATTTCCAGGATGAAAATTTTAAGTGAAATCTTATCTAAGACATTAAATATTAAAATGGTGCCGTTGAGAATAATCCTCTTTGCATTTGGAAACTTACATGTTTTTGACAATATTACATCTACATGTAGATAACAGACGTTTGATTACTTTTCTCTAGACGAAAATAATGGATACACGGACCACTTGCTTGGTTTCTCGATTTACATCTCAAACACAACCAACAAAGATGATGGCTATCTATGTTTTAAAGACACTAACTACACCAAGGCTACAGTACCGAATACTACTACAATAGAATGTATAAACCACGGACAGTACGTCATCTACTACAATGAGAGACTTTTTGGAGTTACCTACCCTGTTGGATATTCCAAGTACGCATATAACGAGCTCTGTGAACTTGAAGTTTATGGTAAGAAACACAACACAACAATAAAGTTCGGTAAACATGTAGGTATATTTAGATTATATATCTAATGGAATAAATTTTAAAGCAGAAAGATCTTTTATGGGACCTTGGGTCGATCTTCCAAACCTTATCAATCAGAATATTTTTTATGTCCTGTTAATGCAACAGTATAAAATATCAGAGAATAGTCACTGAAAAAGGATGGATTTTCAGTCGACGGAAAAGTAGGTAAATGGTAAATAAAATATCACAAAAAAATTAACTAGAAGGAGTGATGTTTCAGTGGTCATTTAGTCACCTTAATTGCAGATATATTTCAGAGGCCTTTCGGGTATTTTTTACCTGTTTCTATTTTACCTTATATACTTGATAATTTTTTTGGATAAATTTCCTATTGTAATGGTAGTAGAAAATCTAATTGTGTCGATAAAAAAGTCTTTTTAGCATTTTTCTTTTACACAGAGAAATAACGTTATAACGATGTGACGTTTTAGATTGACAGTGACTTTCTTAACGATGTGTTTTACGTTTTGACACTTGCGTTTGCTGTAGTTTGACTTTTATCAATCCTGTCAATAATTGTAAGTGAAATACAGCCAAGAATTTTAATTGAGTCCCATTTTCTGAACTAAAATGGTTTAACGTAGGTCGCGGGTTTGCGGGCCTTTTAAAAGTGTCCGAAAACATACCATGAAAATTAGTTATATGAATCCTCTACCTTTGTTTTACATTCTCTGAGAATTTTATAAAATTCGTCTGCATCGTTTTTATGTAATTAAATCCCAAACATGCCATCGTTGTAGTAACATTTTCGACGTTATTGTATTGAATTATATAGGAAAAACGTCGATTTCGGCTCGTTTTCAGGCAAGATTTCTTTTAAAAAAATTTCATTAAGTTTTAAATGGTGGAGACGAAATTGTTTCCCCTTTGGTATCTTAAAATAGAAATGATTTGAAATAAATCTATGTGAAAAAATTAATATGTCTTCGGGTTTATTTTCTCGTAATTATGTTCCCCAAACGAAGTTTGGGAACATATTGTTTTTACTCTGTTTCTTATTATTATTATTAAGGTCTTCCGTCTTCACGGAAGACCTTATAGTGATTCTACTGTTTCTTATTATTATTATTATTATTATTATTATTATTATTATTATTCTTTTTTTTGACCAAATTTTGTGCACGCGATTTCTCGAAAAGTATTCAGTCGTTTTCAATGAAACTTTCAGGAAAAGTCAGTCATTGTATGAACTTTGTTCATCACAAGGAAAATTTGGAAAATTCCATTTTGGTTCCAAGTTATGGGCAATTTCCTGATTTTAAAATGAAATTTTGTCGCCCCTTTTTCTCAAGAATGGCTAAAGATATGAACTGGAGACTTATTAGAGAGCATAGAACGTGACTTCTAAATTTGCAGAATTGCCTTTCCGTTCGTCGTCGGCACTTCCGGTCGTCACAGGAAGTGATCAAAGAAATCGTAAAATTTCAACTTTCTTTTTTTAAATCAATATTTACATCACATTATTGCATCTCTTATGTAGTTTCGAAATATGTTGGTCCCACTGGAAACAAAAACGTTAACTTCCCGTTATAAGAGAAAAACTACATAATTTTAGTATTTTTCTTTCCCATTAATATCCTTTGTAGATAAAGTATTTGAAATGAATTTTAAATATGTTATTTAGACTGCAAATATCTAGAGTCACGTCAAATTTCTTTGTAAAATTCACTTCCGGTCGCGTGTTTTCCTGTCCTCAAAATGAGAAGTTCTCTGAGCAAGATCTCGGAAACGGTGAGAGATTAAGACATCAAACTTATATGAGCAACAGACCTTAAGATGTAGGCAAAAGCATTTGGGTTCAGAGCGTCAGCCGTCACTTCCGGTCGTTACAGGAAGTGATCAAAGAAATCGAAAATTTCAACTTTTCTTTTTTTAATTAAAAATTGCATCACTTTATTGCATCTTTTTCGCAGATTCGAAAGATGTTGGTCTCACCGGAAACAAAAGTGACAACTTCCGGTTATAAGAGAAAAGCTACATAATTTGAGTATTTTACTTTTCCAACAATATTTTTTCTAGAAAAAGTATTTGAAATGAATTTTAAATATGTTATTTAGACTGCAAATGTCTAAAGTAATCGTAAATGTCTTTCAAAAATTCACTTCCGGTCGCATGTTTTCCTGTCCTCAAAATGTGAAGTTGTCTGAGCGAGATCTCAAAACCAAACGCGTCAGTCGTCACTTCCGCTTGTCACAGTAAGTGATCAAAGAAATCTAAAAAAAAATTAACTTTTCTTTTTTTAAATTAATGCTTGCATCACTTTATTGCATCTCTTTCGCTGTTTGGAAATATGTTAGATTCCACCGGAAACAAAAACGTCAACTTCCGGTTTTAGGAGATAAACTACTTTACTTTGATATTTAACTTTCTCATAAATATTGCTCATCGATAAAGTACTTGAAATGACTTTATGTATGTTGTATATACTGCAAATGTCTAGAGAAAAGTCAAAGATTTTTATAAAATTCACTTCCGGTCTCGTGTTTACCTGTCCTCAAAATTAGAATTTGATCTCACAATATTGCTCGGCAACAGTAAACGACTGAAGTCTAAAACTTTCAGGACTGATGGTCAGTCATCAGTTATATGAATCGTGAGAAAATCTTGTATCGCCGTTACTTCCGGTACTTCCGGTCGTGACCGGAAGTGATGTAAAAAATGAATGGTTAACGTTAGCAAGTTGAATTTTCACGCTGACGACCAGGGTTAAATTTCCAGAGTGTCTGAATTTCTTTTATCTCTTTTTCAGCTTGAATTTTTGTTTTTATTTTCAGAATCGGACGGAAGACCTCTCATTGCTCGCAATGAGTTTCTAGTTATTAAGTCTTCCGTTCACAACGGAAGACTTATAGTGATTGTATTGTTTCTTTTTATTAAGGTCTTCCGTCTTCACGGAAGACCTTATAGTGATTCTACTGTTTCTTATTATTATTATTATTATTATTATTATTATTATTATTCTTATTTTTTAGACAAATTTTGTGCACGCAATATCTCGAGAACTATTCAGTGGTTTTTCATCAAACTTTCAGGGATAATGCGCTTTCAAATGCCATTGTTACATTTGAAAGAGTTTTGGAGAAATTCTCTTCCAGTTCCAAGTTATGGACATTTTTCTGATTTTGAAATGAAATTTTATCCGCGCGAGATCTAAAGAACGGCTATAGATATGAACTGGAGACTTGTTGGAGAGCATAGAACATGACTTTTAAATATGCGGGTTTGCCTTTTCGTGCGTCGTGAGTACTTCCGGTCGCTACCGGAAGCGAATTTAAAAAGTCAATTTTTTCAACTTTTTGGTTTTTCAATATTTTTCTTTGATTTTTATAGGGGTAATAGAAACTCTTATTGTCATGCGTAATTTTTAATTTGTTTTTAAAACTGTCCACCAGAAGACATTTTAAAAATAGATTTTTTAGTCAAATTTTGTGCACGCAATATCTCGAGAACTATTCAGTGGTATTTCATCAAACTTTCAGGGATAATGCGCTATAAAATGCCATTGTTACATTTGAAAGAATTTCGGAGAAATTCGCTTCCGGTTCCAAGTTATGGACATTTTTCTGATTTTGAAATGAAATTTTATCCCCGCGAGATCTAAAGAACGGCTAAAGTTATGAACTGGAGACTTGTTGGAGAGCATAGAACATGACTTGTAGATATGCGGGTTTGCCTTTTCGTGCGTCGTGAGTACTTCTGGTCGCTACCGGAAGCGAATTTAAAAAGTCAATTTTTTCAACTTTTACGTTTTTCAATATTTTTCTTTGATTTTAGTAGGGTTATATTCCTTTATAGATGCAAGTTACCAAACATAATAGGTATCAGATTCCTTAAGCGTCATATGGCGAGACGTGTTTTGTTGCAAAACATTCCAGTCTTTTCATTAATGTTTCACTAATTGGAATAATCCACTTTGGGGGTAAAGAGGAATATGAAATGTGTAAGAAAACTTAGCGCTGCCTTTATGTTACTTGCCCGTATACGATATGTTATATGTACAGTGTGATAAATAAACATTCTTAGGCTCGAAAATCAGGCTATAGCAACATATATTTTTTTAATTTCATTGAAGCTATCACGTACACTTATTCAATTGAAGACACATTTCAAAGAAAAGGCGCGAAGATTTACTCGTGAAGTTTGGCGCGAAATAATGTATCGTGACCCGCCTTTCACAAATGGTCTGATGCAGTAGTGTAGAAGTACAGAAAAAGATTACACGGACATGTCTGTATTTGGAATTGCATAGAATAGAAAGTTGAATGCATAAAGAAAAAAGGAAGTAAACACAATAGTTTTTTTTTTTTAGTTTTTATTAGTAACAGATTATTTTCTCTGCTATCAGTTATTGTTAAAACTCAAGTAACAAATCCGATGTAAATCTATTAGCACTTGCACAAAATTTAGCTGGCTAATTTTCATCCTATAATTCCACACTAGAAGAAAAAAAATTAACCTGTCTGACACTCGTTACTTCAGGGAAAGAGTGCAAGGTAAACATCGATGATGGCTGGTACATTGCGCTAGTGTAGTGGTTTCAATATTAAAGAACAAGGTTCACTTAGGGCCTTTTTTGGCCCTGTGAACTCAGAAAAACTGAAACTGCTTCGTTTTAGTTGACAATGCATTAAATTTCATTTAGACCTTTGATGACTGCGTATCTATAAAAAATGACGTAATTTTCTGGCTTGCATATGCATTAAGACGTCATGAAATGCGTCATTTTCCTCATATCCTGAAAATTTCTACAAAACAGCCAATTTTTAAAGCTATTTTTCGATATTTAATATAGGGCGTAACCTCTGATCTTAAATATGCAACTATTAAATGATAGTACTATTTCTGAGGATTACAAAACCTGTTTTATTTTTCAGATCAGAGGGTGCGCACATATTATTTCTCTTCTGTGAAAGTACTTAAATATACTTGTTTTCCTTAAAATTCAAGAACATTGCAATTCCATGAAGCCTGTTTTCCAAGACCTTGGCTTTAAGGAGAAAACTTTTAATAGGAAACGAAAGCACTAAGTCTCTACTTCATCTTCATGTTTAAAATGGAGCATAAAGTGTTAGTCAATAAATTGGTATATCTACAGGGCTATTTTATGCATAAAGTGAACCTAGCTGTTTTTGGGCAGCCGATCTTGGTTTAATCCCGACTAAATCTGAATTTTTTGCTTAAATTTACGTTTTCATCTTTATCAATGATGTTGAACTTTTTTTTCTCTTTGTGAATTCTGTGCTCTTTTTTTTCATAAATAAAAAATCTTTTTAAAGACCCATATTAAATTTTATTAGATCTCTTTTGTAGTTTCGAAATATGTTGGTCCCAAGAAACAACGTCAACGTCTTCCGGTTATAAGAGAAAAACTACAAAATTTGAGTGTTTTTCTTTCCCATTAATGTCTTTTGTAGATAAAGTATTTGAAATGATTTCTAAATATGTTATTCAGACTGCAAATGTCTAGAGTAACGTCAAATATCTTTGTAAAATTCACTTCCGGTCGTGTGTTTTTCTGTCCTCAAGATAAGAAGTTGTCTGAGCAAGATCTCGAATACGGTAAGAGATTAAGACACCAAACTTATATGAGCAACAGACCTTAAGATGTACGCAAAACCATTGGGGTTCAGAGCGTCAGCCGTCACTTCCGGTCGTTACAGGAAGTGATCAAAAAATTCGAAAATTTCAACTTTTCTTTTTTTTAATTAAAAATTACATCACTTTATTGCATCTTTTTCGCAGATTCGAAAGATGTTGGTCCCACCGGAAACAAAAACGACAACTTCCGGTTATAAGACAAAAACTAAATAATTTGAGTATTTTACTTTCCCATAAATATTATTTATAGATAAAGTATTTGAAATAAATTTTAAATATGTTATTCAGACTGCAAATGTCTAGAGTAACCTTAATTATCTTTCAATGATTTACTTCCGGTCGCGTGTTTTCCTGACTTCAAAATGAGAAATATGAGCGAGATCTCAAAAACAGGTAAAAGATTAAAACACCAATCTTTTATGAATAATAGACTTTGAGGAGAAGACGAAACCATTTGGGTTAAACGCGTTAGTCATCACTTCCGCTTGCTACAGGAAGTGATCAAAGAAATCAAAAATTTCAACTTTTCTTTTTTAAATTAAAACTTGCATCACTTTATTGCATCTCTTTTCTGTTTTGAAATATGTTAAATTCCATCGGAAACAAAAACGTCAATTTCCGGTTTTAGGAGATAAAATGCAATATTTTTATATTATATAAAAATATATAAAAATATACTTTCTCATTAATATTGCTTATCGATAAAGTGCTTGAAATAATTTTATGTATGTTGTAGTTACTGCAAATGTCTAGAGAAAAGTCAGAAATTTTTATAAAATTCACTTCCGATCGCGTGTTTATCTTCCCCAGAATTAGAATTTGTTCTCACAATATTGCTCGGCAACAGTAAACGACTGAAGCCTAAAACTTTCAGGACTGATAGTCAGTCATCAGTTTATTTGAATCGTGAGAAAATCTTGTATCGCCGTTACTTCCGGTCGTGATAGGAAGTGATGCAAAAAAGTGAATGGTTAATGCTTAACACATTGGATTTTCACGCCGACGACCAGTGTTAAATCTCAGAGTGTCTGAATTTCGTTTATCACTTTTTCAGCTTCAATTTTCGTTTTTATTTTCAGAATCGGACGGAAGACCTCTCATTGCTCGCAATGAGTTTCTAGTTATTAAGTCTTCCGTTCACAACGGAAGACTTATAGTGATTGTATTGTTTCTTTTTATTATTATTATTATTATTATTATTATTCCTCCCAAATTTTGTGAGCGTGATTACTCAGAGATGGTTAGATAGATTTTCACAATTTTTCACATGATAGTAGGCTGATATATGAAGTTTATATAAAATTCCGTTTTTTGAAAAATTCACTTCCGGTCCGAAGTTACGGCCGAATTTCCAATTTTTAAATGGACTTTTGTCCGGAATTTTTCTCGGAAACGGTTTGAGCTAAAGATGTGAAATTTACAGGAGTATTAGATCATGACATTCTCTTTGTTTCGAAGTTGTTTTCGTGTGTTTCCGGTACTTCCTGTCCGAACCGGAAGTGAACTTGTGTTTGGTCAATTTTCAACTTTTTTGTTTTTTAATATTTTTTCAAGATATTATTATGTATAACAGAGGTTATTCTACAAATACTAAATATATAATTTGTTTTGAAATCAGATTTCACATTTTGTAGATTTTCGGTACCGTCATTTTCCCCATTTACCTAGTGTGTATACAATGGGCAAAGAAAGATAACTCTGACTTGTAAGTGAGAATGGAACTTTCGAGATAAAGGCGGAAATAGTATCGATGACGTCAGAGACATATACACTCTCCATATCAAAAATATTTAGACGTTCCATATGCACTCTTCTAAATGTAAGAGTACGTTGGTTACCGCTTCCAGTGCATGTATAGTTTAAAGTTGCCAGTGTATAAGTCTGTATTGACAGTTAATTGATTTACACATGAATATATCTAAAAAAAAAATTAATATATATGCTAGGTACCTAATTCAAGTAAATATATTATAAGCACTGAATATACATTTATAGTGATGGACAGGCATGCAGTTTTATCTATCTCGTATAGTAAGTTCAGAATACGATAGTTATAAGCCTTCTATAATGTAGACGATTTATTATTCTCTATGATTTGAATGCGAAATTATCCCGATTTCCGAGTTTTATTTTCAATATTAAAAAATATTATATACACTCAAAAAGGAATTGAGCGATAGAAAATTGTAATACAGTACTGTTTTAAAGCCTTTATAAATAAATTGATATCTGCCACTTAAAAGAAAGAAAATCAATCTATAGATTAGATTTGGTTATTACATGTATATTTGATAAAAAGTTAAATTATTTATGACACATGATTTATACTCTATATATACCCAAGGAATTATAAAAGATGTGAAAAGACGATTCTTGGATTCTTGTGAAATACTCAAAGAGTTAAAAAAAAAAATATGTGAAAACGCGATTCTGTGTGAAATAATAGTACGGTATATGTTTCTTTTGAAAAAAAAAAAACCATGATAAAAAAAATTGCACAGGTCTCTTGATATGTGGGATAAGTATACCTGAATGAACACAGTATATAATTATGTACATGCAACTGACGTCCGTACTTTTCCTTATAATTCATAAAACATAAAACTATCTAATTCCTTTGAAGCCTCCCCCCCCCCCCCCGTCTTGATTAATATTTGGAGACGTTCGTGCAGCTAGGCATTTGAATTATATATTCGTTTTAGATTTAAATCTGGAACATGTGAATATAATTACCATTTACATGTATACAGAATTTCATATTCTATAATGGTAGATTTGTCATTATGAAATGTTCAATTTTCGTCTGAGAGAGAGAAAGAGAGAGAGAGAGAGAGAGGGAGAGAGAGATTCCCTTTTAATCCCGATCCTCCTATCCATTTACATAGACCAAAAATTAGTTCTATATCGGTCACACCCATTCTTTATTAAATGTTTTCTGATTTCATAGTCAGTCATGGTCACATCCTGTATATTTTTCAGCTTAAAAAGTATCACACGAAGTGCAGGTGTGTTGACCTGTCAATCAAAATCCCTTGACGCTGTATGCACTGCAATTAAGTAGCCTGAGTTCGAAATGATCTTGAAGTATGATCTTTAAGTGAATCTGATGCAACAAACTTGTGAAAGAATAGAATAAAATAAAAAATAAAATATCTCGGTATTATGAACTTCGATTGTGGGACGTGGAAACCGGTCCTTTGGATGAGATCGTATAAATCGAGGTCCCTTTTCGCAGAAGGTGCTGGCATAAAAAAGATTCCCCACTGCTCAATTGCGATAAGTATAGGACAAAAATTTGCAGTCTCCACCGGCGAGTGGTGGCGTCTCCATGTGAGTGAAAAATTCTGGAGAGGGACGTTAAACAACATACGTATAATCAATCAATCAATCAATCGATTGCTGAAGAATTACTGTAATTGAATAATCTGTCTTATAGGTATGCTGTCAAATCTTGATATTATAACTTTACAAAACTCAGTGTGATACTAACTTTTTTATAACACCATCACAATTATGCCAAAATATACACACAATGAAGTTTATGATAGTACGGTGTTCGTTCGTCTGTTTGTTTGTCTTAGAAATGATTGCAAACAATTTTTTTTTAAATTGCTAATGATATACGTTTATCTCTTATAGGTGCCAAATGTATTATACAAGATTGATAATGAAAATCAAAGTACCTTAAGTACTGAAAGGACTTTTTTCCAGTTATTTTTTTCTTTCACAGTAAATATGATATGTATGTTTTTTACACAGAAAAAAAGCAAATTCTTACAGATTTAGAAGAACGGAAGACTTTTTTGTTGCCATGGCAACAAGAGTCTAGTTATTATTATTATTATTCCTCCCAAATTTTGTGAGCGCGATTACTCAGAGATGGTTGGATAGATTTTCACAATTTTTCACATGATAGTAGGCTGATATATGAAGTTTATATAAAATTCCGTTTTTTGAAAAATTCACTTCCGGTCCGAAGTTACGGCCGAATTTCCAATTTTTAAATGGACTTTTGTCCGGAATTTTTCTCGGAAACGGTTTGAGGTAAAGATGTGAAATTTACATGGGTATTAGATCATGACATTCTCTTTGTTTCGAAGTTGTTTTCGTGTGTTTCCGGTACTTCCTGTCCGAACCGGAAGTGAACTTGCGTTTGGTCAATTTTCAACTTTTTTGTTTTTTAATATTTTTTCAAGATATTATTATGTATAACAGAGGTTATTCTACAAATACTAAATATATAATTTGTTTTGAAATCAGATTCCATATTTTGCAGATTTTCGGTACCCTCATTTTCCCTATTTACCTAGTGTGTAGACAATGGGCAAAGAAAGATAACTCTGACTTGTAAGTGAGAATAGAACTTTCGAGGTAAAGGCGGAAATAGTATCGATGACGTTAGAGACATATACACTCTCCATATCAAAATATTTAGACGTTCTATATTCACTCTTCAAAATTTAAGAGGACGTTGGTTACCGCTTCCAGTGCATGTAAAGTTTGAAGTTGCCAGTGTAGTGTAAGTCTGTATTGACAGTTAGTTAATTTACACATGAATATATCTAAAAAAAATTAATATATATATGCTAGGTAGCTAATTCAAGTAAATATATTATAAGCACTGAATATACATTTATAGTGATGGACAGGCATGCAGTTTTATCTATTTCGTATATTAAGTTCAGAATACGATAGTTATAAGCCTTCTATAATGCAGACGATTTATTATTCTCTATGATCTGAATGCGAAATTATCCCGATTTCCGAGTTTTACTTTCGATATTAAAAAATATTACATACACTCAAAAAAGGAATTAAGCGATAGAAAATTGTAATACAGTACTGTTTTAAAGCCTTTATAAATAAATTGATATCTGCCACTGAAAAGAAAGAAAATCAATCTATAGATTAGATTTGGTTATTACATATATATTAGATAAAAGGTTAAATTATTTATGACACATGATCTATACTCTATATACCCAAGGAATTATAAAAGATGTGAAAAGGCGATTCTTGGATTCTTGTGAAATACTCAAAGAGTTAAAGAGTGTGTGAAATAATGGTACGCTATATGTTTCTTTTGAAAAAAAAACATGATAAAAAAATTGTACAGGTCTGTTGATATGTGGGATAAGTATATCTGAATGAACACAATTTTATGCAATGATATATAATCATGTACATGCAACTGACGTCCGTACTTTTCCTTGTAATTCATAAAATTATCTAATTCCTTTGAAGCCCCCCCCCCCCGTCTTGAATTTGAATTATATATTCGTTTTAGATTTAAATCTGGAACATGTGAATAACATTACCATTTACATGTATACAGAATTTCATATTTTATAATTATGAAATGTTCAATTTACATGTCTGAGAGAGAGAGAGAGGAGAGATTCCCTCTTAATCCCGATCCAGACCAAAAATTAGTTCTTTATCGGTCACACCCATTCTTTACTAGATGTTTTCTGATTTCATAGTCAGTCATGGTCACATCCTGTATATTTTTCAGCTTAGAAAGTATCACACGAAGTGCACGTGTGTTGACCTGTCAATCAAAATCCCTTGACGCTGTATGCACTGCAATTAAGTAGCCTGAGTTTGAAATGATCTTGAAGTATGATCTTTAAGTAAATCTGCTGCAACAAACTTGTGAAAAAAATAGAATAAAATAATAAATAAAATATCTCGGTATTATGAACTTCGACTGTGGGACGTGGAGACCGGTCCTTTGGATGAGATCGTATAAATCGAGTTCCCTTTTCGCAGAAGATGCTGGCATAAAAAAGATTCCCCACTGCTCAATTGCGATAAATGCCAAAGTATAGGACAAAAATTTACAGTCTCCACCGGCGAGTGATGGCGTCTCCATGTGAGTGAAAAATTCTGGAGAGGGACGTTAAACAACATACGTATAATCAATCAATCAATCAATCAATCAATCGATTGCTGAAGAATTACTGTAATTGAATAATTTGTCTTATAGGTATGTTGTCAAATCTTGATATTATAACTTTACACAACTCAGTGACTTTACGTTTAATGTGATACTAAATTAATTCATTATATTTTTTATAACACCATCACAATTATGCCAAAATATACACACAATGAAGTTTATGATAGTACGGTGTTCGTTCGTCTGTTTGTTTTTCTTAGAAATGATTGCAAACATTTTTTTTTTAAATTGCTAATGATATACGTATATCTCTTATAGGTGCCAAATGTATTATACAAGATTGATAATGAAAATCAAAGTACCTTAAGTACTGAAAGGAATTTTTTCCAGTTATTTTTTTCTTTCACAGTAAATATGATATCTATGTTTTTTACACAGAAAAAAGCAAATTCTTACAGATTTAGAAGAACGGAAGACTTTTTTGTTGCCATGGCAACAAGAGTCTAGTTATTATTATTATTATTATTATTATTCCTCCCAAATTTTGTGAGCGCGATTACTCAGAGATAGTTGGATAGATTTTCACAATTTTTCACATGATAGTAGGCTGATATATGAAGTTTATATAAAATTCCGTTTTTTGAAAAATTCACTTCCGGTCCGAAGTTAAGGCCGAATTTCCAATTTTTAAATGGACTTTTGTCCGGAATTTTTCTCGGAAACGGTTTGAGGTAAAGATGTGAAATTTACAGGAGTATTAGATCATGACATTCTCTTTGTTTCGAAGTTGTTTTCGTGTGTTTCCGGTACTTCCTGTCCAAACCGGAAGTGAACTTGTGTTTGGTCAATTTTTGACTTTTTTTGTGTTTTGATATTTTTTCAAGATATTATTATGTATAACAGAGGTTATTCTACAAATACTAAATATATAATTTGTTTTGAAATCAGATTCCACATTTTGCAGATTTTCGGTACCGTCATTTTCCCTATTTACCTAGTGTGTAAACAATGGGCAAAGAAAGATAACTCTGACTTGTAAGTGAGAATAGAACTTTCGAGATAAAGGCGGAAATAGTATCGATGACGTCAGAGACATATACACTCTCCATATCAAAAATATTTAGACGTTCCATATGCACTCTTCTAAATGTAAGAGTACGTTGGTTACCGCTTCCAGTACATGTATAGTTTAAAGTTGCCAGTGTAGTGTAAGTCTGTATTGACAGTTAATTGATATACACATGAATATATCTAAAAAAAATTAATATATATGCTAGGTACCTAATTCAAGTAAATATATTATAAGCACTGAATATACATTTACAGTGATGGACAGGCATGCAATTTTATCCATCTCGTATAGTAAGTTCAGAATACGATAGTTATAAGCCTTCTATAATGCAGACGATTTATTATTCTCTATGATTTGAATGCGAAATTATCCCGATTTATTTTCGATATTAAAAAATATTACATACACTCAAAAAGGAATTGAGCGATAGAAAATTGTAATACAGTACTGTTTTAAAGCCTTTATAAATAAATTGATATCTGCCACTTAAAAGAAAGAAAATCAATCTATAGATTAAATTTGGTTATTACATGATTGTATATTTGATAAAAAGTTAAATTATTTATGACACATGATCTATACTCTATATACCCAAGGAATTATAAAAGATTTGAAAAGACGATTCTTGGATTCTTGTGAAATACTCAAAGAGTTAAAAAAAATATGTGAAAACGCGATTCTGTGTGAAATAGTGGTACGCTACTTGTGTATATGTTTCTTTTGAAAAAAAAAAAAAAAAAAAAAAAAAAACATGATAAAAAAAATTGCACAGGTCTCTTGATATGTGGGATAAGTATACCTGAATGAACACAATTTTATGCAATGATATATAATTATGTACATGCAACTGACGTCCGTACTTTTCCTTATAATTCATAAAACATAAAACTATTTAATTCCTTTGAAACCTCCCCCCCCCCCCCCGTCTTGATTAAAATTTGGAGACGTTCGTGCAGCTAGGCATTTGAATTATATATTCGTTTTAGATTTAAATCTGGAACATGTGAATATAATTACCATTTACATGTATACAGAATTTCATATTCTATAATGGTAGATTTGTCATTATGAAATGTTCAATTTACGTCTGAGAAAGAGAGAGAGGGAGAGAGAGATTCCCTCTTAATCCCGATCCTCCTATCCATTTACATAGACCAAAATTAGTTCTATATCGGTCACACCCATTCTTTATTAAATGTTTTCTGATTTCATAGTCAGTCATGGTCACATCCTGTATATTTTTCAGCTTAAAAAGTATCACACGAAGTGCAGGTGTGTTGACCTGTCAATCAAAATCCCTTGACGCTGTATGCACTGCAATTAAGTAGCCTGAGTTCGAAAATGATCTTGAAGTATGATCTGTAAGTAAATCTGATGCAACAAACTTGTAAAAAAAAATATAATAAAATAAAAAATAAAATGTCTCTGTATTGTGAACTTCGATTGTGGGACGTGGAGACCGGTCCTTTGGATGAGATCGTATAAATCGAGGTCCCTTGTCGCAGAAGGTGCTGGCATAAAAAAGATTCCCCACTGCTCAATTGCGATAAGTGCCAAAGTATAGGACAAAAATTTGCAGTCTCCACCGGCGAGTGGTGGCGTCTCCATGTGAGTGAAAAATTCTGGAGAGGAACGTTAAACAACATACGTATAATCAATCAATCAATCAATCGATTGCTGAAGAATTACTGTAATTGAATAATCTGTCTTATAGGTATGCTGTCAAATCTTGATATTATAACTTTACACAACTCAGTGACTTTACGTTTAGTGTGATACTAACTTTTTTATAACACCACCACAATTATGCCAAAATATACACACAAGGAAGTTTATGATAGTACGGTGTTCGTTCGTCTGTTTGTTTGTCTTAAAAATGATTGCAAACATTTTTTTTTAAATTGCTAATGATATACGTTTATCTCTTATAGGTGCCAAATGTATTATAGATTGATAATGAAAATCAAAGTACCTTAAGTACTGAAAGAACTTTTTTCCAGTTATTTTTTTCTTTCACAGTAAATATGATATGTATGCTTTTTACACAGAAAAAAGCAAATTCTTACAGATTTAAAAGAACGGAAGACTTTTTTGTTGCCATGGCAACAAGAGTCTAGTTATTATTATTATTCTTTTTTTCTACTTTCTTCTCCGGTACTTTTTTGTCCGCGAGTGTTCTCATAGAACCACTCATCCGATTGACATGAAACCTTTTTAGGGTTAATAGGCATGTTGTGTAGGTGTTCGGAACGAAGGTCATTTTGCGCGCACATGCATGCACGTGCGCGCGCGTGCAATGAGTGAAATGACTGATATACTTGATGAAGCCGTAACTTTGATATTTCTTGATGAATTGCTTTGAAACTCAAAATATAAAGATACATTAGTAGTCTAGACAAGATAACATGGTCAAATTAGCGTGAACTCACGCGCATGCACGTGCGCTCTTCTCTGATTGGCTGATACAAAAATCTCAATAATTTCCTTGTTTTTTGACAAAATACTTTGAAATTTAGAATATAAGTATATATTATAAGGTGCTACAACATGTTATATAGGAAATTTCTTGAAAACACGCGCATGCAGGTGTGCTGCAATCTGATTGGTTGAAACTTTAAATGTCTATAACTCCCTTGGTTTTCAACAAAACAGGATGAAATTTATGACATGGATAGGCACATAGAGCTCCTACATTATAATACTATCAAAATTGAATGCAAGGACCTGCATGTGCGTATGCTGAATTCTGATTGGCTAATACTTAAAGGGTTACATCTCTCTTATTTTTCAATGAAATTCTTTAATATTTAACACAACTGTATGTATTGTGAGACACTATAAGAAAATTAAAGTGAAAAATGTAGAAAACATGTGCAAGCACATGCGCTGAAATTTGATTGGCTAATACCCATATGGCTATATATCGGAGTAGTTTTCCAATGAAATACCCTTAAAAATAAAGTGTCCATCTATATTACAAAAGTATTGTCTAATTTATTGAAGCTTGTAGAAAATGGGGCATCATAAGGGATTTGGGGGGCCGTTTGGGGAACATATGTAACGGTTCCCGTTACAATTAGCACTAGTTTAAATGTGGATTATTGCTTTTATATCGCAAAATTTAACATTTTTAAGAACTACGTCATAAAATACCGGGACGTCACACTTGACGTCGTGAATATCGATCCGGTATACAGAGCAGAAAAACAAATTAAAATATTTTTAATTCACGTCTGTCTGCTTTAATATGACCCACGAATCAATGAAATGATTTTTAGACATGTTTCTCTTCTAATATTCTTTGTACGTCTCGTATTAGTGAAATTTATCTCAAGGGACGTAAAACGACAATCAGTCCTTTAGTTTCTTTCTTTCAATGTATTTTCTTTATGTGTTGTTTTCTTACCGTTTCTTTTCTTTTTGTTTTGTTTTGTTTTCTTTTCTTTTGTTTTTCGTAGATAAGTATCCTACATTTGGATGTGTATTTTTTCAGTGTGCTGGCGGAAAACGGTTATCCTCTTATTCAAGTATACATATGAAATGTTTTTATTTAGAACATTCAGCAATGCGCTCATAGCTACGATAACATCTTAATGAATGAATTTCCGCCAAATATCGTCCCGGTTAAATACATTATATTTTCAGTATATATCAAAAAACAAATATTTTTACATACAGTCAGGGGATAACTAAAAAAAATCTGAACTTGATTTTATGATTATACGTATAAGAATAGAAAAAAAAAAACCAAACGAACGAGACATTTTTAGAGGGGTAAATGGGACGAGAATCTAAAAATTAATTTTATCTGAGGTAATCAACAGGCAGATTGGGGGGGGGGGGGTTCAAAAGACTTTCAATGTATATAACATTAATTCGGCTGGTTGGACATGGAAAGCATAGTATATGTAGATACAGCAATGTAAGCCGTTACTTACACAGGCACTTGGGGTATTGACCCCCCCCCCCCCCTTTCTATTTTTCTTTCTTTTTAAATCTGTGGTCGAGTCACCCTTTTCCTATTTTTGAATTCTAATATGTACTACAGGGTGTTTCAACAAATATGTCCCGAATTTCCGGTTTCAATATTAAGTTAGACAATATTATTGCAAGGAAATTTTTGCAAAAATGAAAACCACTAAACCAAAAATTTTTATCAATATGAAAGTTGAAAGCAATGCTGAATAAATTATTTTTAAGACAGGCATTTTTAAAGTTTGGATATCAGCAGCAGTTTTCAATTTAACACCAATTTTATGTATTCGAAATCGCCGCAATAATTTCAGTCAGTAACCTCATTTTGTCTCTTAAGTCCTGTATAGCTTAAAATTTGACATCATTTGAATAGTCTTTTTCCTAGAAAGATATATAGTTCTCATCTGAGTACTTCTTTTTTCAAAATCTTTTGCACTAAAACGAGGGTTGTCCAAAAAGTTCGTGGACAATGGCGTTTTTGTTAAAATGAATGGTTCAAGATATGCTTATTGTATACCAAAATATTATTTATGAAAATCCAAGTAGGAATAGTTTGGTTTTTATTGTTTGAACTTAATATTTTTGTAAAAATCTTGGTCATTAAAGGTCGCCGATAGTGCGCACGGACCAGGGTTAAAATGCAATGAACTTTTAGATAAAGTGATCTGATTGAAATGATTATTTTCTTTTTAAAACGAGTTAAAGCTGATTAAAAATTTAATATCTCACAAATAAAGCAGTTATCGCCATTTTCTGATACCTTTAGTATCGCTTACTAAACAGACAATGAAAATATTAAGTGAAAACCGCAAGAAGTATGTTTCAAAAATTAACAAAAGAAGCGACGTCGGCCATCCGAACGGGACAGCGTCCAATCACACAATTATGGTTAATATGGTTGAAACGTCGTCAAAGACAAAATATTTATTCAAACAACTTAAATTTATTGGAAAATATTTATTCTAGTATGGTGGCATATTTCTGCCCCCTGTATGCAAGTTATTTTTCTATAGATTATGTCAATATGCAAGATAATTCTGTCAACATGCAATATAAATATGTCAACATGCAACATAACTATGTCAACATGCAAGAAAAATATAATCAATTAAGGATTTAATTTTTTTTTTCCAAAATAATCAAATATCGCCACCATGTGACTTCTAACATGCTAGATGCAACTTATTTATGTTGACATGCAAGTTATTTATGTTGGCATGCGAGATAAATATATTAACATGCAATATATATATGTCAACATGCAACTTATTTATGTTGACATGCAACTTATTTATGTTGACATGCAAGATAAGTTTGTTAGCGTATCTATATATTTTAGCAGAAAGGCAATAAAACTTTTTGCAGAAAATAAAAATTATGGTGGCATATTTCTGTCCCTTATGTGCAAGTTATTTTTCTATCAAATATGTCGACATGAGAGATAAATATGTTGACATGCAAGATAGTTATGTCAACATGCAACATAACTATGTTGACATGCAAGAAAATTGTAATCAGATAAAAATTATAAAAAATCTTCAAAAATCTCAAATATTGCCCATATGTGACTTCCAATATGCTAGATGCTACTTATGTCGACATGCAAGTTATTTATGTTGACATGCAAAATAAATATGTTGGCATGCAAGTTGACATAATTAGCTTGCATGTCAACATAATCTATAGAAAAATAACTTGAATAGATGGGGCAGAAATATGCCACCATAATTCTAGTGATTTGTAATTGGTGTATACGATTTTTCAACGGTGTGTAAAATTTCGGGAGTCACTACAAGAATTGGAAAACCACTGTTATTTGATGAAAATAGGATATATTCCTATTCATGACGTTGTTATAAATATAGCGCCGTCGGGCTGGGCTGTGCATTTTGTGTTTACGAAGCGTTAATATTGATGACGCTCGTAAATTATTGTGTATTGTTTTGAATTTTAAAATTTAAATTCATTAAAATCTATACATAAATATTATTGCACACATTTGGCAATGTGGCATAATAAAGAAAAATAGCGTGCGTCTATGAACATGCGATAAAAATTCAAAATTCATATTTCTGACGTTATCATGAAATAAGCGTTACGTCAGACTGGCCCGTGCAACTTGCATATACAGAGTATTTACACCTAAAATATTCAGTAAATAGTGTGCATTGTTTTAATTTTTGTACATTTACTCAATCATGGTCTATATTAAGATATTATCGTACATGTTTGCCATTGCGGACTTTATAAAGAAAATTAAGCATTTGTCCACGAACTTTTTGGACAACCCTCGTATTAGTGGTTTTTGGAGATTTTCTGTTTTCATAGATATCAATAGAGCCATTGTTGGAGGAAAAAAACCTGACAACCTGACTTTTGAAGATGTCATTAAAATGTCAGTGGAAAAAATATAATTACGTTATCTTACATAGTTTATATCCAAATTATTCTGCCGGAAAATGTACTATAAAATACAGATATAATTTTGTAAATATCTTATTATTGTGCGAAAATTTAAACATCAAAAGACGGGGAATGTTTGTTGAAACACCCTGTATATGTTATCAATAATGTAACCCTTTTGTCTCTATAAGCTGTTTTTAAAAATATCGTTTTCGACTGATACATAAAAATGCCCCCCTTCCATTTTTTTTCTTTTTTAAATCTGGGGTCGAGTCACCTTTTTCCTACTTTTGTATTCTAACATGTACTCTATGCTATCGATAATGTAACCCTTTTGTCTCTATAAGCTGTTTTTAAATTTATCGTTTCGATTGAAACATAAAAAAGAGAGATTTTTTCGTTGTTAAACTCACTTCTTAAACTTAAACTTCGCATGATTATTTATCTAAAGCATAAGAAAACATGAAATATGCAGACATCAATTTTTTTTTTTTTACACTTTCTTCTTCCGTTTCATATTTCCATTTAATTTTCATGTGCCCCCGATTAGTAAATATTTCGTTTAAATCACCCGCATCTAAGGGCATCTTTACGACCTAAGGGTAAATTGTCGGTATTAGAATACAAAAATAGGAAAAAGGTGACTCGACCCCAGATTTACTTACAGGACGTCAGTGTCGCTCAAAAATTGTATTAGTTTATGTTTCATAGTACCTTAGCAGTTTTTAATATGTGATAAACCTTTAAATATATCTTTAAAATGTCCTTTTTAAAAATAAAGGTTAAACTTTTAATGTAATAGGTGTATTTGCGATTGTTTATATAATGATTTCTTTATTAATTAAACAAACTGTTAATTCAAATACGTTCAAAGGAAAAGAGGTCAGTTGAAACTTGTGCCTGTATCGTTTCGCGATACCATGTGATATCTAATCAATCGCAATTTCGCGGACCTATCCGAGAAGCCGAAAATTCCAAGCTCTCCGGGATGCGATTGATAACACATAATGAAACGCTTTGTAATACTTCCAGTGTTGGATTCGAATCGTAATAAGCCTTCAATATATTTGATAACTTCAGTTAGTTCTATAAATAATATTACACTAAACTACCATTTCCAACAAAAGTTATATCTAAATATGTATCGACTATTCAAATCGTAAAAAGCCTTCATTATTTGTGATAAGTTGTGCCTTAAATAATATAACAATAAAATACCAATTCCAACAAAAGTTATAGCTACTGAAATTTCTTTTTCATTGTGACGTCATAATCAAATGTGCACAAGAAAGTCGCCCAAACCATATAAATTGCGTACCCAGTTTTAATGACGTCAGCAAACCCGCGACGTTAAAAAGTATACATTGGATATAAATAGATACTGGGCATTTTCATTATCATTTAAATTAACCGAGTTTATCCCAATTTTGTTCATCAATAAAATCGATTTGTCGGTTTGATTATTATATCAATTAAATTTAATATATATATATATATATATATATATTTCCTGACTATCAGAGATTTGAAATGACTGATTTGGTTTGTGAGATGGTATGTGTATTGTTGTTACTAGTCCCCTACCGGTGAAACCGGAGGGGACTATAGGTTTCCTCTGAGCCCGCCCGTCCGTCCGTCTGTCTCTCTGTCTGTCCGTCTGTCTGCCTGTCTGTCCCTCTGTCTGTCTGTCCCACTTGGTTTTCCGCACTTTTTTTCCTAAACGCTTGCAGATATTGAGCTAATTTTTGGTATGTGAGTGTATCTTGATGAGTTACAGATCAAGTTTGCATTTCGTTTCGTTTCACTGATTTTTAAGGGAATTACGACCACTTCAATTTTTAAGGGTTTTCCGCAATTTTCTTCTAAACGCTTGAAGATATTGAGCTGATTTTTGGTATGTGACTTTACCTTGATGAGTTATAGATCAAGTTTGCATTTCGTTCCGCTTCATTGATTTTTGACGGAATTATGGCATTTTCAATTCTTCTCGGGAACCAGATTACACTTGCCGGTAGGGGAGTAGTATTGCTAATGCAATACTCAGAATGCTTGTTTGGTTGAGTCAACTTTAGAATTCTTATTTCAACACCCCATCCCTTCCCGGTTTCTTTCTCGTATGAAACTCTTATTATATTTTTGTTAATTTTTCCTTTGCATCCTCAAGTTTCTAAAAAAGTTTCGTCACAGCATTCCGCAGCAATGTTAAGGCTTCCCGAAGCTTTAAATGCGCTCAAAACATAACAATGCATTGCGAGGTCGATTTTTATTTTTATTTGTAAGTTATGTACTTAACTACGGCCAATTTATATAGAGAGTTCTCTAGGCTATATATAAACGTATTTGTTACGATATCACATGACCTTATTGATCACATGACGGTCATTTCTACTTTTTTGAAGTGTTTCACATAAATCGCTTTGGCGCAGCTGATTAACACAATTATTATTAACTTTTTGTTACATAAATAAACTCGTCGCATCCTTGTGAACCCGAAATGTGCTTGGGAAAAGTTAAACTATTACTCTGTTACAAAATATTTCACAATAAATTCAACTTACCGACAAATTTGAGGGTATTTCCCACTCAATATCGTCATCTGTATTAAAACAAAGCCATCACACATTTTTCCCAAGCAAGATTCAGTTAGAGGGGAAACTCTTCTTACATATCTCCACAAAAGATCTCAAATAAATCCTCATTAATCACCTGCGCCAGGCTCTTTTATACACATATAATAAATTTTACTTCTATCCAAGGGTATAAAAAGGGTAAATGTCAAAACGTATATTTTCGTATATATTTTGAACAGTCTGACTTTTAAACAAGAGTAACAAAGTTATCTATGATATTCGATATATGAGATTTTTAAAAAAGAATATTTACATTTGCAAATGTTTTCTTTTATATAACACTATTAAAAGCAACGCGTATCTATATCCGTATAAACACGGGTTCCTCGCGTCATAAACGTTCGACGTAATTTCTAAGTGACGTCATAAAGGGTCGACGCGCAATCAATAGATCAAACTTGTGCCGTTGAGTTTGAAAAAATAAAACATTTCACGCGTTAAAGGTTATAATCAGGCTAATATATGATATGAATAAGTCACAAATGTAAATATAAGTAATAAGGTATCATTTTTAAACATCTATTGGGATATAAATACGGGTTGGTACGAGATCAAATTTACCATAAAGCCCTTCGGGCTTTATGGAATTTGATCTCGTGACCAACCCGTATTTATATCCCGATAGATGTTTAAAAATGATACCTTATTTCTTAATTAAAACACGTTTATTTCACACTACCTTTCTGACACTTTATATGCAGATTGAAATAAGGTGTAAAGTTTATGAGACTCTCCCCATCATAGCAGCTCAAGTGTGCAGTGACTTGACGTCATTTTCAATTATGACGTCATACATTTGTAGTTCAGAGAAGTGAAGGCACAGAGTACACTGCGATATTCTCTTGGAAGCCTTTACGTACCTGCGTCCTACATGTATTTCCTGCACGCATTAACTTCAATTTTGATAAATTCATCTTGCCCTTCTTCTTTTATGTGAACTCTGAACTAGACTGTAGAAAAAAAAGTTATTCACCTGACGTCGTGGTAACGTATATGACGTCATGCTATTATGACGTCATAGTACGACATACAAAACATAATGTAAATGTGTATAGATTGACATTACACAAAGAACAATAATTAAACAATCAAGAGTTCCACAACACCTTTATCCCGATATGTAGAACCTGTTATATCTGTTTATGAAAACAATGTCCTAAGAAGAAAGTTAAACATGCAAAAAAAAAAAAAAAAAAAAAAAAAAAAAAAAAAAAAAATGAAATAATATACAATTATAGACTCTTTCGGTGGTTAATATGGTTTGTTATTCGCCTCGGTCAATACTGATATTTTTCTGGTGAATAACAAACCATATTCACCACCGAAAGAGTCCATAATTGTTTTATTATATAGTCCGGCTTTAAATAAATAAGACATTGAAGGCTGCATGACGATACCTTTCTTTCATTAACGAACCTCTGTCGTAGAAAAATAAAAAAGTACAGATTATACAACTTATAACTTCCCTGATTTCATTTCGCTGTGTGTAAAACATCGAAATGTTTGGAAAATAATCCTGCGATAGACTTGCCTAACATTTTTCCTGCTCAGATACACAGCTGGCTCCGGCCGTTGTAACCTCATATTGTTTTTAACGCTGGGGTATTGATTGTGACGTCACAATGCCGCTGCACGCGCACTGACCCTAAGGTGAATACGACTTCAAATCCAGTGAATATGTAGTGTTATGAACCGTTTGCGTTTGCATAGATTATATAGGGGCTATTTATAGACTATATAATAATGTCCAATATCATTTTAAACAGAAACAAGTGGCATAATTGGTGGTGGTAGTGAGGGAGGGGCACACTGTGTATATAAATTAAACAAAGGAAGCTTAAAATACTGTATATACAATATACGATATAACATAACTTTGGACAGTTTACGCTTTATAAACCGCGAAGCGTTTTGGGGGAAAGGGGGGGGTCTATTGATTATATAGTAAAATTGCATTATTTCTTCAAAGTCGTCCTCACTGCACCAAGGTATTTAGCAGATAAACCAAGTATTTAATTATGATGGGCAAGGGGGGGCTATTCCAAAATTGTGAATATCCTGGTCCCTGGGTCAGGGGTTATAGTGTTAGGGCGGGTCTCTATCTATCATATAGTGAAAATGTTTGAGTTCTTTGAAAATCTTCTCTGCTCCTGGGTCTTTAACAGGGATTTTGGTGTTAGGGTGAGGCTTGCTATATTGATATCAAAATCCAGGGAAAATTTAAGATATATAAAAAATCATAACATTCCTTTTCCCATGGGAATTATCATCTTTTATCGAATTAAAAATGACTATGCTGATAGAAATCAAATCTAATTTATTTGTTATCTCTCTACGAGTTGGGCAATATGTATACCTCAATATATAAATCTAGCATATGCAATGTTAATTGCACATATTTGAGGGGCAGACAGATCTTAAAATACTCTATAAAGATAGTGAAAGTCACCTTCGATTAACACACGGTTGTTATTCGATATACTTCATCTTAGAAAATGTAATTTTTATTGTTCTTAAAGATAAAATATTTAAAATAAAATAAAAAATAATAATAAATTTAACTAAACAATTCTAAGTAATCCTAAGTTTAAAAATTAAAGAGACAACAAAATTGCATTTTATTAATTAAAATGCAGAATCGCAGATGCCCTAGATTTTTTTTCCCTAATTTTACTTTATTTATAAGAATTGATAAGAAGTCATATTTTTCATCACCTATCTGCATTTTTACGGATAAAATAAAAGATGATCCCCTGTCAATTTTTGAATTCTCATGCAAATATATAATCCTTATATTGTTGTCTAAATGAAATTTCTTTTAAATCTTAATTCTTAACATAATTTATTGTTTTTATTTTTCCAGTCGTTTTATACAATAACATGAAATTATATATACGCTTTGTCATATTTATACTATGCAATATGCTTTTAGTCTTAGATTACAATTTGAAATTCCATTAGAAATTTAATTAAACAAACTAAATTTAAGACATTCAGACAAACATCAATATGTAATTTTTTATCTGAGTATTCTTAAATATAAAGAATAATAGACAGGCCTTTTAAATTTCATACTATAATATTAATGCTATAATATGGTTAATAAATCGAAATCTGATATTTCTCTCCATGAAATTTAACTGAAAAATTTTTAAAAAAGACGAAGAATAGATAACAAAATTAATATTACTGAAAAGTGACTGAAAGGGAGAGGAAAGGTCACGGAAACATACCAGTCTTTGCTGAATAGTGTCGAAAATATGCCAGAATTGTAGCTGATATATAACTGAAAGGTCACTTATATGTATTTGTCATTCAGTGACTGAATAATCACCGAAAATTCACTGAAAGCTGCCTTTCAGTTTTTGTTGAAACGTTATCGTTTCTTTCTGTGTAATCCAAAAACAGCAGCCTGTAGTAAATTTTATTGAAGTTCCATTTTAAGTATTAGATGTACATTCCTCACAGAAATATTTCGATTTAATTATTACATGTAATTTCCCCATTAATTGTTCACGTAATAATAATAAAAAATAAACCTGTAATCATTAATTGATAGTTACATAAAATACCATAACATATGCAAAAGGTGATTATGGTTATTTAAAATCATCAATAATTACTCAATTAGGTTGCCCTACCGCAGGATTTTATGGAGAAAATTGTGATTTAACGTGTCCACAGAATTGCCAGGAGGGACATTGTAACATTGTTGATGGGACCTGTCTTGGATGTCTTACCGGATACAAAGGGCCACGATGTGAAGAACGTTCGTATAAATAAGCCATCCTGTGTGAGAGAGAGAGAGAGAGAGAGAGAGAGAGAGAGAGAGAGAGAGAGAGATGACATCCTTTACATTGTTACTCTGACTGGTAATGCTTGTTTAGAAACCCGCTTAATGATTTCTGTATTGACCTAAGCTTAACAAAATGTGAAAAATACATATAATGATAGTGGAAAACTATTTTGATACTGTATGGTGTAGTAAAGAACACATATGATTTTTATAATTTTGAGGCCGTCGTGCTTTTCCGCGGTTTTATTTTGTATCCTGTATGCTTTTCTGCGACTACTTCACATTGCTTTTCCCCAATTGGGTAGTAGGTACTAACTCACTGTTTGAAAAAAAAAAAAATCAACATTTTACACTTGTCGTTAATGGGTTCTAGACGTTATGGAATTTGTTGATACAGAAACAAATCGGAAGATAAAAGGAGTCCATATTAAAATGTGAAAGAATGCACATCTGTTCCACAGGTACTTGTGGACAGGACACCCCCCCCCCTCCGATATTCAACCCCGGGGCTTGTTGGACATTTTTTTTTCACAAATTATATTTATTGCACTTATTCATCATGTGTACCATAGGAAAAAATCGTGAAAACCCCTAAATAATCGTTCCACACAAAAATACCCCACTATACATTATAAGAGAGAAAGTTATGCCACTCCGGTTTTTTTACGTTGTACCCCCACTGGTCTTTCTGGGTTTAAAAACATGTATTTATTTTATTTTAACCTAAAATGTCGGTTCACACTGTCTCTACATATATTTCTGTCTTAGTTCATACTATCGGATTGACTCTGCATCTCGTAAAAATCCCACAATTAATCCTTAAACAGCATTGCAGTCAGTGCGTTGAAAAATCCTTAGGTAGACGCAACGGAAGTACACCAAGAATGTATCACTTATTACGATAACGTCCGAGAGAGATTATTACGTCAGGCCAAAACTCTCTCGGACGTTATCGTAATAAGTGATACATTCTTGGTGTACTTCCTTTGCTTTTACCTAAGGATTTTTCAACGCACTGACTGCAATGCTGTTTAAGGATTAATTGTGGGATTTTTACGAGATGCAGAGTCAATCCGATAGTATGAACTAAGACAGAAATATATGTAGAGACAGTGTGAACCGACATTTTAGGTTAAAATAAAATAAATACATGTTTTTAAACCCAGAAAGACCAGTGGGGATACAACGTAAACAAACCGGAGTGGCATACCTTTCTCTCTTATAATGTATATAGTGGGGTATTTTTGTGTGGAACGATTTTTTTGGGGTTTTCACGATTTTTTCCTATGGTACACATGATGAATAAGTGCAATAAATATAATTTGTGAAAAAAAATGTCCAACAAGCCCCGGGGTTGAATAACGGGGGGGGGGGGTGTCCTGTCCACAAGTACCTGTGATCTGTTCTGCACGTGGGTTATTCAGCATTTATATCAGTGCTTGATTTTAATATTCGTTTATACAGCGCTAAAGGTTTATATCAATGTCCTTATCCAATATATTACGAGACTGCGATTGCTTCAAAGAAGACGCCGAAAAGCATAATAAGTTATAAAAAGTCGCGGAAAAGCAAAAGATATAATTGCGGAAAATCAGTATTACTTGTCGAGGAAAAGCAGAGTCGAATTACGGAAATGTCGACCTGCAGAAAGACATGCATAAATTAAATGTCATGCATTCATTTAATTCATCTAAGTTTCCTTTAAAAGTAATTGTACTCAAGCTTTTTTTTCTGAATGGTTCCAGAATTTTATCCTTGAAGTGTTATAATTGCTTAAATAAGCTGATATTTTTTTTTAATATAAAATACAAAATGAATTTCTGTTAGCATACCCTATAATTTTCAGAATGTGATAATAATAAATACGGCTTGGAGTGCAGCCTAACCTGTGGTAACTGTAGCAACGGAGAACAATGTAATCACATGAACGGAAGTTGTCCAAACGGATGTGACGTTGGGGCTCAAGGATATAGATGTGACGAAGGTAAGTATATGCGGTATATAAAAGTCAATTTTCAGGAGAATAGTCCCTATCTGCAAGAAGCATCATTAATTTTTTTTATGTTCAGGGTGGAATAATAGATAGAGAGGTCATAAATGAAGACCACAAATCTTATTACAATCCCTATCGATGTAA